>NC_082669.1:112747340-113430275 GCF_025265405.1 Mesoplodon densirostris | reverse complement strand
CCAGAAGGGGAATCAGGAAAGAATGAAAGGGTGCTCCAGCCTGGAACATCAGGACACTGGAGCCTGGGGCTCCCTGGGCTGGCCTGCGAGCCCGGTGCAGGTGGCTGTCTATAGATTGGGAGACGCCTCTGCCTGGTCGTGGGCTGTGCAGACAGGGGACTGCAGACCCTGGCTTTGCTTCTCCAGGGGCGAGGGGTGTGTGCGTGCCTGAGGCCTGATTAACGGGCCGCGGGCTTGGTGCTGAGGGGGCAGGGATGCCTCTGCAGTGGGGCCCTTTGGTGTGGCCTGTGCTTGGCACTTCCTCTGTGGTGACAGCTGTCCTGCTGGGCATGAGGGGCGCCTCCAATCCAGAGGGGAGGGGACAAGTGCCCTCGACCCGTCAGGCTGAGCCTGTGCTCTGAGCACCCACGGGGTCTCCCGCAGGGCCCTGCACAGTGAGGTGCACCCGCGTCCGTGTAGCCCGGGGTCCGAGGCCCCAGGCTGGCCCAGGTGGAGCCGCGAGCGCGGGGAAGGTGAGGCTCGTGCGTGTGTGCCCCGCCCTGGGGAGGGCTCCGCAGGGACGAGGCCGGGTCGGTGCGCCCGGTGCCCAGAGGGGGACATGGCACAGGGTCAGCGTGGGAAGGCTCCCAGCTGCTCTTCTGCGTGTGCACAGCGAGAGTGCGCTAAGCTTGTGTGACTGTGTGCACACGTGTGGCGGTGTGAGTGCGCCTGTGTGCGTTGTGCATGCACGTGCTCGTGTACATTGTGAGCGTGTCAGCTTGTGTGTGTGCACAGGCGTGTGTGCGAAACTGTGTGTGTCTTGCTGCCCCACCTCCCTAGTCCCAGTGGCTGGCGCAGGTCTGGCGGGGGCGTCCACGGCCTGAGCGGCAGAGCTGCGGCCGAGGCTGCCGAGCACCCGGCGCTGCATGCAGGGTGGAGCCGTTAGGGGTCACTGTTGCTGCTTTGTCCTTCCGGCCACCTTCCCGCTGGGAGAGGGGACAAGCAGGCCGTCTTACCAAGTGTGACGGGCAGCTCCACGTGGGCGGAGCACGCAGCAGGCGTGGCCCGTGGGCCGGGTCCCCTGAAGGTGCCGCCGGAGCCCTGCTATTTCTGAGCCAGGGTTAAATTCCAAAGGCCTGGGAGGCCCCGTGGCCTCGCCTGCTGTGCCTGCCTGCCTTGCCCTGGGCTGCTGTAGACAGATTTCTGTTGTTACTCTCATCCCACGGCTGGGCCCCTCACGAGGGGCATGAACATGAGTTTGGTGCCTTCTGTCTACAGTGCTTTGAGGACCTGCATGATGCCACAGCAGGTGATCACCTGTGGTTATGGAAAGGAGCAAGGGTGCTGCCCACACAGGCTCGTGGCCTTCCCTGTGAGGAAGGAATTCTGACGCGGATGACTCATACTGTGTCTCTCACCGGCCCCGTAATTATTTGACAGCCACCGCTGGTGCACCCTCATTTCCGAAGACCTTATCATTGTGGCACCTTTGCTGCCTATCTCTTCTTGCTCCAAAATCAAGAACACTGATTTTGAGGTTTCCAGGGAACCAAGGTAATACGTTGACACATGTGTGTTATGTACGCGCATAAACTATTCACACAATTACTGAGCAGCTGTGTACGTAGCAATAATTTGTATATGTGCCCTCAGCTGATTAGCCCACTTTGAGAGTCGAGGTTAGGTGATAACATCGTCTTTATTAATCCCCTGTCCTATGATCTCTTCGCAAAGAGATAATGAAGAAATGTAAAAAAAGACATGTAACAAACAAAAACAGGCAAAGACCTTAGAAAAGGAGGAAAGAGGATGGAACGTTACGGGAGCAAAGAAAATATTTACTTCACTGAAATGAACAGTACCAAAGCCTGCACAACTGAGAAAGGTTGGTAACCTGACAGGAGCTGCCTGGTGGGCCCAGGCAGAGGGTCCTGGAAGGTGGAAGGCAGTCCATCCCAGCGCTGGGGTCTGGGGGGGTCCTCCCATGGTCTCAGGATAAAGATGGCAGTGAAACCGGGGGTGACTGTTCTCAGCAGGTGCACAATTAGGTTCCATAGGCTTTTTTCTTAGAAGGTCCTTTAACGCAGCTGGAGGCACATCACTGAAGGGACACGTAGCAAAAACATCTGTCTCGGGGAGCCTAAACCGACTTGTTCCAGCCCATGGCTGCTCGCTGGCCTGACCTGATGGTTCTGGGTCGTCCTCTGAGACACCCAGCACACAGCAGTCCCTGAAAGCCACGGCATCTTGAGGGTGAAGGCTCAGCGTCTCCACGTGTCCCTCCCCCAAGTGGAGGTCCACCTTCTCCATGTGTGAGGCTGGGAAATGGATGTGCTCGGGGGGGGCCAGCACCTGAGCCTGAGTGTGAGAGGGGAGGAGGCGCAGTGTTGGCTGAGAAAATATGGGGGACACGTGCGCCTCGTTTGCTGTCCCCACCGTGACCCCCTATTTTGCCTCAGTGATTTGGGTCCTTAATCCAGCCAGGTCATCTGCTGGGAGTTGAAGACTTCTAAATCTGCGTGAGGGCTCTAGCTAGTGGTGTTACACGTTTCTCTGGGCATCTCTGTTTTATTCCAGGCAAACGCAAAAGCACCAGTTAATCAGATACAGATATTTATTTAATCCACAGTGGCTGCAGTGCGCAGTGTCAGATGCTTGGGAGGTTGAAGAGGCGGGAGCTGTGACGCCTGCCTTCTAGGAGCCCGGGCGCTCCTGGACCAGAGGAGTATGTTGGTGCCCAGGGGTTGGGGGGTGAGGGGGTTCCTGTCAACATGGAGATGTGAGTGCATGTGTGTGCACACGCATGTGGTGGTGAGGCTGGCGACACACGCAGTCCCACATTCTCAGGGGCAAGTGATCTGGAAAGCTGGTCCAGGAGGAGGGCCTTGGGATGGGCCTGCATAGGTGTTGAGGGAACAGTGATGGTTATGAGTGAAAATGACTTTTGCCTGTAGAAACAGTGCTCTGAGGAGAGTTGGTTAAAACAGATGAACAGACAAGATAAACAAGCAGTTTTTTCACATCCTTCCAAAAATCCAACCAAAAAATTGTTAATATTTTCCCTTTCCAGTGGAAGAAATCAGCCTCCCAGTTCTAGGTGACTGATAATCAGAGTGTCTCTAAACAGAGCTTTTGCTCCCAGGACTTCTGGTCTGTGGTGCTTGGTTGGCTGGGAGACGGCCATCTGCTTTCTCAGGGCCTCAGACATTCCCCCCATTCCCATCTTTAGACCCATCCAATTTCTGGTCCCCAGAGGCAGTGGGGATCAGTCTTCTGCTCTGCAGAATAAGTGGGGGATGTGGGGACAGCTTCAGAATTCCGCTGAGTTCCCCAAGTTTGGGAAGTTCAAGTCCCTGCCTGCATCTGTGGTCACCTCCCACAGAGGTCTGGGGGGTGACTTCCCCCTGGAAGGACGCAGTCTCGCTCCCCTGGAGGCCCGTGGGCAGTGCTTGGGGCCAGTGGCCGTCAGGAGGCTGCCGCTGTTTCCCCACCTCTGCCAGCCAGCCTCAAGAGGGCTTTGTTACAGCTTTGGAGAAGCACACGTTCTATGAGCCGCCTCTCAGAATACCTCCTTGAGCCCAGAGCCTCTCTGGGACGAAAACACGGGGGTGGGACCATCCTGTAGCTGGGCAGCATTGGTGTCCTGCGGGCTCACCTCCGAAAAGGCTACGGGTCTGTCTAGTTCTTCCATCTCCACCGCCCTCACTGAGCCACCCCCTCTGCATGGGCAGCCCCCTTCAGCCCCGTGGCTCCTGGCAGAAAGCGGCCCCTGCCTGCAAGGCCCTGGCAGCCTCCTGCAGCTCCCAGAGGAAGGCCAAGCCCTCCCCACGCCCTCATGTCTGCCTTACCTGCCCGGCTTGCTCCAGCCTTGGAGGTCTGTCCCTCTTGGTCCCGGAGCCCCAGTGACCAGGCGCTTCCCTCCCTCTGCAGGTCCAGCTCCCCAGCCTGCAGGTCCTCGCCAGCCCTGCGCGGCCAGCCCGTTCCTTAGATGCCGCTTCTCTGGGGCCTCTGCGTGTGGCACGGGGCTGGTGCCCCTCCTTCGTGCTGTCCTCGTAGCCTGTCCACTGTGGCCCACATCACAGTTAGAGGTGAATAATTTGCGTGTACTTAGTGCTGTGTGGCCGTCTGCCCTGTGAGCTGGAAGCCCCTGAGAGCAGAGCCGTTGTGTCCATCTTTGCCCTGAGTGCACGTCCCACGGCTCTTCTGCCTGTTGGTCCAGTGGGACGTTGGAGCAGGGCCGTGTCCGGGGCTCGGGGCGCAGCACAGAGCAGTGCATGGGGACGAGTCCCCTCACTGGAGAGGGAAGGGGCCTCACAGACTCGCCGTGGACACGGGACCGGACGTGCTCAGAGGTGTGCCGACGAGAGTGTACACCGTCCTCCAGTGGAAGCAGAGAAAAAAGTAGTGAAGTTGTTTGTTGAGGAATAAGTGAGGGAACCAGGTTTCTGGGACAGAGGTACTAGAAACATCTGTTTCTGGGGTGAGTTTAGAGTTTGGAAGAGCAGCTTCCTTGTTCTTGTGGTGAGTTTGGCAGTTAAACAAGTGTTAGAGACTGTGTATATCTATACACACGTAGGTACATGTGGACACCGATGCACACACATACGCATACACATGTACGCACACAGTAGACACGTATACACCCATACACACATGGAGGTAGACACATACACATACACAGTACATGTACACATATTCACATACATATACACAACACACATCTACATATGCCTACACACATTTGCAGGCATGAAAACACACATATATGTAGACAGTACATAGCACACACATGTGCATACAGTTATACCTTGGTGTCCTTTAAATATGGTGGTAAAGATGAACGATGTTGTTGAAAAATGCATTGGGTAAAACAATAATGAGCACAGTACACCTACTAAAACAGCCAAAATCCAGACGCTGACAACACCAAATGCTGGCGAGGGTGTGGAGCAACAGGGACCCTCACTTCTGGTGGGGATGCAAAGTGGGGCGGCCACTGGGGACGAAAGCTTGGTGGTTAATTACAAAACTAGACAGACTCTTACCATAGGATCCAGCAGTTGTGCTCCTTGGCATTTACCCAGAGGAGCTGAAAACATGTCCACACAAAAACCTGCATATGGATGTTTATAGCAGCTTTATTCATAGCCGCCCAAACCTGGAAGCAACCAAGATGTCCTTTGGTAGGTGAATGGGTAAATAAACGGTGGTGCATCCAGGCAATGGAATAGTATTCAGTGTTAATAAGAAATGGCTGTCGAGCCTCAAAAAGACATGGAGGAACCTGAAATGAATACGACTGAGTGAAAGAAGCCAGTCTGAGCAGGCTGTATTCTGTATGATTCCAACCATATGACATTCTGGACAAGGCAAATTTATGGAGACAGTGAAAAACATCACTGGTTGCTGGCGTCAGGGAGGAGGGAGGGTTGAACAGGTGGGGCACAGAGGAATTCTAGGGCAGTGAGAATACTCTATATGACACGGTGATAGTGGATATGTGTCATTATACGTTTGTTCAAGCCCATAGAAGTACAGCACCAAGAGTGAACCCTAACGTGAACTGTGGGTTCCGTATCCGTATGATGATGGCGTGTCAATGTAGGTTCATCAACTGTAACAAATGTGCCATTTGATGGCAGTGTTGATAATGGGGAGGCTGTGCCTGCAGCGGGGCAGGAGGTTTACGGGGAAGCTGTGTACCTTCCTCTGAATTTTGCTGTGAACCCAACACTGCTCTGAAAAATAAAGTTTATTAATTAAAAAAAGCTACTGGGGACAGTGTCTCTACCTCATCAGCATGGCTAGAGTCTAGGGGCAAAGAGCATCCAGGGTAGCTTCAAACAATCCAAACAATTAAATTATTAGCTAAAACTAATTCTAAAAGCACAAACAATATTATGTATTATGTTATCTACAGTCTAAATATATGTTTAAAAGAAAGGTTTCAAGAAAATCTGATATTTTTCTGAGAATATATTTACAACGTTGTACACCACAAACCAAATTTAAAGAATGATTCCATTACACTTCAGAAGGGAAATAATTTACTTGGAATGCTCCAAAACACAGAGGAAATGTCTTTGCCCATTTTCCTCTGTGACAGCCTGAGTGGTGGGGTGTTTCCTGCGGGAAGTGGTTCTCAGACACGTCCCCGGAAGCGGGGCTACCCGCAGGCGTTTAGCTGGTCACTGGTACGGACCTGATCTCTCTGCCTGCACTCAGCTCAACTACTGACCCCTCCCCGAGGCCGAGGTACCTACACTCCAGCCTCGGTTTTCTCATCTTTAAAACGTTGGGTTGGACCGTTTTAATGCTCCTTCCATTCCCTGGTCCCAAGATATTTCCATTTGAAGAGGGACATGAAAGTTCCGGGCGTATTCTGGAGTGTTCCACTTTTCTCTTCTTGCCCCACACCCCAAGCACACCACCCACTGGCATGGAGTTCTTTGCATGAAACAGAATCAGAGAACAGGGACACTTACCGTCTGTGTTCCAGCCGAGCAGACCGTGCGTCTTGCCGAGGGGTGGCAGTGGGGAGGAGACCCTCCAAGACAACTGTCCCCGGATCACGGGTGGCAGTTGGGTTCATTTCAGCAGCGCTCACCGGGTGGGGGCAGAGGCTGATGGTTGAACTCCTCACGTGGCCGTCGTCTGCCTGCTCCCAGCAGCCCGGCAGGTCGCCTCCCGGATTCCCTGGGCTTTGCAGAGGCCCACAGAAATCCGGGAGGTGCTTGCGAGAGGACACTTACGATGATTCTCTGCTGCTCACGCGGGGCGTCCGCCTTAAGCACATGTGGAATATCCGAGCAGCAATTACTGATCAGCCTGGTGCTGGGCAAATGTGCTTCTGCTAATTAAACCGGTTGCATTTGAAAGGCAGTGAACAATGGAAGCGCTTTCCCCCTGCGCCGAGCCTGACGCTGTAGATGCCACCCTGGGTGAGGCCCTGGGTCCTGAATTAGCCTTTTGTACCCAAGGCGGTGATTTGAATGTTTGAACCCCCATAGGAAGCTTGTCTCAAAGTGAACAATTCGCTGAATAAAGACTAATTAGGGTCTAAATTAATTAGAAGGTGTGGTTTGAAAAGATGTTGATGAGCAGAGTCTGTCATTGCAGACGCATAGGGACAGAGCAGGGTAATGGGTCCCCATTGATACCTCACTCTTCCTGGAGGCCCCCTTCTTCACCGCAGTGTGAGGAGGCCCCCGGAAGCCAGCCCTGCCGGGGCTCCACGGCCCCGGCACCGGTGCCTCCTGCAACCTGGCACTTACGTTCCTAGGCGTCCTGTTTCTCATCTGGAAGACCGGCCCTGAATACTATTGACCTTTTGGTCACTGGACAGGCAGGAGCAAAGCTTCACGTCGAAAGTGTGAAAGTCTCCGGTGGCCAACGACAAAAAGGCGGGGGCTGGGCAGGGAGGGCTGGAAAGTAGGCTAAAAACCCAGACGACGCTGGACTCAGCCTTTGCATCTGTGGGGTCCACGGTGCCCTGCTTTTCACCTAAAACACGGTCACTTTGCAGGTGCTTCTGATCCTGGCAGCTCCTCAGAGCCTCGCCGCGGTGCATGGCCAGGGCTTCCTGGCCGTCTGTCTGTCTCCTCTCTTACCTGACCTGCCTCCCTTTGTTGCAGACGGAGCGTTTGGACGGTGTCAGGAGCTTCCAGCCGTAGACGTGCACCGCTACGAAGTGTCGCCAAGGGTCCTGCAGCACCTGACAGCCACCCTGCGGGCGCTCTCCCACACAGGTACGCAGGCCTGGGCCCAATCCGCGTCCTGGCGCTGGGCCAGCGGCCTCTACAGCGCCAAGTGCTCAGCAGACATGTTGCGTCTTCTTAAAAACCCTCGGCCTCTTAGGTGGTGAGGAGTTAGAAAAGGGCCGAGCCAGCCAGCGTGTGATGGGCGGGGGGCAGGCAGCCTGGGTCCCTCCTGGGTCCGAGGTGGTCCCGGCAGCCGTGGCCGGCGCTGCCGGTCAGTGAGGGTGGGGGGGTGGCCGTGTGTGTCGCTGCAAAACGGCCGCGCCGCTGGAGCCCCATTCCTAGTGTCCCAGCCCAGCCGCCCGGCTGCTCGGTGGCCCGCGGTCAAGCGTGCAGCCTTGAATGAGGCCCAGGAGCAGGCCAGGGGCAGCTTCCTCAGGGAGAGGCGTTTCCTGCAGAGGACGGACCCTGTAGGTCTGCACTGTGACTCACCTGCCGCGGCCTTCCTGGGCTCCTGCAGCATCGGGTCTGCCGTGGACCCTCCGAGCGCAGGCGTCTCACCCGGGCACGTGGGACTGTGGCTGCCTCCTGCCCACAGTGTCCTCAGTGTCCGGTGTGAGACGAAAAGCGATCAGGGCCCCAGAGCCCTGGACGGTGCCGGGGGCTGGAGCGCTGACACGTGGCGGTACGGCTGGCCTGGCCCATGAGAGTGGGCTACCTCTGATGACCCCCCGCGGGCAGGGGAGCAGGTGCCGTGGGCCGTGCCACTCGCTCCGGCAGAGAAGACACGTGGCGGCGGCAGCGGTTGGCCCCATGCGGGTCCCTTCGTGGAACCCACCGCCGTCCTCCAGGACACGCCGCCGTCCGCGGACGGGCGTGGGAGTCCTCACACCCTCCTTGGTGGCGGCGCAAACCTCTGCAGTCCCTCCGGGAATGGGATGTTGCTTTTGGTCTATGATGTTGTAAGTGGAAACTGGCGTTCGGTGGTCTTAAGTGGAGGTACTTTGAGTGCCTTTTCCACGTGATACCCTCACTCCGCAGGTCAGGGAACAGGGTGGAGATTCTGGCAGCCGCTGAGTGTGTGCATTCCAGAGCCGGGGAGTAACCACAGGATGAGTTTGCTCACCTGCCCCATAAGCCCCTCTGTGCCTGGCAGGCCTTGGTGATGTTTTGGGTCTTCTGGTGTTACAGTCAGTGGAGAGCCGGTGTCCAGTGGTCACTGAAGAGTCTGCTGATGTCCTTTCCCTCAGTGCACGGCTGCCCCGGTAGAAGGCTGCAGGTCCCTTTTGGAGGCTGGGGGAGAGATGAACAGGATGAGCGTTTGGCTCGTGCAGCAGAGTCTTTCCTCCAGGGGGCTTGCTCCCACCCATCCTTCAAGGGGCTCTGGTCTGTGACATGGAGTTTCCAAGTGTGGAAACGGGTGGAGGGTCTGTGACTATTTTGGCGATTCAGTAGATGTAGAACTTTCCTGCTGGTGCAGGTCCCTGGATGCTGGTGGAAGGCCCATCTCATCCAGCTCTAGGAGCACTGCCAGCAGCTAACCAATGCCCCAGGCCTCATGGGCCACTTTCTTCTGATTGGTGCTCTGTGGTGACCACATCCCCTTCTCTTTGGCACTTAAGTGCCCCCACTTGGCCCCTGCCTCCCCACGGCCCCATCATCCTGTGCACTCAGGGGTCCCAGATGAATGGAAGCAGCTCCCAGTGTATTCCTGACACATGTGGGCATCACTGTGAGCTCTTCGAGGATGCTGGGACCCATGAACTTACTTCTCGCGCCCTCTGGACCCTCCTGGGGTCATTGGCAGGTCGACTGTGCTGATCTCTCTAAGCCTTTGGGCACATGCCTCTGTCACGTAAAAAAGGAGTTCTGGTGTTTCCACTTCACTTCAGTGGGGACCTTGTGTCCCTATTTATGTCAACCAGCGGTGGAGACTGCTGGAGCCGTTGGCTGGAGAATCTGTGCTTAGGGGCCCATGTCAATAAACTCAGTCTGGTCCAATTTCTGTTCATTCCACCTTGACCTCACATCCTGAAGATCCATCCCCACATGTGTTTCTGTTGCTACAAATTGGCAACATCATGCAATTCTTTCATGTGGCACTCTCTCTGTGGCCATGCCTCACCCTCTGGGCCTGCTGGGACTGCCGTCCAGATGTGGGTTGAGACGCACAGAGAGGTGGAGGGTCAGCAGGGCAGCAAGGCCACCACCTGGGGGGCATTGCAGGTTCCTCAGGAGAGGAAGGGGTGCTTCTCCTTGCAGAGCAGTTTTGAGGGTTCAGTGTCCCAGCTTAGTCAGGATGTGTCCTTGTATCCCCATCCCAGTCCCCAGCGCCTGTTCCCAGCACTGTGCCAGGAGGCTGTGAAGCTGGGGATCCAGTGTGTATCACGGTTCAATCTCATGGGGTCAGACTGTGAGATCATTTCAGTCATTTCAAAGGGAGTTTGAGACATACGGAGAGCACTTCATGGAGGAGGCGAAACATAGTGGAAAATAGGTTGTTTTTTTTTTTTTGCAGTGCGCGGGCCTCTCACTGTTGTGCCCTCTCCCGTTACGGAGCACAGGCTCCGGACGCGCAGGCCCAGCGGCCATGGCTCACGGGCCCAGCTGCTCCGCGGCATATGGGATCCTCCCAGACCGGGGCACGAACCCGTATCCCCTGCATCGGCAGGCGGACTCTTAACCACTGCGCCACCAGGGAGGCCCCAAACACTCATCTTTTAACTGCCTTTTCCAGAATGTCATACAGTTGGGATCATACAGTATGTAACCTTTTCAGATTGGCTTCTTTCACTTAGTAATGTGCTTTGAAGTTTCTTCCATGGCTTTTCGTGGCTTGACAGCTTGTTTCTTTTTAGCGCCGAATAATATTCCATTGTCTGAGTGGACCAATTTATTTACCAGTTGACCTACTGAAAGACATCTTTGTTGCTTCCAAGTGTTGGCAATTATGAATAAGCTGCTATAAACGTCTGTGTGCAGGGTTGTGTGGACATGAGTTTTCGGCTCCTTTGGGTAAATACCGAGGAGTGTGATTGCTGGGTCGTTTGGTGACGGCACGTTTAGTTTTGTGATGAACTGCCTGCCTGTCTCCTGGCAGCGGGTATGGAGGCGAGGGGAGTTACTAAAGCTCTTTGAGGGGCGGTTTCCTCGTCTGGTAAATGAGGATGATCAGACAGGGCTGTTGTGAAGGTCAAACGCTGAAATCAAGTAAACGATCTTAACCCCTTTTACAAACGTAAGTATTTCCAAGTGTTAAATATTATTTATTTGATACTCTGTTTCCAGTTTATGGAGCTATCACACAGATCATGCCCACCTATTTTTTTTCCAGTGGAATTATCGCAAAGTTTCTGCTAAGTTGGTTAGCTCTGTGCATCCGTTCAAATGCCGGAAAAACAGCCATCTTCCGAGGGATGAGGATATGTTCTAGTTCTTTCCTTAGAACAGTGGTGACGATGATGATGATAACACAGGTCCGCTCACTGACCGACGAGCACGGCTGTGCCCTATGGGAGCCAGTCTGGAGGTTCCCTGTGATCATGACGCGAGGGGACAGGCGGGAAGGACATTCGGGGCCTGGAGCTGCAGTCCTGTCCTTCCTGAGCCCAGCTCAGTCCCTCCGCGGAACACCTGGTCCCTCCCGGGAACGCCCTATTTTTAAGCTGATTCCCCCGGCCCGTCCTGAGCAGGTTGCACTCGGTGTCTCGGGAGCCCTGTGGCGCCTCGCACAGAAGCTGGAGGAGCTCTTTGGGGCCTGGGGGCCCGGTTGGGGATGGTGTTTTGGCTCCTGCTGCTGCTGGCTCTTGCTCCTGGGCCACTAGAGGGCATGTCCGAGTGACTGGACAGGCCCATGGCGTTGCACTCTGTTAGTTTGTACCTGGTGGCACGTTGCATTTCCTTCTGTCTTAGCGGCAGTGGAGGACTTGCCCTAGTAAGCCTGGAGGTGTAGGCGTGAAATAAGGTTTTATACGCTAGGTTGAAAAGAAGCATCACGGGGACATTTGTGCTCTCCTAAACTGCTTGTTCTAGTACTCTCTGGACATGCTTCTGTGTTTCTCCCTGGGCCCCTCCGCCGGCTAATGCTGCAGCTCTCCGTGCTCCCCACCCCCTCCCTGGGCGGCTGATTCCGGGACTCCTTCTCTGCCTCTCCCCCCGCTGGCCAGCATGCTGCAGGTGGCGGCCGCAGGCCTTACGGGTAGACTCCCCTCCAAACTGCCCATTGTCCTTGGGTGTGAGGGTCAGTTTCTGGAGGTCAGGTCTACAGACGTTATGGGGTGTAATGATGGACCTCAGGGAAAATCATCATCCAACTGAGAGTCTCACGCCTGGGACTCATGTTTTCACCCTCTCGTATGGAAAATCACAGGATCCAACCTCCCTGCCGTCTCATGGCCTCGGCAGCCGCGTCCTCGGCAGAGTCGGCTGCGTGTTGCTATTGCTGTTGCTCCGCCTCATCACGGCCACTCCTCAGAGATGAGGGTCTGGTCTCAGTGACAGACGGCAGCTTGCAGGGCCTTCCTCTGGAGGAAGGAAGTTGAAAACGGGGTTTCACTGTGCAACTTGCTTCTTCAATGTAAATGCATACGTCAAGGAGCAGAATATGTTCACTTTAATCACTATCCTTGTCTCCTGCAGTCAGCAGTGTTTCATGGGTGGACACATTGTTCTCTCGTGCATTAAATTTTTTTTAAAGAGTTTTAAGAATTTCATGTAATGTCTGAAACATTTATATTAACATATTTCCATACAAATAACCCAAAGAAAGTTTATTATTAGTTGTTTTTATTTTAATTTTTGAATTTTATTTTATTTTTTATACAGCACATTCTTATTAGTCATCAGTTTTATACACATCAGTGTATACATGTCAATCCCAGTCTCCCAGTTCATCCCACCACCACCACCACCACCCTGCCGCTTTCCCCCCTTGGTGTCCATACGTTTGTTCTCTACATCTGTGTCTCAACTTTTGCCCTGCAAACTGGTTCATCTGTACCATTTTTCTAGTTCCACATACATGCATTAATATACGATATTTGTTTTTCTCTTTCTGACTTGCTTCACTCTGTATGACAGTCTCTAGATCCATCCACGTCTCAACAGATGACTCAATTTTGTTCCTTTTTATGGCTGAGTAATATTCCATTGTATATATGTACCACATCTTCTTTATCCATTCGTCTGTCGATGGGCATTTAGGTTGCTTCCATGACCTGACTATTGTAAATAGTGCTGCAATGAACATTGGGGTGCATGTGTCTTTTTGAATTATGGTTTACTCTGGGTGTATGCCCAGTAGTGGGATTTCTGGATCATATGGTAATTCTATTTTTAGTTTTTTAAGGAACTGTTCTCTATACTGTTCTCCATAGTGGCTGTATCAATTTACATTCCCACCGACAGTGCAAGAGGCTTCCCTTTTCTCCACACCCTCTCCAGCATTTGTTGTTTGTAGATTTTCTGATGATGCCCATTCTAACTGGTGTGAGGTGATACCTCATTGTAGTTTTGATTTGCATTTCTCTAATAATTAGTGATGTTGAGCAGCTTTTCATGTGCTTCTTGGCCATCTGTATGTCTTCTTTGGAGAAATGTCTGTTTAGGTCTTCTGCCCATTTTTGGATTGGGTTGTTTGTTTCTTTAATATTGAGATGCATGAGCTGTTTATATATTTTGGAGATTAATCCTTTGTCTGTTGATTCGTTTGCAAATATTTTCTCCCATTCTGAGGGTTGTCTTTTCGTCTTGTTTATGGTTTCCTTTGCTGTGAAAAAGCTTTTAAGTTTCATTAGGTCTCATTTGTTTATTTTTGTTTTTATTCCCATTACTCTAGGAGGTGGATTAAAAAAGATCTTGCTGTGATTTATGTCAAAGAGTGTACTTCCTGTGTTTTCTTCTAAGAGTTTTATAGTGTCTGGTCTTACATTTAGGTCTCAAATCCATTTTGAGTTTATTTTTGTGTATGATGTTAGGGATTGTTGTAATTTCATTCTTTTACATGTAGCTGTTCAGTTTTCCCAGCACCACTTATTGAAGAGACTGTCTTTTCTCCATTGTATATCCTTGCCTCCTTTGTCATAGATTAGTTGGCCATAGGTGCGTGGGTTTATCTCTGGGCTTTCTATCCGGGACTTGGGTGGCTATTTCCTTCCCCATGTTAGGGAAGTTTTCGACTATAATCTCTTCAAATATTTTCTCTGGTCCTTTCTCTCTCTCTTCTCTTTCTGGGACCCCTATAATGCGAATGTTGTTGCGTTTAATGTTGTCCCAGAGTTCTCTTAGGCTGTCTTCATTTCTTTTCATTCTTTTTTCTTTATTCTGTTCCACAGCAGTGAATTCCACCATCCTGTCTTCCAGGTCACTTATCTGTTCTTCTGCCTCAGTTTTTCTGCTATTGATTCCTTCTAGTGTATTTTTCATTTCAGTTATTGTATTGTTCATCTCTGTTTGTTTGTTCTTTAATTCTTCTAGGTGTTTGTTAAACATTTCTTGCATCTTCTCGATCTTTTCCTCCATTCTTTTCCCGAGGTCCTGGATCATCTTCACTATCATTATTCTGAATTGTTTTTCTGGAAGGTTGCCTATCGCCACTTCATTTAGTTGTTTTTCTGGGGTTTTATCTTGTTCCTTCATCTGGTACATAGCCCTCTGCCTTTTCATCTTGTCTATCTTTCTGTGAATGTGGTTTTTGTTCCACAGGCTGCAGGATTGTAGTTCTTCTTGCTTCTGCTGTCTGCCCTCTGGTGGATGAGGCTCTCTAAGAGGCTTGTGTAAGTTTCCTCTCATGTATTAAATTTTTAAAAACATACGTTTCCCTTCTTCTGACAAGCCATTAAAATTCAGCATATAAATGTCACTCTTTGGCATGTGATTTGCTGTCATAGAAACATCTATGGATTTATTTCCTGGCAAGAGTCCCCTGACGTATTGAGCTGTATGTCAAAAGCAAAAAACAAAAAAAAGCAAAAATTAGCAATCTAACAGAAGGTCGCATTTCCCTAAAAGAGAATAAAAAGAAATCCCCTAATGATATGGAATGGAACGTGGGAAACCAGCGTGGGCTGCAGAGGTGGTCAGTTGGGCTGAGACTTGGCTCCCACGTGGCAGCTACCTCGGCTCCAGTGACGCGCACTCACTCACCCATCGGCTGCTGTTGGAACACCTGCCCTGTGCCCTTGGAAACTGGGGTCACCCCTTCTTGCTGGGGTCTGGCCAAGGCCACCAGCCCAAGCTCCTGGTGGGCTTGCACTGTGGGGTGGAGGGGAGCACGTGAGGATGGGTCCTGGTCACGAAGTGACACTTGCCCTTCACAGGATTATGTGACGTCCAGCTGCACGTTCACTCCTGCTGGAAACACGGCCCAGGGACCAGCAAGGGTCCAGCAAGTGGAGGGGAGACAGAGGTGGTGAAGGGTCCTCCGTTCTCACGGCCCCCTTGCCCACCCTGCACCCGGGGTGCTTCTAACTTCTCCATATGCCCAGCCGTTTCTGTGAAAGGAACTCCTGTTAAAGCACCTGCTTCCCAAATAACCAACATTAGCTTCAAAGCTCGGTTTTAAACAGGCCCACGTGGTGGGCAGGCAGCAGTTTTTGGGTTTAGGTACCGTGTGGTAAGGGGCCACCGAGGCCAGGGCTGGGCCCCGCTGACCCCTCCCCTAGGTAGCACTGCGGCCTCACACAGCTCAGCTTTGAGGAGCCTCAGTGACCACTAAGGGACATTGTGTCTGCACTTGAGTTTCTTGAGGCTTTTAAGGGCCCAGGGGCTCAGCACACTACCTGGCACAGGGCAGGATTCCTTTGGCGGCAGAGAGGAACACTGACTGGACCCCAGACAGAGGAAAGATAGTAGTTTCTGGAGGCGGGTGGTGAAGCAGACCACGCAGGTCATGGCTGCTGGGGGGTGTCACCCGTCCAGTGTCAGAAGCCACTCTTTTCAGTGGGGCGCCCTGAGGGTCACCTGTGTGCTGGGGGGTGTCACCCCTCCAGTGTCAGAAGCCCCTCCTTTTGGTGGGCGCCCTGAGGGTCACCTGTGTGCTGGGGCCTTGTGCAGTTTATCTCCAGCATGGCCTCCACCCGCTCCAGACCCGGTCAACTGGAAAGGAACACGTGCCAGAAGGGGACCGTTTGTTCTGTTCACACCCCTTCCCAAACCTGCACTTTCTCAGTCTTTGCTCGTTCGCGTAAATGTCATCAGCACCCGCCACCTCGCCTGTGACACCAGCTCTGTACCTCACCTGTCCTGGCCGCCTGCCTTCCTTCCCTCCTCACCCCACCTGCCTGCCCACAATACTCCCTCTGATTCTTTCTGGAGTGGGCTTTTATTCTGGAACTTTCTATTCCAGTGTCACTCATCACAGTCAAGTAAAGCGTCCGTCTTGGCTTTGCTCTCCTCTGTGGCACCATTACTTTTGGATGTAGTGTGTGAGGAGCTCCGCGGGCCTGGCTGTGGTTGTTCGCTGCTGCGCTGGCACCTGGTGAGCAGTAGGTGTCTTGTTGGACAGGTGCATCCCGACTCCACAGTAAACCTGCACAGCGGGGAAGGTGTGGCCACATGGGGACAGGCCATTCTCTGACCGCGAGCCAGGACATCTGAGGCTCATCTCCAACATAAACTAGCTGTAGGATCCCATCACTAAGGCCTCTTTCCTTTAAAGACACTTCTTAATCATTTTATTGTAAAATGAAGCACAGATACAGAGAACTGTACACAACCTGTACGTGTGTGTGTGTACGCACACATATAAACACATGCGTTTATATACATCCTCATGAATTCATACTGATATTTCTAATTCAAATTAGGACTACAAAGTTTATGTAACACTTTTAATATTATATTTAAATTTCCTTTCTTCCACAATGAGAATGGTGGTTTTCCAGGGGACAGGGTATGTTGCCATAATATTGACTTAGTTTATGCTACTTTGCACAGGCAACAGTCTCAGAAACAATATGAAGACTATCTCTTCCAACTGCTATTGCCGAGGACAGTTACGAATTGCCTTAGCTCACGCCCTCTGCGTTTCCCATTTGTCCTTATGGTCGTGTCTGTTCACCTTAGCGCCAGGTCTTGTGGTGAGCGTGTGCTGGAACCTCGCCATGACCCTCATCTGATCCTGAGTCCCCGAGGAGCTGTGTGTCACTGCTCACTGTCCCTCCTTTCTGGCCTGCTTTCCCATTGTCTGTAGTGATGTTATTCTGTTTCTTCCTTTTTGTCTCCTCTTGGTAACTTTTTATGGGATTTGATGCCTGCAGTTTTTCGTTGCTCTTTTTAAAAATGTAAACTTAGTTTCCCTGAACGTTTAGAAGGAGGCTGGGTTTCTAAAGCTTTTCTAACTCTGTGGAGCTCTCTGTTCTGTGGGGTTTTTTTGGGGGGGGGTGCAGTGTCAAAAAACATGTGTCAGGTTACTTCTTTTTTTATATTATTGTGATATAATTGACGTGCCACAGATGAACTCTTTGGAAGTGTACAGGTTACTAGTTTTTAGTATGTTCATGAAGTTGTTCATCACCACTAGCCTTTATCAGAAAAGAAACCTCAAAGATGACTCAGTACTCACTCCCTCTTCCCGTGCATGCCCCGCCCCCAACTCCTAGCTACCACTGATCTAGTTTCCTTCTTAATGGATTTGCCTGTTTGGGACATTTCATATAACTGAGTTCATACAAACGTGGACTTTTTGTGTTAGCTTTCTTTTCCTCAGCATCATGTTTTCAAGTTGCATTCATTCTGCAGCATGTATCAGTACTATGTTCCTTTTTAAGGCTGAATAATATTCTGTTGCCTGGATATACCGTATTTTGTTTATCCATTTATCAGTTGGTGGTCATTTGAATCGTTCCATTTTTGGCCATTATGAACAACATTGTTATGAGTTCTCAGTACAAGTTTTTGGGACAACATATGTTTTCAATTCTTTTGGGTATACCTAGAGTGGAATTTCTGGGTCATATATATTAACTTTATACTTGTTTTATGACCTAAAATATGGTTTCTCTCTAAGAATATTCCATGTGCATTTGAAAAGAATATGTATTTTGCTGTGTTGTGTTCTATAATGTCTGTTAGGTCTAGTTGGTTTGCAGTGTTGTCCAAGCACTCTGTTTTCTTGCTGGTCTTTTCTTTAGTTGCTCTATCCATTATTGAAAGTGTAGTATTGAAATCTCTGACTCTTATTGTCTATTTCTCCCTTCGATTCTGACAGTTTTTCTTTTCGTACATTGGAGCTCGGTTGTTAAGTGCCTGTATATTTATAATCATTATATTTTCTTGGTAGATTGACCCTTTGTCTCTAGCAACACCTTTTGTCTTAAAGTTGATTGCACCTAATATTAGTATAGACACTCCTGTTCTTTTTTGGTTATTATCTTTTTAATATTTATTTATTTGTTTGCACCGGGTCTTAGTTGCAGCAGGCAGGCTCCCTGGTTGTGGCATGCGAATGCTTCGCTGTGGCATGCATGTGGGATCTAGTTCCCCCACCAGGAAATGAATCCAGGGCCCCTGCACTGGGAGCGTGGAGTCTCATCCACTGCACCACCAGGGATGTCCTTGGTTACTATGTAATGACATTTCTTTTTTCAGCCTTTTAATTTCAACTATCTGTGTCTTTGAAAATAAAATGTGTTTTTCATAGCATATACTTGGATCATGCTTTCGAAATCTATTCTACCAATCTTTGACTTTTACTTGGAATATTTAACCCATTTACATTAATGCAATTACTGATTAGGTAGGATTTATGTCTTCTGTTTTGCTATTTGTTTTTCTGTTTTATGCTTTTTTTTGGTTTTTATATTCCTCCATTACTGTCTTCTTTTGTTTAATAGGTATCTTCTAGTGTATCATTTAAAATTCCTTGTCATTATATTAATTTTTTACCATTTTTTTAGTGCTTGCCCTGGGGATTACAATTACTATCTTAATTTATAACACCTAATTGATATTAATACAACTCGATTTCAATTGTATACAAAAGCTTTATTCATGTATTGCTTCTGTCCCTCCTCCCCTCCTTTTTGCTGTTATTGTCACACAAATTATATTTTTATACATTATATATCTATCAACACAGATTTATGATTATTGCCTTATGTCGCTGCTTTTAACTCAGGAGCAAATAAAAGGTTAGATACACAAAATATATGTATTCTGTTGTTTATGTTTACACACATAGTTACCTTTTCTTGTGCTCGTTATTTCTTCATTTGGATGTGAGTTATTATCTAGTTTCCTTTTGTTTTTGTCTGAAGTACTTCCTTTGGTATTTCCTTTAGGGAAGGCTTGCTAACAATGGATTCTCTTTGTTTTTGTTTGTCTTCTTTTTTTTTTTGTGGTACGTGGGCCTCTCACTGTTGTGGTCTCTTCCATTGCGGAGCACAGTCTCCGGACACACAGGCTCAGTGGCCATGGCTCACGGGCCTAGCCGCTCCATGGCATGTGGGATCTTCCCAGACCAGGGCACAAACCTGTGTCCCCTGCAGCGGCAGGCGTACTCTCAACCACTGCGCCACCAGGGAAGCCCTTGTCTTCATGTTTGAAAGGTAGTTTTGCTGGATATAAAATTCTTGGTTGACAGTCTTTGTTTTAGGATTTTGAATGTGTCATATCACTGCCTGTGGCCTCCACAGTTTCTGATGAAAAGTTAGTTGTTAACATTGTTGGGGATCCATTGTATGGGATGAGTTGCTTCTCTCTTGCTGCTTTCAAGATTCTCACTCTGGCTTTTGTCAGTTTGATGCTGACGTGTCTACACGTGGATCTCTTTGAGTTTTTCCTACTTCGGATTTCTTAAGCTTATTGGATGTGCTGATTCATAGTTTTCATCAAATTTGGGGAGTTTGGGTCATTATGTCTTTAAATATTCTTTCTGGCCCATCTCTCTTTCTCCTCCATCTGAGACTTCTGTTATGTGTATGTTGGTGTATCTGATGATGTCTCATAGGCTCTGTTCATTTTTCGTCATTCTTTTTTCTTTCTGTTCCTCAGACTGGATAATCTCAACTGATTATCCTCAAGATTGCTGATTCTTCCTCTGCCTGCTCAGATCTGCTGTTGAGCTATTCTAGTGGACTTTTCATTTCAGTTATTACAATTTTTAACTGAAGAATTTCTATTTTTTTAATATTATTTTTACGTCTTTATTGGTATTTTCTATTTGATGACACGTTGTTCTCATTCTCTTCATGAGTTCTTTAGACGTGGTATCCTTCAGTTTTTTGAACATATTTAAAATAGCTCATGTAAAGTCTCTGTCTAGTAAGTTCAACATCCAGTTTCTCAGGGACAGTTTTTATTGTTTGTTTTCCCCCTCTATGTATGGAGCATACTTTCTTTCTTTCTTTTTTCTTTTTTTTTTTTTAACAAAGAAAATGTGTTCTTTTTGGTGATTACAGTGACTCACTAAGATTCAGGAGTAGAATACACTTTCATTTTTTAAGATCATTGGGGGACTTCCCTGGCAGTACAGTGGTTAAGACTCCATGCTTCCAGAGCAGGGGATGTAAGCTTGATCCCTGGAGAATCAAGATCCCACATTCCTCATGGCGTGGAGGAGCATACTCTCTTGTTTCTTTGCAGGTCCCAAAAATTTCCATTGAAAACTGGATATTTTAAAGGATATAGCATGGCAACTCTAGAAATCAGGTCCTTCCCCCTACTCAAGGTTTGTTGTTGTTGTTGTTGTTACTATTTGTTATTGTCTATTTGTTTAGTGACTCTGGTAAACGAACGCTGTAAAGTCTGTACTCTGTTGTGTGTGGCCACTGAAGTCTTGGCTCAGCTAACTTAGTGGTCAGATCATGACTGGACTGGTTTCCTTAGACACCTGGAATCAGTAAGTCTCTAGGCTTTGCTGAAGGTTCTGTATGTGTATACCCTCAACACTCAGCCAGGCCGCTGAGAACTCTGCCTTGGGCTTTACTTCCCACTGGCTCAGAGCCTCAAGGGCATCCAGAGGTGAGCACTGAGGGTCTTCTCATGTCTTTCCTGAGCATATGCACAGCCCTGGGTATGCGGTCAGCCCTACACATGCTTGTGGCCATCCAGATTCCCAGGATTATGGGAGAGCTCTACAAAGCTCCTATGGATGTCTCATTCCTGAGTTTTTCCTTACAGATTCTTGGTTTGTCTATTGTTTGCCCCAACTGTTACCCCCACTGTAGGCAACTGAGACATTGAACATGCCTCTAAATGTTTTCAACAACTGCCCCTGGGGAAGAGGCTTTCACACATGTTGAGCTGTGAGTCAGATTAAATAAAGACAAGTCAGGTCTTCTAGGGAACCACAGCCAGGTCAGATAGTGACAGTCTTCTGGTAGTGAGGCTTTGAGGAGCTCCAGCCTGTCCTGCCATTTCCCATGGCTGCCAGGCTTCTGTTTTCACTGTGATTCTGGCTGTTCATTTCCAGGCTGTAGTGGAGATGGAGAAGATGATGGAAATAGGGCAAGTTACCAAGCCAGGAAGTTCACTGTTCTTACTGAGAATCAGCCATTTTTCTTGAGTAAATTCTTCCCCCAGATTCCAGCCAGCCTTGATTTCCAGAGTTTTGAAAAAGTTGATTCTGATCATCTTTGACATTTTTCTCACTGTTTTTATGAAGGACTGCCATTTTTACTGATGCCCAGGGTTGGCTTCTTGAGGTTTCTTGTCTCTAGTACTCTTTCTGGATATTGTCTTGGGGTTACCTGTCCTTGGAGATAACTTCACTTAGATTTGATTTAAACGTGGTCCTGGGTTTTGCTCACCACCTGGTTGCTGTGTCTACTTTTATGTGGCAGTTGGGGATTATCTAAAGCATTGCAGCCATGGCCATGTCCATATTCCCAGAATTAACTGATCACTCAACCAAATTCTATCCTCTCTCTCTCTGTATATATATGAGAAAAAAAATATATATATATCCTCTCTATTCTGTCTGACATGGAAATGAATGCCTATTTAATCTGTTGCCCTTGCCTTGTTGAAAACATCCATTGCATTACTCTGCACTGAAGGAAGTGAGCCGCTCTGCCTTCAGAGCAGTAGTTTCAGCCCTGGCACCACACTAACATAACTTGGGAAGCCTCAAAAAAGAGGATGTCTGAGCCTTACCCCCAAAAGATTCTAACTTGAATGGTTTCATATGGGGCCTGCCATCTGCATCACTGAAAAATTCCCCAGGTGATTCCAGTGTCTTAATATCTCTTTTCCTATAAAATGGGATTAAGAGTCTCTGAATTACCTAAAACTTGTTTTAAATACAAGCATACGAATCACTTTCTCTCTATGGGTGTCTTAAATTTTTTATCTGAATGTTTTAAGATTTTCAAGTTGCACGTTTGACATCATTTTAACCTTATACAGTAAGTTAATATGATATATTTTGTTATAATTTTCATAGAATAACAGAGAATAGCAATACTCAGTATAGTATAGAAGAGTATAATTTTAAATAGTTATAATTTCAATATTCCACCCATGCTTTCTTTTTGCTGTAAGAGGAATGCACCTTTTTATTTAGTACATTTAAAAAAAAACAACAGAGGCACAAAGGGTGTCCCCAGTGTCACTCAGTTGGTGCAGAATTGGGGTTAGAACTCCAGCAGCAGAGTGTAGAACAGTAGTTCTCAAAATTCTGATCTCAGGAACCCTTCACACTATTAAAAATTATTGAAGACCCCAAAGAGCTTCTGCATTTTTGTGGGTTAGTGCTATCTGCACTTACTGTCTTAGAAACTTAAAATTGAGAAAATTTAAAAAGCTGTGTTTTAATTCCATTTAAAATAAAAATAGTTATAATAAACTTGTTATATAATAACCATAGTAACTCTGTCTTCCAAAACATTTTTTAAAATGTGCTAAGTGTTATGTTTTTGTTTTGTTTTAATTTTTTTGCATATTTCTTTAACGTTTGAGAGAAAACAGTTGGGTACTCATATCTGCTTCTGCACTCATTCTAGGCAATTTCCACCCACATAGCCTCTGGAAAATTCCAGTGTAAGAGAAAATAAAATGAAAAGGATAAATAGTGCCTTAGTATTTTATGAAAATAATTTTGACCTAATGCCCACCTTAGAGCCTCAGGGACCCATGGAGGCCCTCAGGCCACACTCTAAGAACCGCTGTAGAGAGAAAAGGGGGTGGGTTTGGAGTCAGAAGGAAGCATCAGCTCCAGCTGTGCCCCGAGTGGGCCCCATCAGCTCGGCACACACATTGTGACAGTACCTAAGCTCTCCTGGTTTCCATGTCCCTGCCTGTGGAGTGCGGGCAGCACCACACGCCTTTGGTCGGGCGCCCTGGAACTAGACACTGAAACAGAGGTTTGCTGCAGTCAGGTCCTTGGAGAGTGCTCAGGGCATAACACCTGTGCAGGGGATGGGAGCCTGGTCAGGCAGAGCGGGGATGCAAGGGCGATGCCGCGCAGGAGGTGCTGAGCGGAGCCCAGAGGAGCTCTGGGTCTGGAGCTGGGTTCAACCTTCGGAGGTGACCCCATGGGGGCACGGGGCTGGGCCCAAGGAGGGCCAGGGCCCTGGGATACGCTCTGCCCAGGAGGAGGCTCGGGGCGGTGACTTAGGGAGAGGCCGTTCCCCCTGGCTGCAGGAATGGAGCAGACAAGGCTCCAGCTGAGAGCTGCCGGCCTGCCAGTGTCAGAGGCCGAGCCCCGGGGAGGCATGTGTGCAGCACGACTCCACCCCACAGCCACTGCATGGTGTTCCGTCGTTTCTCAGACGCACTTTGTGTTCACATCTTAACACCCCTGAAATCAGGGATGCATCTTACATCAATAGCACGCCGTCATTTAACCAGCAATATTTTGGCTTTTTCTTAGCAATACTGAAATGATGGTCTGTCTCAAAATCAAAATTCCTTAGCATGGATGCAGTACAGTAAAAGCGTCTCATAGGACTGTTCCCATCCCAGGTGAGGCGGGTGGCGCCATTCACTAAATACTCAGGAAGTGTTGAAGCCCTTTGTCACCCACGCTGAGTTGCGGAGAGCCTTCCCTTCCACATGGACTCTCGCGACTCAAGCCGGCGTGAGCTGGGCGGCCGGGGAGGAAGCCTGGACGTCCTCAGCGGGTGGACTGCAGGCTCGGCGTGACCGTCCTGTGGGTCAGTTATGACTCTAGAGCATTCTGTCTCAGGAGCTAAAACGATAAATCAGAATTGGGTACTGTGGTTACCTGCTTGGGATGCTGAATATATACATTTGTTCAGCTTTTTACAGTTGGGCGCAAATCAATACAAGCAGATCGGAAAAGGAAAGTGGGGCTGTAGAGCGTCTCGGCGGCGAGCCTAAAAGCCGCCCTGAGCAGGAGCTGACGTCTGCGCATGCTCCACCTGCACCAGCTCCGCAGCCGCAGGCCCAGCGCTGGGGAAGAGCAGGAACTAAGGCATCAGACGTCTCCTCTGCAGTGTCCCTCCACCTGTTCTGGTGTTTTTATTTGCTGTTCCACGTCATTCTAAGTCAAGAAAAATTAAGAAATTATGAGCACGGACTTTCACCATTTGTCTTTATATCGTGCAATTCTGGTTTTAACTGCAAGTATAAGAGCATCTAATGCCCCTGCAAAATCACCAAAATCACCCAACTCCTATTTCACGGCTCGAACGTGCATACGTGCTGTGCGTGTTAGACGGCGGAGACGCTGCTCTGTTTCACTTCTCGATGCGGACACGTCCCATCAAGCCCGCCTTCGGCTCCCCCATGGATATGTAGGACCGAGGGAGAGGAACTCTGGCCGCCCTGCCGTCCTCTCTCCTTCCCTGTCGTCATTCAGCATAGATGGCTGGGAATTCGGGGAAGTGGCGGGAATCAGAAAGGATGCGACGGGGCCCCCTTGTCTGTGTTGCTCGGAACACCGCTGCTTGCTTTCTGTGTGTGAAGCGAGTCCTGGGCGGAGGCGAGCTCGTCTCTGGGGGCCCCCTGGGATCTGAGTTGAGGGCGTCTCCGAGTCGATGTGTGAGCGGGCCAGGAGGGGCGGCAGGCACGCGGACGGGGTGCCCCTCCGCCAGCACGCACCCCCGCCGTCTCGCCCCACGTGCCTGCAAAACGCAAGTTCAGAGATGAAGTTGACGGTTTCAGGACAGGGGCGGTAGAGGAGGAGCACATAGACCTGTGTTCTGTCCGCAAGGCTGGGTGGGTACAAGAGGGACCTCGGTGTGTGGTTGGCGGCCTCGCCTTGAGCGGGTCACGGCCGACGTCCCCGCTGTGTATCACCACCGGCGGCCCTGCCTGCCCCAGCCATCCACCCAAGCAGTCGCCGAGCGCGTGTCTCTGTGAAAGTTGGCTTCTGCCTTGGCCCACCTTGTACCTGCAGAGGCGGTGTCTGTGGTTCAGAGTGACATCAGTTGCTTGCTGCCGAAACGTCCCAGGTTTCTACGTAGAACACAAATCCTTTTGACTGTCGGACGTTGGGAAAATGTGTTTCTGGGAGGAATGGCAGTTATTGCCGCCCGCCTGGCCCCATGAGCCCCTGGATGCCGACTCCGGGAAAGGCCTCTGTGGGACAGGCCTGCACTTTGACCGAGGCTTAGAAACTGGCCTGTGGAGCTGGGGCGGAGCCCGGGGAAGCCAGGCCCGGGGCGTGGGCCTGGGGGGGATGCACGCGAAGACCCTCCTGTGGAAGGCAGACGAGCGAAGGTGGGAGACCAGAGGGGGCACCGTGGGGGTCGCTCTGGCCGGGTCGGAAGGTGGGAGGGACTGAACGTGGAGCAGCAGAAGACCACGGATACCCCCGCCAGCGGGGTGCGGCGAGGCTGCCCTGAGGACGCGCCTGTGCTGTGCGCCCCGGAGAGCGTGTGGGGCGGCTTCCAGGCGTCCGAGCTTTGCGGCCGAGGAGCCGCCAGCGCCGAACGCCCGCATCTCCCCGAGGAGGCGGCGGGGGCGGGGGGTGCTGCGTGCCCTGCTCCCGGAGGCGCCTTCCTAGGGCTGCAGGGTGAGGCCTGGGCTGTGAGACGGGCCCCCCGCACAGCGGAGAGAAGGGCGACATCCGCTCATCGCCAGGCGCGTCCCCCGAGCTCAGGCTGGTTGGAGCCCCTTTTCCGGGCTCTTTCCGTTGCTGCACTTTTCTCCACACCGTGTCGTCACAGGCCCCGTTTACCCGGAGCGGGTTTGTGCTTTTTGTTGCCCGCATGTCTGGGCGGTGGCGTTCCCGTGGGCGGGTGGGTGGGTTTGCTTCCTCGCCCCGCTCACCCCGCCCCTCCCACCCTGCGTGGTGTCTGCCACAGGAGGTCCCCGAATACAGACGTTAGCAGCGGGGACGGTGGAGTGGCTTCTGTCCTCCTCCGTGGCTTTTCCTGCCACATCTCTCTGGGTGGGAACGAGGCCTCCACTTAGAGCGTGTTAACGCGTTATTTTAGTTAGAGCTCTTGATCATTTGGTTTCCACGGGAGAGGGTGAAATTGTGATACCGCCAGGCAGTTGGAGGTGTCTTTTGGTTTCACATCCCACACTCAGGCCCCTTCCCACTGAGGACCACGCGAAAAGTTGACCTTTTCCTTTGTTTTGTTCCTGAAAAACTATAAAAGTTATTAAACAGAAATCAGCACCCAGTTCAGAAGCTGGCCCCGGTCCCTCTGTTGCGTGTGGTCTGGACCACAAAGGTGCGTGAGGCCTGCCGGGGAGGGCGGGAAGCAGCCTCCACAAGCTGCACTGAGCCAGCGGCATCTGAAGTCACGGCAGCCGTGGAGCTTGTGTGTTCACTGCAGTCGCTGATCCACACATTTACTAACATGTTAAGGAGGCGCCTCGAGTGTGAGAGGGAAGGAGCACTGGCCGGACTTCTGGGGAGCCGCTTTCACACCAGAAAGGAGGCACACGGGAAGGGGAACTGACATCCGGGCAAACAGGAGGAACAGGTGTCGGCGCAGCTCGGAGGGGGCTTTCCCCACCCCGGTCACGCTGGACGGACTGGAGTTCTCACAGAGACACCCGCCTTCAGTGCTGGGGCTCCTTCATGTGGCGGCCTGGACGCTGCAGGGACCGAGGCAAGGGGAACGTCACCAGCCACAGGGAGACGTACAGCCAGTCAACGGTCTGTACTCACGTGCTCATCCGATAAACCTCCAAAGCGGAAACGTCGCTTAGTGGATGGCGTCTGGACACAGCCCTGGCCGGGGTCAGCCCCCTGCCTCTCCCTCTGATCCCAGGCCTGGGATGGAGAGACCCCCGTCCCTGACTTTGCACGGGAGCCGCCCTGGCAGCTTGGGAAAATGCCCCGGGATGGAGGAGGTGGAGTGGGCTGCTACCTGTGCTCGGTTCCGGGTGGAATCGGCAGTTTCTGCTCCCCGCCTGCCAAGGTCCCGTGCCTCCTGGTTTCCTTTCATCTCTGTCGTCTGTTCCCTTCTTATTAAATTCTTGGCGTGAGGGCCCGTGCTGGGGGTGTTGGCGAAGGGGGCTGTGGCCTGGGGGGGAAGCTGGGGGACCAGCCTGTGCTCCCTGCAGGGCCGAGCTCGCCCGGTGCTCTTTTCAGATGTGGCCCGACCGGGGTGCCTAGCGGTTGGCTGAGGACCCCCGGCCGCTGCTTCTCTGCGGTGAGCGGTGCGTCCGACTGTGTGTGGTGACTGCGCGCAGCCCTCGCTCCGGCCGCGGTCTGCCCGGCAGACTTAGAACCAGCGGCTCTAGGCCACGCGGAGGCGTGTCTGGTGCTGCCGAGCCCCACAGGCCGCCTCTGTCTGGCCACAGCCTCCCCCCGCGAGCCTTCCCTGGTTTGTGGCCCCGAGCTCTCCTCCCTCCAAGCCCCCGTCCGCCTCCACGCCCCCCGCCCTGACCTCCGCAGGAACAGTGCACACCGGGTGGCTTTAAGTCAGGCTTTAAACTGCAGGAAGGAGGAGGGATTGCGATGGGAGAGACTGGAGAGGATGCCGAGGGGAGGCTCATCCCCCGGCAGGTTGACCGCGAGTTCCGGGCAGGCGGGGGGAGCGGGGCTACCCCCCAATGAGGGCCATACAGCGTGGGAGGCACAGGGGCGGGGCGGCCACGGGGCCAGGAGGGCCTGCTTTTCAGGGCTTTGCCCCTTAGGCTTGTAAGAGCCCCCCGGCCTGAAGTGCGAAGGTCTGTGTGTGGGGAGGAGACGCCATAAGGTCGGGGGACAAGACCGCTGCCTGAGCGCGGGTGTGGGCACAGGTCCTCTGAGCCCGAAAGAGGTCCCCGGCTTTCTTGAGTTTTCACACATGTTGCCGGTGGGAGTGGGTAGCCATGGGAGAAGGCCCAAATGTGGAGGTTGATGTGGGCCCTGCTGATGGGATTGGCCCGGCCACCAGCCCCTGGCGTGTCTGTACTGTGCCCTCCTGCGTGGCCGTGAGCTCGGCCCAGGTCCACCTTGCAAGGCTGACATGCTCAGACTCAACGCATGGGGCAGCGCGGGAGCTGGGAAGCTTCGGAAGTCAGTTCCCCAGAAGCATTTCAGAGCTTAGCCAGCAATCTACCAGATATCCTTAGGTGACACGATTTGCTCTGGAGTAACGTGTGTTCTTTTGAAAAGCTAATTTTCTGTTAAATGAGCTAAGACGGGGTACTGTGTTTTGGTCTGGCTTCTCCTGGAGGTGGTGGTGAGCATTGGTTGCCTCTGTCAATGAGCATCTCACATTGGTTTCAGAACTAAGTGTTGCCCTCGAACTGATCCAGGTGTTACACATCTGAGAATGGTCGTCTCCAAAACACGTTCCTCAGAGATTATATGCTTATTCTGACTAAGCTGCCTCTGCTGATGGCACTGTGGGGACTCCCCTTTGAAAATGTGATCAGAGACTAATGCGTCTGCTTGAATATTCATTGAAAGCAGAACACTTTATACATGGAAAAAATACGTGGAGAGTTTTAGAACATCTAAATGTGCTTGGAGTTAAATACAACAATCAGGAAGATTTTTGGTGAGAAACAACATTATACAACCAAAAAACTGGACTATTTATGTGTACCTATGAAGACAGTTCCTTAAGGAAAGTCTCGAAGTTATTCTGAAGGTTGGCATTTCTAGGTGAGTGTTCATGTGCTCCTTCTCAGAGGACTGTGTTTATCAGGACAGTTCTGTAGAACCGCTGAGATCCCAGAGGCAGATGGAAGCCACACTTTCCTGACTTCGATCTGCGACAAGCGGGAAACCTTGACTCAAACGAGATCACAGGAAGAAATCACCCACTAGGATGAGCCAGAAGAAGCAACAGATAAAAGAATCAGACTCTCAGAATAGAAATAATGGAATAGACTGAAAGAGTCTGCCTATTCACTGTTCGAAATAATTAAGGAAATAACGCAAGCAACAATAAAAATGCAACAGAATGAAAAAGGAATGAGAGGTTAAAACAAAATTACCAGAACTTATGGAAATAGAAAATATGGTCCTGCTAACTAGAAACTCTGCGGATGGATTAGACGGCTGGTCAGATGCCGAGCCATAAAGTGAGGGTTATTGAGCTGCAGCATGGATCTGAAGAGGTGACCCAAAGTGCAGCGTCAAGAGTGACAGGGATGGAAAACGTGCAGGGACAGGCAAGGGATGGAAGGTCCGCGTGGCATCACGTGCACATTCCTGGAGGGGAGGGGAGGGGGCAGGAGAGGCAGTACTTGAATGAGTGGCCACGGAGCTCCCAGAAGTGCGAGGAGGCGCGACGCTGCATGCTGCCGGAGTGCCTGGGTTCCTAGCAGGGTGTTGCCAACTGGAAAGTCAAGGTTGGACACATCGCAGTGGGTCAGTGGGAGACCAGAATCCAAGAGAAGAGACAAAATATGTGAGAAAGGACAATATTTAGATTGCACCTTTCTCAACAGCAAGGAAGGCAGGGAACAGTGGGGATACTTCCAGATCCTGAGAAAACCTAACTGGCACCAGGACTCGTATGTCCACTAAAGTATCATGAAAAGCAAAGGGATAAATAACAAATGGAAACAGAGTTTCCCACTAACAACTAAAGGAACTTCTAAAGCATGGGCTTCAGGAGGGACACAGACCCCCCGAAAAGATACAGAAGTACAAACCATAGTGGGGCGAGACCGGAAGAGATCCAAGTGTTGTGACAGACAGCGTTTGTGTGTGGGTGCAGGAAAGTGCAGAGCAGCGCGCAGGCAGGACGGGGATCCTGTGACACGCAGTCAGGCAGACGTCAACGCCCAGCACGTAAAGAACACGCATAAGTCAGGAAGAAATAAAGGCTGGCCTGGCTCACTAGACATCAGAGAAGTTGAAGCTAAAAATCACAAGATATTATTTCCTTAACTGTAAGATTGGAAAAAATGAAAGAATCTAGCAATCCCAAGTGTTGGCCAGAATCTAGGGCAAATTGGAAATTCTTAGACACAGCTGATGAAACCATTTTTGACGCTGTTTCGGCAACAACAACAAAAATGATTTCATGAAAATCCTACATCGAAGCTCTTGCATCTGTAGTTATTCACTCCAGGTATTCTGGGCACTGGGAAGCCTATGCCTAACAGTCATGCCACATCCGTCTTGAGAGCAATCAAATGGGAGTTCCCCGAACACCCATCAACCAGAGAGCAATTCAACACCTCAGAGTAACCACCATCAACCACCCAGAGGCACACGTATCAGCAGGTCTGCGTCTCACAAGCGAGGTGAGCAGGTAAAGCACAGAACACACAGAGGTGGAGAGCATACGAAGTCAAAAGAGAAACCACACCGTGTGCCGTTTAGGAGAACTCACACACGCAGTGAACATGTAGTGGGGAGTGTGGGATGTCAAGCACGGCAGTAGGACAGTTGTCAGCTCCGGGTGAGGTGAAGAGAGAGGCACAGTCAGAGAGGAATTGCTAACAGAATGTTTTATGTCTTCCGTAAATCAGTGGCATGAACAGGCTCTTCGTTACGTTTCTTCATTCCTTTGTGACCCCCCCGGGACGTTTCATAATAAATTAAGTAATAAAAAGGCCAACAGAGCAAGCGAAAGACAGAAAGAAGGAAATAATGAAGAAAAGAGCAGAAAATGCGAAATAGATGGAAAAGGCAAGCATCAGGAAAACAAACAAAAAACCTGGTTCTTTGAAAAAACACGTAAGACAGACCTCTGTGTAACCAACAACAGTAACAAAAGGGCACAAATACGCAGTTACTGGGAAAACAGGGAGCATCACGATAGGTGAGCTGGGTTTAAAAATCACAAGAGAACACTATGCACAATTCTGAGAAATGTGAAAAGATGACATAAAAAACTATAAAACAGTAAAAGTGGCTCAAAAAAGGTCACTTTTGAATTAGCCTACAATTGTTAAAAAATCATATACCTAAATTTTCAAAAAGTTGTTTTTGTAGATTCAGTGAGCATAGTCTACATTCATAGTGGAAAATCCATTCTGTCCCCAGACTACCCTATTGTGATGATGCCCCAAACCTGGGACCGGCCCCCATAGGTGAGGGGGCACCTCCACCGGAAGTCGTTCTGGCCTGGCCAGTGGTGCACGTGGAAATCTAAATGTTGCAAAAGCCTCTGTGAGTCTAAACACTGACCATCATCTCCTGTTTGGTGAGAATCCCCCTGAACTGTATTTTTTTTCTAGGTCCATATTTACTTGTAACATTTCCTTATTGGCTCTAAAGAACCCCTCCTTATTGGTCAGTTTTGCAATCAAAGAGAAATGAGGGCCTTAATTAAATGAAGACCCTTTCCAAGACAGATGCCTTCTCTGTCTCTAAAGAAGCAGAAAGAATGGTCAAAGGAGCTCATGGTGTCCTGGGCTGAGGGTTGCTGAACTGAAAGGAAAGACAGTGTCCCAAACGAATGCCATAGCTACATCATCGACACTGCAAAGGGGGCTTCCGAAAGCATTCTTGGCAGATTTCCTTTGAGCAAGAGCTCCCCTGGTACATTTCAGAATTGGTTTCCAGATCCTGACACCAGGGCAGACATGTGAAAGCCAGAGAGTTCGCAGCTAAATGTTGATCAGCCTGGAATGAAGAGAGAACGGCCCTGTGGTTAGGACAGAAAATACGATCTGTTTCTAAAGCTCGCTTGCCCGGACGCTTAGAGCTGTGATACCAGAAACTGCACGTCCGCACCTGCTCCTCTGGGATGCGATTCTGAGAGAATCAGTCTTACTTTGCACGTTGCATTTTCAGCATTTCTTCAGGAGCAGAATAACCAGGAAGACATGTGTCTCTGGATGTGGAGAGCTCATATTTCCTGTGACGTCTGAGGACTCCCAGCATGTTGCCGTCTGGCCAGCGCTTGCCCGGCCCCCAGCCTGGCCTTTTGGAGTCTTAGCGGCACGGATGTGAGGAGGACCCCACGGCGCAGGTGCACGGCCTCTGCGCCACAGACCACACGCTCTGCCCCACGAGCTGCTGCAGAAAGATGGACAGCGGTCACAAGCAGATGGGCCGAGAGGGCTTAGATTCATCAAACACGTTCACCCTCCGATCGTTTAGCTGCCTAACCACCTCTGTCATGTGTCTGAGAGTTGGCAATATGACAATTTGTAACTGGCACGAGCTGTCCGTGAACGAGCTGGTTGTCGTGGAGATGCAGGAAGGGGCCGACAGGGCAGGTGTCGTGGACGCCCCACGTCCGGGTCTCAGCCGGGCGTGCAGCCCAGCGGTGGCACAGTGCACCCAGCTTCCCTGCCCCTGGGGATCCCCGCCACAGTCTTCCGCCACGGCCCCTTCTTACCAGGTTCTCCCTGTCCCGTTGCATCACAGGCCCCGGGTGGCTCCTCCAACCATCAGAAGAGACACGGACACGTTTCTGAGGCCACAGTTTGTCTTTCCGGAGCGGATGGCTGGTACTGCACGACTTATTCTCACCGCAGAGGAGATGCAGAGAAGGGAGCTCTGTCACCCGAGCTGGGGTGCCATTAGCTGACACCAGGGCAACCCTTTACTTCACAAGGAAGACTTCGAATATGGGAACCAGAGATGCAGACAAAAACCTCCCACAAAGTGTTACCACTTTGGGGGCAAACCACAGACATTCTTATTTATATGTATTTGAGAGGCAAATTTTTCTCTTTTAGGAGATGCCTAGGTATCCCTGTAGGTTCAAGGAATACTGACAGACTGTGTACTACTCTTCTAATTAAAACTAGATTTCTTTTTTTTTTTGCGGTACACGGGCCTCTCACTGTTGTGGCCTCTCCCGTTGAGGAGCCCAGGCTCCGGGCGCGCAGGCTCAGCGTCCATGGCTCACCGGCCTAGCTGCTCCGCGGCATGTGGGATCTTCCCGGACCGCGGCACGAACCCGTGTCCCCTGCATCGACAGGCGGACTCTCAACCACTGCGCCACCAGGGAAGCCCGAAACTAGATTTCTTAACTTTGAACGCTCGTAAAGCTTACATTTTTTTCTGATGCAAACTAGAGATTTTTCCTTTTTAAATTTTTTTTTTTTTTTTTTTGGTATGCGGGCCTCTCACTGTTGTGGCCTCCCCCGTCGCGGAGCACAGGCTCCGGACGCGCAGGCTCCGGACGCGCAGGCTCAGCGGCCATGGCTCACGGGCCCAGCCGCTCCGCGGCATATGGGATCCTCCCAGACCGGGGCGCGAACCCGTATCCCCTGCATCGGCAGGCGGACTCCCAACCACTGCGCCACCAGGGAGGCCCTTTCCTTTTTAATTTTAAAGTATGAGGTCACGTAGATTTCATCTGCATTAAATTTCATAAGCTGAAAGCTTGGTTCAGGGCACTGCTGAGCATTAATGGAACGGCTGAACCAGAAGCAGGCGGGCGTCTGCCTTTGAACGACCTGGAGGGGGTGCTTCGTGTCAGACACGGCAGCAGAGCCTTCACCCTCAAGAGAATTGGATGTAGCAACAGAGGCGGAAATTGAGACCTCTAGAAACCTGGAAGCTTCCCAGACGCACTGAAAACCTGCATTTCTGAGAACAGCAGGAAGGTGGGGAGAGGGTATCCATTTATGGGCTGTATGGGATGTAATTTTGTCTTAAACCTCACTAAGAGCTATATGGGTCATGGAGACAATCAGGCTTTTATTCTTTGAAATAATTCACATTACAGGCTTGTGTCTTACTTACCTTATCAAATGAAAGCCTTTAGCCTCGTGTGGGCAGATAATTGCAAGTTGATTTCTGGACCTCTCATTTTGGAATGGTTTTTGCCCTCCTCCTCTTCTTTCTCTTCCTCTTACGTCTCTCTCTTCCCCAGCTAAACTTTGTGGTTTTGTAAGGTTCTGGGTGTGTTAGCTGGCCATATGAGTAGATGGCAAAGCTGTATGAAGAAGTCACTTTTATTTGAACTCAGGAATTGAATTACAAAGTGCAGGAACATTGGTGCCGAGAGAGAATTTCTTTTAACACTGTCTTCAGCCGCTAAAGGACTATTACCAACCAGAAAGCAATAAACCAGGCAGCCGGTGGTGCCGGCAGGGTCCAGCGTCCCTCACAGCCGCTCTGGGATGTGTTCTTGACACTGAACTCTATTTTACTCAACCCGGCGAATCTCAAGTTTCAGGACAAAAAGCAGATGGATAAAACACCTTTTGTAAAACATTAGAAGCCAACCACAATCTAGTTTATTCACCAGAACGAAGTGGGGGAATTGGAGGGTCCCAGACCCTAGACTGAAAACACAAAATAAAACAAAACAAAAATAAACACACTCCAGTACATGAAATCTCCATTATTTCCCAGATCTGCAAATATGTGCAGTTCTGTTCCCGACCCTGCCTAGAGCCCTCAGGCATGAGGACGGTCGGCCGTGGTCAATCGTGCAAAGTGACACGGCCGGACCCACAGCAGACTCGACAAGACCGATGGCGGGTGTGCTCAGAGGACCGCAGAGCAGGTGGGTGGGGCTGCTGCCAGCCTTGCTGGGGGAGGGGGGCGGGCAGTGGAGACGCCTCTCCTCCCCACCCAGTTCTGAACCCCCTCCCTGTCCGGGAGGCACTTCCTGCTCAGCTGGTCACCTCTTCCCCTGCCGAGTCCCTGCTGCCTTAGGAATCAGACGCCCTTTGAAGACTTTGCAGGTGCTCCCGTGTCCAGCAGCCACCATTTCTGGAATGTTCCAGGTTTACTGGACACGGAGATGGGCCCCTCTAGACCCTCTCTCTGGAAGTTCGCCATCGAGCAGAGAAGGCTGGTGACAAGGGCGCGACGCTCCGTGGGCACAGTGGGAGGTGCTCTCTGGACGGAGGACGTGGGAGGGTGGTCTTCCTGGCCGTCACGGGCCAATTGCGCCGTCTCTCCCTGCACACCCGCCAGGAGCCGGTCTGGCTCACTTGTCCCGTGCAGTGGACAGCAGTGCACGCTGACCCCACAGCTGCAAGGGGAGCCTGGGCATGCCATTCCGCCCCTTCCGCGCAGACACGTTCCCCCAGCAGAGGACCCGAGTGCCCTCCTGCTCGGCCCCAGGGTCTCTGCCCCCTCTCCACACCGTCCCTGCAGGAGCGTGACCCTCACGGGGACGCCCACACTCAGCATGTCGGAAACACCTTATGTTTTCAGTGGAGCGCCAACAGGACAGGGTCCGAGTATTCAAAACCAAAACCACAAACGAACAAAACTCAAAGCGGAATTTCGGAGCTGGCTGGTGGTTCGTCGGAGGATGTCGTCACCCTGTAGATTGTTCCAGGGCGATAGCGTCGGCGTGGACAGAGAAGGCCACGTGGCGCAGCATGGGTGGAGGACGGGTGTGGGCAGAGGACAGGGCTGCGTGTTCACACCCTGTGTGGTACTGCCGTGTGGCACACGAGCAGTAGCTGTGCTCACAGGTACTCAAGGCTGCACACTCAGAGCCTTCACCTGTTTGCTCAGGAACGTTCTGGCAGAGAAGCAGGATGGGAGGACAGACAGGGAGGTGGAGGGGGGGCCGGCCAGGAGGAAGCGAACCCTGGGGGGTGGAGGGGGTACAGAGCGAAGGACCTGGTATTCTAGGAAAGGCCGCGATGAGTTGAGAGTTGCCCTAAGTGGTCACGAAATGCACGGCCGGGTACTGAGCATCAGTACTGCGGGTGGTGGGGTCCCTGGGAGAACGGCCCTTCCACCTGCTGCAGCCTGACTGGGCGAGAATGCATGGAGCCGTCTAGGCCTCGGTCTCCCCGTCCGTACTCCGGGAGTGTGTGGGAGGGAATTTGAGAGGGTTGATAGTGGAAATGCAGTGGCCTCAAAATAGAGCTATGATCACCTCTCTAAAGCATGTTTTAAACATGTAATTGACTAACATATGATCTGCTTTTGATTTTCTTAAAGTCAAACATTTTTTAAAAGCAGGAGAATCATTTTGAAGAAACTGGTCCATTTTCGTGTTTGCTCCTCTGGGACACGGCAGTGAAGACGGAGACAGTTAGAGTGCATTTTGGTGGAGTGTCTCACCTTTTCTGCTGTTCTGGGTGCTCCTGGGTCCTCTGGGGGGAGTGGGCTCTGTGGGAGGGGCCTGTGAGTGTGGTTCTGCCTTCGGGGGGTGGGCGGGGCCCGAGGCAACCTCCCGTTCGTCCCTGAGTAGGACGCTGCTGGTTTCTTCTTGTGCCAGATGTAAAATCACAGTCGCAGGTGCCGGTACCCGTGCTGCCGGGCACACAGCCGACTGCGCCCTCCTTCTGGCCGCCTGCCCTTCTTCTCTGTGTTCCTTCCGTCAGGGTGTTTTCCTCCCCGAGTCTGGGGGTCGGGGACGGGGGGGAAGCCCTCACCTCCGTTGTGTTGTCCCCTTTAACGCTTAACACGTCTCACAAGGTAAGTGCGGCTTCCCCAGGTTCACAGCTACGGCCGCAGCCTTAGGAAGGGTCAGGTCCGCCCTCGGGGCTTTGGGACTGTGAACCCCGGGTCTGCAGTCCCCGCCCACGCTCTGTGCCCACAGCCCAGTAATAACTGCGTCCGTGTTCACTCCGGAGCCGCCCTCTGTGTTCCCGAGTCACCTGCTTCACCCACTGTGTTCCTGAGTCACCTGCTTCAGCCACTGTGTTCCCGAGTCACCTGCTTCACCTTTTACATTTCAAAACCAAAATGTACTTTCCCCTCCACTTTGGGTGAGTTACGTTCCCAAGACGACGGGAAAAGACAGGTGACTCAGCTGTAGTTTTTAGGGTTCTGTGCTGCTTATGCTGGGTGAGAATCTGTCGAGAAATAGCAGAACAGATATCCTGAAGCTTTCTTGGACAGATGCCTATTTTTTCTGTTTTGCTGCTTTAAAAGAGAAAAGAGCCGTCACTGAGGGTAGTTGGATTATGAACCACAGGCCCTGTGTCAACAGGCTCGGTCGGACCGTACAAAACCGTTCCGGGGAGACTCCTGAGCCTCACTAGTCTGAGGCCGGAGCGCCCTCCCAGAAGGCAGCAGCCCCTCAGAGCAATCCAGAGGGAGTCCTCACCCCGGACTTCCCATGAGGCCACAAAGTCTGGGAGACCATGGCTGGGCTTTGCATCCCTTGAAACCATAAATCCCCTTGTTCTGTTAGCAAAAACGAGCTGTGTGGGATGGGGGCATCTGAGACCCTGGAAGCCTGAAGAAAACGGTCAGGGTTTCTGTGGCTTTTACCTGTTACTGATTCACAAGCCTGCACGGAGAGCTGTCTTTGCCAGGAGCGTGGATTGGGGGCTGTGGCCCTGAGGGACTTCGGCTTCCAAGACAGGGTGCCTGTGTCCTTCAGGGGATGTGGTGGGAAGAAAAGCCAGTCCTCGCATGTCAGGACCTGGGCTCCGGGTCCGCTCCCTCCCCCTGCCCCTCAAGTGTTTCTGGTTAGCGCTGTCGAGCACCAGAGTCTTGAGGTTGGGCGGGATGGTGCTTTGAGGGTGACAGTTCCTGTCCAAGCTCGAGGCCGGCTGGTGACCCCGTTCTCCGTGACAGGACAGTGAGCTCGCACGTGTGTTCTTATGCAGGATCTGTGTGCCACTGCAGCGTCTGCGGGCCACACGGGTTCGCCCTGTCCTCCCACGGCCCCTCTGCTTCGCCCGTTGTCGTGCCCCACCCCCATTAGGCCTGGCTTTTCATTTCTTAAATGCTCTCCGCAAAAAAGGCTTCCATGGTTCAACGTTCGGGAAAATTTAAAAATTGATAATACGGCCCTTGGGGGAAAGAGGTCTGTGCTGTTCCCTCGCTGAGCTCCAAGGACCTGGGGGTGGGGAGCCCGGAGTCCGTCCACGCGGCGTCCTCACGTGCCTTTTTGACATCCGTTCGTCATTTCATCTCCTGCTTCTCGTTTTATCTGCTCTTCCCTCTCGATAAACCCCTGCTCTTGCTGGCTTTATCTCTGTACCACAGTGAAAGGCCTTCAAAGAGCTAGTTTCAAAAGCATCCTGCGGAGAGAGCCAATTAAATACATGCAGATGGCTTGGGGGGAGGCTGGAGTGATTGGGGTCACGAGAGCGCCGGGAACTTCCAAGTGGAGCGTGGAAGCAGGGGCACCGCAGCCCGCCTTTGCCTCCTCAACAGAGTGTCAGAGCCCCGTCCTGTCCTGCGCGGGGCCTCCCCTCCCCAGCAGGCAGGGTGTCTCCAGCAGCCACTTGGCACATTGGAAGACATGGCCCCGGCTCTCTGAGTTCCAGCTTCTGCGCGGGCCCCTGATCAGGGAGGCTGCGATCCGGGACCTGTGGACTCCAGTGCGGAGACCGGACTGGACAGACACAACAGAGCCTGGACGTTCCCCGGGGCGGGAGCTCCTCCAGCCCTGCCCGGCTTCGTGTGGCTGCACACAGGGAGGTCCTGCTCGCTGACGTCTGGTCCAGTCAGGAGGAGGGCCTCCCTGAGCCCAGTGATGGACTCGGTGCTGGGATTTGACCTCGGGCCCCTCTTTTCTGGGGGAGGCGACCCAGCGGGAGGCAGGTCGTTCCTGCTACTTCATCCGAGAGAAGTTGCATCTGGGAGGGGTGTCCCGTCCTTCTGGAAGCATCCTCGGTGAGACTGGGGGAGCGGCCCTGGGCCCCCAGGGAGGCTCTGAATCCCACACACGTCTCTCTCTGGGGGGCCACACCCTCCTCGAGGGCGAGGAAGCAGCCACCCCGGTCCCTCCCGGCCACGGGCTGTCTCCTCTGGCCTGGAGGCGGCTGCCCACGGAGGTGCCCCGAGTAGGGGCCCAGCCCTGGCAAGGCAGCAGCGTAATGCAGCCTCTCACCAAAGAGCAAAGATTACTCACAATTACAAGCAATCAGCTATTTTAAATTATTAATGGTGGTGAAATAGTGTGTCTATTCAACAAGGAATCTGTCATAATTTTTACTAATTGAAAGTAATTTCTAGCAATTAAATCCTAATTTAATTCATTTTCTGGGTGATGCCTTTTTTCAAGGGGTGCCTCTGAGTTGTATTATTGGGTCTTTTTTCCAGGCACTTTGTTCAGTAAAATTTGATGGGTAAGGTATTTGGGGGAGCAAAATAACCATAGTCTTGGAAGCGAAGTAAGAATAAAGGGTTGATCTGGCTAACACAAGGCCGCGTTTGCCAAGGGTGTGAAAGATGTGTGCCCGCCCAGTCTTCCCCACTGAGTCACCCCTTCTGGGTTTGTTCAGAGTCACTTACAGGAGACTGGCCTGGTGAAGAGCCCCAGAACGGGGCCGGCCCTCGGACCAGTGTCCAGGGGGCGCGTCCTACCCACCCGGTCGCTGGATCCCAGGACACAGGCCAGGGCGGCCGCTGGCCCTCTCGACAGCCAGGCTGGAGCCGGGGCAGCACAGGGCGGCGCAGGACATAGCGGCTGCTGCACAGGCCCCAAGTCTTCTCGTTTACTTCTTCCTTTAACTTCCCGAACTGAACGCTCGACTCAGCAGGCAGGGTGCTAGGGGAGAGCTGGGGCCAGCAAGGGCGGGAGACTCTGGCCGCACCACGATAACTTCCTCATGGTGGGTTTGCCTGTGGACGGCAGGCAGGAGACCATTTTGTCCACCCGAGAGGGGATCTTATCCCTGATAAAAATCTGCCACCTCCTTTGTCAAGCAGCAGATAAATATTCTGAGTAAATTCTTCAGAAATTAAATGACTTGGGCTCATCTGGGAACCTTGCCAATTAGTCATTTTAACTGTGCATGACTTCTATGTCCTGGGCGGTAAGTGAAACTTGAATGTGGTTCCTGCCCTCCTGTGTTTATTTTCTGTCAGGAGCAGTGGGACCAGCAGCCAAAAACCAGAGATGAAAGGTGAAGGTGGTTACACACGTTTCTCCAGAGTAAACCGGACTGGGGTGACCCTCCCCCGCCCCTCCCGGACGGCAGCCCTGTTCATACCGTACACGCGGTGCCCTGGGCTTGGGGCCGAGGGCTGCCCCTGCCCTCGCAGCTGCTGCTGTCCACACCATGCCACGCGTGCCCACCCTCTGTCTTCCTCCTGTCGCTCAGATTCCTTTGCCAAATCTGAAAGCCCCTCCCTGCCTGGTGACCTGAACTCCTCAAGCCCAAGTCCACAGCCATTGCAGAAGGTCACAGGAGGGTCACGCCTGGCTCACGTGGTGGGGCTCAGCCTTCTCAGATCCGGGCGCTCTGTATGTGAAATATTTTGTCACGTCCCCTTTACTACCCTGAAATAATAATAGCATCCCAACACACAAGAATTTTGAAAAATGAAATGCTGTGATATAAAGGACAGGCAGGAGAAAGACGGGTGATGATAAAGCAACACAGGTTTTGATCTGTGCGCGCCTGTGCACGTCAGGGCTGAGGGTGGAACAGAGTGCCTGGTGCAGATCTCAGAGCCGGTGTGCCTCTGGGTGACGTGGGGCCCAGCACTGAGTCTGAGTTATAACAAGGGCCTCGTAAATGACGAGCAGACGAATGAAAATACGTTCTGGAAGCTGCAGTCCTGCCCTAAGTCTCCAAAGGTGACCAGGATCCGGAGGCACACTGCGGTGGGTCCTTTCAGGTCCTGCCTCCTGGCGGCCGGGGGCAACCTGAGTGCTGAGGCGGGCGGTGTCCCCGGAGGGACTGGGCGAGGCCGAGCTCCCGGTCACCTGTGCGGCCCAGCGGGGAGGAGGGCCAGATACCCTGTCTTCTCCTGCCTGCCCTCTGCTCGCAGGCCTGATGCCGAGACCCAGTTCCCAGGCAGAGGTGGGCTGCTCCCCGAGGACCAGGCAGCAGCGGCGGGTTCAGTGAGTGAGTGTTCAGTGGCCACACCAGCCGGAGGGCCTCCAAGCTGTGGAGAAGCCGTGGCGCCCAATCCGTTTCCCGGCTCGTTTGTTGGGGGAGCCCGGAGCACTGACCTTTTCAGCTTAGCTGCCATCTCTCAGGCAGAGTGGTGTGGGTGGAAGGAAGCAGGGGCGGTAGGTTCCCTTTCTACAAACGTGACCAGAGGGAACAAAGAGCCGCCTGTGCTCTACCCACGAGCAAGGCGAGGAGAGAGAGCAGGAAGAGGACTCCCAGCCGCGCCGCGGCCCTGGCCTCGGACCCTAAGGGGCAGCAGAGGCCTTCCATTTCCGGGCAGCGCCTGCCAAGTGGCCAGCACACAGCGGGGCCTGGCCCTCCTGCTGCAGGCCAGCCCTGGCCCCAGGCTGAGGGGAAGTGCCTTGCTGAGGGCGCGTGTCCATTCGGTCCTAACTCAGGTCTAGGATGACACATGTAACACCCCTGCTTCCTCTGCCGGGTGAGCGGCCTGGACCCAGAGTCTCCGCTGGGCGGGAGGCGTCCAGCTTTATGTGTTAACTGCGAACGTGCTGAGGTCAGTTTGTCACGGTAGCATCACCAAAACCTAACACGGAGGAGATTCAGTCTAGAAACAGCTCATAATGCTGCTGTGTGATGATTGGAACAAAAGCTTGGCATTCACGGTGGATATATACTAAGATTCTTGTGAATGCCAAAATTTATTAATTACCTCTGTAACAGCACATAATGTACTCTTTAAGATGGTAAAAATATAATTTAAGAAACTAAGGAAAATTTCAGAGCCTCAATGATTCTATATGAATGGGACTAAGGAAGTTAATAAAGATACAGAAATATCGCCGCTAAACTAAACCGTGTCACATTGTTACATCACTCAGGCAGTTAAGTGCCTTGGCCCCTGCAGCGATGGGGCAGTGAGCAAGGTTTGTTGGAAGTTGGTTCCACGCGTGTGGATGGCTGGAGGTGACGATGATGGTGACGATGAGATGTACAGTGTGTCGAGGTGAAGTCACGACCCTGACTTGGGGAAGAGCTCCGGACTTCGCAGATCAGCCGGGTCTCCAGAAAACGGAAAGGGCAGAGCGGGGGAGGGGAGAACAGGGCTGACAGCACAGGCGGTGGGGGCGGGCGGCGCGTCCTCCAGAGCGAGTTCTCTCCTCCCAACGCTGATTACTGCCTGATCTGGAGCAGTTTTAGGACCCGATGGACTAGTGCTGCTGGTGGAGTCAGCTGGGGCACCCTGGGGGGTGCGACCGGCAGGGGCGACCGGCGGGGGGCAACCGGCGCGTACACGTGTTACGTCTTCCGTTCGTCGGCCTGACCCTGCTCTCCCCTTGGCCGGTCCTCCGGCCCCTCCGGTTAGCGCGCTCCATCACGCTTGTCCACGTCTAGGACACACTCACCGGACACTTGTGAGCTTCACGTCACCGCTCCACGAAGGAGATCCAGCAAAGTCAGGTGTCATTGCAAAGGGCTCCCTGGGCCACAGCAGCTATTTCAGATTTCCTGGCGCCCGGCACTCAGAGGTTTACGCCCTTGTAACGGCGGCTTGTGTCCAGACTCGAATTTCACCCCCGGGGCGCTGTGTGTAGTGTGTGGAGGTGGGACCACATGCTGGTGGAGAGCGAGGGGAGCACAGTGGGGACGGGGAAGGACGTCCTGACCTCGGGGTGCAGGGACTGGATCTTCTGGGCAAACCCGTGAGTGTCTTTGGTAAGCAAGGCCTTCAGTGTATTTACCTAGAGAACAGTCAGGCAGGAGATGTGAGGGCAGGGCGTGAGCAGGGACGACACCTGAGCCCTCCTGGGTCCACTGTAAAGAGCTGGTGACGGTCGCCCTGACCTTCCTGAAAACAAACCTGAGACGTGCAGCGCACACTTTGGAACCACTGCAGGTTCCAGGCCTGTGGCCACTACGTTCAGTGACGGTGTCACCGGGGGTCCCGATAACAGCGTCCCCAGGTGTTCCCTGCTTGGCTCTTGACTTGCCCATGGCTGACCTGTGTCACTGGCCGGTGTGATCGCTGCTGGCCCTCTGCCCGCACCTCGGGGTCTATTGTGTTGCCCTGAAGATCCCTCCGGCTGCAGCACTCATGGCCCCACATGCACTCAGTTGGGCCAGTGGTCTGTGTGTCACCAGCTCCCTAGGTGTTCAGGTGACAGGTGGGTGGAGTCCACTGTACCAGCTTTCATATGACTTCTGCAGCAGAGGAGGGGAGGAGATATTACAGAGCAGGAAATAATATTTCGGGCAACGCGGGCACCACTGATGTAAAGAAGTGCCCAAAGCCCTGCCTTGGAGACGGGAAAAGCAAGAGCCGGGCACGGCTGGTCGCAGAGGCTGGGTTTCGTTTGCTGCCCTTGGGTCGTGCACAGCCCAGGCACTAAGAAGTGGGCATGCTTGGGCCTCCCTGGTGGCGCAGTGGTTGAGAGTCCTCCTGCCGATGCAGGGGACGCAGGTTCGTGCCCCGGTCTGGGAAGATCCCACATGCCGTGGAGCGGCTGGGCCCGTGAGCCGTGGCCGCTGAGCCTGCGCGTCCGGAGCCTGTGCTCCGCGACGGGAGAGGCCACAACAGTGAGAGGCCCATGTACCGCAAAAAAAAAAAAAAAAAAAAAAAGGACATTAACTTACGCAAGGAAAGGGAGAGAAAGGACCACAGGATTTTGGACGTCTTTGCCCAGAGAGGGCAGGGGGGGCTCAGCTCCGACCGGAGCAGACCCCCCAGCCTGCTGTCATCAGTGGTCTGAGAGCTGGTCACACTGACAGCCCTGTGCTGCCCGCCAGGCTCTGGCGTCACCACCGTTAGCGAGAGGGTCCCCAATGGAGCCCCCCCCCAGGGTCTCCGCGGCTCCAGGATGGGAGGACTCCTGTGCCGAGGGGCTCTGGCACCTGGTGCTTTGTGGCCGGGAGGGCGTGGCCCACGGTCCCCGCTGACACACGTGCTCGGGTCCTGAAGACGCTGAGACGGGGAGCGGGCCCTCCCGGGCGTGTCCGGCGAGGTCGGCGTCCCGCCCGTGCGTGGCTCTGCGCCGGCAGGTGCTGACCCCGGGGAGCGTGGCCCGTGGTCGGGCGAGAAGCCGGCGCTGCTCCCCTGGGTCTCTGTGGCTCCTTCCTGGTTAAGCACGTGGCGAGGCCACAGCAGGGTGTCAACACTTCTGCACCTCGTAAATGAAAGAGCTTCCCGAGTGTCAGGCGGAAGCTGCGCAGCTGTATAATGTATAAGTCATTAGAAGGGGGCTTGGAAGTAGGCGAGGCATTGTTGCTGCAGCACCTCTGCCCTTTAGCAGCAAAGGAAGTGGAAGAAAGCTGCACGTGTCCGACGCAGAGGGGAGCAGGCTGGGCGCGGCCCACCGGAGTGCAAAGGGCAGGTCCCCCGGCAGCGGCTCCCCGGCAGCACCCTGGTTAGCAGACGTTTAAAGAACGCCACCGCTCGTCATGACAGTTGGAGCCTATTTTCTTCCCTTTCGTTTGGCCAGTGGATGAGAATTTTAAAAATCGGATGTAATTGAACTCCATCTTTTTTAATGATTTTTTTCTTTCTGGCCACACCACGCAGCAAGTGGGATCTTAGCTCCCCGACCAGGGGTCGGACCCACACCCCTTGCCTTGGAAGCGTGGCGTCTTAACCAGTGGACCGCCGGGGAAGTCCCTGAACCCCATCTTGTGATGGTGTCATTTGACGATGGTACTTAGAGTGATTGAACTGACTGTGAATTCAACCTTCAGAGATGACAGAGCTTCACAACTCCGCTCTGATTGCAAGTGCAGTGTTGCTCCAGCGGCCAAGGCTGTGAGGTGCCTTCCCCACGCCTTCCCTTAACTGCGCAGAGTCAGGTGCTGCCTATGGTCCCTCTCACGCGTGGCTTCCTTTTGCCACACATCACGGAGCCAGGAAGGTGCCCATGGCCCCGCCTGCACCAGCTCTGCGCCCCGCCGTCCCCAGGGCGGCTTTGGACCTGACAGAATGTTCTGGCTCCCCCCTCTTCCTTATCCTCTCTGTCCAATTCCAGCAGGCCCTGCAGTTGTCCCACTCACCTTCCCCCAGGAATGCTGGGGAGCCAGGCAGGAGGTGAGCGCAGCCTGCACGTGGCCCCTGCATCCGTCTTTGTGGAGCCCAGGCTCGGCCGCTGACATGACCGTGGTGATGGGCGACGGGGTGAGCGTCCCACTCTGTCTTCCTTCAGGACTGTTCCCGGCTGAATAGTGCTGGGTTTGGGACACGTGTATCCCTCCCACGCCCCAAAGAGAGGAGGAGGGAGCCCAGCTCTCTCGGGCTCTGAAGGCGCACCCTCCTCCGCTGACCTCCTCCTCCGGGATGCCCCGGGACCACCTGGCAGCCAAGGAGACGTGTGACTCAGTGCAAAGGCCTGGCAGGACCGCGGCTCGGGGAGGAGCTGGTGCTCAGGCCAAGGCCCTTTGGAGAGGGGTCTGGACCACCGCCCAGCTTCTCATTCCTTCCGTCCACCAGTGTTCGTGGTGCCTGCCGCGAGCGGGTGCGGCTTTCCCAGGCCGACTGTGCCGCCACCTGGCCAGGGCCACGTGTGCCAGGGTGACGGGAGCCCCCGGGTCCTCCACCTTTCCCCGCCATGCAGACAGCAGGCCGCCCAGAGGATGGCAAGCCTAAGCCAAAGCAGGAGAACAGTGCTCGGCGCCTGCCCTGGGGCTGCCTGGAGGGTCCCCAGCAGAATAGCCAGTGAGGGTGTGGAACCAAGGCCACTGGGGTCTCAGCTGAGACCACTGCCCACCAGCCTCTGAGGAGTCACCACAGAACAGCCCCTGTGGTCAGGAACAGCACTCCATGGTGGAGGGCTACGCTGAGCACATAGGAAGGTGACCCCCGGGCTGGGGCATGCAGAGCAGAGAGCCCAAGGCTTGCAAGGAGGCACATAGAGGGAGACGGTGTCTTGTCTGCCCCGCAGGTGAGAGGGCGGAGGAGGGGCCGTCTACACACAGGGAGAAGCAGGAGGAAAGAAGCAAAGTTTGGGACCTGAAGCACCTCCCAAGATTTTGAGGGAAGTGCCCAGGGTGGGCGGGGCCCTGGTGTGGACATGACACTGGCTAGGTGGAGGTCACGCTGTGGAGAGGGTGTGCTGGGCACCGTTCCAGGGCTTTCTTCCAGGAAGGCACATAGCATAAGCCCACCTTTAGAGTTCGGGAGTTTGCAGCACCCAGCTGAAAAATGGGTTGGAGCTCTGGTGAGGAAAGGGATCCTGGGGAGAAGCCCCTGGCCCCCACCCCTCCTGTCCTCCCGTCCTGACAAGGGGATCTGGAACCGTGTCAGGTGTCCATCCAGAGGTGGCCTCTCTGGCCTGGACTATTGCAGTAGCCCCTGAAATCACCCCTCCTGCTGCCCTTGCCTGCCGAAGTCTCTACACAGGACTTGCTGGGCAGCCTTCCTGCTGTGAGCAGGGCCCAGAGAGGCCGTGGTGCCCTGAGAATTATGAGAGTCCAACGCCAGGCGGTGGAGACTTTGCAGTGCACTGCATGCAGTGAGGGCCCAACAAATAAACACGCCTCTAGTAGGACGCGACTCCACACGTGAAGGTTAGCAGTGCCCACAGGTAACTCTGCAAGTCCGTGCCCGTGTTTTATTTCCTCTGCTGAGTTGGGTGGTTTTATTCTCCGAATGGGAGGCAGCTGTCACCTGTGAGCAGATGAGCACTGACTCTACACAGGATGCAGTTATTGACCAGGGCCAGCGATGGCAGGAGGGTCGGAAGGTAGGAGCCAGTCATGCCTGGACCATCCGACCTCCTTCCACATCGCCCTTCCCAGGGTGCAAAACGCGAATGTCGGAGGGTAAGTGGGGAGGCCAGACCGGGTCTGACTCCAGGGAGGGAAAGTCAGCACCGGTCAGCTGGTCAGTGGGCTGCAGGTCACCGTTAGTCGAGTGAACAGGCGCAGGATGTGCTGGGAAAACATTGCCGTTGGGTCAGCGGTCCTCGAGGATGTCTGTGGAATCAGTGTGACCGGACACGGTGCAGGGAGAGGCACCGAGCTGGATGGCAGGGTCCTGGCAAGAGGGTGTGTGCTGTGTGTACGCATGTGTTAACGTGTGTGAGTGTATGTATGTGCACACTTGAGTATGTGGCTATGTGTACACAGGTGGGTGTGTGCGCGCACGCACGCGAGTGTGTATGTCGGTCAGGAGAGCAGGGCGGGGAGGCGGGAGAGCCTAGGGCGCCCTGGGGCAGTCATTGCAGCCGTCGGGCCTGAGGAGACAGCCCCTCCTCCGTCAGGCAGCAGGTCCCAGGCTCTGAGGCCCTGGGGCCCTCAGTGCTGCCGGCCTGAGAGCAGGGGGCCCGGGACTCCTGGGGCAGGACGTGAACTGCGGTGCGGTTTGGGGTTTGAGGCCGTGCGTGCCCCGGAAGTCCTGAGTGCTACATGCAGAATTGACTTGTCCTGAAATTGTGGGAAACCCACCGGGATATTCAAAATGCAGCAGACCCGTTTCCTGAGCACGTCTCCACAACCTGGAGGTCGCATCTGAAAGGTGTCCGTGTGTCCTCGTCTGCCTGGGTGCTGGCGCCTGCATCTCCAGGGAATGGCCTGTGTCTAGGGGCCCGTCTCGCTGCTTTGTCTTCCCCACCTCGGCATTCCGCTCAGGCCAGGCTGCTGGGGTCCTGAGCTCCCAGCTGAGAGCTGCTGCCCCTGCCTCACTGCCCCCGCACCCCATGCCCCACGCCCCTCGGCCTTGGCCCACCGCTCCTGGAATGTGCCCGGGTCTCCTGCAGGGGCCACGTGGTGGGAACGAGCCACGTGGGAACGAGCCACGAGGGAACGAGCGTCTCTCAAGTCCACATGCTGTCACTCTTTTCTGGGCGACGTTTACCTCAATCCTGGGGGTTCCCTTGTGCCCTGCGCCTTCCTGGGCCGCCTCTTCTGCTCCGGCCTCGCCCACCCGGAGCTGGGATGAGGGAGCTGCCCGGTGGCACAGCTTCCCCCTTGCGCTGCATCTTCTGGGCTGTCGGGGAAGAGCCTGCTCGTCCTTCTCTCCGGGCCACTGTCTCTGCCACTTACAGAAACGTGAGCCGTGCAGGTTGGGCCGGTGGCTCCCTGGGTTAGACGCCCAGGTCCCCGTTGGAATGAAGCTGCTCAGAGGACCGACTCCTGCTCTCACGCCACGGGTGCTGGACCGCTGAGCCGAGCCCGGAGCCGCTGCCTCTGCTCTGCCGTCTGCCCGTGGCTCCCGTGAGGCTGAGCCGCGTTCCTGGCCTCGCTGTTCCCTGCCCGAGCTGCTGACAGGTCCCCTCTAGCGGTTTAGCCTGTGGGTTTCCCCAGACTGCTTTCCTTCTCAGAGTTTAGGAGAAAGAAACTGCATTTGCACCTGCCGGTATCACTTTTCTCTGAAGGTGCTGAGTGCTGCTTCGCGGGCAGGGATTTTAACCTTATCCTAACAATGTGAACGTCGACAGGATACAGTTCTGCGGGTGTTTTGTTTTGGAGGTTGTGGGAGCATACACTTTGGATTTTATAGCCCTTTTGGGCTCTATCCAAATAGGTGATTTTCCTGGGCCTTTAGAAAAAGTCATATTCAGCTGGGCTCATGGTTTCTTAAACCATGATTTATGAATGTGTGCATCATGATATATTACGGACAAATTATTTATAAAGCAAAGTTTTGTGTATAAAACCTTATTTCTCCATGGGATTATTTAATAAAGTTTGAGCAGTGCTGAGAAGGCAGCCTTGCAGGCACTGATATGAAACCTTTTGTCAAGCCTGTGGTGGATGCGGGCAGGCATCCCGTGGCAGCATCCTGGCTTCAGGGTTCTCACGTTGGTAATTTGCTCAGTTTTGCTGGGTTTAGAATGTCTGGTGGCTGCACAGGTGTGAGCCTCCAAGCCCCACGGACGGACAGACAGGCGTCTTGTCCATCAGGCATACAGGCACTCTGTTTCCGTTTTCAGACTCGAATGCCCCACACATGCACACACATGCAGATGTGCACATGTACCCGCACACGCGCAAATGTGCACATGTACCTGCACACCCGCACGCATGCAAATGTGCACATGTACCTGCACACCCACACACCCGCAAATGTGCACATGTACCCGCACACGTGTACGCATGCAAATGTGCACACAAACACACCAGCACACATGGATGCACACGTGCACATGCATGCATACACATGCACACACAGTTGTGTCTGCTTCCTGGCAGAGGCTGAGGGGGCACATTACCCTCATCCCAGAGTGGGAGGGGTGGGATCCACAGGGAGGAGTCACCCCGCCCCCCCCCTTGGGCTCTTCCGTGCCAGGCGTGGAAGTGTTTGTGCCGCGCAGTGGTCGGGGTGGTAGAAACACTCTTCTCCAGCTTCTGAGCGAGATGTTCCAGCTGTTGGTGAAGACATACTTAGGCGGCGGTCGCAGTGGTCCACGTAGGTTCATCCTAGCGACTGAGGGGTGTTGGGACCTCACTGCCCTTTCCCGTAGTACAGTGGGGGCTGCAGGAGCCACTGAGGGACCAGAGGACACCCGTCTCCTGCGCTGCCTTCCCGCCTGCTTGCACGCACCTCAGCTGCCATCCTTGCTGTCCAGATGCCCGTTGTCATGTGTTTATGCTCTCACAGCCTCTGCCCGAGCACCTTCTGCTCCCAGAGGTCTCCCCACAGGTTCTGCTCCTACCACACTGGGGTTTGCGAGCGGCTTCTGACTTGATAGAATCTTCAGCATCAGAGAGAAGAGGCATCAAGGAGCCTTTCAGAGCAGCGTGTGTGCTTCAAGGCCTGGCTGTGCAGGTGGCTGCCTGGAGGCCTCCTGGGCCATGTGCCCCGCTGGGTCTCCTGTCCCGCCTGTGCCTCCTTTACTCCACGTTAGGGCTGTTTCGTTGGCGTCACCCCCTCCACAGCGTCTCCTTATGGGACTGGGACGTCCAACAGGGTGCTGTCCACCCACCAGTCAGCACTGCGTGCACCCCAGTGCCCGCTCATGGGAGAACTCTCACAGCCATGGCTTCTGGTTTAGGGGTCACGTGAAACCACATCTCCAAGTGTTTCCCCATAGCTTAACAATATGAACAACAAGCAGCAAAAACAGACAAATAAGAGTCAGAAAAACCACAGGTGTGGGCAGTCCTCGAGAAGCCCGGTGATCCCACAGAAGTGGACCCTCTCAGGGTCACTCCTCATCCTCCCAGAAATGGGTGCAGGAGAGTCTTACCTCAGCTGCTACCCAGGGTGTCCCTTTGGGTGGAGATGCAGGGGTGCAGAGCAGAAGGATGGTGGATGCACCGATTGACATTTCTGCAGCAACCAATAGAAATCTAATCAGTGTCAACAACAGGAAAAAGAGAAGTCATCTGTGAAGACTGGAGCAGGAGGGAGGCCCACAGAGAAGAGGGTCCCCATGGGCAGCCTCCCTGCTGGATTCCTCACCAGTCTGCATGCAGAGGAGGGGCTGCAGGGGAGATGCTGTGCCGCAGGTGGGGAAGCTGCTGACTGGCGTTTCTGGAAGAGTCTGAGGCTTGGGTGGGTTTGGGAAAAGGTGCTAAGGCAGAGAGAGTGGAGAAGATGCCAGGCAGGACATTCAGCAAAGCTGCAACAGGAACATCAAGTGAGAAAGAATCAAGTAGATTGATAAACCTACTTGAAGACAAATTGTACGCGGGGTTTCTCAACAAATGGCTGGTTTCCTGAAGTAGGGTTAGTGCTCCACCTAGAAAGGAAAAACTTCCCCATAAATGACTCTTTGATGGCAAAGAATAAAAAATGCATTACATTCAACACTGGTGGTGTATGGCTAAAGCAGCACTCAGAGGGAAAGCCATAGCCTTTACCACCCACATTACAGGCAGGAGTGCTTCTAGCCAAAAGGAAGGAAATCCAACAGTGGGCTGAGCAATACAGGTAGTTCTGATCTCTCCACACAAGGGAGTTGGAAGTAGACGTCTGTTAACTGGTCCATGATATTGGCTCAGACCTAGATTCTTTGTTTGTGCTCCAGAGTTCTCAGCACATTAGCTCTTCTTTCTCAAACTTCTCACCCCTGTCGTTGTTACCTAATGACCCCAAATGTCTCCTACATTCCAGGCACCATATTTGTAATGAAAGAGGGAAGAACAAAGACGAAAGGAATTTTCCTTGAGTGGCTCTTTCCTTTTACAGCAAATGAAATAATTTCCACCCCAGCCCAGCACACCCTCCCTGGGTGAACTCCCGTCTTTTTCAGTGGTCAAAACTGGTCACCACCGACCCCCAGGCATGTGGTCAGCTCTTCTAGCCTTGACAGGAGTAGTAAGGGATGGCCCAGGTTGGCCATGCATGGTGTCCCCACGATGTCTGAAACAGAAAGGGTGGGGTAAATGAGTGAAGCATTTAGTCAAGAAGTTAGAAGAACAAGACACACTCAGGAAAGCATAAGAAGTAAACAAAGACAAAGAAGATGAAGCAGAAATTAATGGGTTAAATATGGAAAGTCAGTAAAATCGACAAATAACGTTAAGTGCCAGCTATTTAGGAGAAAAGGAGAACAAGAAAATAATGTGCCAGCTAATCAAGAAAAAAAGAGCGATAACACAAATACACAAAATTAGATGCAAAAAAGATCAGTCATTAAAGAAAAAGTGAGTACTTTGTAAAAGCATACAGATACATTTAAAATCGGGATGAAATAAATTCTTTTAAAAGAAAAGAGTTATTAAATCTGATCACAGAAGGTGAGGGCTACCTAAACAGACTGCTGGTATTGGGAGAGAGATCAGTTCTACAACCAACCCCACCCACCACCCATGAAGTAACCGGCTAGTTGGTTTCAGAGGTAAATTATTTCAAATCTTCAAGAAATGGATAATTTCAGTGCTATGTGAGCTATTCCAGAATATAGATAAGTAATGAAGGTTTTCACGTTAAGCATCATGCTTCATACCTTATTAGAAAAACAAAGGAGAGTCCAGAAATAGACTAAAATACATATGGAATTTCAGTCTAATAAAGATAGATTTTTAAATCAATAGGAAGAAGACAAATTGTTCAATAAACTGTTCTAATTGTTTGGGGAGAAAAGTATATTTGAGTTCTTACTTCTTTTGGCAAAAATAAATTCCGAATGCATCAATAATTTAAATGAAAGTAATACAAAAAATTTGTAGAAGAAAGCATGGGTGAACTTGACTTATGTCGTGGGAGCCCTTTTTAATTGTGATGCAAATCTAAGAAGCCATAAATGGAAAGAGTGATCAATTTGCATAAAACTTTTGAAAAGTTGAATGGAAAAAATATCGTAAGAAAAGTTGCGAGACACGTGGGACTGGCTAGAGGTAGACTTTCATGTACTTTATGTCTCCTGCAAACGGGCGTGAAGAGCACAAACGAACGACTGAGAAATGGCCCAGGCTGTGAGCAGCCACCTCACAAAAACAGGTGATGGGAGCCACCTGCGGGTACGTGAACACTCAGCCTCACTCGTAATCACAGAAACAGGCAAAACCAAAGGGACAGAATTCCTCACTCAATAGATTGACAAGAAATGAGACCTTTGGTGGTGCCCAGTGCCAGGGAGAGGCGTGGAAAAGGGAACTCCCGTACTTAGTTGATGGGGATTTAAATCCGTGCAACTTTCTGGGAGGAGAAGTTGTTCTCTCTTCAGTTAACGAGTTCAGGTACAGTTTGGACCGGCGTCCTCACCGTGAGAAGCGACCTGTGCGCGTCCTTGGCAGCTGTGTGGCTTGCTCAGCACTGTTGTGGTACAGGAGCCGGAGACAAGCCAGGTGTCTGGGACGGCGGACGTTCCCGCGGCGGTGCTGCTCCCGCCCTGCGCGCGTGCTTCTCGTCCCTCCCGCTCGCGGCCTCGCGCCTCCCCGACCTCACACTCAGGGCCTCAGCAGGCCGGCTAGGCCCCCTTCCCTCCTGCTCCCCACTGAAGGCGGCAGGCAGCCCTGCGCTAGGCCCCCCTCTCCCCCGACTCGCCCTCTGACTGTCTAACCCACACACTTCCTTTAGGCCCATCCGAAGTATCTCTTGTTCTGACCCCGTGTCCAGGCTAGACCCCAAGGGAGCCTCCTTCCCCTGAAGGCTGGGCTGTGGGGGGCAGCCGTGTGTGGACCTGCTCGTGCCACTGTCCTCTGCTCTGGAAGGAGGGCCCGTCTTTTCCTGTTTACACCCGCCTCTGATCTGCCTTGATCTCCTGCCCACAGACTCCCGGGACTTCCGGTCTGCTGTGCCGCGATGGGGTCAGGGTCCAGGTCCCAGCCTGGGCTCTGCCAGGCGTTCCCGAAGGAGGTGTGAGGCCTGCGTTTCTCCGCGTGGATCGGACCCTCCCGGGCATCCTGAGGAGGAGGGGCTCAGCAGGGCTTATTCTAAAGGGTTAGTGCCCCCCCCGTTCTAGCAAGAGGGCTCCCGCTACCCAGGCCCCCGGCTGGAGCTTGGCCACGTACCTAGCCAGGCAGCGCGGTGAACGTGCCGTCAGGGAGGTAGGACGCAGCCTCGGTCAGTTGTGGCTCTCACGAGGGCAGGGAGGGCTCGGCGCGGGCTCGTCGAGGCGACGCTGGGCACCTGGGACCACGGCGCGGGTTGGATCGGTGCCTGCTGAGTGGAAGGTCCTTGAAGGCTGGCTGTGGGGGCCGTGGCTGGGGCTCCGCGGCACAGCCCCTCCTCTTCTCCTGCAGGGCCCCCCAGGCAGCCCCACCCCCCGCTCCTCCCTGGGAGCGCCGGATGCTGCGTCCCACGGGGACCAGGGCCCTCGGATGAGACAGTCAGGACGGCGCTGCAGCGACTGTTCCAAAGCGTTGTGTTCCAGTGGGTGACGTGAGGCGGTGACGCTGAGAACTGTCCGATGGCAGGGGCGCGCGGCCACACGGAGACCAGGGGCGGGGCAGAGCAGGCCCGGAGCCGCTGGGAGGACCGGCTGGACATCCAGGCCGGGAGGGGGCGCGCCCACACGCAGCAGCCCGGCGCCCGAGCCCCGGCACGTGCTCTCCTGCGCTGCCCTGCGCGGCGCGGGCGGCTGCGCCTCGTTGCCGGCTCCGCATGGTGACGACTGACGTGCTCCCGATAAGGAGGAGGACCTCCCGCCCTGAGGTCCGGGGGGCTCCTCTCGAGGCTGCCCTGGGCGTGAGCCCTCTTTTTCTCCAGGAGTTTGGCCCTTCGGGGTGAACACATTCAAACAGGGCAGGTCTGTGTGTCTGTGTTTCTTTTGTGGTGCGACCTGCGGGACGTTTGTGGGAAGGGTCAGAGAGGCCCCAGTATTTCTCCCAAATATGCTTGGGTGAAACCCCATTATTGGTGTTCTTTTGGTGGGGAAATCATAGCCTTGAACGGGTTCTTTTAAAAAAGCATACATCTGCGTCTCTGTGTATATGCACGTGTGCCCGTATGTGTGTCCTGGCAGGCCTGCGTGGGCTCCTAGTTGTGAGGGGCTGGAGGTTCTAGCACACTGGGTGTCAGGAATGGACAGGAGCCCCACAGAAGGAGGGGCCGGGAGGATGGTGTGGAGGGGATGCTGAGGAAACAGAGCCTGAGCCTTCATTTTACCCCCTTTACAGTTTTTTCCTGGGACGAGCCCACATCTCAGATGTTCCCCTGTAACCCTACGATTTGTATTTCTTCTTTGTTTTCAGGTCTGTTTTGCTAGACAAAGCAGGTTTGTCTATGAAATAAATTTCAGGGCGCAAGGAAGTTGACGTACTTGGTTTTCCAGGAGCAAAGGTGACTGACGTCGCCCCTGTCCCATGGGGAGTTAAACCCACACCCTCTCCGTCCTTATTGTGGGGTCAAAGGCCATCAGCGTCTCCGGGAAGCAGAGGGTCTGTGCTCCTCTGAAGACAACTGTGGTGCTTAGTGTTCGGCCAGGTACTTCGCCGGGGCTGTTCGTCTTCGCCCAGAATATGTGTGAACCTCTGCAGTGTCGTTTCAAGAGTTGGTCCACCCTTCTTGGAGCCATTTTCTCAATGTCTGCCTCTTTTTGGAGCATGTTTTGCATTTTTAATACGGGGCGCCTTTGTTCCGGGAAGTCTCCGATCCCAGCTGCAGACCCTGCAGCCGCCAAGCGCAGGGGCAGAGTCAGCAGGCAGGCTGTCCTGTGCTGACTGGGGCGGGGGGCACCGCGTCCTGGTTCCGTGCAGGGTTCTGTGTAGAAGGAACACACGTGACCATAATCACGGGGACCTGCCAAGAATGGGGCTAGGAGGCTTGCATTCGGCGCATCCCTTTCTCCTTTCTAAAAGAAGGTCCTGTGACAGGAGTGGACTAACAACTAAGTAACTTAACTACTCACTGATGACTCATGACCAGGCCCCGCTCTGGTTGCTGGCTCGGCCTGGGCAGCTTCAGCTACGCACGCCCAGGTCTGGGTCGCCCAGACAGTGAAACAGCCGAGGTGGGTCTGCACGATCCGGTCAGTTTAATGGGAGCAAAGATGCACGCTTTTATTTTAAAGCCTCCCAGTGTTAGCGCATAACACGTATTTAAAGCACTTGGAAATAAAAGGTAGAATAATCCTGGTTTGATTTGTTCTGCACAGTTAATTCCCACTCAAGGGAGTCGTGCCTTCCCCTTTGTCTCTGGTTCTTGGCTCGTGAGGGGGAAGTAAGGAATTCTGGATCACACTGGCTCCTACCCGGCAGGCCTCAGTTCAGGGACGAAGGAGCAGACCGCCCTGAGTGAATGGTGTCCATCTGGGAAGCAGATCTGTTTGCCCAGCGTCTAAGCCACCTCATCTCTGGCTGGCGCTGTGGGAGGGGTGGAGTCGAGGGCAGGCAGAGGCCCCGGACTGGGTCTGCCCATCGCCCACGTCTGTAGGGAGCTTGTGCTGTTTTCTGTCCAACACTCGACCTCACTGGATTAACTGCCTAGCCCTTCTCGATTTCGGTGCTCAGCTGTGACCGCACCCCGATCTGTCCCGTTCTGTGATGCCAGGGCTCCGCCGGCGACCTCCCCAGAGCCCCTGCCTGGGGCTGGGGGCGGGGCTTGTGTCCCTCGAGGGGGTTGGCTGGGGGACGTGAGTCCCCTTTGCCCGCCGTAACCAGGGCAGAGGTGAGGGTGGGGAGCAGAGACTTCCTTTGCTTATTGAACACGTTCTGTCTCATTCTGCTCTGGCTCTGGGTAGAAGCCCAGACTGGGCTGAAACAGCAGGCGTTCACTGCTCACCGTCTGCAGGCCAGAAGTCCAAGGTCAGGGCGCCGCAGATGCGTGTCTGGTGGTGAGGACACTGATTTTGTTTTGCAGGCGACCTCTCAGGGCCGAGAGGGAGCGAGAGTCTTTTCCTCTTCTTCTGAGGGCACTGATCCCACCAGGGGGGCTCCACCCTCAAGACTACATCCAACCCTCATCTCCTCCCAGGAACATCCCCTGGGGGCTGGGCTTCGGCTCCTGGATTCTGAGGGACACAAGCCCGCAGCCCATGCACCTTGTATTTCCCTTCATCGCTCACCTCAAGGAACCTTCCTCCGGGTCATCAGAAGACCCCCCCCCCCACGGGTTTGCACTGTCGTTTCCACATGCTGGTGCCCTTTCCCCCTTTAAGTGCTGACTTTAATTTTTGTAGGGTGTTTATATTTTGCTACCTGTACCCAGAGGCTAGAAGAAATGTGTATTTTAAGTAAGTCTAATAAATAAACGCATCCATCTGTGGATGCAGCCTAGCCCGGATTATCGTTTGTAATGTGTCCTGATGTCACACAGTCTGGTGTCATCACTGGAGGTAGCATCCTGCAGTATTTATGCTCACGGGTGGAGAAGGCGACTCAGAAAACCTCGCTGCCGCCAGCCTTGTCGGTTTGTGCCTCCATGTAGCTGGAAATCATGTTTCCTCCGAGAGGCTTTCCCCGGGGGCGGGGAGGGGGTGTCAGGCAGGCGCCTACCCTGAGGGTGCTCGTGGCGCAAGGTGGATGGTAACAAGGACTGAGCGTTAGGACCGCCGTGCGTGCTGTGCCCGCTGCTTCCTGGGCCGGCTCGTGAGTCCTGCCAACAGCCGTGTGGACCCTGTCCAAGCCTCGGGAGAACAGCGCCGAGGGTGTGTGGGCCGGTCCCACTGCCGTGAATTTGGACGTATGGAGTTCCATTCGTATCCGCCAGACTAGATCCAGCCCGAGAGGCTCCCTCAGCCCAGTTCTTCCTGAGGAGACTCTGTTCTGTTTTGAGGCATCTGCTCGGGTCAAGGCTCTCTGTGGCGTCGCAGGTGGGGGCGGGGCACGGCGCTCTGACCAGCTAATCAGTCAAGGCCACGGGCCACAGCGCTCAGTCCGTTAACCCGAGCTCATTCTGAAACAGTGCGCCCACCGGGAGGCTTCCTGTGGGGCAGGCGCCCGAGCTCCTCCTCGCGTGGGCCCCCCAGGATGCGTGGGAATAGCTGGGAGGTGGGGCTCTCCTGGCCTCTTTTGAAAGATGACTTCCTGTCACATGGGTTCTCCCCACCCACATTACACGTTTCCATGGATACCCGGGTTACAGGATGCGGCATTCCAGGTGTAAATGAAACACATTTTGTCTCCTTTAACGCTTGAGGCAAACTTGGTCCTCTTACATGTGAGGAATCCGGTCACCTGAATGGGTGATGTCACTGCCTGGAACACGCAGACTGAGGGTGGTGGGGCTTCCTCCCCGTCCCCTCCCCTCCCCCTCCCCTTCCCCCTTCCCTTCGCCCCCCCTCAGCGTCCACTCCACATTTGTTACATCAGCCACACACAGGCTCAGAGAAAGTTCAGTTCCTGTTAAAACACATGCACACACATGCAAGCACACACCCACACTCTCACACGCATGCACACGCACACTCACACACTCATACGCACATCAGACAACACAGTGTCTGTGAACGTTCCACGTCTCTTTCTGTCTCCGGATTGGTACTTGTAAGCAAGACACGTTTGTGGGAAATTTTCAGCCTTCTGCTTCAGTTCAGTGCCTTGACTTTTTCACTTTTCATTTGTTTCTACTTTGAGGTACTTTGGTGCCACCCCCTGCCCTAAAGCATCATTTTGAAATTTAGTTTCGTTTTCTGCACTTCTGAGTTAAGAAATAAAAGCCCTTATGGAAGTTCTTCCAAGTCCCAGGGAGGATGCCATGTCGGACGAGACCAAGAATGTTTGTCTGAACTCGAGATGCCCTTTGTCTGGACGGGGCCTCGACTTTCCCTCCTGACTGAGCAGGAACCACCGTGCGAGTCCCTGGGAAGGAGGCCACTTGCTCTCTGCCCAGGGCCGGGTGCTGCAGCCATGGTCAGAGGGGAACGTGGGCCATGGCGGGAGAAGGGAAGGAAGGAGGGAGGGCAGTGACAGGTGCCATCTGAGAGGCAGGGGTCAGGACTCAGTGGATGCTGTGGAGGAGGTACTTGGTCCCCAGCAGTATTTAGTCCTCTTAGCACTCAGTGGTACTTAGTCCTCAGTGGAGACACCTGTTGAGGAGGCACTTAGTACCCAGTAGTACTTAGTCCTCAGTGGAGACAGCTGCTGAGCAGGTACTTAGCACTCACTAGTGCTTAATCCTCCACAGCAAAAGCAACAAGACAAGCAGCTTAGTGAAAATATGGTCTCCTGTGTGAGACACATCTTGTGTCTGAGAGATTTCAGATCCCAGTGCCGCTGGAGCCTTGCAGGCCCCTTTGCTCGCAGGTCCACATGCATTTTTAGGAACGTTGACGCTGTAGCATCTCCTTGACTTTAAAAAATGTTCCGAAATATTTTCCTACTCAGTAAGCACTTGAGGGGCCCTGAAGCTGTGATTTCTCATCAGGGGAACTGTGGGCCATAGAACGTTAATTTAAAATCAGTCACAAGATTCTGGTAGAATCCTTCCCCGGTGGACCAAGACCAGAGGGGTAAGAATTTCAGGAAACAGTAGCATTACGGTGAGTTTGGGTGGGCTGACTTGTACTTTGAAGTCTGTATCGAGGGCAGTGAAGGATTTTAGATAAAAGGTGGAGTCCATCAACAGTCTGTTATGAAAGGAAATATTGCCAGAACCAGCCTGGTGTTGGAAAGAATTTATAGAACCCCATGAGCTGGAGAACTGTGACGTCTCCGTTGTAAAGGGAGACCTGCGTGCCTGCTGGTCCTCAGCACAGAGACCACTGTCACGGGGGCTCTAGTCCGAGGGTTCCTGCGTGAGACTGTGCCTGCCAGCGCCACCGATGTGCTTGGGGTCTGTTGGCTTGGAAGCGACATCCTAAGAGCCCCTGGGCTTGCACGGGGCCCTCCACCAGGCTGTCACCGCAGACTGCGCTCACTCCCTGCTCCGTTCATGAATGGTTGAGAATAAGGACTTTATCTCAATCGTTTAATGGGGTTTTTCTCATTTGCTGTTAGAAAAATGTGGTTCCCCGCTGAACGGGTCTTGAACAGAGTAATAGACTCTGGTAAGTGCAGAGTTTGAAGGAGATGCAGCCTTTAATCACACCGGCCTTTCTGGCATGGCTGTGGTTTGGGTTTTTATTTAGTAGCATTGAATACGGTTCCTTGCTGTCTCTACCTCCCTTCTCATACTTGTCTAAAAGACCAATTTGCTGGTTTTATGTCCACTTCTCCCCTGTTAACAGGCCCAGTAAAATGATTGGGGAATATATGAGAAAAAAGGGGAGAAGTGGAGTTACCCTGACCCAGTTTCCTCTGTGTCCACCAGCGTCGCAGGCCTCAGAGACGAACGCGCTGCGAGTCCCACCGAAGCTGCACGGGAGCCCGCCTGGCTCCCTGAACCTCCTGCTGGTGTTTCCCCCTCTTGCTTGGAATGCGTAGCTCTGGCCGCAGGGACCCTGTCCTTCCCTGGTGACTGCAGGTGGCCTGCTGGTCGGGTCAGACTCGCCAGCTCCACGTTGCCACTGCACCCTCCTCACACAAGCAGGTGCCCGTGGTTAGTGCGGCTGCGTCACCAGGCGGCCGAGGGGGCCTCGGGGCCTGCTGTCGTCTCGCTGGGTGGTGACTGCGCCTCAGCTCCGCCACGTCCAGCAGTGGCAACAGGAGTCTCACTTTGTGCGCCCGCCCAGGCAGTAGCTAGGAGAGCCATGTGAAGTGGCTCAGACATCCTTTGACATGTCCTTATTCTGGAAATGCAAGTCTGCGGTGAGATGAGGGTGGTGGCTGGGGGTCCGTGGAGCGGCCCCAGGGATAGTCAGGTCCCTGTGTTGACCCAGCAGTAGTGAAAATGGGCGAGAGCGCTCACCTGTGCCCCGCACATCCTGACGGGATGATGGCCAGGGCGCAGATGTTACAAGGAGTAAATAAAGCATCTAGTCCCCTAAAATTTTTATTGTTTTATATTTTACATTTGCATCCATGACCCGTTTTGGCTACTTTTTGTGTAAACCATGAAACCTGTGTCAAGGTTCCTCTTTTTTTGCCTCTGGATGCTCAATTGCTCCAGCACTGTTTGTTGAAAAGGCAATTTTTCAACCATTAAGTTCCTTTTGCACTTTAGTCAGAAATCTGTTGGGCGTTTCTGTATGGGGCTGTTTCTGGGTTCTCTGTTTTGTTCTGTTGATCTCTTTGCCTCTCCTTCCACCAGTACTACACAGCCTTGATTACTGTGCCTATTAGTAAGACTATAGGTATAGAATTATTAGGTAGAATGATTCCTCCAGCTTCATTCTTCTTTTTCCAAATTGTTTTAAGTTCTCTGGTTCCTTTGCTGTTCCACATAAATTTAGTGTCTGTATCTACAAAGAATTTTTCTGGGATTCTGATAGGAATTGTGTTAAACTTGTATATCAATTTGGGGAGAGTTTACATCATTTTTATGCTGTGATTTCCAGTCCATGAACACATTATGTCTATCATTTATTTAGATCATTGATTTCTTTCATCAACATTGTGTAGTTTTCAGTGCATGTTTTATTAGATTTACACCTAAATATTTTACTTCGTGAGTGACTGTAAATAATATTTTAGTTTCATTGTGTTCATAGCTAATATAGAAAAATAATTTATTCTAGGAGTTTTTTGTGGATTCATTGGAATCTTCCATGTGGAAAATTATGTCATCTGGAAATAGGTACAGTTTTATTTCTTCCTTTTTCATCTGCATGACTTTTATTTCCTTATATTGCCCTGTTGCACTGCTGAGAACTTTTGGCTCTGTTGAGTAAAAGTGGTGCAAGAGGACATCCTTGCCTTTTTCCTGATTGTAGTGGGAAAGCTTCTAGCTTCTCACCATTAAGTATGATGTTAGCTGTAAGGCTTCTGTAGATGTTCATTGCCAAGTTGATGAAGTTCCTCTCAATTTCTATATTTGTGAGAATATCCATCATGAAAAGGTGTTGAATTAATTGATTTATTTTGGATTAAACCAGTCTTGCATCCCTGGAATATAAACCCCATGATGTACAATTATTTTTATACATTGCTGGATTTTATATGCTAATATTATGGTATGGATTTTTATGTCAGTATTCATGAGGGATATTGGTATGTAGGTTTCTTTTTTCTTTTTCTCTTTTTTTGGTATTGTCTTTGTCTGCTTTTGGTATCAGGTTAATATTAGCTACATAAAATTAATTGGAAACTATTTCCTCCTTTTCTGTTTTCCAGAAGGAATTGTATAGAATTCATATTAATTCTTCCTTAAATGTTTGGTAGAATTATCCAGTGAAACCATCTGGGTCTAGAAATATCTTTTTGGGAGGTTTTAAATTATGAATTCAATTTTCATAATGGTTATAGGGCTATCAAATTATCTATTTCATATTGGATGAGTTGTAGTAGTTTGTGTTTTTCGAGGAATGGGTCCATTTCATATAAGTTGCTATGTTTATGTGTGTAGACTTGTTTGTTCCCTTATGAGGTCTGCAGGGTCTGTACTGATGTCCTCTGTTTCGTTGCTGATATTGATAATTTGTGACTGGTCTCTCTTTTTCATTGTCAGTCTTGCTAGAGGTTTGCCAATTTTACTGATCTTTTCAGGAAAGCAGCTTTTGTTTTCACTGATTTCTCTATTTTTTTAATTTCAATTTTGTTGATTGCTGCTCTTTATTATTTCCTTCCTTCTACTTGCTTTGGGCTTATTTTGCTCTCCTTTTTCTAGCTTCTTCATGTGGGAATTTAGATGATTGATTTGAGACTTTTTCTAATGTAAGTATTTAGTGCTAAAAATTTCACTCAGTGCAGCTTTAACTGTGCCCCACAAATTTTGATATGTTGTATTTTCATTTTCACTCAGTTCAATGTATTTTTTTTCTTGGATTCTCTTTGACCTGTGGCTTGTTTAGAAGTGTTGTTTAAGTTCCAAGTGTTTGGAGACTTTTCTTGTTATATTTATGTTATTGATTTCTAGTTTGACTCCACTGTGATTGGAGAACATACTCTGAATGATTTTGATTCTTTTCATGTTGCTGAGTTTTATTTATGTTCCAGGATATGGTCCACTTTAATTGGATGAAGATGCACATGTTTAGGAGGGTAATTGGGATGATGACAATGTAGAAACTTTTGTCAGTTTCTGCTTCTCATATTTGCAGCTCTGTTGCTTGGTGTGTATATATTTAGGATTGCTATATCTTCTTGGCAGATTTACCCTTTTATCATTATATTATGTCTCTGTCCCTGGTAATTTTGTTTGTTATGAATACTAATTTATCTGCTATTATGATAGCCACTGCTTCTTGTCTTTAATTAATGATATATCTTTTTTATCCTTTTACTTCAACTTGAAAGCTGGAGTGAGTTTCTTAATAAACAGCATATGGTTGGGTCATGCATTTTTAATCCACTCAATCGATGTTTGTCTTCATTGGTATATTTAGCCCATTTATATTTAATGTAATTATTGATTTGTTAAGACTTAAACTCCTATTATATTTTTTGTTCTATTTGTTCTGTTTTTGTCTGTATTCTTTTTCCTGCATTCCTTTAAGTTATGTTCACCATTTTTTACAAATCCATTTTGATGTATCTGTATTGTTTTTGAGTGTATCTCTTGATAGCCTTTTTAGTAGTTGGTATAGATAGTACATACATTATATATATATAAAACTATTGCAGTTTACTGGTGTCATCATTTTATCATTTTGAGTGGGGTATAGAAACTTACCTCTTTTTATGGTTTTCCCAGTTTATTATAATTATTTTAAATATTTCCTCTACGTATATTTAGAAGCACATCAGACAGTGTTATCACGTTTGCTTCAACTGTCAAACATAATTTAGAAAGCTCAGAAGAAGGAAAGCTTATCATATTTACTCATACCTTTACTTTTCATGTTCTGTTTCCGTCTTGATGTTCCAAGTTTCTTCTGTCATCACCTTTCTATTTAGAGAAGTTCATATAGCAATTCTTTTGGGGTAGGTCTGCTGGCAAAGTATGCTCTCATTTTCATTTATCTGAGAATGTCTTCATTTCCCTGTCATTCCTGAACAGTGTTTTCACTAGGTATCTGGATTGGTAGACTTACAGGATTCTGAATTGACAGCTTCTTCTTTCAGAACTTTCATGTGGCCTCTGTGGTTTCTGATGAGAAATCCTCCATCATTTGAATTATGTTCCCCTCATAGGTAAGGTGTCATTTCTCTGGCTACTGTTAATATTTTCTTCTTTGCATATAGTCTTAAGAAGTATAATTATCCTGTGCCTTGGAGGAGATTTGGGTTGATCGCATTTGGGGTGCTCAGCTTCTGGAATCTTCAGGTTTATATCTCTTGCCAAAACTGAGAAATTTTCAGCCATCATTTGTTTGAGCACCTTTTCAGCCCTGCCTTCTTCCTCCTCTCCGTCTGGGATTCTGATGACGTGAAAGTGACACCTTTTGTTGTAGCCCCACAACCTGGAGGCTCTGTCCCTGTTTTTTTTTCTCAGACTATCTTCTCTCTATTGTTGAAATGGGGTGATTTCTTTTGTTCCCTCTTCCAGGTCACTGATTCTTCTCTCTGTCCCCTCCATCCTTCTATTAAGTGTGTGCAGTGAGCTGTTTATTTTGGTTATTGTATTTTTAAATTATAACATTTTCCCTTTTTTCAATATATATTTGTGTCTTTATTGAGGCTTCCCATTTTTTCATTTGTTTCCAGAGTACTCATGATTGTTCACTGAAGTATTTTTATCATGGCTGCCTTATAGTCTTTGTCAGATAAGGCTGACATCTCAGTTTTGGTGTGTGCTGACTGTCTTTTTTCCTTCAGTTTGAGGTTTTCTTGGTTTTGGTAAGAGTGGTTTTCTGTTGAAACCTGGGCATTTTTGTATTACGTTACGAGTCTCCAGATCTCATTTAAACTTGTGTTTTAACTGGCTTTTCTGGCACTGCTCTGCTGGGGTAGGCGCTCTGTTTCTGGCAATGGAGGTTGAAGCCCAGGCTCCCCACCAGGTCTCTGCTGGCACCTGAGGGAGGGTTCTTGTCCACGGCTGGGCAGCAGGTAGGTGGGAGTCTGAACTCCCCACACGGTCTCCACTGGTGCACCAGGGGGTGGTTACCACCCAGTGGGGAGGGAAGTCCCCCTCCCCACTTGGCTGCTCTGATGACACTGGCAGAGTCACTCTGGCCTCACAAGGGAGGATGCCCAGGAGCCCTCTCGGCCTTTGCAGTGTTTGGTGGGAGTGGAGCTGTACTGTCTGCAATGTGCTAAGTCTCTTCTCTCCGGGCCCTCTAACTAGAGAGAGGTAACTTCAGCTGGGCCTTGTCGGCACCAGCGTTGGTGGCTGATTCAGTTCCAAGTCTGAGATCACAGCCCAAGGGAACCCCAGGGGACCCAGCACCTGTTTCTTGGGTCCCTGGGTCTCTGGCCAGTCTTCTTTCCACACTGCACAGCCTTCCACACGTATGGTTTCCAGCGATTGGCTGTACCTGGTGAGAAAAGTGTCTTCTCATCTTCCAGGCCCAGACCCTCTCTTCCCAGGGTTTTACCTCCTCTGACTGGCCTTGGAGAGAACTTCAGGGAGCACGTCTAGGCCCCCGGACCTACACATTCCTTTCTTTTTCTATCCAAGTGCCCAGTTCCTGCCTGCTCCCAGGAAAGTTGAGAGATCCGGGCTGGGGTTCAGGGCTCCCCTCACCGCCCGTATAGACCACCTCTATCAGGTGGCCACCTGCTGCGACTGAGGCCTGCTCACAGACCTCAGAGTCAGCACAGCTTAGACTTCTGTGCTCTTTAGATAAAAATATTACTGAAGTTCTGTTATATAAAATTTAAAAATGATTTTTTTTCACAGAAAGTTCTTTTTGTGCTCATGATTTTTTGTTTCCTGGTGGATATTGACATGAAGACCATCCTTTAGGGGATGATGTGGTTAAACCACGCCTGCTTTCTGAGTCTGCAGTGCTAGATGTTATGCTAATATTGCAGATGTGCTTCCAATCGTGAATACTCCTGGGAATGGACCGATAATAGCCACACAAACTCATTTCACATGGGGCATTTTCTAGTTGCTTTTCGCAAATGGAACAAACTTGCTTATTGTTAAGCACATTGCGTCCTAAAATAAGGGTAACGGTGCCAGCGGGGCGGGTCTCCCCGCGGGGACCTCTCTCGAAAGGTCATGTCGCAAACTGAGCTGCTTGCTGGTTGCTGTGGATGCAGCCGGGGGTTGGGGGGTGCGAACTTCCCCACAGCTCCCACTTTGGATAATGCCATCGGACCTTCTGAGATTCAGAACTACTCCAACTGCTCGAATCTTGCCACTTGTAAATTTTGAAAAGACGTTAGATTTGCATTTGAAAAAATATTCAAGTGTGTTCATAAAGGCAGCTTATGTGTAAGAGCCGGTCTTTTAATTCCACCCAGAATATGCGTTCTCAGCGAGTTCTGGACCTTCTTGTACTGCACTCACTCACACATACAAACAAGCACAGCGGTCCTGATTTGAAGATTTTGGTAATGTGTTTTTGTACAGGGCATAAAAATATATCTCTGTAATTACATGATATTTAGTGATTAGATAATTACGGATAATTGCATGGGGTAGTTCTAAGTGCTAAAGTGTTACCATAAGATCTAAAATGTACAAATTGCATAATAATTATTCTTAGGGGTTATTTGGTAATTCTGAGCATAATTATCATGTGATCTGCAGTGCATGTAATTAATGCATAATCACATGGATTTTGCCTTTATAACTACTTCGCCCTTGTTATAAAGCTCTTTGTCATAACATTTGAGTATAAATATAATGTAATTGGCTCCCAGATACAGTACATTAAGCCCCGTGATAATTGCTTTCACAGTTACAATAGCCCTTATTTCACTTCAAATGTGTGGCTCTTAAGCAGGGCGGGGTTGCGAAGAACAAATCGCCAGGACGCGGTGGCAGCCAGCGGGCAGAGTGGCGCTGAGTGGCGGCCACTAGGCGCGCTTCTGGGTGAGGAATGTCTTTGCTGTGACCAGACCTTTCCAGGTAGAAGAGTTTGCATCTTTGACTTGGAGCCTCTCTTCTAACGGTGGTGCACGCCCCTGCCCTGCAGCAGCCGGCCCCTGCATACAGCAAAGCACCCACTGCATTTCAGGTGGAGGGGCTGCAGAGGGCTGGAATTTCTGTAAGGAGAAGATCTCGTAATAAACTGCAGTGAGCGGGACCTTGCCCGACGGATGACGTGGTGGGAGAACACCTGGAACAGCAGCAGTTGCTCAGAGACGGAAACGGGAGCTCTGGCTCGACTTCCATGTCGTTAACGCAGTCCCTGCAACTCTCCCCGCAGGTCTCACGTGGCAGGATGACTACACCCAGCACGTGGTGGCACGAGAGCTCGCCAGCCTTCCCCAGACCTCCCCGCGACGCCCGGAGGCCTCCAGCCCAGCCAGGTAAAGTGGACTTGCTTTACGGCTCCTCGCTGGCGGCCACGCCAGCATCCACCAGCCCTTTTCCTTGTTTCACGCAGCAAAGGACCCTGTCTTTCTGTGTAGACGTTCCCTAAGGAGCAGCAGGGACTCCCCCCCCCACCCCGCCGCCACGGAGTCCTGGCCCCGCCCCGGGGAAGGCTGTATGGAGCGACCCGCCCACAAGGGGCCGTCCTCACCAGCAGACGTGCCCAGAGGTCCTCCCTGCCTTCCCAAGACCCTTGGAAGCTCTGCATCTTCAGAGCCTTGGTGGAAAGCAGAGGAGTCAGTACTTCTCACTTCCCTGTAAGAAGTGACGTTCACTTTAGTACAAAAAGCAAATGAAACCGTGAAAGGCGTGCCGTTCCCCAAGCACGGCAGCCCGTGTGAGCTGGATTCATGCCATCTCGTCCTCTGCACTCGTGCGGAGGTGCAGACGCCTTGCCCACTCGTGCAGGGGGGACACAGACCCCGGCAGGTGAGGACTCGGTCCACAGACAGCGCCGGGTGCGGGCCGCCTGGACCCCAAGCCGGCGTTGATACAACAGGGAGACGACCTTCCCCCCAGGCTTCGCTTGGAAGCCCACTCTTCCCTCAGAGAGTGAGTTTTCTCTGTCCGTTCTCAGTTAAAATAATCTCAGTGACAGAAACATCAGCTGTCTGCCTTCCCGCCCATGCTGCCGAGCCGAGGGAGCAGCTAAGCCACCGGGTCCTGCAGGATTAAATGCACCAAACGTGAAAACACATTCACCGCGGCGGCTCTCTCACTGGCCAGACCGTGAGCTTCTTGAGGGTCGGAGCTGTCCTTTGTCTTTCTTGCTGGTATACTGAGCTTTAACAAGGAGAATGTGCCACTGTAGTCTGTTCTGTAAAAACAAAACACAAAAACCAAAGTCAAGCTGTCCTGAATTTCCATTTTCATGCGGGTGAGTTCAGACTCTTCATGCTGGTCTTTCAATGACATTTGGGCATTTCAGCACTGCCCGCTGCTCCTTCCCTCCTGGTGAAGATGTACCTGAGTGGGGTGCACTGTCCCAGACAACCTTGAACTCCACTGAGGAGGCCAAAGGGCAGAGGGATAGGAGAATTGGGAAGACCGAGCAGGAACAACTCTACGTAGTCTAGACAGTCAGTAAGTGTGGCGGAAAGGCCAGACAGTCATCAGGGAAAGAGCATTTCCAGAGAGAACAGCCCTGAGAAATCAGACACGGTGAGACCACAGACAGACACCTAGGTCACCACGTTCTTACCAGCATTAATATTGTCATTTAAAATAATTGTCCATTCGTTATGAAAAACGATTACTTCGCTTTTTTAGATTACAAGTGAGATTAAAAGTTTTAAAATACACATATGTAGAGATTGGAATTCTCTATATGGATTTCCTGTGCATGATCTTTGTCCATATACAAAGTATTTTTTGTATTTTTCTGCTTGGTTTCTTTCTGCATAGTCTTTATATTTAAGGCTAGTAACTCTTCACGTACCGTATTTTATAGAAGTAGCTTTCTGGTCTGTTCCGTAGATGGCACGAGGTACAGTTGCCAGCAGAAAGGGAGCTCATATCTCTCTCGAGGTGGGAGTTCTGATTTCTTCCTTAAGGGTGTTAATTCCCTCCCCCCTCGCCCGCTCTGCCCCGGAGAGATGGGCTTCCTGGGCGGCACCAGCAGGTCCTTGGCCTTGGGCTGGGTGGGTTTGGCCGTGGTACACCCCTGGCTCGGAGGGCTGGAAGGCATCACACCCATGGCTCTGCCAAGGTCATGGCTGCTTGGACCCCCGCTGTGACCCTTTAACTCCTCCCTCCCATAGACCCAGCCCTTCTCCACCATTAGCCTTTCGGTTCTCTTGGTCCTGCTCTGTCTTTGCGAACGGTTCCTGTATTAAACTGCCGGACATCCTATTTGGAGATGCCGTGTGTCCTATGGGGCCTCTGCCTGGTAACAGGAATCCTGGTCACCCACCCTCTTCTTCCTCAGCTTTTGTCAAGGTTATAGGATCGTCATGATACACACGTAATAGTTTTCCTTCTTTTCAGAAACCTTCTGCAAAACTTTCTTTAGTGTTGAAATTGTCTGCTGCCTGGTATACATTTTTAAATGATCTTTCTTTGTAGGTAAATCTCATAACACTTTCATTGTCTTCTGAGATTATTGGTGAAATATGCTCACAGGTTTTACATTTTTGCAGAGAACTATTATTCTTTTCATAGGGATTTCCGAATTTGTTAACTTAGTGTGAGTCACAGTACTGTATTATAATTTAAAAAATCATTCACCGTATGTGTAATTATCACACCTTTGCCATTGATTTTTCTCTTTACCCTTTTAACACAATTTAAAAAAATAATTATCTCTTGGACTTTTCTCTTTCTGCCATTCTTAGATTTATTGTTTTTATGAAACTTCTTGAGCTGAAAGTTTTGTTCTTATTTTTATTTATTCATTGTTGAAAAGCAGTGAAATCACTTAAGGCTATGCATTTGCCTGTGAGCGTGGTTTTGGCATCATCCTGTAATGTTGATGGGCTCATTTGCTTTTGTTCTAAATTATCTGTAATTGTAATTTTATATCCTTTGGGAGCAGTAAGTGTAGGCTCTTTCCTTTGTTCATATTTATGTGCTCTTGTTTTTAGACTTTAAATCAGTGTCTAGTTTTATTGCATTTTAGTTAGAGAATGTGACATGTTCAGTTTTTACTTTTTAGAAATTTGGGGTTCTCTTTGTGGCCTAGTTTATACCACACTTTTATTAATTTTCAACGGCTACTTCAAAAAACTATTGTATCCACTATTTACAGAGTACAGATTTTTATATATAGTTTATAATCATATATAAAATTTATAATTACATATAAATATAAATTATATTACTCACAATCAAATATCCTTATTTATATTTTTATTTATGGAAATTTCTCAGACAAAAACTATTTCCATAAATTTTCCTTCCATTTTTTTTTTTTTTTTTTTTTTTTTTTTTTTTTTTTCTGTACGCGGGCCTCTCACTGCTGTGGCCTCTCCCGTCGCGGAGCACAGGCTCCGGACACACAGGCTCCGCGGCCACGGCTCGCGGGCCCAGCCGCTCCACGGCATGTGGGATCCTCCGGGATCGGGGCACGAACCCGTGTCCCCTGCATCGGCAGGCGGACCCTCAACCACTGCGCCACCAGGGAAGCCCTCCTTCCATTTTTAACATATTTTGCTTTACACACTTTGGGTTCTGACGTTCAGCCCATACACACTCACAGCATTTCTTCTCCACTGTGGATCATCACACCTGCTGCTGTTTTTAAATGGAGACTTCATCATCTTTAGTGCTTTTCGTCTTGATCCCACTTTTCTAAAATCGGTATTACTATTCCTGTGTTCTCTCTGTTTTGCTGTCTAATTAATCCTTTAAAATTCTGCCCTTTGGAGTCTCTTATTTTGCATGCAGCATTTATAAACAATATCAGGTGGCATTTTTTACAGCCCCTCTGGCCAGAGACCCCTGATCTCTCTGCTTTCTTTCTTTCTGTCTCTGGCCTGTGACTGGTTTACTTTCATCATCTTTAGTGTTTGTAACTATGTATCTTACCTCAAATTCCGTCCGCGGCCATCCCCTTTAGGCTTTCCAGGCAGTTTTTGAAGTGACAGGTCTGAGTCACTATTAATGGAGGAATCCCACCTTCGGACCCGCCACTCCCTTCCCAGCGCATCCCTGCCGCCTGGCACATGCCGTGTACAGGTGGGTGTCCGGCCCAGAGCTGTTGACTAAAGAAGGAAGGAAGGAAGGAAGGATCTTGTGACGCTTTTGTTTATTACGTGGGAGACCACACCGACCAAGGATCCTGCCTGACCTTCATTCCACAGGGTGCTTCCAGAGCTTTCTGTGCGCCGTAGATGTGGGACTATCCACAGTCAGCAATCTTGGGACCGGACAGGTGATCTTAAAAGAGATTACGGAGCTGGCCCCAAACCAGTGACACATTCAGGAGGTAGCAGTGAGCTCAGAGTGTGGTGTCAGGACGCCCAGCCCCAGTCTTGGGGGGAACAGAGCAAGCCTGCCTGAGAGCCGGGGAGAGGCAGAGCCGTGTCGTGGACGCTGCGGGAGGGACAGACGCCGGGAGCCCGGGGACACCCTCCTCTGAGGCCCCTGATGGCCGGGACGGATGGGGGGGGTGGGCAGCAGTGTTATGGAGGGCTTGACTGAGCCGTGAAAATTAAAATGGCACCGAAATGATCACTAGACAAGGTTGGGATTATGGAGAAAGGGGTGAGAACCAGGTCACTTGTGCTCTTTGCAAAGATTCGGATTAGAATCTTTAGAATTCGGATTTTTTTTTTCCCTGAGCACATTGGGTGACAACTTAAAGCATCCCATGTTATTGGAGCCTGAGGGTCAGTGCGAGGAAGTGGGAAAGGGACCAGTGGAGACCGACGTGTAGGGGCTACACTCTTAGTCTTTTGAGGTAGAAAATGTACACTTAGAAGGTTTTGACCTACTTCAAGCCGAATGACAGGGCAAAAGTCAATCTGAGAGCTAACTGCTACAGTGTCGCACACAAAGAGATGGGCGCTCTCTTCGCGGCTGTAACATATTACAGTGTCACAAACAATCCTCCGGCAGCGGACACGCAGGGAAGATGAATAAGACAATTTAAAGACACATTTATGAGGTGGTTCTATCTGCATTGATTAGCAATTAGTGAGAAAAATAGATAAAGTACCAGAAAAGTAAATTGACTTCAGTTACATTACACACAGAACATGAAATTTCATCCATTAAAAAATGGTCAAGGAAGCTGTAGCCGTGATTTGAGATGCAAAGAACCATGCAGCTCCTGATCATTTATATGCCTCTTAAGTCTGAGCCAGTGTAACTTGAAAAGGCATCAGAAATAAAAACAGGACAGTGTTATCAATCGCAATAATTAAACACAAATGTGAAGATTTTCTGTAAGTCCCAGCTTTTATGAAATACGTACAGATATCAAACCCCTAACATTAGTGACCCTGTTCTTGAAAATGAGACTTTCTACATGGAAGCACTAGCCGGGAGCCTGTGCTCCATTTACTCCAAGTGGGAAATCTACGAAGAGGTCCACACCTGCCTGAAACCCCAGTACGTCCCCTAAATCACAGTAAAGACCCACATATAAGGAACAGATTGTCATGTTTGGATATAAAATACTTAAAACGTTGTTTCCTGGTGCCTGAAAGTGGATATGGTTGTTAGCAAACAGGCACTTTATTTGTAGTAACACAGCCTCACCCGACATCTGCAACACACATAGGCACACACAGATGCACACAGACACATATGCACATCGATACACACAAATACATATACACACCCAGGCACATATAGACACACACATACACATACATGCAGACATGCACAGACACACACACAGATGCACACAGACGTACCCTCATAGACACGCATGCAGGCACGCACGCGTGGTGACCCCACCCTCAGTCACTGCAGACGCCTCGTTGCCATCAGGATGGAGGTCACTTGCACTCTTCTCACTGTTGGACTGCAGCAGGGTGCCCGGATCAGCCTGGGAGACAGGACGCTGTCCTGGACCTGAAGAGGCCACGACGTCCTGTCCCCATGAGGAGTGAGTGTGGACGGGGCCGCTGACCCTAGATCCCCGACTGGGAAGGAAGCTCGGTTTTATTTGTCTGGTTTCTGGGCGCAACCAGAGCTGGCCTCGCCACGTGACCCAGTGATGCGCCAGGTCTTGGTCCCCTCAGCTGGACGATGGGGCGATGATTCTTCTTCCTCAGGTTGTCGTCTGAGACGACACCAGGCCGGCGGGGCTGTAGACCCAAGTCCATCAGGATCCTGACCTGGGGCGCCCAGGGAGCTCGTCTTGCTTGGGTCCTGAGCTGCGTGGGACACGGGCTCCAGTGTGCAGTGGAGTAGAGGCCGGGCAGCCGCAGTAACAGAGGTTCCGGAGCCCTGAGGCTCCCGGGCCCGGGGCTGGCGCACATCTTCTGAGGTGACCTGGGCAGGCCGGGTGGCCCCCTCCGGGCATAGGCCGTGGGCTGTCTTCCGGCTACAGCGAGAGGCAGCGGCCAAACAGGCGCCCAGCCCCGCTGTGCTGGACGCGGCCCTGCTCTCAGCTCCCAGGCTGCAGGTAGCCGCAGGCTGCACGCGTCCTCTTTCCCTCCGCCCGTGCTTACGGCCTTTCCATCCCCACCTACCCCACCCCATCCAGGCCGGGGAGCCGCAGGACGTCCACTTCTGCACGTCAGAACACCTCCTTTTCTACAATTATCGTGGCTTTTATCACATTTGGTACATTTGTAAATAAAAGTGAAGATCAAAAGCCATGTCTCTCCAAATACAAAATCAGAGAAAGGACGGGAATAAACGAAGAAAACGGCGAATGCCTCCTTGTCCTTCCCACGTGCCGAAACCACACATCAACGGCGTGTCAGCTCTGCTGCTTCTGGTGGTCTGGGATGTTCTTGTTCACATCTAGGGCACTTCTGGCAGTTAATAGAAAATAAAACAAACTTAAAACCCCATATTTACTTACATGAGAATCAGATGAGTTCAGGAGGTGAGAAAACCCCACGTCCATTGTATGTAAACATCAGGGAGCACTTGTGTGCAGTTATTTATGATTCACAAATCACCGCACGTTTATTGAGCCCCGGCACAGAGCACAACTTGAGGTCGTGTGTAGTCCAGCTCTTTCCCCACAAACAGTGTCTGTGGTTGTCAAAGCATTTGACAGGGACTGAATACTGTGTTTTATATAATTTTAAAAGTGCATTTTCTTAAAAGAAAAAGAAAGCAAGACATGTTTTTTCCAAGTAAGTCCATAATCTGCATCACTGCCATTCACCACAATAATCAGTTTGTTTTCCGAAGTTCACTCCCAGTGATAAACGATTTTAGTCACAGAGACGCTTTTCCTAACGCTGGAAAAGTGCCATCTGAGAGGTCAGCGGTGGGAAAGGCTACAGTTGTCAAGCTAACTCGGTGTCACCCCAGAGCCTACCAGGTGTTTCCAAGCTTGTTCTTTCGGTGGACACTGTTTTCAGCGCCGACGGTGACTTAGTCTCCGTGCGGATTCTGGGCAGAGCAATGAACAAGAGAAACCCACGGGAACAAGGTCCCTTCTTCCGAGCAGCCTCTCGGGATCGCTTCCTGCCTTTTGCGGTCCTCGGGCCCTACCCTTCACAGCTGCAGGTCTTTCTCATGACCTCACTCTGACACCAGCCCTCCACCCCCTCTTCCTCTTCTAAGGACCTCGTGGTCACACTGGGGTACCGGGAGGGCCCCCCACCTTAGGGTCAGCTGAGTAGCAAGCTGATGCCACCCGCTCTGCCTCCCGCCGCGCCGTGCCACGGAACCCCATGCGGTCACAGCTTCCGGGAGTCGGGACGTGCCGTCGTGAGCACGACCCCCTCACACAGTGTGTCCCTACCCCATTCCTCGGCACATGGGGGGCGCTGGCTGAGATGGTGGGATCCCAGAGCAAGTGGATGGTAGGACCAGGGCTCTCCAGTTGCCCCTCCCCACACTGAGGAAACCTCTCTGCCACTCAGATTCTTGTTGGGCTTGAGTAGGTGCCAGCTGTTTCCCACATTCTAGTTTGTCTCCTGTCCCCGGTGGTCGGGGGCGGTTCTTGAGAACATACTTTAGGGCTCACCCTGTTCTCAGGGTCACTCACCAAGTCCGCATGGTGTCCAGCTGCCAGGCTCAGGGGGCGCGTGAGAGTTTCCAGCTGCAGTTGGTGAGGGCTGTGGGGGCCAGGCTCTCACCACCTGCCCTGACGCCTGGGTCCCCACGTGGTCCCTGCAGCCACCCTCCCTCACCGTGGCAGCGTCTGTCAGCGGAATCAACGCCACGCCCCGTGGACTGGCTTACGCTTTCCTTTTGCTTTGCAGGAGCTCAAAGCAGAGTGTCCAGGACAAGCAGAGCCTCAGCCTGGAGGGCGACGTGCTGGCCGAGGCCCTTCAGCGCTACCTGCCCTACCTGGAGGCCCTGTCCCAGGCCGCCGTCCCTGATGTGCTCCCCCGGCTGCAGCCAGACAGGCCGCCGGCCCAGGTGACCCTCAGAGCCCCTCTCTGGTCTGGGGTGTGTCTGCCCCTGCTGGGGGCTTCCTCCGGGCACACACAGGGAACGTTTCCTATGGCTGTGGCATCGCTGGGCTTTTCTCCTGTGTCTCGGGCTAGCGGGGGTGCTGGGGAGGGACGAGGTGCATCTCCACCCTTTCGGGAGGACCTGCGCTTACCGCCTGGACCTGGGACCCGGCTGCCGGGTCCACTGTGAGGCAGGACAGCAGGAAGTCGGTGGGCACAGGGTGAGCAGCCATCCTGGTTGCCCGAGACCGTCCTGGCGTCGGCACTGAGGTCCTGTGTCCCAGGGCAGCTCTCCTTACGCAGCCTGCCCTCGGGGGTGCCCTGTGTGTGCCAGCTGTCAGGTCGTCCGTGCAGGTTCATTCTGTACCAAGGCCAGTCTGCTCTAGAGCCATCCAGGACTCGAAGCCTGTTGAAAAGAACAGTTTATAGAAACGATGAGCAATCTCGTAACTTTCTAGATGGGGAAGTACGCGTGCTTTCATGACAACCGCTTAAACCAGAGCTGCCGGCTTTACACTAGCCTAGAAGAGACGGGTCTAGAAGTGGTGTCCAGAGCCAGAGGCCCTCATGCATCTTGAGGGTGGACTTTGGGGAAAGCATGGAAGTCCAGGTGCTCTGGGCACGTTGGGTGTTTGGCAGCCACACTCATGCTTCTTTCTGCGGAAGGTTAGTTCTGCCAATGGGATTTGACCCATTTTTCTTGCTAAGCCTGATGCCGTGCTGGAAGACGGATGAAAGCCCGGGACGCTTTGCTCCTCTCACCCCCCACCCCCCAGATTCATCCCCAGGCGGCGCGGCCCTGGGACACCGGGGAGCGGTTTGGGCCACGCCTTCACTCACTCTGCTTTCACGTCAGCCAGCTCTGGGCTGGATGTGGGGCGGCACACACGTGCTGGCCCTGCGGGGTGGCTGAGCTCGGTTAGCTCCCTGGACCAGGAGTGGCCTGAAGTCAGCTGGAGGGGCCTGAGTGGCCCCCTGACTCTCCGCCACGCTCGCCTGCTGTCCGCGCCCGCGAGACGCGGGAATTAGGAATAAACTGCAGCAACTGTAGGGACTTGTTGACGGTGGGGTCTTTGAGCCTCCGGGAGGTGCTGTGGCGACGCAGGTGAGCAGCTGACGCGGCTCCAGGGGCAGACGTGCTGCCCTTCCAGCTGCTCTCGGGCCCTCACACTGATCCGGGCAACTTAGCACAGAGCCTTTCCAGCCCTGACTCATGCACGCGGTGGGCCCAGCCCTGGGCGTGTTCTCCAGGCGCCTTCCCCACTGGAGGAGAAAGGTGACTGCTGTCTTCGCCAGGACCGTTCATTCCTCCCAGAGCTGTCCCCTCGGGCACTGGGCTGCCTCGGAGAGGAGTGATCACATCCCGACCTGCTCGCCCTTTCAGGAAACAGCGATGGGGAAACAAAATGGCTGTCCCTGCTCTTGTCCAGTGTTCCGTCAGCAACGGCCACTGCCCATCAAGTGTGCCCTCCGTAATCTTTAAAACTCCCACCCAGTGGAATGACCACACCTCGTGGTCCAGCTGGACCGTGCCGGTTTGTGCCTGCTGCCCCGTCAAAATTACTAACAAGCCTTTTCCCTCTCAGAAATGTCCAGTTTGAATAATGAATTCTGTGGTCATCTCACTACACAGCTGTTTCAGCGTGACAGTCACAAGGATTATTCGAAAATGAGCACTTGGTGGCATTTTGGCTTAGGTATTTTTATCCTGTGTTAAAATAGATGCTTCTCAATATTTAAAAATGCATGAAAACCTAGAACTCATTACTTTCTCTGTCCAGAGGGTGTAAATGAGGAGGAAGCTCTTCATCATCCCTCTAATAAACTGAGACAGGATAAGGCACAAGAAGCTCTTCGTGCAGACTTTCGCCAGGGATTTGGGCAGTGTTTTCTGATCCCCTCCGCTCTCGGTTGATGAAATACTTCAGTTGGAAATGTAAGCTTTCTACACTGATGATCTTTCAAGGTGCAACCAATTTGCAATGCATTATTTTATGAATCATCTTTTCTATGTATGTGTCATCAAAAATCTAACTGTCATAGACAGAGAAATGCTGTGGACTTATCATCTTTAGAGGTTTAGTACTAATTACTTCCTGACAGAAGCAGAGGGAGTAAAACCACACTCCTCCTGGAACCGCCCAGCCCCAAGCCCTGATGCACAGTTGTGCTCTTAGCATCACCAAATCAGTGCAGTTACTGCTTCTGCGTTGTTAGTGGTGGAAACCAGCTCCCACTTTTATCAACCACAGTAGGGCTGGTTCACTACAGAAAACATTGTAGGTCCCAGTTTATTCTATGCTTTGGAGGAGGTTTAAACCGAAATTCATCATTTGGAAATACCATGAATTAACTGATTTATTTGGAATCCTTGTTTTACGCATTTTTATTGTGCAGGAAACTGCTAGGTGCTGGGATTTTACATTCCTACACTCTAGGATTTTACAATCTCACTGAATGAGGGAGACACAAAGATACATTTAAAAACAGAGCAGGCGCTGTAGTGGAGGGAAGGCTGAACTTGAACCAGACGGGCATGTGGGGTCAAGGGCTTCCCAGGGGCTGGGCGTTGGAAGAACAGCCAGAAGTCAGCAGTTGAAGATGTTCAGATGAGCTCAAAGTACAGAATGTCAAGAGGTCACCCCAATCTCTACCCCGACAGCAGGAATAAGACAAGTGAGCTACTGAACCATAGCCTTAAAAAACAAAAGCAAAACCCAGAAAGCTAGGATACAAAGAAACCTGAATGAACTAAATTCAGAAAGTGATGAGCTCGTTCTAGGGGAGAAAAGACCACAGCTGCCTTCTCACAGGCAGGAACCACAGTGGGGAGAGGAAGAAGGCAGCCTAGGTTTTAAGGACTGTTGGCAGTGGAGACTGATGTGAGGGTAGAGTCCAGAGGCAGGCTGCCCAGAGCACTGAGTACTGGAGATGGGACACTGGAGGGTGGGAGAAGGGGACAAGGACCGAGAGATGTCCTTCCAAGGAACTCCAGGCCTTTCTGAGCACACCTCAGCCCTCCGAAGGGTTGGGATGAGGCTGCATGGTGGAGAAAGATCTGTGAATAGCATGCAGAAAGCCAGGGAAAGATGTCTTCAGCAACTCACAACGGTACTGGGCTGTGAATCAGAGAGAGCTCCCCTGGTTCAGAAAACCAGCAGCTGTCTGCAAAGCATGAAGAGATCCTCAGAGTCGCACTGGGGCTTGGATCTGAGCCCTGCTGAAGAAAAGGCCCCAGTCCTGCCCTCAACATTACGGTAGTCAGTAGTGACCGAATCTGACTGCCTCTGCAACAGAATCCACACCAACTTCAATGACAGATTTCATGGACTCAGCCGCCACATCAGCAGACTGAAAAAAGAAAGGACACTCCGCTTTCTAGGGTTAAATATCATTTACTTCATTCTCCATTACTCTTAAACAAAATTTCCAGCATACAATAAAAAATTGGGAGACACATGAAGGAACAAGAAAATGTCACTCTTGGTCAAGAGAGTAAAGAGTCAATAGGAGAAGATCCAGGTATGAGTCATTCATTGGGATTATTGGAAAAGGATATCTTAATAATTAGGATAAATACGTTAAAGGATTGAGTGGGAAAGGTGAAAAAGCATAAACGAACAAGTGGAAAATTGTAGCAGAGAGATGGAAACAGTAAAGAAGAACCAAATGGAAATGCTGGAAATTAAAGTAATAAGATCAGAAGTAAAGAATTCATTTGAGGAGCTTAATGATAGACTAGACACAGTAGAGGGAAGAATCAGTGAATTTCAAGTAAGCTCAATAGACATGATCAACAGTGAAACAAAAAGAACATATTGTAGGGCTTCCTTGGTGGCGCAGTGGTTAAGAATCTGCCTGCCAATGCAGGGGACATAGGTTCGAGCCCTGGTCCGGGAAGATCCCACATGCTGCGGCGCAACTAAGCCCATGTGCCACAACTACCGAGCCTGTGTGCCACAACTACTGAAACCTGCGCACCTAGAGCCCGTGCTCCGCAACAAGAGAAGCCACTGCAATGAGAAGCCTGCACACCGCAATGAAGAGTAGCCCCTGCTTGCCACAACTAGAGAAAGCCCGCACTCAGCAATGAAGACCCAATGCAGTCAAAAATAAAATAAATAAATTTATTTTAAAAAAGATTATATTGTAAAAAAGTGCAAAATGGAACAAAACATCCAAGCTACATGGTGCAATTTCAAATAACTCTAACACAAGTATAATTGGAATCCTAGAAGGGAAAGAGAAAGAGAATGAAGCAGAAGAAATATTTAAAGAAATAATGGCTGAGGTTTTTCCAAAATTGACAAAACTTATCAAAACATAGATCCGAGAAGCTTAGTGAACCTCAAGCAAGATAAATACAAATCTAGGCATATCATAATCAAATTGGGGGAAAACCAGAGATAACGAGGAAATCTTAAAGGTATGCTCAGGGGAAAAAAGACCCCTTACATCTAGGTGAATGATTATAAGAATGAAGTCTTATTTCTCATTAGGAGACCATAAAACAATGGAAGGACATCTTTAAAGTACTGAAAAGGAAGAAAAGACCAAACAAATCCTGTAAATTTAGACTTCTATATTGTTCAAAACTGTAGGTGAAACAGGAAGAATCTGTGTCTGGAAGACTCATACTCCAGAAATGCTAAAAGAAGTTCTTTAGCTTAAAGAAAAATGATATCATATAGAAGCCAATATCTACCAAGGGGATGAAAAGAACTGGAAATGGTAAATTTGCACGTAAATATAAAAGATACACACACATAAAATATATAAATTTTTGGATAAAAGCTATTGGATATTTAAAGCACAATAATAAAAATGTATTGTGGAGTTTTTAGCTTACGTGGAAGAAAAATACATGACAACAGGACCACAAAGAGTAGGTAGGAATACTGTAATTATACTGTTGTAACTTTTCATTGATTTGTGAAGTTCTGTGATATGATTTTGAAGGTAGACTGTGATAAATTAGACACATTATAATTTTTACAGCAACCATTTAAAAAAATAGGTATAACTGAAGGTCAATTCAGAGATAAAATGGAATGCTAAAAATGCTTCATTTATACAAAGGAAGGAAAGCAAGGAGGAAGAGAGGAAGAAAGATCAGATGGGTTGAATATAAAGCAAATATCAAGAAAGTAGAATTAAGTCCATCCATATCAATAATTATATTAAATACAAATAGATTAAGCCCTTCAAATAACAAGCAGAGATGTTCAATCTGAATAAAAATAAAAAACAAGCTTCAACTATATTCTACTAAAGCCAAAGCACATGAAATAGAAAGACATATATAGGTTGAAAGCAAAAGTATGGAAAATATACACAATGGAATCTCTAAAGATAAGAAAACTGGTGTGACTATATTGATACTAATCAAAGTACACTTCAAGACAAATAGTAGTATTAGATATAGAGACGTTTTATAATGAGTAAATGGTCAATTCATTAAGATGACATAGAAATCTTTTTATGAACCTAATGTCAGCCTCAAATACATAAAGCAAAAATATGAAACTATTAAAGAGAAATGTACAAGTCCACAATCATTTTTAGAGATTTCAACTTTCCTCTCTCAGTAATTGATTATACAAACAGATTAAATATCAGTAAGGATATAGAAGATTTGAACAACACCATCAACCAACTTACTTAACCTAATTGATATTTATAGAATGATACTCCTAAAAACTGCTGTACACATTATTTTCAAGTACACATAGAGTATTTCCCAAGATGGATCATATGGTGAGCCATAAGTAAGTCTCAACAATGTCAAAGGATCAAAATCATACAGAGAAAGATATTAAAAGGAGAGAAAACAACAGATGATTATCTCAGAAATACAGAAACAAAATTTCTAGGCAAATCAAATCCAACAATATAAAAAAATAATAATACATCATGATCAAGGGAGATTTATTCCAGAAATGCAGGGCTGGTTACATCTAAAAATTAATTAAAATTAATCAGTACAACTTACCATATTAACAAGGAAGAGAAAAGCTATATGATAGTCTCAAAAGAAAAAGCACTTGACAAAAGCCAACATCATGATAGAGATCTACAGCTAACACCATACTGAATGACGAAGACTGAATGCTTTCTACTTCAGATCTGGAATTCCACAAGGATGTCTGCTTTTACCTCTTCTGTGCAACACTGCCCTGGAGGGCCTAGCTCGTGCAATAAAGCAAGAAAAAGAAATAAAAGGCATCCAGATTACATGATCATCTTTGTAGAAAATTTGGTGGAATCTACAAAAAAGCTACTAAGACGAGTAAGTGAGTGTGGAAATGCTGTGGAATGCAGAGTAAATATACAAAAATCAATTGTATTTCTATATACCAGCAACAGTTAGGTATTGGAATTATAAAAATATCATTTGTAATAGCATCAAATATTATGAAACAACTAGACATAATCTAACAAAAATATGTGTAAGGCTTTAAACGTTGAAAATTTTAAAACATTGAGAGTAATTAAAGAAGACCTACATTCGTGGAGATACACACCGTGATCATGTGTGGGAAGACTCAGCAGTGCTAAGGTGGCAATTTCCCCCAGACTGTTCTATAGACGTGACACCTCTGTTTACAGAGGGAAACCGAGGCTGAAAAAGATGGAGTGAAATGTTCACTTTCAGATGCTTAATTGGTGGTAGAGCTGAAATCAGGGCCCTGGAATTCTTGTTCAACTTTTTCATGTTTGTTTTTGAAGCCAAAAAGAAGGTCCCCAAGTTGCCTTCTTGGAACCCAGCTGAGCACAGCTCTGCATTCCCCGTCAGCCAGCCTGCAGGATGGGCCTGCGTCTCTGTGGCACCGCCTGGAGCCAGGCCTGGGGCCAGACCCAGCTGTGCTCCTACTCACCAGAGACCCTGTCTCCTTACCCACAACAGGAGGGGTCTGAAGACACCAAAACGTCATGTCTGTCGAGAGGGTCAGAAAGAAGTAAACACACGTGAAGCCAAAGAACGGCCTGGCACTGGCACTCAGAACACACCACCCACGTTGTGATCATTGTCCTCAGGTCCTCCAGGTGGACATTGCAGGCAGCTGACCTGTAACCCCATGCCTCGTGCTCACCCAGGGTGGACAGAAAAGTGGACTACGACTCGGCTTCAGTCCATTCCCTTTGCCTTCTGCTTGCGGGCATGAGGGTGTGGGGTGCAGCTGCTGCAAAGGACAAAATGCAAAGTGAGAGGAGCACACGGTGAAGCAGAGGTGGTGGAGCAAGAAGGCAGTGCCAAGGGGAGACGAGAACCAGCATGCACTGCCTGTCACCAGCCGTCTCTGTAGACTAGTTCCAAGCTACATAATGGAGCATCATTTGCAGATATCCATAACTTAACATCCACGCTTTGTACCGCTGTCAACTTTCTGCAAAACTCATTGATCCTGTGGTTTAGAACTTAACACCTCTTCAACCTCAGATTTTGTGAACTCTAGAAACTGGGGACTGATTTTTCTAATTGATAGTTCTGTATCTGAGCAGCAGATAGCGTAGCGGTCATGGTCAAAGGTAGACCAGTGTGAGGCTCCTCTGAATGCAGAAGTGTTTTTGTCCTGGGGACAGTGCTGTCAGTAAGAATGACACCTCCAATCTACTGCCCCTGAATGTGGGCGGGTAGCTTGGAGCCTGAACAGGACTGAGTACTGACAACCTTCCCACTCTTGGGAAGAGAGAGACAGGACAGTTTGCCAGAATTCCCCTCTACGGCCCGAGCCCAGACAGGCAGAGCAGGCTAACCCCAACTCTCCATTAATGAGCGGAGGCGAGGGTTGCTGAGACCCACCCCCAACTCCCCAACCTTGCCGCCTCCCACGGCATCATGGGGCCGTCTCATTAGGAAGCCTGTGGACAGCCCCACCGCTGTGTGCTCTGCCACGCCGGCAGCAAGTGTGTCTTGATCAATGTGCTTGTCAATGCTGCCTTCGGGCTGTGAGACAAACCGGAGGATGTGTTTGCTATGTGGTCAAAAGATGGCTCAATTTGGGTTTCCTAATTTGTTCTGGATCCTTGGCACAAGAGAATATTTGATGAGCACGAGTGACGAGTGTATAGACAAAAGTCTCATCCACTCAGTGTTTGCTGGCAAGTGGGACTCTGAGGGCCTGCAGTCTGAACTCATAATTGTGCAGTCTGGGACTGGGCAGGTGTATCTCCATGAGAGGAAGGGGCCCCGACTTTCAGCTCTAGTACCCAGGTCCTGGCACGGCTGGGAGCCACGCAGGCAGGGGATGCGATGCAAGTTGTGGCCCTAGGAAGTGTGTCATCTGGCTCCGGGAAGCTGCCCTGATTTCCCCGGCCGATTATGATCCCTTCCTTCCAAACTCCATCTCACCAAACCTCTTTAATATACTTTCCACTATAGTTACTAATGTCTATGACTTAACTCCCACTTCAGTCTGCAGGCTGTTTGAAGACAGGTCCATGTTTGAGGCATTCTTCCCCCGGAGAATGTAGAATGAGGTCCCGAGCTCAGCACACAGCAGCAGTAGTGGCCGTGATGCTGCTGGTGGTGGCGACGCGTGGTAGCGATGATGCTGGTGCTGACAACCATTGATCCAGTGCCTCCTCTGCCACGTGCTGAGCTAGGTACCTACACTCTCCCTAATACAACTGCTTCAAGAAAAAAAGGATCCCCCCCCCGCCCAGTTTTGTAGGAGCAGAAATGGAGCTCAAAGAGGTTAGAAAGTTATGAAGGTTCTGCAGAGCTGTGCTGACAGGACTGGGCCAGTCTCCCAGCCGAGCCTCCTGTCCCCTTGGTTTACTCCGCAGACCCTTGTGGGATGTGCAGGGAGTGGACCTGCGCCATCTCGTGTGGAGCACGATGGGCTGAGGAATCTCGTCCCAGGAAGGTTGGCAGCAGTTCTGAGCTGCTCCACACACACGACGCAGACCACACCAACGACACCCAAACTAGATTTGTATGACACATAGTGTGAAGGGTTAACGTGCCAGAAGTGGCTGTACCGTGTGCTGGAAATTGGCCAGTTCTCATGCTTTTCAAAGGTTGCTAATCTCCAGATTTGGGCAACTCCAGTCATAACGATTATTCAGCGTTATCTTAGGAAATCTGACATCATAGGTTTGTTGAACTGAGGTTTAAAACATCTTCAGAATAGGGGTTTGAAAATGAGTTGTAGAATTTTAGACTCAGAGGTGAAAGTGGAACAGAGTCCACTTGGATGGCTCCCTCAGGGCTGGTGCTCAGGTCCCCCCTGCTCTAAAGGAAATGCGGGTGTGAGACGGGCAAGTGAGTGACAGCCACTAGCTGTTAGTAGGCTAGCGGTAAGCCACTAGCAAGTAGGGGCTACTAGCGCTCCTGTGCCAGGTGCTACGACCATCATCCCCAGTTTACAGGTGGCTTAGAGGCTAAATAACTCGTCAAGGCAAAGGTCACTAAGCAGCAGAGGTGAGATCCAAGCCCGGCGGCCTTGCCCAGAGTCCGGCTCCCTCTACCTGCCCACTCCGTCCAGCTAGGAAGCCTCAAAGAGGAAGCAACTGAGAGGATACCTTCCTCGCTGCTCCCCCCGCCCCCAGGCTCTGGGTGACCTGGGCACCCTCACCCGGGGCCGCGGTAAGCTCTCCCACTCTCAGAGGACCTGGGGTCACCTGTGAAAACTGAAGTTTTTTTTATTATTATTACTTTTGCAGTCTGCCTACTGAAATATTCTTTTTCCCTCTTCACCTTAATTTGGTTCAGAGCATAAAAGACCTCACACAGATTGTTTACCCTGGTCCACTGCACGGATCACACTCAGCACTGATTGTCTGCGCTGCGTGCAGCCTGCTGTGTCCACCCCCCAAGCTCTCCACTCGACTATAATGAAAGGCCCTTTGAGTAGAAGGTGCATTCGCAGCAAAGAGGGTTTGTGCTCGTGGCACCGTAATGAGGCTCTCGGAGGCTGTCCAGCCCCCAGCGCTGGGGCCCGACCAGGTGTTCAGAGACAGCCTTTCTCCGCGGAAGTTCAGGCTGAACTTAAGATTGACACTTACACCCAATTTGTGCAAAACTGCTGGAGGGGCTATTTGTTGTGGAGGCATCCTCTCTCTCTCTCTCTCTCTCTCTCTCTCTCTCTCTCTCTCTCTCTGTCATGAATCTTACTTTTTCTCTTCTAAAGGAAAAGCAGTTGATTTCAGCCAGCACTTGAACAAAATTATACAATTTGGATGACAACTAAAATCACATCATTTAGACCTAAAAACAAGCTTAGAGATAATGGCCAATCTCCTTTGACAGAAGAAAACCGAGTGTCAAGAGGTCAGGTGACTTTCCCAAGCTCATATGTGAGTAAGGAAAGTAGCACCCATGTCAACCCCAGTTTCCTGCTTCAGGCTTGCTACGTGAAAATCTATCCTGCAAGGCTGAACGCAAATATTTTTAAAATCGATTTGGGAGTCTGAACCATTGTTTTAAATTCAGTGATGGCTGCACGTCTTAACTAGATCCCCAAGTATGTACCCACTGACTAAACACTGATTTGTGCCCCAAGGGAGGTGCATGTAGAAAATATGAACGGGCAAGATTTTAAAAGTTTATGGTCCCTGCACCCAGAGAAAAACCATGAAAGCAGCCCTGAGTAATCTCCAAGTGGGAAATCACTGTGTCTACAAAGTCCTGATGGTGCCACCGTCAGAGGTAGAACACTGAGATGTCTAACGTTTCTACAGCTGTCCCAGACGTGAGGAAACGGGGCCTCGTGTTGTCTAGTGGGGAAAACTGTGGTGAGATCATGTCTGGGGAACGTTTACTAAACGAGTGAGGAGGGAAGGTGAGTGGAGGCTGAGGGAACGGCCATGGATTCGACATCATCTGTAAAGCAAGAGGCCCCAGCAGCTTCACCGGCTAGAATATCGCTGTTAAAAGGATTGCATGGATGTAAAAGGGATTTAAGTGATCGGTAAAGACAGTAGCTGGAGTGAAATAAAAACCATCAGACAAAGGAGAGAGTCAGTCGCGGGGGAAGCTGCTCTGTGGAGCTAACAGTACACACCAGTGCAGGCAGAGGGGTTGGGCAGACGTTCCCCACAGAAGGCACGAGCACGTGAGAAGGGGCTCAGCATCACTCACCAGCAGGCCCACAGGAGCATCCACACCACTGCACGGCTGTGTCAAAGGAAGACAGCTATAATATAAAATAAAAAATAGTAAGTGGAGAAGTGGAGCCCTCACACGCTGCTGGCACGGTGATAGTGGTGCAGCCACGTGGGAACACGTTTTGGCGGCTCCTGGACAGTTCATGCAGAGCTGACCACTGCCCGGCACCCCACTCCCAGGCACGTGCCCGGGAGACATGAAAACGTAGGTCCACACAGAGACTTGTGCACGAAGGTTCACAGCAGTGTTATTCATAATGGCCCCAAAATGGAAACAGCCCAGATGTTCACCAGCTGAGGAATGAAGGAACCAAAATGTGCTCTGTCCTTAATCAGAATAATTTTCCATCATCAAAAGGAATTTGGGGGCCTCCCTGGTGGCGCAGTGGTTGAGAGTCCGCCTGCCGATGCAGGGGATACGGGTTCGTGCCCCGGTCTGGGAGGATCCCATATGCCGCGGAGCGGCTGGGCCCGTGAGCCATGGCCGCTGGGCCTGCGCATCCGGAGCCTGTGCTCCGCAACGGGAGAGGCCACAACAGTGAGAGGCCCGCATACCGCAAAAAAGAAAAAAAAAAAAAGGAATTTGGCACCAATGTGCGACAACACGGATGCACCTTGGAATAATCGTGCTCATCGAAAGAAGCCAGACACAAAGGCCCCATTGTGATTCTGTTTACATGAAATGTCCAAAATAGGCAAATTCATGGAGAAGGGAGGTAGTTGGAGGAATGGGAATGGGGTGATAAAGTGTTCTGTATCAGGCGACGTTTGCACCGCTCTGTGGATCTACTAAAAACACTGAATGGGGTGGCGTGTGAACTGTATTTCAATAAAGCTGTTACGAGAAAAACACTGTGGGAGGAATGTGGACGTGGGACCCGACCCATCGGTGAATTAATCCATGATGCCTGTTTGGGGTGCGCGTTCCGGGTGCCTGGTGCTGTTTAGCGCCCGGAGGTCCAGACCCGGTGCCACCTCAGGGCCTGCCCATCAATGGGCGCTCACCTGCTGTTTGTCCCCCAGCCCCTGCAGGGTGAGGACCCCCCGGCCGACAGCGTGCTGACCTTCATGGCCCGGACGTCCGCCCTGACCTACACCCCCGCGTCCCGGACTGATTTTCCCGGGGACCAACCACTGCGCACGCTCCGCAGGCTCCAGCCCGACGAGCTCAGCCCCAAGGTGGCCGGCAGTGTGGACAGGCAGAGTCTGGTCGCCGCACTGGGTGCCTACGCGGCCCGGAAGCCCCCCGCGCCCCCCAGGGACGGCGACCCCGCACCCCGCACTCTCGTGCACGCACCCTGGCGAGAGCCCAGGGTCCTTTCGGCACCAGCGGCCCCCCAGAAATGGCCCTCGCCCCCGGACCCCAGGGACGCCCTGGGCACGGACGACGGTAAGTATTTTGCGTGCTTGTCGTCAGCTTGTTTCTGTCTCTTGGGCGGCTGCCCAGGCTGGGCCTCCGAGGCTCTCTCCACGCGCACCAGGCTCCCCTGTGGAGGAGCGGGGCCGAGGGGTGGGAGGGGCCGTCCGTGCTGGTCCTGCTTCTGGGTCGCGGGGACTCAGGCGGCCGATGACTGCGGCGGAGGGGCCTTCGGATCTCCTGGGGGAGGCGCCCTCCGCGTTCAGTTCTCGCTGCCCCGACAGTCTTCGCTATTTTATGACTTTATTGATGGAGATGATGAGGGAACAGGACTCACAGGCCAAAGCTGGCCCCGCCCAGCGTGTGGCAAATTGAACATAAACGGCGTCTGAGTCCACTGCCCTTTCCTTTTGTCTCTGCCTCTCCACTCCTGTGGTCAGACTCATGCCCAGCTCCTTGGTTTATGGGTGTTTGCTGGTCCCCATGAGACCGGCCTGAAATGAATGCTGCCCCCAGTGCCGTGAGTGTACTTGGGCCCTTGAAGTGACCGGCCCTTGAGGCCGCCGCTTTGGCCCGTGATGTGAGTCACCCCTGCTGTGGTCACCCCACGGGAGGAGGGCTGTTGGCCGGTCCGAGCCTCTGTAAGATGCCCGAGGGCCACATCTGTTTTCTAACAGCCTTTCCCTAAGACCATAAAATATGAAGTGCGATTTCAATAAAATATGACTTCTCCTTTGAAGGTATACAAATAATAACATCAAGCAGGTAACAGATTAAAAAAATATTGAGTGTCCGTGCCCATTAGCGCTCCCTGCCTGTAAGTGGAGGCTGGATCGGGCTGCTCTGGTGGGGCTTCGGGGGGAACATCCTCTGAAGGTGCTCTCCACTCTCCAGGGACTCTCATTAATGGCATCATTTCGTTTGCGTTTTCTCCTGTGCTACGTTGCAGTGTGGGTTATCTTTTTATGTATATTGTCTTCCCAGCTGCGCTGTATGCTTTAAAGAATCATGTAAAATGTTAGTCTCAGAGCAAACAGAGAGACCTGCAGGATGAATGCCACGCGCGCGTTGCCGGGCTCCTCGCGCTCCTTCTGTGACCCCCTCCTCCCCTATGATGTCACATCTCACCCGTCACCCTTCAGCGTTGCACTGCCAGGGATACGACTCCCGAATAAACATAACCAAACTGCTTTATCCCATGTTAAACTTCATACTAATGTCTTCATATCACCAAGTATCTAATCTATGTTTAAATTTCTCACTTGTAAATTTTCTTTACAGTCGGTTGTTTGAAGGCAGGATCCAAAGACGGTCCACTGAATTGGTGCACATGCCTGTTAAGCCCCTTTTAAACTACAAAAGCTTTCTCCTCCCTCTTGTATTCCCTTGCATCATTTTTTTAAAAAAATATTGTTTCAGGTGGACAGCGTTTTAGTTTGACATCTGTATACACTACACAGTGGTCACCGTCAAAGGCCTAATGACCATCTATCTCCATACAGCTGACCTCTTCACCCATTGTGCCCCCACCAACCCCTTCCTCTCTGGTAATCACTGATCTGTTCCCTGTATCTATGAGGTTTTGCTTTATTTTGTTTCTTTATTTTAGATTCCACATATGAGTGAAATCATACGGTATATGTCTTTCTCTGTCCAACTTATTTCACTAGCTTAATACCCTCTAGGTCCATCCATGTTGTAGCAAAAGGCAGAATTTCATTCTTTTTCATGACTGAGTAATATTCCATTGTATATATGTATGTACCACATCTTTTTTTTTAAGATTTTTTTTTTATGTGAACCATTTTTTTTTAAAGTCTTTACTGAATTTGCTACATATTGCTTCTGTTTTATGTTTCGGTTCTTTGGCCCTGAGGCATGTGGGATCTTAGTTCCCCTACCAGGGATTGAACCTGCACCCCCTGCACTGGAAGGTGAAGTTTTAACCACCGGACCGCTGGGAAGTCCCACCACATCTTCTTTATTCATTCATCTGTGGATGGATACTTAGGATGCTTCCGTATCTTGGCTATTGCAATGAACATGGGGGTGCATATATCTTTTTTTTTTTTTTTTTTTTTTTTGCTGTACGCGGGCCTCTCACTGCTGCAGCCTCTCCCGTTGCGGAGCACAGGCTCCGGACACACAGGCTCCGCGGCCATGGCTCGCGGGCCCAGCCGCTCCGCGGCATGTGGGATCTTCCGGGATCGGGGCACGAACCCGTGTCCCCTGCATCGGCAGGCGGACTCTCAACCACTGCGCCACCAGGGAAGCCCCATATATCTTTTTGAATTAGTGTTTTTGTTTTCTTTGGGTAAGTACACAAGAGTGGAATTGCTGGATCATATGGTAGTTCTGTTTTTAATTTCTTGAGGAATCTCCATACTCTTTTCCAAAGTGGCTGCACCAATTTACATTCCCACCAATAGTGCACGAGGGTTCCCTTTTCTCCACATTCTGTCCAACATTTGTTATTTCTTGTCTTTTCAATAATAGCTATTCTGACAGCTGATATCGATGAGGTGATATCTCATTGTGGTTTTGCTTTGCATTTCTCTGATGATGAGTGATGTTGAGCATCTTTTCATGTGCCTGTTGGTCATCTGTATGTCTTTCTTGAAAAATGTCTATTCAGATCCTCAGCCCATTTTTTAATCAGGTTTTTGACTTTTTGTCGTTGAGTTGTATGAGTTCTTTTTATATCTTGGATATTAGCCCCTTGTTATTATATGCTTTTCAGGCCTCTTTTCCTATTCAGTAGGGTGCCTTTTCACTTTGATGATGGTTTTCTTGGCTGTGCAGAAGCTTTTTAGTTTGATGTAGCCCCATTTGTTTATGTTTTGCATTTGCTTCCCTTGCTTTTGGTGTCAGGTCCACAAAAACATCTCTAAGATCCATGTCAGTGAGGTTACTGCGTATGTTTTCTTCTAGGAATTTCATGGTTTCAGGTCTTACATTCAAGTCTTTAATTCATTTTAAGTTACTTTTTGTGTATGGTGTAAGATGGTAGTCTAGTTTTATTCTTTTACATGTGGCTGTTCAGTTTTCCCAACACTATTTATTGAAGAGACTGCCTTTTCTCCATTATATATTCTTGCCTCCCCTATTGTAGATTAATTGACTATATAAGTGTGGGCTTATTGCTGGGTTCTCAGTTCTGTTCCATTGATCTATGTGTGTGTTTTTGTGAAGTACCATGCCGTTTTATAACTGAGGCTTTGTAGTATAGTCTGAAGTCAGGGAGCTTGATGCCTTCAGCTTTGTTCTTCTTTCTCAATATTGTTTTGGATATTCAGGGTCTTCTGTGGTTTTACAGATTTTAGAATGATTTGTTATAGTTCTGTGAAATATGCCATTGGAATTCTGATAGAGATTGCAGTGCATCTGTAAATTGCTTGGGATAGTATGGTCATCTTCACAATATTAATTTTTCTAATCCATGAACAAGTAATGATGACCTTGCTGGGTAGAAAATTCTTGGCTGGAAGTTTTTTCCTTTCAGCACTTTGAATATGTCATGCCACTTCTTTCTGGCCTGCAAACTTTCTGCTACAAAATCTGCTGATAGCTTCACGGGGGTTCCCTTGTATGGAACAAGTCGTTTTTCTCTTGCTGCTTTTAGGATTCTCTTTGTCTTTAACTTTTACCATTTTAATTGTAATGTGTCTTGGTATGTGTCTCTTTGGGTTCATCTTCTTCAGAACCCTCTGGGCTTCCTGGACCTGGATGTCTGTTCCCTTCCCCAGATTAGAGAAGTTTTCAGCCACTATTTCTTCTAATAATTTTTCTGGCCCTTTCTCTCTCTCTCTTCTCCTTCTGGGGTCCCCATAAAGCAAATGTTATTTCGCTTGATGTTTTCTCAGAGGTCTTTAAAAATATCTTAACTTTTTAAGTTCTTTTTTGTTTTGCAGCTCTGAGTTCCACTGCTTTGTCTTCCAGCTGCTGATTCGTCTTCTGCCTTATCCAGTCTGCTGTTGAAACCCTCTAGTGCATTTTTCTGTTCAGTTATAACTTCTGTTTGGTACTTTCTTATAATTTCTGTCCCTTTGTTAAGTTCCGGCTGTGTTCATCCATTCTTCTTCTGGGTTCAGTGAGTATCTTTATGACCATTATTTTAAACTCTTTATCAGCTGAGTTGCTTTTCTCTATTTCGTTTCGTTCTTTTTCAGAGGTTTATGTCTTGTTCTTTTGATTGGAACATGTTCCTTTGACTCCTTATTTTGCCTAATTCTCTGTGTCTGTTTCTCTGTGTTAGGTGTATCGGCTACCTCCCCCAGTCTTGAGGAGTGGCTTTTGTAGGAGACATCCTGTGGGGCTCAGAGGTGCAATCCCACTGGCCACCGGAGCCCAGGGCTCAAGGGGTGTGCCCGTGTGGGGCACCTGCCCTCCTGTTGTGGCGAGGTCAGGGTTGCAGAGGGGCGCTGGCGGGTGGGGTTATCGCTCGACTGGTCGCGAGCCCTGCTGAGGTGCAGGGGCGGCAGCGCTCTCGGCGGTGCTAACAGGTTAGGTGGCAGTTTCCACAGTGGTGCCTGCAGTGTCCCAGTCCCTGGGGAGCATCCCAAGTGGTCCCTGTTTCTCCAGCAGGTACTTCAAGATGAGTAAGTGGGTCTCCTTCCTCTGTGATCCAGGTGCCTTGCAGTCAGGCACGTTTGCGTTGGTTTTGAGTCAAGTGAGTCTGCACAAGGGCCCTTTAAGAGCGAATTTCCCATTCTCTGTAGTTCTGTAGTTTTCTTAGATGTGTTTCCTGTTGGTTTTCAAAGCCAGGTGTTCTGGGGGCTCCTCTCTCCTGTGCAGGATCTAGGGGTTGGAGAGCCTCCTGTGGAGCTCGAATCCCTCGCTCCTCAGAGGAGAGATTCATCCCTTTGTGATCCTTCGCGGTTTGTAGGTCGCCATGGCTGTGGGTTTTCTCTTGGCGAGACCACCTCTCTGCTTTCCTGCCTGTTGATGCTGTCCTTTTACCATGTCCTGTACTTTCCTGATGGCCCCGAAGAGGACGTGCACTTGTTCCTCTGTTCCACTCGCCCTGTAAGCTAGGAGCTCGGAGATGGGACCCGCGTGTCCAGCGTTCGGCAGGAAGCCTTCGGGGGCGGCGACCTTCTGCGAGGGGGACGCTACCTCCCTGTGTCTCGTTGGCGTCCAGCAGCCCCGGCCATGTAACCTTGTGGGCACATTTCACCTTGACTGTTTGGAAAGGGCTCGATCCCTCGACAAGAGGAGCTTACCTCACCCTACCCCACCTCGAGGGAAGCCCTCGCAGGGCTGTACTTTTCTCTGGAGCACGTCTCGCAGTCTGACTTGCGCATTTGCATGTATTTGATAAACGTTTGTCTCCGCTTGTAGACCATCAGCTGAAGGAAGCCAGCAAACTGTGCTTCTTTTCTCACATTTGCACCCAGGACTCGGCATGTGCCCTGCCAGGTGTTTGCTGAGTGGATGAATGGTATCATTTGCTCTTCACGTCAACATGAAAGATGGTGTTATTGTCAACCTCATTTTCCTGATGAGGAAACTGCAGCTTGAGATGGCAGGTGATAGCAGTTGTCCCAAAGTCAGATCACTTAAGGCAAAGTGGATGGAAGCTTTTAAGAACCAACTGTCTAAAATGCAGATTTAAACACAATTTGCTTTGTTTCTTGGGCTAGTTGGTCCTGGACTCTAATGTTTTAAGTGGCCATTCAGCTCCAAATTCTAGCTTTCTCTGACTATTCGTCGTGTGCAAAGCTGTGTGCTGAGCCTTTAGGGGGAGCACAGGAGTAGAGAAGGGTCACCTGGGGGCAGGGGTGTCAGCCAGGGCTGGAAGGAGGAAGGGTTCTCCTCTTACAGAGTGAAAAAGGACAAGGCAAGAAAAGACCAACCTTCTTCTAAAGCCCCAGAGCTTCCCGGGGTTACCTGTCCAGACCAGTCCCAGGCAGGCCATTCCACACCACTCACCCCTGGAAAACTGCCCCTGCCATTCGGTCTAATATCCGTCAGAACCTCGGGGAGCGTTCAGGTAGATTCAGTGAGCCATGAGCACAGGATCCTTAGGAAGGCGCAAGGACACAGCAGCCCTGTCCTCAAAACCCAGTTTCACCTTGAAAGCACCAGCGAGAAAGTCAGAAGGGAGGCCCAGAGGGCCAGGGTGTGTGACCTCCCCGGGGGCGCAGCGCTGGAGAGCTGGCTGTGCCGGGCACCCAAAGTGGGTAGTGCGGAGGACGGAGACGTGGGTGATCCGGATAGTGGCTGCCCCTCTGCAGGACGGTCGAGACCAATCTGTAGCCCTCAGGGCTCTTGAAAACCCACCCATCCCTGCTCCCGAATCAGTAAATCAGGCCACAGACTTCATATGCGTGGCAAATGTTCATTTGGTAAAAACTTAGAAAAGAGACCCTCTTCCTTCATTTATTCATTATTTACACCTTGTCGCCTTTGAAAAAGCTTTAATTCACATAAAATTAAAAGACCAATGTGCAGTAGGATAATGGCAAGGGCAAACGGCGAAGTATAAAGTGTGGGCTTCAGACACGGCTGGTCCAGCTTCTCCTGTTTAGGACACGGTGTCTCGGGTTGTGGCCCAGCTGGGAGCGCTTCTCGTTAGAGTGTTGTTCTGTATTCTGTGATCAGTTCTCTGTGGAAATCAGAATGTGTAAAGGATTATTTGTTGTGCTTTTTATCAGTTGTAGAACTAGTAAATGGTTACCCTGCAAAACCAGAATAATAGATGTGTAGAAAGAAGAAAACAAGTCACCTTTGATCTCATCACCGCCAGGTAGGTGCTGTGAGCACTGGGTGTGCCTTTCGGTGCTCCGTGTGCGTTTGTGAGGCCTCGCGCTGCACGGCTGACCTGGGTGTGGCTGTGCGCAGCTGCTGCTTCTCCTCTCCGTGTCCCTTCAGTGCATTCGCCAGGGCTCGTTCTTCCTCCATCGCTGGGTTAAAGTTCAGGCAAGTCCCACGAACTCCAGTCACTCTGAGGTGATAAAAAGTGTGAAGCCACTTTTGTATTTAAATTTTTAAAAATTGTGGTAAGTACACATTGGTTTGGCTCTGATCATAGATTGAGTTCCTGTCTGCAGAACTGCAGCATGAAGCGTGCACGCCTGGGCATCTACCATCCAACCTTTGCTGCGGGGAGGGAGTTCGGCCGCTCTCACATTCAGAGGGTGTTTCTGTGAATGGGATCCAAATGCCTTGCTGATTCAGCCCATTTAGTTAATGTAGACAGATTTCAGGGGCTGCCCCGGGTAGCCCTTCCTGGGAAGTGTCCTACTGTGGTCTGCATTTGCCACCCAGCGTGTGTCTAGGCTGCTCCCCTAAGTGTGATAACGGTGATGATGAGGGTGATGAGAGTGGTAATGGTGATCATGGTGATGGTGGTGACGATGGTGGTGATGTGTGTGTTCACACGTGCCTAAACTGTGTACTTTCATGTACACGTGGTGGTAAAGGCACAGAGGAGCAAACACTGTTGTGTATGATTCGCATCCTCTTTGTGAAAGCAGATTTCCGTGAGGTTAACTGCACACCATTGCTTATTCTCTAAAGCTTGTAGCATTTGTCTGGGGGACCCTATTAAGACATATAATTTCTGTAGGTCAGGCCTGCAGCAGTTGTTCATGGGAGCTGATCTCCTACTCCAGGCCTTACATATTTGATGTCCTGACATTTCGTGTAATTGCTCTGCTAGAGCCCACTTGGCACATTGAAAGCTACTTAAAATGTCATTATAAGCCGGCCGGATCTCGGAATTACATGGTGCGGCAGCCGGAACAGAGCGTCTCACTTTGATGCATGTGGTATTTGATTGTGCTCTGTGCCACGGTCCCTCTTCAGTCCACCAGCGCTGGCTAGACTCTTTAAAGAGGATTTCCTCATTTCTGCGCATCCTCAGATGACTGACAGCGGGTGCCTCTGAGCTGACTCGTGTGGTCAACAGCACCCACGCGGGCGATGACCGCTAACACGAGTTAATTGCTGTCCTCCTACGCGGTCAGGCAGTTAGCATCTACCGTCATATACCTGCGGGTTTTTAGTTATTTTTCACTAATGGTAATCTGAAAAGTTTCTTTTTTGGATGAGAGGAGACAATGTTAGGAATTATATTTTATTATACCATTTTGAAGATGGGTGTTTCTTATTAAAAGCCTCTCCCATTCTCTGGTCTTTATCTTAAAGAACATGAGTGTTTTCACGCTGCACATCTGTTTCTGCTCTTCCCTCCAAATAAGGAGAAAGCTGAGGGAAGTTAAGGGAAAGGACATGAGGTAACCATAGGGAGGGTTTCTCTGAGTTATTAAATGTCAGCACAGATTACTGGAGGAGGGGCACAATTTCCCCTTAGCTATTTGGTTATTAGACGTGGTAGACAGTCTAAACATTTGATTTCGTTTTCTCAATAACCCCTTCAAGTGGGAGTTACTGACCCATCTACACAGACAGACCCCGAGACTAGAGCCCGGGTGTGGCTGGCTGCAGAGCACACTTTGTCCAGAAGATTGTGACCCCCTGTTTGTGGTGGGTCTTTTAGGATTTCTGGTCTGACTTGCCCTGTGTTTCACCATCATTCTTCCTGCCCTGGGTTGCATAAAACAAAACAGCACCCGGTGGGAGGCTTTCAGGGGCTGCTGAGAGCCTCCACCCCTGCCCAGGCTCCCCCAACGTTGGGAGCTGACCTCACACAGCTCCTCCAGCTTTGCTGTCTGTTGTCACCCACCTGGGCTCTGTTCCGTCCCCTGAACCTCACATCCGGTCCATCTGGACCTGTCACAGAAACACACATAGGCTCCCGCCAGCTCTGCCTGCTGCACTGCCATCCCCAGCTGGGTTCCTGCAGGAGCCTCCTCTGGCCTCCCTGCTCTGACCTTGTCTCAAGCCTGTAGGCCTCTTAAAATTGTAAACCAGATGACGACTCACTGCTCAAAACCCAGCAAGGGCTTCTCATCTCACTCAGCAAAAATCCAGGTCCTTTTCATGGTCTGAGACCCTGTAAAATGCCCCCGACTTCACACACCCCTTGCTGCTCCAGGTCACCCACTCTGGCCACCTTTCTGTCCTTCCAGTGCTTCTGCCCCAGGGCCTTTGCACTTGCTGTTTCCTCTGCCCGCAGAGCGTTTCCTTAAGATAGTCCCTGGGCTCAGGACTTCCCTTCTTTGGGTCTCTGAGCTTTTCTCCGACAATCCTGTCTAACACAGCATCGTCCCTCCCCACTGCCCCATCCTCCACGCTCTGGATTATTGTTCCCACGGCCCCATCACCACCAGACATTGTATGTGTTTGTTTTTAATTGTTTATTTTCTGTTTCTTCTACTATAGATGAACGTTCCATGAAAGCAAGTGCTTTGCTAACTGCATTATTCCTGCACCTTGGTAGCTGAGCATAGAAAATGTGCAGTGAACATTTGTGGAAGGAAGGAAAGGACGAAGGGTGGGAGGAGAGTTCCTGCTCTTGAGCTCTGCTGTTTGGGTTTGAGACCCTCTGGGAGGCCTGAGTCTCTCACTGATTATCCACCTCCCTCGTGACCTGGAATGTGTGTCTCCCACCCAGGCAGCCTGAGAGCAGCTGGGGGGAGGCACGTGTGTGGGCAAAAAGGTCACAGGGAGGTGACAGGCCCTGGCCGCCTGCACAGAGGTCGGCACCAGGGAGTCAGGAGATGCGGACATGGCCGCCCACAGGCCAGGCCGTGCGCAGGAGAGTCTGCCTGCTTCAGCCACAGTTCAGTCCGCGGCCGACTTGCTACCCAGGGTCTGAACTGTCACCCTGATACCCGTGTGCCCCCATTCGCATTATGGTTCTAGCACAGTAACCCCACCGGTCCTGTTCCTAAATCTGGAGTCGGAGCGAAAGTGGACTCTTAGAAGGAAATGTTCTGGACCCCTTGAAACCGGCCAGCAGCGTGACTCAGGGGCTTAACTTGGTGGTGAAAGATCCTCGCAGAGCACAGTCGGGGCAGGGAGTCCACCTCTTGGACCCTTGTTTGAGGGACACAGCTCTGCGTTGAGGATGGTCCAGCGGAGAACAGGAGCAGATCCTTGGTGAACCAAGGCCCTCGGGAATGGAACGTTCTCCTCAGCCGAATTTCCTGGTTAAGTTTGCGTTCCGCAGAAACACATTTTGGATTCAACACTTGTTAAAAAACGTCTCGTAAATGTACTGATCCATTTCCTGCCTTGGTCGGTGTCCTGGGACGCCATGGTGGGTTCTGCCGTGCTCTGGCCCCTGGCAGGGTCCACGCCTGCAGGGGCCAAGCCTCGGCCTCTAGTTTCAGGGCATTGCATTTCCTCACCTTTCACGCCATGGCTGCAACAGTACAGACCACTGAAAGTTGATGTGCTTATAATGCTAGAGGCTTAATAAACAGTTAGGTGTTGTTTTTCTTACTGTTTACTCTACCTTTGTTTTTCTCTTTTCTGCGAAGCAACATGTGCCCTTTGTCAGCCCAGAAAAGCAGGAATTCTGACACTGTGTGTGGTTGGGATCCCTCAAACCTTCAGCCTCCTGCGCTGTTCTGTGTCAGGCATGCTCCTCTGTGTTTTTACAATGTTTCTGTTGATGAGGAAGTGAGAAATGTTTTTCCAGGTTCACTGCTGGAAGTTATTTTTAAGGCAAGCGTTTGGTCCCTAAACGTGTCTACGGGGCTGTGGGGGGAGGGATGCAGGGGGAGGTGGGGATGCAGGGGGAGGTGGGGATGCAGGGGGGCAGTGCCCTGCCCAGGGGCTCAGGTCGGGGCCAAGGACCGCGGAGGCAGCAGCCACAGGGCAGTCGTCCGCCTGCGTTTCCTTCCCCGGGAAGCTGCGTCAAAGTGCAGGTTTATGACTGTGCAGGTGTGGTGAGACCAGCAGATCAGGAGGGGGTTCTCATGAAAAAGGTCGTTTCCCAAGGCGGGGGCCACACGGGGAAGCACCAGGTTGGTGACGGGGCAGACGGAGGGGAGCTGCAGGCAGGGCCTTTCTGTGGCTTTGCAGGAAGGAGCAGGCAAGGCAGCACTGGCTGGTGTGAATAATGTCAGCGGCAGAGGGGCAGAGGGGCAGAGGGGCAGAGGGGCAGAGGGGCAGAGGGGCAGCCCCTACTTGTTGGGACCTGGGCCTGGGGTGCGCAGGGCAGGGGGCCAGTCGCCTGGGGGCGGGGTGGGGCTCTGGGTTGGTTGGTTGGCACTTGGAAGCAGCGTTTGCTGTCTGTACATGCGGGCAGCCCCGGGAACATCAGTCTCTCCGGGATCCGCGAGGCCCAGAGGTCAGAGCCTCAGGAGCTCCTGGCTGACAGGGAGTCAAGGCCGGGGCTGTCACCACCCTGCGGCAAAGCTTGTGGGGGACTCCGGGCCACCCCACTGCTCTCCAGCCTGCAGAGCTTTTCCTAGCATCTCCTGCACTGCAGGACCAGGGTGAGGGACCATCGTAACTCTTTTCTTTTAAATAATATGGAAATGTCTTTCTTCCACTCTCATGTTTGAAGGATATCTTCACTGTAATCTAGACTTCTGAATTAGACACCTTTTCTTGTAGTGGTGCAAATGCATCCCTCATATGTAAATGATCCAGTGTGTAATTATGTATCATGTCACGTATGTCATGCTTACAGGGCACTGGGTGTGTCCTGGGGCCACCGCCCCCCTGGCCCCGCCTCTGGCTGATGTAACATCTTCTCTACCTCGGTTTTCTGTGCGGCCTCGTGAGCTTGGCTGTGAGAGGCCGTTGTGTGGTTCTCTTTAATTCTTCTTGAGGTTGACTGAGCGCCTCGAATCTCTGAGCTAACGCTCTTCACCAATTTTGGGGAATTTGTGGCGGTTCTTTTCTTTTCTTTGTCCCCTTCTCTCGCTCCTTTCCCTCTCAGATCCAGTCACACTCGTGATGCCTGATGCTGTGCCATGTTGCTTAGGTCTGTCCAGTCCTTTCTCCCTGTTCCACGGATGATAATCGTTTCCATTATTTGTCCTCAAATTCACCAGCTCTCTGTTCACCATCATCCAGTCTGCGGTTAAGCCCATCCAGTGAGCTTTTAAATTTCGAATACTGAACTCTTCACTAGCAGAATTCCATTTGGCCCTTTTTTGCTCCCGTACCTCTGCTGCGCTCACAGGTGCTGCCCATCTGCATCCTTGTGTCCTTGTTCTAACGCTGTCCCTTGTCTCGGTTTGTCTGTTTTGTGTGTGCCGTCTAGGGGCACGTGTTCAGGCTCTGCTGAAGGACCTGCGGAAGCGCCCGGGCAGCGTGGAGGGTCTGAGCGCCCTGGACGTGGCCGAGGCAGCCCGTGCGATAGCGAGCGCGATGCCAGGCGGGGGCGCGGAAGGGGAGCAGGACGGCGCCGGGAGAGGCGGCGGAGCGCCGAGAGGGCAGGCGGGCCGCTCGGGGGCCGCGCGCCACAGGGACGGCGTGCCAGGTGAGCGCCTCCCGGCCGCTCGCCCGCGTGTGCACGTGGCGCGCTGGGCTGCGTCCTTTCTGCTGCGAGGTGGGATTCGTGTTAATGATTTGTGTCTGTCTGAACTTTTGCCTCTGAAAGCCTCCCTCCTGTGCAGGCTGAGCCTTCCAGAGCACTTAGGCTGAAGGGCGAATTGCCCTCTGGAGGAGGGGGCTGTGATGCCTCCGTGCGAGGGTCCGGGTGAGCAAAAGCAGGAGTGAGAGAAAGGTTTTGTCCGGATTGTGTGAGTGAGTGCTGTGGAGGCAAATATTTGAATAATAAAGTGAAAGAGGTTCATTCAAATGTCTGTTTGAGGCTCACACCAGCCTCTGAGGCTGCTCCAGGGAGAGAGCAGAGATCCCCACACCCCAGCACATGCCCACTGGTGCACACTGACACACACTCACACACAGAGACACGCTCACACCCCAGCACATGCACACTCACACACATACGCACGCAGAGACACGCTCACACCTTGGCGCATGCACACTCACGCACACTCACACGCGGGGACACGCTCACACTCCAGCACATGCACACTCACACACAGAGACACACTCACACCCCAGCACATGCACACTCACACACCCCAACCCACTCACACATACATACACCCACAAACAGCCTCAGGGAACCTTGGGCGAGGGCCGAGCAGGGAAGGCCCCGTCTCCCCTGCCTGACCGCTTCTCAAAGTTGCAGGAACTACATTAAAGCATCTAACGCAGTGCGCTGCACACGGTAGGCACCCAGGAACATGCCAGCTGAAAGGTGCATGTCTCCCCCTCCTCTGTAGGTTGGGACGAGGCTTGCCTGGAAGCTGGAAGCATGACTTGACTGATGCAGGAAAAGATGCTGGGTTGCTACTCAGACGAGATGGTCCGGGGGGCGATGGTCCCTGTCCCGGGGCTGGGGGGGTCCGCAGGAGCACAGGAGCCGCACACGGACTCCTGCGTGTGTCTTTAGAGGAGTGGCCACCACAGGAAAGTAACCAGCCTGGAGGCAGCTCAGCCTGAGACGTGTGGGTTCGACACTTCACTTTCCCTTTTTGTAACTGCCCACTGTGCCTGGCTCGGCGGCTCTTTCTTGCTCTGGGCTATCTGAAGGATAGCACACGGTTCCCTGGAACTGTCATCGTGACTGACTGGCTGACTTCGTGTCTGAGTTAGTGTGTCACCCCTCCTCTGTCGCGGACTTTATGGAGCGCCACCCCTGTCCTGTAAGCGGAGGTTTTTGTTGTCGTGGGAATGAGGCCAGTGTCATCGTGCCTGACCTACTCGGTGGTCACCCTGTACGTCCTGTGACCTTTGTGCTGACATTCTGGACCAGGATTTTGATGAGCTCGTGTCTTTCACAGATAACAGAGTGCGAGACGGCGGTGCAGGAGTTTACCAGGAGGTAAGACGGGGCGTGTTTGGGTCCTGTGAAACCCAGAGTCACGTTAGTTTTCTTGTCCATAGTTTGGGAAGTATGTGAAATACAAAAAAATTTTTTTCCAGAAAAAGATAGAAAAACCCTCATAATCTCAAATTAATATTCCTCAGACCCCCCCCCAGGGAAACGGGAGGATAACACTGCATGATAAGACTGCACACCCACATTGTGTCGTTGAGGTCATCCCGTACGTCCTGGTTTCTGAGGTTCATTTAATGGCCATTCACAGGCTCTGGATCATTTACACCTGTGGTGCTATCCATGGTGGTCGCCACCAGCCATACGTGGCTGCTTGAACTTAAATCCGTTAAAATTAAGTCCATAAGACTTCAGTTCCCCAGCTATGCCAGCCACACGTCCCGTGCTCCCTAGTAAACTGGGGGGGGGATGGGGAGACCACTGCTCCTCCATCGCTGCCAAGGGTCCCTCAACAGTGCTGGTCCAGAGGAGTCTGGAAAAGGCTGGGACATGGATGACGCCCACCCACGGAGCGGTTTGTTGGTTTTCCCTGTTGAAGAACCTTTGCTCATTTGTATTAGTTTTAAGGATGCAGAAAATCAATTCATAAGCAATGGCAGTGATGTGGTTCTATGAAACTCTATTTTGTGGGTGGAAGAGAAGAATTTCTGGTTAGTACTTCTCTTGTCAGATTATGTTAGTGGTTCCTGGTTCAGTGCCTGTTAGCAAGTGGTGAAGAAAACACCAACAATTCTTTTAAATGTCCATCAGAAATAAAAAATGTAGGGTTCGGCTATCCGAATTGCAGAGGGAGCCATGGGGTCTGGGGACACGTTGCCTAATTCGGGACGCAGAGGGAGAGGCCAGCAGAGCTTGGGGTCTCCAGATGACATGCATTCAGCCAGACCCCGAATTTGCCCTGTGCAGCCCACTCCCAGCCCCTGGCTCACGTACACCAGTGCCCGCTCCCCTGAGAGTCCAGTGCTGATGGCTTCTCTGTGACTTGGGGCACATTCTTAAGCTGGTTTCCTTTCTGCCAGGTCGGCCGTTTGGGCATCAAACTCGGGGACCTCCTGCAGGGTCCTGGGTCTCCATTCCTGCCTGGAGCCCCCCGTCTTGCCGGGTCCTTCAAGACGGAGATCAAGAAATCGGAGGACCCTGAGGCCTCCCCATCTTCAGAGGAGGATCGCGTTGGGGTGGAGAACATAAAGAGTCAGACCTACTCCAAGGAGCTGCTGCAAAGGCCACCGCACCCGGAGCCGGGGCCGGGCGGGCTTGGGGCGTCGCAGCTCCGGGCTCCAGCAACCCCGCAGGAGGACCAGCGTCCCGGCGCCGGGGCCCGGGGACCCCCCGGCCAAGGCCTGCGGCTGGAAGTCCAGCCTCCCCAGGAGGAGTATGGCTACATTGTGACGGAAAACGAGTGAGTGGGAGCTTTTCATCTCTCTGTGGGTGAGGTCCTGGCCCTGTGCAGGATGGGGAAATGCTTTCATTTTTTTCCCCATCTTCACCTGGAGGTGGAGGGTGGGCATCCCTGGTCTTGCAGTTGTGGGAGGGCAGCCAGGAGCCAGCCGTCCCCCTGACCCCGTGTTCTGGACCAGGAACCTGAGCTTGAGGGTGATTCTCCACCAAACAAACCCCAAACAAAGCCCTGCCCGGCTCCTTGGTCCTGGCCCCATCACCTGCAGCTCGGACCACAGGGTGCCTGTTGGAGCTGGATCTGGGGTGTCTCAGGCAGGACGGGTGGTGCGAGGGGCGCCCTGGGCAGCCCACGTTGGCTAGAACTCCAGAAGCTTCAAGTCGTCCACACACTAGGGTATGAGTCACTCTTCAGAGGGAAAAACGTGCCGCACACCATGGAGTGTCCTGTCCTCCCCTTAATTTTGTGCTGAGTGTAACAAGGGACAGAAACAAATGTCACGTGCCCAGCAAGTGACAAGTGGTCGGCCCTGTTCTTCAGGTCATCTCACTAACAAATCTGACGTTTGACGCTTTGTAACGCATTTTCTTCATGGAATGGCAGCGGGGATTCCGAGGGAAAACACGTCTGTCTGGCTGCATGCACAGGCATGTGTGCGTGTGCAGGTGTGCGCACGCACCCACCCGCGGTTTTGCTTCTGCGTCATCCTGTGCCTCTGGTCAGGCGTCGAGTGTGCTTCAGTGGTTACTCGCCGTGGGGAGGGGTCTACGTCAGAGCGGGAACCGTCTCCGCTGCTGACTCCGCGGCCTCTGCACTCTCACCTCCGCGCGTGTTCACCGTCACTGCACCGCACACAGCGAACGCCGCCTGTACCACAGACACACACCCTGTGTCAAGGCCCCGAGAAACTGAAGACGGTGTCCTCGCCTGGGCTTGGAGGCATCCGCAGCACTGGTGCCCCGTTGCTCCAGCCTTTTCGTGAAGATGCGCCTGCCCATTCTGGCCTCCACACCTCCGGGCCACGTTCCTCGCACTCTGTCTGCCTTGAGCCCCTTTGCTCAGAACTGGAACTCCCACTGGGTATGTCAGAGTCACACGTGACACAGCGTGCACGGGGGCCTGGATGGCGCTGTTGAGTCAGACCCTTCCAGCCGCCTGCTGCTCGGTCTGACCTGTGTTGTGGGTTTTCCCTTTCTCAGCAAACGTTGCTGTCGTGTGTGTGTGTGTGTGTGTGAGACGTGTATGTGTATTATATGTTTCTGTGTATGTGTGTAGCCTGTATGTGTCTGTATCTGTTGTGTGCATATGTGTGTGTGCATGTATGTATACACAGGTGCACGTGTATGTGTGTGTTTGTGTAGGATGTATGTGTCTGTGTATGTGTGTCATGTGTGTGCATGCGTTTGTGCATGTGCGTGTCTGTGTGCATGTGTGTGTAGTATGTACGTGTCCCTGTGTGTGTGTGTGTCTGTGTGCATCTCTGTGTTCTGTGTGTGTGTGCGTGGTCACTGGAGGGACCACTGTGCAGCTGCTCTGAGCACCTTTCCTCCCGCCAGGATGTCCTGATGCCCAAGGGCTGGTCCCTGGCGCAGGGCACGGGGCTGCTCCTGTCTGGGGCCTGGGGCTCAGCTGCGCACAGAGGAGACTGAGGCCCCGTGAAAGTGCTGGGAAAGGATTTTGATCATTGGGAAGACTTTTCGAGTCCACATGAACAACGGAGAACAGAGGACGATGAGCTTTAGAGCAGGACCGTCCAGGCCTGCCGTCCTCAGCATCACAGGAAACCCAGCGTGAGTGGACGACGCCTGGATGGAGGGAGACCCAGCTCGTCGGGTGTCTCCTCTTGTTCTTGCTGACTTTCCTGTAACACGAAGGCACTTCTGAGGGTTTCTTCTCTGCGTCCAGAGTTCAGTTTCCTGAGGTCTTTTCCTTGGCCTCACCTTTGGGGCCTGAACATTTACCTGCTACAAGCACGGGTTAAAGAAAAAGATCGTTATCTTATCGTGGCTGATTTCCCCTCTTCTCTTTTGCTGTTTCCGTCGGATGGAAGATGTGTGGTGCAGCCGACAGCTTTATGTCCGGAACTCTGTGTGTATCACAGGGGAGACATGCTCCAGAAGCTTCTCCCACCTCCCTCCACGGACAGACGGAGAGGTTTCTGCCTCTGTTGCCAGATCAACTGGTAATTTGGGATTCTGTGGGGCAAGATTTCACCAGATCTCAGTTTAAGCCTTAATGGATCAACTGACAAGAATCCGACACTATTCTTTTTCTTTTCTTTTTTTTAGAAAAAGGACTTTTGTATGTTTGGTTCTTCCTAAAAGGAGAAGGAGCATGTCATCTCCTCCCTGACGTTGGCAGGGGTGACGTGGCTGACGTCGCTTGTACATTTTCTGATGGCCGGGGCTGTAGTTTAACCCTTTGCCACTTGCATTTTCATCCTCTTTACAAACTGGACGGATTATTCAAGATGCATGAAGGGCAGGGCAGCCACCCCCGGTCCTCCAAGGACGATTTAAAAGTTACTTCAAGTTAGGTTGACAGGAGGTGACCGCAGGAGGGAGGGCGCACGTGAAGCAGAGGGACCTCTCACCTGTCAGCAGAGGCCCAACCGCCTTTACAGCCGAAAACCTGGGAGCTGTGAGGCGCACTGGGCAGGGATGCCTCCCCCAAGGAGACGAGCCCTCGTGTCCTGCGGGGACCTGTTCCTGTACGAGGGTCGTCCGAGCCACGCAGACCGAGTTTGGGGAAGTAAACCCACGGCGTGAGCACGTGCCGCGGCCCCCACGCCCTCCCGGATCACCTGGAACCCCCAAGGTGGGGCGAAGCCCGGGTCTCCCTGGTGGCTGCGCCCTGGGGCTCGGTGAAGAGGACGCGGAGGCCTCCTCGGGGCGGGAATCCCACGGCAGCAGACGACCCGGGTCGTGGCGGCGGCGGTGCGGGAACGCATGGGGGGCGCGCTCACCAGATCGGGGCGTCAGCCGCAGCGCTCGCCGCGGGGAGGCCGCCCCCCCGGGAGAAGCGGAGCGAAGGCCGTGGGTCGGGGGAGGCTGTCCGGAGGGCCGCCGAGGGGGGTCGGGCCGCGCTGCGCCCTCCCTCCTCCGGGCAAGGGTAGGGCCTGGGCAGTCGGGTCCGGAAGAAGGGGCCCGTTCGGCAAGGCCTCGGGAGCGTGTGCCGCCCCAGGCCCGTGCACTAGGCTGCCCTGCCGGGCTGCGCCGGGCCGCCGCTCGAGCCCTCGGGGAAGCCTGCCCCCGCTCCGCCGTCCCTCACCACCGTGGGAGAGCCGCCAGCGCCGGCAGCCGGGGTTGGGGGGGCGGGAAGGGGGGGGCTCCCGCTCGGGAGGGGGGCGTCCAGCCCTGGTCTCCCTCCGCTCTCCACCCCTCCCCGCCCCGCCCGAGCAGCCCCTCAGAGCTCACGTGGCTGCTTCTGTGCTCGTGGGCAGCCGGGCGCGGGTCCTGCCCATCTCTGCGGTTTTTCCTTCCGGAATGTCGGGGGGCAGTTCTGTGTATGCGGTGGCAGCGCAGACTGTAGTTACTCGGCGCCTCCCTCGGGCAGTGTCTCGACGACGTGTTCAGGGGGTGTGGCCGCAGCCCTCCCCTGATGCCATCCATCCTTTTGTCTGTTTATCTTAAAAGACGGTCTTTGGTGCGATGGGTTTACTATCACTTAAGATTGGGAGGCGGGCGAGATGCCTTAAGGAGTGAAAATAATCATTTTTTTGTGTATTAAAAAATGGTAAGAAAAAGAAACAAAAAATATCCCAAATCTAGAATTCTTGACTGCTTAGTTGGTAGTTCTGGGGACCGTCAGTGAGAAGAACGGTGAACAGTGGTCTTCAGGCCCCAGAGGGTGGCCCATTTCTGACTTGTCTGTTTCCTGCCGGCCTTTCTGGACTTGGCGCCCCAGCTGTGAAATGGGACGAGTGTTGAGGACCCGCAATGACCGCGACACAGGAGGTGCTCACAAAAGGAAAGAGATCCAGACGTAACACGGTGTAATTTTTCCCTTGAGGCAGTCAGACAAATCTCCGTTCAGCTCGGTGGGTTGTTTTGAAATTCAGCTGAGGAAAGTACAGCAGTAGGCTGTGAGGTTCAGAGCCCCGGGGTGTCTGTGTTGTTGATGGTTTAAGCAGTGTTAGCCCGGTGGGTCCCCAAGCCCACGAAGTAAAGAACCTCGCGATCCCGTGTCACAGCTCGAGCCAAATCTTTACCTGTAACGTCTCAGCCCTGACCCAGCTCTCTCCACGTGGCTCTCCTCGTACTGGTTACAGGAGCCCAGGGACGGTGCTCAGCCCACCCCCGCCCGCTTCCTCTGCCGTCACCTGGGGTGTGGTGCCTCCCTCCCTGCCCCCAGCTGCCCGGGAGATGCTGCCCACACTGACCCTGATGCTGACGTTTTTTTCCACACCGGCCCTGCCCCTGCAGGACCCCTCCCAGGTCCCCCCGCATCCCCTCCAAACTCCCTCCCCAGGAGAGCGCTCCGTAACCTAAACCTGACCGTGTCATTCTGTCCCCGAGGACGACAGGCCTTGCCCAGGCCTGGGCCCTGCGGCTCCATTTCCCTCCCCAGCCTGCTTCCTTTCCGCTCTGGAATGTGAGGGGTCCTGACAGGAGGCCTTGGGTTTGCTCCTGGCCCAGCACGCTCAGATGCCACCTTCTCCAGGCAGCTCTCCTTGGTCAGGGTCGCTCCGCCAGGGCGCCGCCCTCCCCTCAGAACCTTACCTGGGGGTGGAATGATACACCCTGTGGGGTTCTTCTGCTTCGAGCAGGGACCACATCAGCGTTTGCTCAGCTGCGTCCCAGCCCCTGAGGCACCTGGCTCCTCCGAAGGCGCTGGTGGTCTGCGGTGCTTTCCTTCCCTCTCACACCCTTGGCAGCACCCCACCCTGCACACGTCCCTCCCTTCCTAATGTAGCCCCAGTGCTGCCGTAAGATCACGCAAGCTCCCCGGCTTGATGCCCTCACCCGTCCACCCGGCGGCTGTCACCGACCTCAGGACCCCGCCCTCCAGCCACTCCCGGGCTCTCACGTTCGTGGTTCTGAATCTCTACGGGAAAACACTCCTCAGGTGGGCTGCGATGGGCTTCTCTTTGGAGCCCCGCTCTGGATCTGTTTACTTAGTTGCAGACCATGCCTTCACACAGACATTATGCTTCTTGTGGCGGCTGCTCTGTCCGTCTTGGACCCCCAGCGCCAGACAGGCACTGGGGGTGCTGGGGAGTCATTGACGGGGTGAGGAGAGACCTCCGGAAGCTGAGGCCTCCGCTCAAGGGTCAGCCCGCTGCGGGTGGGCTTTGCGGAAATTCTAGGAAAATGGACGTAACTGATGTGAGAGTCCTTCCCGAGGCAGTTTGAGGATCCGATGGTAACAGAAACCCACAGTCACAGAATTGAGTCTTTAAAAGCACCAGTGACAAGGCTTTTGCCTCTAAACAGAGGTTCTACTTAGAAAATTCTCCCAGGGTCAGTTCACAGCCCTGCATCTGCATCCGCAGTGATGATTTAAGGGAGCCTGGGGGTCATGAGCAGAACCTGCCGGTGGCCGCGCTCCAGGGGCCTGGGCGGTGTCCCCATGGCCTCGGCTTGAGGACCTGGGCATCCTGGGTGACGAGATGCAGCCACGGGGTCCCCTGTCCAACAGGCTTCCTGGCTGTCGGTTTCGTCATTTTCACGAGGCAGCACATTTGTGTTTGCTTTTCCCTACGCAGAAGTTTGAACACACGCAAGAGCAAGGTACCGACCCAGGCCCGGCGACCCAGACAGCCCAGGCCGGTCACACCCCCTACCTCCAGCTCTCCTCCGCCTTTGAAACAAATCCCAGTTATACTGTCTTAGAAGCATTTCATGAAATATCTTTAAAATAGAGGGGTTCTTTCTTTTTAACATACTGTAATGCCATATCACACCTACAAAGACCCCAAATCCCTTAATATCATCAAATATGTAGTTTGTGTTCAAATTTCCAGTTGTCACATCAGTGTCAGAACTTTGTTTTCGTTTATTAGCTTGTTGACTCGGGATCCAAATAAGGCAACACCTTGCAGGTCGCTCTTTGGTCTGCGATGGCTTGGAATCTGCAGGCTCACGTTTGCTGAGGTTATAGATCCGTGTTGGATTTTGATGTCTGCTATTGACTGGAATTCTAGAACTGGAGGATATTTCACATTTGCCTGGCCTCTAACCGTGGCGGTAGACGAAGTGAGAAAATGCCATAAAAGTGCAAATATGATGGGTGTTGAAAACAATTTCAGTGCCTCTCTGGCCCAACGCGTTCCAGGTCAGCTTGGCCATGTCTGGCTGCCCAGAAGGTGCCAGAAGGAACGACGGTGCCCGGGGACCCTTATGGTCTCTGACTGTGAGCCCCCTTCCCGCATGGGGTCCTTCTGCTGCAGCAAATGGCGAGATGTGTTGTTGGTGGGCGGGGCCGGGAGGGGAAGGAAGCCCAGCCCACCCCGAGCAGACCTGGAGCCTGTCCCTCCACCCTCTCTCTGCCACTTGGTTGTCCTCAGAGGCCTACTCCTACCGGCTGGTTGTACAGCTCAGCCTGGGAGTGCAGAACGTGGGAGCGTCTGGTGACGTGGGGACGCTGCTCTTGTTTAGCCCTGAAGACCTGCACCTGTATCTGCAGCTGCACCTGCGTGGATACCTATGTCTGTACACCTACATCTGTGTCGTCTGCTTAGGTCCGTGCCAGCTGTATCTGTGTGCCTACATCCACACCTACACCTACATGTATCTGTATCTACGTCCATATCTGTGTTTGCATGTCTATACCTACAGGTACACCTACGCTCATACCTATACCTACATCTGTACGTCTGTACATGTGCGTCATCTATTTATGTCTGTATTTGTCTGTCTACATCTACAGCTACACCTAACTTATACCTACACCTTTATATCTGTACCTACATCTGTATCATCTACATCTACATCCATATCTGTATCTACACAGCCCACCAGCTGCTTTGCTGTTGGATTTCCATAATCATCGGGGAAGCTTAGCTTTTTGTCTTCAACAATGCCCTGAAATTCCACAGTAATTCCCACAGACCCTCATACCCTAACACCTGCAATTGATTTTTTGCCAAGTGTCATCTGTGTTATAAATGGGCCAAGACTTGAATCTGTCAGAAGTTAAGCAGTTTAAATTCCACTCCTACATATGAAGGAGTAGGAAAGAGGGAGAACAAGGTGAAAGGTGAGCTTTGCCCTGTGGTCAAAATAGTAGCAAGTCTGCAGGTGAACAATGAAGCCAGAGGGAAAAGGAAAAATGGAAAACAACAGTATCCGGAGGAGACTCCGTTGAGGCATATAGGCTTACGTAGAACCATGACTTTAAAAAGTTTTACCAGAACGCTAGCTGTGGATACTGGTTACGTCGGAGTTGGTTTCAGGCTTCAGATGAGCTTGCAGGGCCCCTGCTTGGAGCTGTGCAAGGGCAGGAGGGGGAAGCGGCACAAGCAAAGTCCCACCTGCGTCAGGAGGCGTGTGGGCACCTGAGGGGCTGAGTTGAGGCTGGAGGACGGGCAGTGAGTGCTGAGGTCTTCCCCAGCAGACGTAGGACGGCCCTGCAGGCGCCAGGGGTGGGTGGCGAGGTCAGGGTCCGCTCTCCTGGATCCTCTGCTGCCCGTGGAGGAGGGATAAGGGGACCTGTGGTGGACGGAGGAGACCGGCCAGTGGGCATGCTGGCCGTCAGCACCGTGCCCGCCTCGCCCTCTCTGCCACGGGCGTCGTCTGTGCTGTAACCTGGGCTGGACTGAAATCTGAGCTCGGCAGTTGCACCACGACTGCTGGGGTGAGGCGTCCGCCCTGGCGAGTCTGGGGTCAGCCTGCGGGGCCCGGGGGTGGGACGGGGGCGCCAGCAGAGGGCCACCTGCTGCTTCTCACCGCGGGGCTGCGCTGACGGAGGCCGTGTGTCCCAAGGAGGCTTGGTGGAGGATCTGCACGTGTGGGTGCCACTGGAGGTTAGGGCCGCAGGAGGGGCAGGGGAGGAGAGTCAGAAGAGGGGCTCCCGGGAGGAGATGTTCCCTCCCGCCCCCTACTCGTCCCAGACCCTGATCCGCGCTCCGCTGTATGGAACACACGGCGTGTCTGGGTTGCATGGAGTGTCTTGGAAGCAGGTGAGAATGACCATCTCAAGAGATGTAGAAAAAGCATTTGACAAAATTCAACTTCCTTTTATGATAAAAACTCTCAACAAAGCGGGCATAGCGGGAACATACCTCAACGTAAAAAGGCCACGTATGACAAACCCACAGGTAACATCATACTCAACGGTGAAAAGCTGAAAGCTTTTTCTCTTAGATTGTGCTACTATTGACTTTTGCTTTGTGGTTACCATGAGGCTTACATAAAACATCTTATATTTACAAGTCTCTTTTAAGCGGATAGCAACTTAACTTTGCATACAAAAGCTTTACATTTTTATGTTTTTGATGTCAATGCACTTTTTATAAAGGTGACATTCTAAGACATTGTATACTTAGATTTGTATCAAGCAGTTGGCAAATTTTTTTTTCCTGGAGAATAAAATTGTTTTGGAGAATATATTTATTCAGATATATTATGGAGAACATACTTGTTAAACTTTTGAATATGTTGAGACGCACAGTCTCATCTTGATGTTAAAAAATGCTAAGTTGTTAGCATACAAGTTTTTTTTTTTTTTTTTTTTTTTTTTTGTGGTACGCGGGCCTCTCACTGTTGTGGCCTCTCCTGCTGCGGAGCACAGGCTCCGGACGCGCAGGCCCAGCGGCCATGGCTCACGGGCCCAGCCGCTCCGCCGCATATGGGACCCTCCCAGACCGGGGCACGAACCCGCATCCCCTGCATCGGCAGGCGGACTCTCAACCACTTGCGCCACCGGGGAGGCCCAACAGTTTTTTATCTAGTTATGATTTACCTGTGAAGAGTTGCTGGTTGTTAGCGGTTTTTAATAGGAGTAACTTAGGGTCGTCAGGCACTCGAGGTGAATTTGCCTGCGCTCTGCGATGCCGGGGGCTCAGCCCTCACAGGAGCTCGGTGTGTCTGTCCAGATCGCCATAGGCTCCTCACGCTCTGAAAAACGGGGCCTTCATTCGACTCCTGCAGGGAAAACGGTGGTGCCAGACTGGGGTTGGGATCTTGAATCACTGTGGTGCCTGCAGCATTGTCCTCATCAGAAGCGTCATTTCTCTGCATGGGGGAGAATTCCTGTGGGTTAGCAAAAATTTTAATTACCTTATAGGATTATTTTAAAAGATAAACATCATTATTTGTTATAATGATGGGTACGGATAACTAGAATAATTGGTGAATCCCGTGAAAATCTCATTTTATTGATTGATTTCAAGTATCATCTCATCAAAAGAAGTTGTATCAGGGTTGTGACTCGTTTTCATTCCGTGATCCATCACTCATTTGGTCCCCAACCTTTGGTGAATTTTCAAATAAACAGTGAGATGTCCGCAGGGAGTTAGTGAAGCAGCTGAAGCACAGTCGGCTCTCGGACGCAGAGTCCTAGACGTGAGCGTGGGGCAGGCGGGGGCATCCAGCCCCGTCGCTGCATCCCGTTCTCTGCTTGGTTTCATGTGTCTCGTAAGTAAGAGACGATAGCACTTGGAAAAATAAGACCTGGAAAGGTTACGGGTGCAGACGCTCTTCAGTCTGGTTGGGCTAAAATCCAAGCAGAGGTGCAGCAGTCGGGAAGCCGACATCCCAGCGTTAACTTGACATTTTCGTTTCCATCTTTCTTTGGGGATTTACTAGCACGATCTTGGGCAAGGGTTTAATTTCCCGAGTCTCAGTTTCCACCCCTCTCAAGTGAGGTTAATACGGGACCTTCCTCCCAGGTCTGTTGTGAGCAGTGAATGAGATAATTTCCATGGAGTCATGCATGGCCGAGGGTGGAGGGACACCTTCCAGAAGTTTGCACTGGTCCTAACCTTTCTGACCCTTGCGCCGTTTTCACTAGTCTTTACTTTCAGAGTGGCCTCCGAAGCTCCCTCATCACCTGCTCATTTTGGCCCCTTCCTCTGGCCCAGCAGTGAGTTAGGACACCGCGGCCCTCATGGGGCTGTGCGTGTGGCCGTCAGGCTCTCCTGAGAGTGGGGCGCGGCCGTCCTCAGCGGGCTTCCATCGAGGTCAGGATCCATTTCCCCTGTTTTGCTGACTTAGTAGCTCCCAGCAGCAACCTTGTTTAACTCAGTTAAACAGCAGGAACGTGTGGCTTCAGAAAGGAAGTGCCTTAGTGAGGAGGCCCGGCCCAGCTGTCGACCGGAAACCCTTCCTGCCGCTGACAGCCAGGCAGGCAGAGGACCCCACGGCCGCTGCCGGCTCTGACCTCGAGCTGCTAAACGCGCCCCCATCTCTCTCTTCCAGGCGGTGCTGGGTGTCCAGGTAATCAGGGTGGCAGCTGTCACAGGCGGGCCCCTGAAATTTCACATGCTGTATCCGCCCATTGACTTTTGAAATGAACTCCAGCTGCTTTCTAAGGAAGTTCAGACCATGACACAACAGCTGATGGCCACATAGTTTAAAAATAAAACAGAAATAACTGCGTGCTCGTTTTGAGTACAGTCAGCACCCTCTCGTTTGTCCGACTTGCACAAGAACGGAGCCGCTGTTGTCCTGAGCCATTTGCTCTGCCTGCCGGAGCCGTAACAGCAAGATGGGAGGGGCTGACGGGGCCACCGCGCGGCTGTGGTCATCGAGGTGTCTCCTTGGAGAGCCAGCCGGCCTCTGAAAACATTCTGGGCTGGCGAACTTCATCATTATCTTCAAGGCTGGTTTAGATAATCTTGTAATGGAGGAGAATGTTCAATTTCTGGGCTGTGAGGGTGGAGGAAGGTAGGGCCGGAGGCTCACAGTCGGCCTGACGTCCACGACGGAGGCGCCAGACTCCGCATCTCCTTACGTTACCCCTTGTTGAAGACAAGCTAGGAGACGGGGTTCGTAGAATCTCAGCAACCTGGTAGGGAAGTTGGTTTGTGTCTGGCAGGGGCATAGGCTTTGGAGAGAAAGAAAAAGATAAGAGCTGGTCATGCCCTCAGCAAGCCTGTAGCTCGTGGACAGAGACAGGACCGAAACGTGCGAAATCCTCAGAGACCTTTGAAAATAAGTGGCGTGCTGGGTGGCTTTGAGTCAACGTGCAGAAGGAGGTTCGGGGAAAGGAGGGAGCTCGCGGCCTTAGGGGTGAGAGCTGGTGGGGCCTGCTTGGTGGCCAGGAGCCGGGGAGGGGGGGACAGGGCCCTGTCTTCCTGACGCCGGGCTGTGGGACTCGTCCCCGCTCTGACGTGGCGTGCTTTCTCCTGTGCACTGAGCTGGCGCTGTGGTCAGCACCGGATGGCTCCCTCGAGACCCGTCCCCGACACCAGGGCACAGGTGCCCGCGGGGCGGCCGTGCAGCCAGGCCTGTCCCCACGCGGAGCTCGGGGTCCCAGCAGACTTCACGTAGATGCAGACGCGCTCGAGCACCAGGCTGGCTGAGGAACAGACGGACCTGACCTGCAGCTCCTGGCAGGGAGTGGAGAGGCAGACACCAAGGTTCCGAGTGGACTGCTTTCCCAGTTGGCAGCTGACCTCCCAGTGGGGCTGAGATGCCAGCTCTGAGAGGTGTCCCTGGGATTCTGTGAGTGAGGGGACGGGGTAAAAGGGCCCGTGTCTGCACCACATGCACACACCCCTCTTTAAAAACATTCTTATTTTAAAACCTCATAACGTGAAAGCCTCTGGAGAGCGTGTTTGGGAGGTTTGGGGGACTCGTCCACCCTTGATGGGGGGGTCCCCAGCCCTGAGGGCTACTTACTCAGGAAGCAGGATGGGGGGGCAGCCCCTCAGTTGCAGACCGGGACGACCTCTCCTTCCTCACCTTATGAAGAACGGCCTGGAGGCTGGAGAGGGTTTGGGTCACCAGCAGGCGTGTGGCGAGCAGGTCTGGCACAGTCAGTAAAAGTGGTGCCACCGGCAGCACCCGGTGTGCCCACCCAAAAATCACATTCCAGCTCCTTCGCTGGGCTGGCGGCCCCGTGTCCCCCCAGAGGAGAGGTGGGTGTAGCGCGAGGCGCCGCCGTGCGCAGCGTGCCTCCCAGCCCAGACCTGCCGCCAGCTCGCAGTGGGACTGGCTGATCGCAGCCCCCCGAGCGCTCCCTCCACTAGGTGACAGCATCTTCTGAGGGGCGCGGCCGTCAGCCTGGGAACCGTGGAGCAGTCGCCCCCAGTCCCGTCGGTGCACCTGCTTCTCTGCATCTCCTCGGGGCGCAGGAGGAGCGCCTCCCCTGACGCCAGCCGACCTCACAGTCCGTGTCGACGTGTCTACGCGGGGATTCTGCCTCTGCCCTTGCCGAGGTGTCCCGCTCGCCATGGGCTCGCTCACCTGCTGGTCCCTCCTGCCCGCACACCTGAACCATCTCAGCAGGCTGCAGGGCCTGCCCGGCACCCACCTCCACGGCCCCCGCCTCTGGGAGCCCCCTTGGTTCCTTCTCGTGCCCTGCGCCCCCGCTGGCTCTTGGAGTCACGCGGTCCTGGGACAGCCCATCGGGCACCTCCTGCGTGTTCACCGTCCTCCACTCGCACGGTGCCGCCGGGGCTCCTGCCGCCCTCTGTCGGGGGCGGGAGGGGCAAGGGGGCTTGGCACCTGGGTCCTCACGGTCGTCCCCTGGGCATGTCTGTGTCCCGACCTCCTCTTGCCATGGGGACCCCAGTGGTGGTGGATGAGGAACCACCTGATGACCTCACAGACCCTGTTTCTGCCTGAGGCCACATTCTGAGGTTCCGGGTTTACGACGTGAAGGTGTGCATTTTCGGTGACACAGTTCAACCCCCAATGACACCGTCCCTTTCTCTTGTTGGTGACTTTGCTGCTTGTGTCCCCACTTGGATATAAACCCCAAGAAGCAGCTCAGTGTTTGTTGCTGAATTTCCCGGGCAGCGCCCGGCACCCAGTGGCTTTCTTGCACATTTGCTGAATGAATGAATGAATGATAGGCTGCGACAAAAACCCCAGCTGTCGACGGTGCTCACGTAACCGCAGGCGAGTTCTCTGAAGGGCTCTGACGGGCTTCCACGTGCAGCGCCTGGGGTGCCAGACAGGCTGGGCTCAGGGACCTGAGTCACACGCGCTGCTGGAGGTGCCGCCCTGGGGACGCTGGCCTTGCTGGGGGTCCGAGGCTCCATGCTGTGGCACGTGAGCCCCTTTGGGGAGTTGCTGCTGCTGGGCTGTCCTGCCATCCTTAAAAGTGTGACTTTTCAGTATCCTCAGTGGCGCATAACTCATTTTAGAAATGAATCCGAATCCACTTAAAGACATGCGTTCCCTCCGTACGTTTGACGCCCTCCTGAACTTGGCTTCCCGGCCTCCGCTCCCCTCTCCCGTCTCCACCCCGCCCTTCCCCGCCCCCCGGCTGAGATGAGCCAGGTGCTGGTTCCTGGGCCCATCACACTCCCCTAACAACCCCATTCGCATTGTGTTGTTGGTCTTCTTGCTGGAAAATGCAGGTGCTTCATCACGGCTGGGGAGGCCTCTGCCCCCGGGTGCCTGCAGCCCACCCTGATGTGACGGGTGCAGCCGGGGCAGTTCTCCGAGCAGGGCGGGAGGGTGGGGGGGTGTTCCTGCTCCTCGGGTGTGACGAGCCCATCGCATAACCCTGTGCTCTCCCCGCAGCCCGCTGAGCCCAGAGAAGGGGACGGAGGTGCTGGAGGACGTGGCGCGTCTCCTGGACATGCCGGCGGGCGTCTTCTCGGACATCGCGTGAGTGTGGGCGGGGCCCTGGGCACCTTCTCCATCTGGTGGGTCCACCGTGAGCTTGTGGGGTTTGTTAATTGCGTCACAGAGAAACTGGTGAGGGAAGAAGAGAAAGGAAAGGTCCAGTGGGGTTCAGGTTGGTTCTGTAAGCGCAGCTGAAACCCGAGCGCCATCAGAAGGACTATAATCCCCTGAAAGAACCCCGCTCCAGGCTTCAGGTCTCCCCGCTGCACCAGGAACCACCCAGGAGGCTCTAGACCGTCGGGACGGCCTGACCCCCGCAGGCGAGCCAGGGCCTCGGGGATGGTCCCTCAGCTAATGAGGCTCTCTGACAGCTCTGCACACGTGGTGGTCCACAGGGACAGTTATTGCTACACAAATGTTTACCGAGCGCTGAGTGCCCGGGTGGAGAGGACAGCAGGCAGGGGTCCTGCTCTGGGGAGCTGAGCTGCCAGCAGAGGCGGACACGTAGACGGAGTCAGAGAAGGTCAGGTGCCTTCCGTCCCGTCCCCGCGAACAGAAGGATGAGGCCAAGAGGGAGGAATCTGGGGCAGGAGACCCCACCCACGGGGGCGACGTCCACATGGGAGGGTGATGCGGCCGTGGGAGCCCAGCCGGGAGCCCAGGTGGCCTTGGTCCCAGTGCTGGAGCCACTGCGGATGTTCTCCAGGAAAGCGTCTTTCCAGCCGCATGGAGAACGAACTACAGGGGACCCAAGGGAGCCCAAGTGCCGTGGGGCTGCTGAGGTCTCCGGTGACGGGCCGTGGCCTCGGAGCAGGAGGGGTGGCGGGAGCGGCGGGTGCGAGATGAGTCACCCGCTGGCAGAGGGTCCATTTCTGTGTTGTGTTAAGCCGCACGCGGGCCCCCAAAGCCACTTGTATTCCCACCTGTAACATCAAGCGTCCTTTACAGTTGTCCTCTGTCAAATCGCATTGATTGGCTGTGCGTCGGCACCGCTCCTGTGTGCAGGACCTCCAGGAGGGTTTGGTCATCAGACTCAGGCCCTGCAGTGGGAGGGCCTCACGCAGCCCAGCGGGGAGCCATTCCTGCTGCCCGAGGCCACTTCCACAGGCCCTTTGGCCCCATCACGGTCTCCGTGTGGCCCAGTAAGCAGGACAGACGGCCTGACCCGGAGGTCCTGACTGTTCCCTTCAGAGAGGAGGAGGGGGTCCTTGGAGCTTCTGCCCCGTTCCGGGCACCGGTGGGCAACTTCCCTGGGCCACACACGCCACTGGATCCCCACGGGCTTGGCCCCTGAGGACGCAGCTCAGGGCCAGTGGTCCCTGCTGCATGTCTGCATAAGCACGCCTGGCACGCTGACCGCATGGCGTGGGTGTGTGTCACACACGCGCAGGACGGGATGAGTGATGGTGCAGGCGGGTCTGGCCCCCCAGGTGGCCCCCCCGTGACACTGCACCCCTCTCTCTGTAGAGGGGACACTGAATGTGGCCCAAGGCTGAGGGAGGGAGGGAGTGGGTGCCTCCTTCATCAAAGGCAGGAACCTCACGTGAGAACTCTAAAGGCCTCGAGTACCAGGCAGAGGGGTCCTGAGACTGGAGCTTCCAGGAGCAGCTGGCGGCCTGCAGCACCGGGAGACCGTCCTCGCGGCTCAGAAGTAATCACCCGAGTCAGCTCTAGAGTGGGACTCCTTAGGCCCACGCGGGGCTGTGTTGATTGAATCTTCATTATCTTCCTTTAGCAAAACCCTCCATGGTGACCAGGCAGCAGACGGAAGGCAGAGGTCCCAGCCGCAGGCTGCTTCCTGGAGACATGTCCTTTGCTGCCCCCCTGCCGCCCCTTGTTTCTTAGAAACCTTCCAGATGGGATGGAGGCCGGGGCTGCCCCCCCACTACTGCTGCCACGGGAGCGTTTGAGGGAGGGCTGGAGAGGAAAGGGAGTTGTGGGAAGTGGCGTCAGTCCTGGGGGGCTCCAGTGGGGGGGCTCGGGCCTGGGGCCCTTCAGGAGACGCTGCCTAGCTGCCTGGCACCCCTCTCTGGCCCCTCAGCTGGGTCTGCAGCTCAGTCTCTCCAGGTTTGGAGACTCTGGGGACACAGGGGTGTCCTGGGGGGCTTTCCAGGCTCGGAAGCTGGGCCGGTTCCCAGACCAGCTCTTTTGTAAATATCACCTGCCAGTCTCTTTCCTGCTCAGGGAACGGGGGCTTCCGACTTCCCCCGGGGCCGCGCTGGACCCGCTCTTTCAGCCTTTGGGAGTCTGGTCCAGGGCTCTCGCGTGACTAAATCCCTGAGCGGCCCTTTCCCCGCAGCCTCGCCCGGCCCTGGAGCCCCCCGTCCTGCCCAGTTAATGCTCGTCTCGCACCTCTGAGTATTTAATGCTGTACGTGGTCTGCGGGGGTGTGTGTGGTGTCCCATGCCACACGTGCACGTCCTGTGTGTCGCCCCCAGTACCCAGCACGTGAGGACACGCACCAGCTGCAGGGACTGACCTGGGGTGGGGGGGTGCCTGGGGGACGACTGCGTGGCCAGCACTGGGATCTGCGAGCCGCGGACGCTCTCAGGGCTGCTCATCGTTGCAGGAGAGGAAAGTAATCTGCCCCACAAAGCGGCACTTCCAGGATTGTCTGCATTTTTATGGAAGTACTAGTTATGCTTAATATGTTTTGTTAATGGTTATGTAGCTGTCAAGCAAATTTCATTATTTCTTATTACATCATTAGAGGCCATTAAAACGGCATCAGCATACTGGTGTAATTATGCTGGCAGACGCACAACGACCGCAGTTGTGATTTTATAATCTAATCGTGGCTGTCCGAGGCAGTGCTGATTGATGCGGCTGCTCTCGGCTCTCAGTTAGGTGGGCAGTGCTGCAGGGCCTCGCAGACTCCCAGCCAGTGGGGGCTTCAGCCGAGCCTGCAGCCCGGCTCAGGGAACGCAGGCGCCTGCCTCATCCCAGGTCCCCCTTCGGATCCCCGTTCATGAGTCCTCGCGAGGCCAGAAGCGGTGTGATTTCCCTTCCGTGTGGTCGACTGCGCTGACGAAGGCCGGTTCCTGGAGACGCAGCGGGAATTCACAGCCTGACTCGTTCACGAGGTCCTGTGCACAGGCCAGGAGCCCGGCAGGAGCCCGGCGAGGACGCGGCCCCCCTGTCCCGTGCCCACCGCCGACCCTCCACACCTCCCTCCCCATGTGAGGACCCCTGCAGGTTTGGAGGATTCTGGAAGACGTGTTTCCGTTTCCTGGAGCAGAGATTGTACTTATTTGCCTCCTGTCTTGTTTCCCTGGCGGCTTGCCAGAACTGCCCGTTTTACAGCTGGGCAAACCGAGGCCTCGGAGGTTAAAAGGCTCAGCAGGGTGACAGATGGTGACACAGCTGTGCAGTGGAGACTCTGTGCAGAGGCTTTCACATCTCCGGTCATTAGAGCAGGTACTGGGGAGGGAGCACCTGAGCTCACGTCGTGTTCGGCCATAAGGGGTTGGATATGTCCCGTGCGGCAGGGTGACCCTTCCCTCGCTGGTGCCAGGGCCAGGGCTCGGCTGTGCAGGGGCTGGGCCATCACAGACCAGATGTCAGGTAGGGAGTTGGTGACGGCAACACGGACCCTCCATTCAGAGCGTGCTTTCCACGCTAGGCGGTCACGGGTGTGCATCCTGGGGCCACGTGTGCATCCCGGGGTCACGTGTGCATCCCAGGGACATGTGTGTGGCGTCCTGGAAGGAAGGAAGGCCCTGGTGCCCCGTCGGCCTCTCCCACTGGTCCCGCAAGTGTTGGGGCAGGTGAACAACCCCCATGTGCTCCGTCTTTGGGAATCCAGGGACGTCTGTGTGAACTTTAGAGAAAACTGCCGGCACCTGAGGGGAGATTAGATTTGGGGGATCCCACGTGCCTGGAACTCTGCAGATGTAGTTTAGATTAGAAACATCACAGAAGCCACACCTAAACCCAGAGCCGTGCTGCGCGGATCTGCTGTTGGTGCTCTTTGACGGTGGGTGTGGACGCTCATGTTAGGAAGGGCTTTTCTCCTAGTTTTGGAAGCAGCTGCGCTCAGATGTCGTGACTCAGTCCCAGATGTAGCCCCGTCGTCCACACGCGTGTCAGGCACCGGCGGAAGCGTCGTCACACGAGTGATCTGTACAATAATTAACGTTCAGTTCAAGCACAAACATCAGGTAGTCGCTGCACTTGCTAGAAGGTCCCAGAGCAACGGCTGTCAGAGCGTTTGTGGAACTGGGGTTGGAACTGAGAGGGCGTGGAACCCGATTCCCACGGCAAGGAGTGAAGACACCGGGGCAGGGAGGACCCCTTGTCCACCCCGGGAGCATCCAGCAGGGACCGGGGAGAGGTTTGCTGCATCCCCTCAGACCCTGGGGCCTGGGGAGTCCACAGAGGATGCTACCTGTGACGTGGGCGGAGGGTCGGACAAGTCCTCCGGGTGCCACACGTGGGGGGCGGGACCGGGAAGACTCGACTCCGCCGCGACAGCAGGGGTGGAGAGGGAGGGTGGCGTTACTGCAGGACGTGGTGATGTTTCTTGTACAGGGAGGTGACCGGGAGGCCCCGTGGCTGGACGAGCCACCGGAGCTGTGGGCGCCACGGCAGGAGCTGCTCCAGGAGCGCTCGCTGCGCTTGCGGCGAGGCCCAGGCTCCTGGGTGGAGCGTCCGACAGCAGAGGTGCTGGAACGACGGCCATGCTACCCCTGGGGGCTCCGCAGTTCCCTCTGCAGAGGGCCCGGCCGGCCAGGGAGCTGGGCCAGAGGCCGCCTGAGGGACAGGACCAGAGCGAGACCAGGGGTCACGAGTATAGGTGGCCCCTGAATGCCAAGAAGCCCTGAGGTGCGTGGAGGCGTGGTCTGAGCTCCCACGACCTGGGGCAGCGGGCCGGCCGCTGGGTGACGCGCTCGGGAAGGAGGGGAGGGGACAGAGTGGATGCAGAGGAGGTGGCAGGTGGCACACGCCTGACTCGGGGATTTGGTTCCTGCTGGCGGCGTTTCTGCCGTTTCTGAGAGCGTCGCTGTGCTTTCCACGTGACTCTTCTCAAGCCCAGTCCCTTTCACCTGAGTCTCACTCTCGTGCACTTTTCCTTACACCCCTCTTATTAGCAGTGCCTTTGAAACGATCTTGTCATAGACGCTGGAATTGGCGTGGAATGGGTGGGAGGCCGGGCAGGGGGCAGGGCCAGGTTGGACCATGCAGGTGACAGGCGGCCTGGCAGCGTCTGGGGGGGTGCAGGGCGGCGTCACCTGTGACTCAGCTGGGCTCCCTTTAAGGAAGGACAGCCCTTGGGTCCACAGGGTCCTCATCGTAAATGGAGGCGACCGCGCCTGCCTTGCTGGAGAGATTAAACACGATACGCGCAAAGCTCCCGTGCGCACGGAGGCTCAGCAGATGGCAGGCACGTGGTTTTGTTCTCAGCGGTGCTGTTTGGTGGTTGAATCTGTGCAGACTGATAAGATCCCATGGCTTCAGCGAGGAAGGCCCAGCCCCTGGACCAGGGGAGGGCAGTCGAAGCGAACACTGAGCCTGTCGTGGGGAACCTCACCAATCACCAAGAGCAGCTGCCTTGCCAGGGGCATCCTGGCGGCCGGGGCCCCTGGAAACCACGCGTGTGACGGGAAGGGCCACCCTCGAGCCGCCCGTGCCGTTCCGGCTCCCTCGACACCAGCTCCTGGGAGGTGTCTGGGAGATGACGGCCCAGGAGCTGCGGAGCTGGGACAGTCCTGACGAAGGCGGCCTCCCTGCCCCGCTTCAGACGAATCAGTTGTTAAAAGGGGGATGTACGGGATGTACTTTCCAAAGTCACGTGCAACACAGTATTTAAAAAGCTTTGAAATGTTTTTTTTTTACCAGATATTCATTTTTAATTTTTATTTATTTATTTATTTATTTATTTTTGGCTGTGTTGGGTCTTCGTTTCTGTGCGAGGGCTTTCTCTAGTTGTGGCAAGTGGGGGCCACTCTTTATTGCGGTGCACGGGCCTCTCACTGCTGTGGCCTCTCCCGTTGCGGAGCACAGGCTCCGGACGTGCAGGCTCAGTAGTTGTGGCTCACAGGCCTAGTTGCTCCGCAGCATGTGGGATCCTCCCAGACCAGGGCTCGAACCTGTGTCCCCTGCATCGGCAGGCAGATTCTCAACCACTGCGCCACCAGGGGAGCCCAGCTTTGAAAAATTTTGACAACTCCTGTCTGGCAATCCCCTGCCAGTTGTTTTTTTTAGTGAGTAGTTCTAAAGATTTCAGTAAGTTTTTTAAACAGTTCCTTTCAAGAGAATTTTAAAAATACCCGTCACTTTCCTCATGCTTTTGGTTCCTGTGGCTCCCTTGGGAACAAAATACTGAAAACAGTTTCCATAACAATTTTTCTTTTTCCCTTGCAAGAATATCTGCTTGTTATTGTTGGATATTGGGGTTGATGTGAATTTTTTGTAAGTGCCCTGCTGTGTGTGTGTTAGAAAAGCGAAGCCTGTGGATAGAATTCCTGGAATCTGGGAACAGAGTCACAGTGACCCCGCAGAGCCACCCCCGCGGAGGTCGCGTGTGGAGGAGCAGCACCTGGGGTGCGTGTAGCGTTCAGGGAAGAGGCCCGTGTGCTGAGTGGTTCTCACGCCTGTTAAACGGTCTCTTCCAGGGTCTCGGGACCAGCGGTGACCTTCAGGGTGCGCGCCAACGTCCAGAACGTGACGGCGGCGGACGCTGCGAAGGTGGCAGGTGAGGCTGCTTCCGCTTAAGCGCACGTGCCCACCCGGGCAGGGAGGGGGGCCAGCTGCTCGGAAGACAGCCGTCTCCCCAGAGCCCCGATGCTCATCGGGTGGTGCCCGGAGGGGAGTGGCTGGCCTCCTGGGGAGGGGCGGGGGACGGCGACCGCACTGCTCCCTCGGATAGAAAGCGGTGTAGGGGCGGGGCTCCGGCCTCTGCGATGACCCCGTGTGGACAAAACGATGCCCTTGTGCTTTGAGGTTTTCCGTCCCGTCCCAGCCCAGCCGCTCACACGGGCTTCACCGTGTCCACCTGGCCCACGAGAGCACGGGACGAAAGTCTGAGTAGCCCAGTGCTTGACCTCTTAGAGCCCAGCCCGTCACCCGCTCATGCATTTTGAGATCTTCTGGGGGGGTCCCAGCGTGTGGTTGGTGTTTGTCACTGAATGAAAAATGCAAAGCTCAGAATGTGGGGTGTGTACGAAGGCTGCTTTCCCCTGCACCCCACGTTTGTTTTCAGCTACTGAAAACTTGTGTAAAATGTACAGTCTTTCCGCCCAGTAAGAAAAATATAGGAAACGTAACAGAACCTGAGCCTGATGGTTTCCAGTAACTCAGTGGGAAGGACTCCCGTGCTTCATGGTCCTTTGTAAGCGCAGTGACTGAATGCACCAACCCAGACACAGCAGAAAATGACTCTCTGTTTCAGCCAATCCTGTATGTGGCTAAATATATGAACTATTTTTAATGAAACTTACATTTTCACCCCACTGTACAATGCAGCACGGTATTCTGGCTGATTTAGAGATCTGGACATTTAGTTCTCGTCAATTGCGGTATCATCTTATGGCGTCTTATTAACTTAAAGTTTCTTCATCCAGTGATGGGCAACAGGGCATAAAAATAGCTGTAACACCCTATTTTGGTTGCTGTTGGCTTTTCCTTGTAGGATATTTTGGTGCCCTTAGGAACTCTGATTTGCTGAAAGGAATGATTTGGGGAACAGAATTTTTGGTTAAAGAAGAATTCCTTGCGGAGTTGTACTACTTCCCAGAAAGCCTGTGGAGAGGTGACGCGCACGCCCCCGGCCCACACGCCTCCCAGGCTTCCTTTCACTGTAAGGGGTGGAGCTCGGGGTCCAGCTGAGCGGAGCAGCCTAGTGGGTCCCAGAGAAAGGAAGTCAGCAGATTCCATTCTAAACACTGCTGGCTGAAAAGGAGCGGAATTCCGTGTTAATGGCTTCGCTCTGTGTGACCACGGGCTCTCTTTCCCTGCGCAGCACCCATTTTATGGTCCTCGTTCTTCAGCATAAGAGATTATTGAATATATTTAAGACCAAATCAGTTATCATTTTTTATCCAGAAATGCATTAACAATTGTTCCATAATTGGCAATTCATCCCAGCACTGGGAAGTAATACTTTCAAAATTGGATTTGCTAGAACTTAAGGATGCTCTGAATGGAATAAAATGGAATGAAGTCTTTTTATCTTTTAGAATTGTGACAATATATTCATGACAATGGCATTTCATTTATTTTATTGCTTTCTGTGGGAAATGAGGTTGATTATTTGAAGTCTGGTTCCTTGGTCATTTTAAATGTGGTCACATCAGGTACTGAGGGGGAAATGGCACGTGCAGTTTGAGTGTCATATCAACAACCCTCTAAATACTGAAATTTCTGAATTACATTTTCGTGAACCAGTGTAGCTGTGCCAGCCAGGGTGTTTCTTGCTTGTGCAAAATGGATGACATATGTGCATAATTTAGAAACTTCATTTCTTTTGTATTTTAAATAATTTCATGATGTTATGGTTGTACCTGATGCTATACAGGGAAAGGATTACGGAGGAGAGTCTGTGACCATAGGATCTGAGCGTTTGGCGGCAGAAATGCCAAACTGTGGTGGCACCTCGACCCCGGCCACCTTGAGGGCGTGTTTGCTGCCACCAAGAGAAGCACCCTCCTCCAGTGCAGGGTCCACGTAGGGGTGGACGTGACCCCGTGTTATCAGGAAGAGTTTGAACTTAGAAGGACGTTTTGTGGCTCCAGTTTTAGAAGATGATGTGGCATCTTACTAGCGTTTTGGCGGCACTGTGGGCGGGGCCGGCAGGATGGGCCGCGTACAGACCGCACAGCCTTCCGCCCGCGTGTCGGCGCCCCTGCAGATCCCAGGACCGTTTGCCCTTGGTTCTCACCGTGGGGCTTCCTGGTGCTGCGCTGTTCGCCCCTCTTATTACCAGCAAAGGGAGACGTGACCCTGTGATGGAGTTCAAAGGGCATTTCCTTGGCCTATTCTGCACAGGGTGGTACAGAACTTAATGAAGAGTCATGTAGCTGATGACACGTCTGTCCCCATCAGACATGGTCCGTGTTTGTCCTGAAAGGTGGATGCAGTGGGTTTCCTTATATGGGTGGTTCTTTCCTGGGCATTAATTAATGAACTTGGGCGTGGACGTCAGGTGTGAGTGAACAGTGGTTCCCAGGTGACACTGCCTGTGTTCAGAGCACACAGAGAACACGGGTGGTTGCATTCAGTCTTCGTGGCCACGTCATCTAGTCAAATTGAGCAGGACAGAAAAATCCTTTTCTCATTCTTCATTTTCTCGGTAGCTTATCCTTAAGTAACGTATTTCTAACCCGTGTGTGCGTCTCCCTTCAGGGAGGATGTGCTTGATCACCTTTAGAGGAAGCACGTGCTTTGCTCCCCGCGCCCCGCAGAGACGCCTGCCCCATGGCCCCCGGGGCCGTGGCCTCTTGCGTCCGCTGCGCGTCCCTCCTGCCCTGAGATCGGCCGTGTCTGCTACCCTCCCAGGGGTCTTTTCAGCCTCAGCTCCTCTTTGCTGGGGTGTTTGACTCGTGACTGTCCGGCAGGTGACGGGCCTGGCTCAGCGGTTTGTCTCCCTTGGATCTTAGCGACACCAGCTGCGTCCTGTCTAATCCAAGCTCTGGCCTCAGCACTCGGCTTCCATTCTTCCTCTGGGCTCATTTCAAGTAACACACGTGATTTTAAATCTTAGCATCTCCTGTTTGGAGAACGATGCCTTTAAACACTGTCGGGTGCGAGCCCAGGGCTGGGAACCGGGACAGCTGGACGCCAAGACCCACCCCGGACTGTGAGCTCTGCCCAGCCTCCGGGTGAGGGGGGCAGGCATGTCCTTCGCAAAGTGCGATGCAGTCGCTCCTGGGAGAACGGAGTGACCCCTGCTGTGATGCCCACGCAGCGCAGCCGTCTGGACGGCCGACCAGGCTTCTCCCTGACGGGAGCACCACGCGAGGCCCAGGCCACAGGGACATCTGCAGAGCCCGGCCTTCAGAGGAGGGGACGCCTCACCTGGGTGCTTGTCGGGGGGGCTCTGAGGACCAGCATGGGTGCCAGGTGGGCTGGAGGGGAGAAGGGGGCTGTGCAAGGGTCAGCCACGGGGCCGGGCGGGGCCGGCAGCTTGACTCTCACCCGAATCAACTCGCAGCGGAGCCTCTGGGTCCATGAGAAGGGCTCAGCGAGTTCATGGCGGCCTGTGGGGTCAGCGCTGCCTTCCTGACACCCAGGGGGCTTGGCCGCGCCTGCACGAGGAATCCCAGAACAAGGAGGCTGCCGGCCCAGGGGAGGAGAGGCTCCTTGCTGTAGCGCCAGCTGCACACACAGCTTCCCCCGACGGCCCGGGCTGCTTGCCGTGGTCACACCCTCTGTTCTCGCCTGGGACGCAGTGCCTGCACCTGTGAGTGTGGGCAGGCAGCTGTGCGTGTAGGTACCCGAAACCAGTTTTGCACCCAGTGTGCTTTCATTGTGATTGAGAGACTGGAGTAAATGTTAGAGGGACTGGTGAGCCCTGGAGCTGGAAGGAAGGCTGTGCTTTTTCACCAAGACTGAGGAGGGTGCTTTGGAAGTGCTCGCACAGTCCAGCTGCTCAGAAGCCGTGCTATTCTGCAGGGGAGTGGGGTGCCTGGTAAAAGGTGGGAAAAGCCAAAGCCTACAGGGACTCTCATCTTCTCCAAGACATAACACGAGAGAATCGGAGGATGTTTTAAGTAAAAGGGACGTCGGGGTTCCTCCTGATCTGCGCCTTGTGACACAGATGAGAAACACAGGCCAGAGTGGCGGCGGGCTTGTGGTGGGACGCAGGGAGCCTGCGGGGTCCGCTGACCGGCCCGTGGCAGCAGGCGGGGAGTGGCCTGGTCTCAGCTCCCCAGGCAGTTCTGGCGCGGTCGCCTCGCAGCCTCGGGCAGGTTCCAGGTCGAGGGCCCGTGAAGCCTGGCTGAACCTTGGGGGTCACCAGCGACGGGCAGGGCGCCCTGCAGGGTCAGCTCACCTGCTGCTCCCATTTCAGCAGGCGGGTTGGCGGACGCGGCGCCCGAGGACTGAAGCGGGAAGACAGGCAGCAGAGGGAACCGGCCGGGGGCCTGGGGACTCGGCAAGGGTCTCGGACTCCAACAGGGTGATTCCGGAAAAGAAACTGAATAATTTTTCAGCTCTGTCTGTCATGTATCCCGTGTTGTTACCTGGAAGGGACAAGCTTGCTTTATTTCGCTGAACGGATAGACTGTGTGTTTCCAAAGCAAAGTGCGCGACAGAGGCCCGTCCTCCCGCTGGCCGTCAGATGCATCCTCCATGTCTGCCGTCCAGGAACGAGGCTCATCTGGGCCGGGGGTCACCATGGCCGAGTGAACGTTCCCCCTCCGTAGAGGGAATGTGGCCTGGAGCCCCTGCTTTAGCGGGTGCTTGTGCTTTTCCTGAGGATGAGAAAGGAGTCTAAGGCCTGTTCGGGAGGAAGCAGGGGTGGTGACGGCTTCATCCTGGATGGATTCGCGACCAGCTGCAGAACACACGTCGGGTGGAAAGGTGCCGCTCTTGCTCCTGGCAACAATGAATCTGTTAACAGTCACAACACGCTGTCCTCTGGGGGCTCCTCCAGCGTCTGCAGGACTCAGCTCGGGAAGGTCCTGTGATGGCAGTGGAGGCTGTTACCTCTTCACACTCACGTGAAGACAGAATCTGCTTCTGTCCGGATAGACCTGGAGACCTGTCTGCAGACGGAGCTCCTGGCTCATCCTCGGTCCCAGAAGGGTATTTTCTGGCTTCTTTGGGGCACCCCCTCCCACTGCTACAGCCCCCAGCAGAGTGGACGGGAGGCTGAGACCAGGCGTTTTCAGGGCCCAGGCCTCACTTTCCTCCTGGGATCTGGCTGGCTGCCTCGGAGTTAGATGCAATCCAGAGCCGAGGGCTGTTAGTGGGCACCTGTCAGTGTCAGAACCAAATGCCGACACGATGCGATCCTGCAAAGGCAGAGTCGGGGTCGAACGAGAGTCGGGACGGGACTGGAGTCCAGAGCTTGGGGGTGCTGGGGGGCCAGACCCACGCGGGTTCTGGAAGCTGTCAGCATTGGCCGGGGCTGGGCGTGCGAGGGTGGAAACGTGGACCCGGGCTGGCCTGCTTACTCCCTGGCCATACGCGCGTGCAGAACTGGGGAGTGGGAAGGGGCTGGCTTAGCTTCGAGGCGTCCACGCCGAGGACTTGTACGTCCTGTTGTCTCTGGGGTCAAGGCGTCTCCTGGAGCTGCTTTTAGTCGAGGCCAGTTTCCCACTTACCAGTCACTGGTTGGTACCAACGCAGGGCGGCCAAATGCCAGGCCCTGTGCCGGCAGTGGGGATGCTGGGGTGACGGAATAGAGACTGGGCTCTGGTGAAGGTGCGGCCCAGCGGGGGAGACGGAGGAGGAGGACGTACATATGCAGCACGATGTGATACGGCGCGGCACGGGGCACGTGACGTGCTCTATGGCGTAGTCCAGTAAGATGCCAGGTCATGCAGTGTCGCATCGCGTGCACTGTCACGTGATGTAATTTTGTCATTACGTAATTATTTGCTATTACCTGACATTGTATAGTACACGATATAGCATGACGTGGTGGATGGTATGTTACAGCATAGCGGTATATGTAGCAGTACAATGTAACGTCCTGTAAGACAGCACACCGTACGGTAGTGTACTGTACATCACATCGCCTCAGGGAATGTGGAGCGGTCTGAAGAGAAATCAGGCAGGGCATGGGCGCTGGACGGGTCGGGACGGGAGCTGGTTTAAATGGTGGCCAGACAAGGCCCTGAGCAGCCATAGAGACAGAAGCCGAGGTTGCCAGCAGCCAGGCCTCCATGCACGAGCATTGGGATGTCTGCATCTCTGGGTCGGGGCCCTGGATCTGGGAGTTGGCGACACGATGCCCAGCACATCCTTGGAGTCTGTGGTTGTCAAGGTGGGTTTTGTAGTCTCACGCTTATAAGCCCTGTTTCCTTCCTTCTTTCTCCTTCCCTCTTCCCGCTCTGTGCTGGTGCCAGGAGTCACAGAGAACCAGACAGAACAGGTCTTGTCCTCTCCAAGCCTGGTGTCTGCTGGAAAGAGAGACACTGTGGCCCAGACAGCCTGAGAAGGCAGGGAGCGCTTCCTGGAGGAGGCGTCTCGCGGGAACACTGGGGTTCACGAGGGGGAGTGATGGGCCCAGACCTGCAGTTTTAATTGTGACACATAACACTTCTGAAAGCTCCCGGCTTCAGCTCGAGGGATGTATGGGGAGACGAGGTGCGCTAGAGGTGTTTCTGTGGTCCAGAGGGACACGCGTCACGGATGGGGACACGGCGACATCGTGGGTGAGGTCACAGGGGCCCTGGGGACACGTCTGCTGGACCTGGTGTATGATGACGGTGCTAGGTGTGCGAGAAGCATCCAGGCTGAGGGCACCAGATTTTCTGGCTGGGTCACCCGGGCAGAGGGGCGTTTGCCGGGCGGTGGGGGGGACAGGAGGCACTCAGGACAGGATGACATGTTATGGGGACGCGGTAAGTGCGGTTTGGCCCATGTGCGTCTGGGGCCCCGAGTCTCGAAGAGTGACACATGCAGGTGCAGCTGGAGAGAAGCGGCCCCGGCAGCCCCGAGCTGACCCGAGCTGGGCAGGTGCCACCTGAGCAGCTGCTGTCTGCAGAGGGCAGACTTCTCGGTCACACGGGCCCCGCCCAGCCCTGTGACCTATGGCCCAGCCCTCTGGGGCCCTCTGACCTCAGACAGGCTGCTCCACACTGAGTCCCAGTTGGCTCGTGTGAAAATGATGCAGAAACCCTGATCCACAGGACAGTCGAGTGCTGGGTAAGGGCGTGCTGAGGAGCGGGCCCGGCACGCGGGCCCCCAGTAGGCAGTGTCCTGTGAGCTGCCCCTGGGATGAGGTTGCCAGACTCCTTCCCTACACGTGGGCCGCCCCCTCCACTGCCACAGCCCTCGGCCCCAGAGGCTCAGTGCTGATCTCAGTGGTCAGGGCGTAGCCGGCCGCCCTTGGAGGAGGTGACCCACCTCGTGCAGGGCTCAGGTGGATGCTGTGTCCAGTGATGGGGCTCCGGCCCCCCGGCGACACGCAGAGGACATGCGCTGCTGTCCCTTTGCCCTTCTGCTTAGTGAGTGTCCAAAACCCCAGTCCTTCCAAGTCACACAACTGTTCCCACAGTTGATCGTTGTGACGCTTCGTCGGCACGTGACTGCTGTTCCTCCCCATCTCAGCACAAACCTGAGCGTCTTTGTGCCTAAGTGGAAGGTGGCTGATTTTAAAAATAGGGCTGTGGCCGCAGTGCGAGACAGGCACCCACAGGAAGAGATGCAGTGACAGCACGGGCGGGCCACCCGGCAGCGTGCTGGGACGGACAGTGTGGCCCGTGGCCGGGGCCTCCCTCAGCAGTTTCCAGCGGCCCTCCTGCCCCCGGCCGCACAGCTGGGCGAGCGCAGTGTGTCCAAGCCACCTCCCCAGGGCTCTCTGGCTGCACCAGTCCCCATGGCAACGGCGGAACAGCGGAGCAGCCATGAACATGTTTTCCTGTTTCTGCGGGCCGGCTGCTCCAGGTGGGGTCTGAGTAGAGGCTCCCAGCCCGCCCCTCCCCGGCCCCCACGATGCTGGGTTAGTAAGCCTGGAGCCCTGCGCAGACCTGGGGGGCCTCCTTCCTCCTGGGTGGCCGTCGGACCAGCTCTACGGCCAAGCTCAGGTCTTTGACACTTGAGGTGTCCTGATGCTATAATTTCAGAGGCCCTGTGACGCCTAACTGTTTAACAGATTCTTCCCACAAGCGCTTCAGTGTCTGAGCCCCTCACCATTTCTCCTAGACACACCTGCAGCATGGAGCCCCTCCGCACACCTGGCAGCCATGGGCAGTCACCTGCCTGGCCCAGGGCAGGTCCCGCAGATGCTGGGATCAGGAGAGGCACCTCTCGCCGCAGAACAGAGGAGGATCAGGAGCCGAGAGCCCCCTGCAGGGGGAGGGGGGCTGGGCCCTGGCTTTGTCTGTTGGCACTTGGGCAGGAAGCCCTTGGAAACTGGTGGGGATATTTGTCACAGGCAGGTCTCACTGTTAGCAGGCTGCTGAGGCCAGCGCTGCCTTCCTGGGCTTGTTTCCCACCCACTTGCCCGTTTTCCTCCTGCACAGGGACACTGAGGCTCCAATGGCCCATTCTTGAAAATGAGCCCCTAATTACAGGGCACGCTGGTACCCCGAGTCCTTCTAGTTACAGGGCACGCTGGTACCCCGAGTCCTTCTAGTTACAGGGCACGCCGGTGTCTGAAGTTCATGTAGTTTACAGGGCAGGACCTGAGGTCCATCTAATTTACAAGCGATGTTGGTACCCCAAGTCCATCTAATTCACAGGGGATGTTGGTACCCTGAGTCCATCTGGCCTTGAGACACAAGTCTGAAAAGGCACTGTGTGCATCGGGGAGCTGCGGTAACTCCGTGGGTGGCTGGGTTATGGGACAGCAGCCCTTGGGGTGACGCTGAATATGTGACATGCAAATCAGCCAGCAAACAAAAGGCTCCACGGGATGGCATGTGAGCCCAGCTGGAGCAGCTCCCACGGCCCTCTCTTTGGGAAGAGGAGTATGCACCACACGGTGGGCACCGAGTTCCAGGCGAGCTGGCTGCAGGATCGCCCGCAAGCTAAGAGCCAGTCAGCACGGGCTCCAGTCCCAGCTTGGCCCGGCGTCCCCTCTGCTCTTTCTTGGCAGCCAAAGTTGGGGACACAGACCCGCAAGAGTGGGGACCAGGGTTTGGAGCTGAGTCCCAGCCCCCGTCCTGCAGCTCCGTCGTGTGACGGCTCCTTTGTCGGACTCCCGGCTCCTTCTCCGTGGGACGGGACTGGTAATTATGCCCCTGGGGTCGCAGTGTGATTAAGCAACGGAGGAGGAGTTTGGTGTGAGTGAAACTTTGCTTCTACAGGGTTGGCAGGCTGCTGTCGCCGCCCACCTTGGATTCCTGTCGGTTTTGCTTGCCCGGAGTGCGTGGTGGTCTCCGCGTGGCCGGAGCTGCATTGGTGCCTCGTGGGGCTGGACGAAGGGGAACCAGCCGTGTGTGAGGATTGTGGGAGGGTCGCAGGCTGATGCGACCATTGCGTGGTCATTAAACGTGGACCCAGGTCAGGTCTTCCTGGAGGGGGAGGGAGGTGTGTGGCCACCGTCTGCCCCTGGACTCCCTTCTGCTCGAGGACTGAGGCCCGCAACGCGAGGGCAAAGCCTCGGTGTGGATGGTCACCCAGGGGAAGGCAGCTCCGGAAGGACGCCCGTGGGGTCGATGCCCTCGTGCTGATTAAGGCGGTTGTACAATTCCTCCTTTTCCATTTAAAGGCGGTTTGCTCTTTGTCAACACCTTGTCTTATTACAATTGCAAAGCATGAAAAAGCAAATTCACAATGAAAAGTCTTCAGCAAAAGCAGTGATAGGATTCCCTCCCACAGGATAAAATGGTACAAATAAAGTCTTGCCAATGTCACGACCAAATCGACATCCCCAAACTGCCCCTCGAGGAGGTAACCCAAGCTGCCACTTGTTGGAGAAAACTTGGTCACAATGAGCGAATATAGACGTCCCGGCGAGCCGCATCCTGTAGGTGGTCGCCTGGGTGCAGTGCTTTAACCCTGTGACTTTTAAGAATGAGAACGGTGACACCATCGGCGGGGCCTTCCTGCAGGGGCTGCTGTTTCACCTCTCTTGGCTGCAGAGCTTGGAGCAGGGATGCTCCGCGCTGGGAGACAAGCAGACCACGGGGCAGCAAGGGCAGCACCCCTGGCGCTTCCCCGGCTTCCTCGTTTCTCCTCCTGCGCAGTGAGGGAGTGAAAGGAAAGGGCAGGCCAGGCCCGGAGCCCCTGCACAGGGGCCGCCTGCTGGCCAGGGCTCTGCCTGGGCTGCTGCCCGGGGCCCTGCAGCCCACTGCCCCTGCGGACGCAGCCCGGCCCTTCACGTACCTCCACCGGCTCCTCCTCCAGCCCCCGTGCTGCCCTTCCGGCATCTCCCAGCCCTGCCTCTTCCCCGGACCCCGGACCCCAGACCCCGGATCCGCACCAGCTTAGCAGGAAGCCTCCCAGTCCGCCCGTCACTGCCCACTCGACCCACTAGGCCTCCCCCTCCTCCCCCAGGGGCGGCCCTCGGCCAGGCTGGCTTCCTGCGGCTCCTGGGCAAACCACAGTGGGCGCCCAGCCAGGCTCCCGCGTCTGCGTCTGGCTGGCAGCTCTCACCTCCACGCAGGGGAGCGGTGTGGCAGAACGACCGTGTGGCCCCCAAGGCTGTACTCTTTACTGCGTGGCCCTCTGCAGAGTCCTAGGATGGTGGTTTTCAGCGTGTGGTCCCCCAGAGCAACCACATCAGTATCGACTGAGACTTGATAAAAGTGCAGATTTCTGGGCCCCCAGGTTTCCTGAAGCCCATACTCTGGGGGGAGGACACAGTCCGTGCTGGAACCAGCCCCACAGGGGCTGCTGCGATGCAGGCACTTGAGAACCTCTGGCTGTTGTAGACAGACATCCCCAGACACCCACCTGAACCTGCGGAGGTCTCCAGACCCGCCACCCGCTGGGGCTTTGCCCACGCAGCGGCGCAGACGGTATCTGTGGTCGGCGGGGACAGCGATGTGGACAAAAGGAAAATATGGGCCCTGTTTCAAGAGCCGCCCTAAAGGGAGGAGTCCTGATTAAAAAGTGCGTTTATGGCAGTTTCATTTATACGGAAGTAGAAACTTCATCCTAACCCTCCCTCCCCTCCCTCCGCCCATCTGGACACACCTCTGACTGTCCAGGCTGTCCCAGCGCTTCTGCGTTGGCTTTGCTGCTGCTGGAGGAGATGGGAACAAGCCTGCGCTGCCCCCAGCTCTGATGTTGTCATGTGTAGCGATGACTGCTCCCCTGTGATGCTTCCCAGGACGAGGGGAAAGGCCGGAGGGTCTGCTGGCTGCGTCCCGCTGGTCAGCCTTAAGGACCTGCTATGGGGTCTGCTTGCCAGTGTGACCCGGGCCCACTCGGCTCCTGTCACCGGCTCTTTCTTGTGGCAGCCCGAAGTGCCAGCAGGGCAGGCACCTCCAGAAGGCGGCCCACTGGGTGAGAGCTGGGACCACTCAGAGTCCTAGAGGTAACCTTAACCATAACATCTTCCCATGGAAAATCATTTTTTGTGTTTCACAATGTTTTGGAACGTCTCCACCGCATTTTGTAAATGCCTCACGTGTCCACCTGGAAGTCGGGACCCCTTTTAGTGCTCAGAGGGTCTTTCTAGGTGGAAGAACTTGGGAGACATTGAGAGATGCAGAGGAAGTGCAGCCCCTTGGGACGCACACCTGGTTAAGGCTGTTTCCCACCTGGAGCCAGAAGGGCGGACCCCTCGGGAAGGAGGGAGGAAGCACCTGGCTGAGAACTCAGCGACCTGGGTTGGGCTGGAACCTGAGGGTGGAGCGTACCCTCATCCGAGCCCTCCTTATTCTCGACTTTAAAGAAACGTTTTCAGGAACCAAATGATCACGTAACTTTCTTCTTCTAAAATAATACAGAGAGACACTGACATTCTCATGCTCTGGGGTAATCTCCATTCTGAATATGAAATGTCTCATCCTTTAAGAAAAGTCAGATTTCGTTTATCTGTAATTAAATCCAGAATGTGTTATTATTTGAAGGCCCTCGTGGATTTTCAACTCTGTTGTTCTAAAAATGAATAGAGTGAGGGACTTCCCTGGCGGCCCAGTGGTTAGGACTCCGCGCTTCCACCGCAGGGGGCGCGGGTTCCCTCCCTGGTCGGGGACCTAGATCCCGCATGCCCCGCGGTGCGGCCAAAAAAAAAAAATGAACGAGTGAAACGGTTCCCAGCACCAGTTTAATGAATGGTTCCACTTGCTGTACTGTCCACCCATTGTGGAAACAAGAGTCCTGAAGCATCCATGGACTTGACCTGCGGCTGTGCTGTTGCCATGACCCCGTCCACCCCGCGCACAGCACCGCTGGCAGACACCCTTCTCATAAGGCACAGCTGGCGGCCTCTGTGCCTCTCAGACACTCAACCTGAGACTTACCTTCACACGGCCAGAACACCACTGGAGAACAGCTGGTGCTGGAGGCCTGAGCGCCGAGGGTGGGTCACCAGCCTCTCCTGGAGGTTCCCCAGGACGTGTCCACGCCGGCCTCTGAAAGGAGCCCTCATGGGGACAGCACACCTGCGGCCAGTTAGGGAGCTTCTCTGCAGCTCTCCGCCAGGCAGCCCCACGATACTCCTCGGAGCTCGCGGCCAGGGTAAAGGCCGTGTTCCGGGGAGCTCTCAGGATTCCTACCAGGAGGCGCTGAGAGTTGCTGAGCCCATTGTTTCTCCTTGCCCTGATGGCCTGGAGCCTCACGCTTGGACTCCGTGCCCACGCGTTCACCGTTTCCCACCCGGGAGCATGGCGTATACTGTTTCCTGTCACGTGTCATGTCTGTTGTATGCTGTCTCGCTGTGTCCCATCCTGTATTGCTGTTTCACACCGTGTCCTACTGTGTCGTGTCACTGCCCCGAGCTCCTTGGGAGCTGCTTTCCGTCCCCTCGGAAGCCGGCGGAGCATCAGCCATCACTGCCGTTAGCTGCTCATGCCCCACGTGGGCCGTCGGTCCTGACTTTCTAGGGGACACCAGACAACCTGCAGTTCTTTGGACGGTCACGTGCACAGGGTCATGAGGACCCCATCCAGCTGCACTTGGAGGACCGTGCGACCGACCGGTAGTCCCGCTCATGGGAGGGGACCTTCCACCTCCCTGCCTATAACCAGCAGGTGTCCCCCAGCAGATGGCCTTCTGGAAGTCACTGCAGTGGGTGGGGTCAGTGTTATGTGGAGGAAGACGGTGTCATTGAGAAAAGGGTTCTGAGAAAGATGGAGCCATTGGCATCCTTCAGATACAGCGAGTAGGCAGCTCTGTGTAGAAGGCTCCCTGGGTAGGCAGCTCTGGGTGGACGGCTCTCTGTGTGGACGGCTGTGTGTGTAGACGGCTCTCTCTGTAGACGGCTCTCTGTGTGGACAGCTCTGGGTGGACGGCTCTATGTGTAGACGGCTATCTGTGTAGGCAGCTCTGGGTACATGGCTCTCTGGGTAGACAGTTCTCTGTGTGGACGGCGCTCTGTGTGGAGAGCTGTCTGTGTGGAGGGCTAAGCAGTGATTCTGAGCGGAAGCAAATGAGGCCCCCGGCACAGAGCCGCCCACGGCAGCAGTCAGTGCTGGGCCTCCCATCGCCTGGGCCCTTTAGATTGCCCACACAGACCACACGCAAGTGAGAGCGTGGCGCAGGCATCTGTGTTATTTTTCTCTCACACCTGGACCCGGATGCTTTGGCCGCAGGGCCAGGAGGCGGGCCTGGCCGAGCACCGCACGGAGTGACGCTGCCTCCGCAGGTCAGTGGTTGTGGCGGACGTACGCCTTGCTTATGGACTTCCGAACGCTTGTCTTAAGAGAGGAGGTTCGTCTCAAGTCACACTTTCCCAAAAGTTGCGTGATTCTGGCTGGAGAAATGGATGTGGTGGGATTGGCGCCTTGACCGAGGCCCCTGCAGGTCGGACTAGAGCAGGGGCGTCTCTGGCTCCTTCTGGAGTTGCCAGCAGGGAAGCCAAGCAGGTGAGGGCATGGAAAAGGGAAAGAGGAAACGTGGGTCCCGGTCGCGGACGGAGGCGCGGCGATGCAGCTGCCCGCCTTGCACATGGCGCGTGTGGGCATCGCCCCCGGACCCCAGTCCCACCTTCGGTCAGAGGAGCTCTGAGGGCTGCCGAGCAGTGCCTGCAGCCCCGGCACCTGACCAACAGCCCCGTCTCACCTGGCTTTATAGACATCAGGCAGTTCCCACCTTCCCTGGTGAGAACATTGACTTGTGAACCATCAGCAAACGATTCGAAGGGTGTTGATGAGGTGACGTCTGGCAGCCAACCTGTCGGGTTGACCCTCGTCACTGGAAAAGGGTGCTTCAAATCAGAAAGAAAGTGGGCCTTGGGGGCCTTAAGTGCCTGACCCCACCTGGGGCACAGGGCAGGAATTTGTGCTGGAAACAAATCCAAGAGAGCCTTCTATGAAGTGGTTTTCCCCACACTTTCCCAGGACTGACGGGGGCTGAGAGAGCAGCACGGCCCCTTGGGCGCTGCCCACAAGGCCAGCCCGCCCCGTCCTTGAGCGTCTGTCTGTAGGAGACGCACCTCTCACCGCCGAGGGGCTGTGATTTATGGAGCATCTGTGAGACCTACCCAGTCTGCAGGAGGAGGGCCTCCCTTTGCCTCGAGATGAGTGGGGTTTGAAGGTGTTGACAGAGCCAGTGAAGGAGGGTGGCCGTTCCAGGCAGAGAGCGGGCAGGAGAGGGCAGGACCCTGTGCAGAGATGTGACCTGGGCCACGGGGGCCTGAGGAGGCAGGGTGGCTGGATCGAGGCTTCAAGGAAGGCGGGGCTGGGCGGTGCCGGTTAGAAGCATCCCTCTGGCGGCCGACCACCACGGGGGCTGCCGGGCAGGCAGAGGCATGGAAATCAGGGCCTCTCCTGGACTGGTCGGCGCTCGGGGCATGGACGCAGGTAGCAGGTGACCCCAGTGGGATTTGATGGACTGGACGGAGGGACCGAAACGTCAGGGGTGAATGGCTCGCGGGATCCCGGCTCTGTCACCTGGCCATGTCCAGGTGGAGGCGTGAGTCGGGGGTGCAGAGTCCGTCCCCACTGCCCCCCGTGGGGCCTCCTGTGGCCACTGGATGCTGGAGAGCTGGGCTGCCGGCAGGCCTCTCCCACCAGCCACGGGAAGGTGTTTGGAAATGCTTGCAGGATAAATTCTGCGTCTCGGAGAGTAATTTAATGTTTGTAAGACCCCGGACTCAGGCAGCTTCGCGGACGTGAGCCCCGCACGGTCCCCGTGGGAAGGTCCACGCTCCCCTCGATCTGCCCTTTTTCTGTGGCCGCCCTGGCATGGGGCGCACGCCCCTCCGGAAGGGGCTCTTCCCGATGCTCCTGTGCATGAGGCCGCCCACCGCCATCCCCTGCTGGGGCGGCCGGCTTCCTCTTTGTTCTCAGGACTGGAGCTCAGCCGAGTCAGCGCCGTGTGGGCCACATCCTGTGCAGCAGTGGTTCTGCCCCACCAGGGCACCTCCACCTCCAGAGACCCCAGATCTGAGCCCCCCTCCATCCAGGGTCTCTGGAAAGGCACCTCCTCCCCACAGGATCCCACTGTCTCTCTGGAATTTCCTTAAATCTTCCACAGTTGGTTTAAACACTATGTAAATGCAGAGAAACTTCCTTACATGCAGCCTCCAGAACACGCCTGTTATGTTTAAATGTTTGTCTTTTACCACACTAAACAGATTTAATCCCTTTAACAGTTTGTAATAAAACACGCAGGAAAGCGTGTTTCCCATTCGGTCGCGATAGTCCTCGCTCTTTGGAGCGCCGCGCGTCGAGTGTGAGATGCTGCAGTGGGTCCTGAACGTTTCTCTTTTTCTCTTTCTCGAATAACCTGTTTTCTTCTATTCCACACTAAGTGGTGGCCTTCCCCCAGAAGCCACCCCGGTGTCACAGGCCTAATGAGGAGATGCAGAGCCCCCGCCCACTTCTCATGCTCCTCTGGGAAGCCACCGACGTCGCCGCAGCAGTGGCTCCGACCCCGCGGGCGCCCCTCCGTCAGGTCCTGTGGCGCGTCTGCCCCGTCGTGAGCTTTTCCACGGTCTGAGCTCCTCTGACGCCCGCTCTCTGCTCCCTGAGATTCTGTCCCAGGCAGACCTTCTGGGTGAGGTTATGGGAACCGCCTCGACTGACGTGATCCGAGGTTGAAAGGACAGCCCCCCCAGACGACGTGGGGGTGAAAAAGCAGAACTTCTGTGTTGCCGTATGGCCGCGGTCAGGGCTCCAAGGAGAGCGCTGTCCAGCAGAGCCCCTTCCCCGAGGCTGATGGGGGCAGGAGCCGGACGGGCGCTCACAGCCCCACGCCCTCCGTCCCCGGCCGGCAGCAGCCGCCCTGGCCGAGATCGGGGCCCTCAGGGCCCCCGCGTGGGGCAGGGAGGTGAGAATCAGCCCGAGTCCCCCCCGGGTCCTGATGTTTCTGATGGTGAACGGCTGAACCCCAATCACCCACAAGCTCCGTAGTCATTGCTTTTGGCGGAATCCCGGGAGGGCCCTCAGTCCTTCCTTAACTTTCAAAGCCCAGTTTCCAGACGGTTTTTGCTCCTTTCTGAAGAGAAAGAAACCAAGGAACAGGTGACGGGGCTGTCAGAGGAGGTCACTCACTATAAGAAGATGCGCGTAATAAATGTGAGGACGCGCCCGACAAAAAGTCCCTCGTGGAGTCACTCCGTGTCAAGTTAATCCTGCTGCTGAAGAGAACGCCGCCATCTGTTTGAACAGCCTCTTGCCTTCACTGCCCGGGACCCTCTCTGGATCAGAGGCTGAGTGTCCATCACCCGGTGAGCTCATCCGAGGTGACAGCCTCCGACGCAGACGGGGACCCTCCTGTCAAGGGCTTCTCGTCAGAGGCAGAGGCCCACGTGTGTACTCACCCCCTCCCCTCGGGCGTGAGCGACGCCGGCTAGTAGCTGCCCTCCCGCTGTGCCAGGTATTCGTCGCAGATTGAAACTTCAGCCTTTGTGCTGCGAGCTGCTGGTACCTGCAAAGCTGTTTAGGAGGCCTGGCAGCGTTGTCTGTAGGTTCAGTGTGTGTTTTGACATGTAAATTTACATGAGGCATATTTAATCAGCCACAGTGATATGCTAATTGGATTCATCTGTGAACTGAATAAGACACACATTTGAAGAAAAATGAAGTGAACTTATTACCAGCTGAGACACTTTGTAATCAGTGCTGTGCGTCATCAAAATGCGGAAAGGTCAAGTGCCAGGTATCTGTGGGGACTGGGCTGCCCCGGTTCAGGTCGTCTGTTTTCCTCCTTCCGTAAAACGCAGTGTGACTTGCGAACCCTCAGCAGGGCGTGTCACTGTCCTGGGTGCTGATTTGCAGGAGCCCTGGGGGCACCCGACACCAGGGCAACCCGTGAATCCATTGTGGATGTGTGAGTGTGTGACCATGAGTGTGAGCGTGCAAAACACAAGGTGAGTGTGCAAGCGCATAAGCACATGTTGGGCGTGTGTGAGTGTGCAAGGGCCCGCGTGCAACGTGAGAGCACTGTGCAAAGCATGGGCGTGAGCATTCAAACACGAGTGTGCAAGCATGCAAACACGAGTGCAGGTGTGAGGGAGTGTGCCAGCACAAGCACGCAGGCACGTAGAAGTGGAGAGGAGGGGTGCGTCCCCGGCCTGTCCCCAGCGTCACACCGGACCCCAAGCGCTGAGCTTTGCCCAGAGCACCAGACGGGGCTCCCGCCCTCCACGTGCACAGCGCTGTCAGAGCCTGGGGCCCCCCGTGGGGAAGCCGCGCACAGGCCGCTGGTGCTCCAGCTGCGCCCGGCTCCACGGTGACAGCACGCTCCCGCTCGCTCCCCCAAACGCACTCTCTGAGGCGCCGCCAGCCATGGTCGCCCTGCTCACCATCACCTCTGCTTCTCATCCTTTACCTGGAACCGGCAGAGGGAGGCTGGAGCTCTCAGACGTGAGGGCCTCTGGGCCCGGGCGCCCCGCTGTGGGGGCAGCACCTCTGGGTTCCACCCTCTCTGTCCTCATAAGTCTGCTCACCAGCACCCTGCACGCGGTCATTGCGGGCGGGGTGCTTCCCGGACTGTTCCCTGCAGGAACGGCTTTTGTAAATGCAGCAGCGGGTGGAGTGAAACTTACCCAGTGAAGCAGTGGTGGACGGAGACGGTAGTGCAGCTGGACGGAGACGGGGTTGGCGGGGCCTCTGATGTGTCGAGTGTCTTCTTGTAGGAGCAGGGGTGCGAGGGTGATGAATAGGCTTTTCCTTTTCAGGGGGCAGGTGCTTGAGGAACCGGGAACAGGCAGGCAAGACGGCGGGAGAGACAGAATGGGATGGGGCCCTCCCCGCCTCCCCAGCCAGGGATGCCTCTGAACCCTGTGGAGAAAGGAGCCCAGCCTGGCTGCAGAGACGAGGCCGCGACAGGACCGCCGGCACCGGGAGGGTGTGTGCCTGGAGAAGCGGGAGGCCACGGATGCAGGCGCGTGGCCTGTGGGTGGTGAGGAAGCCCCAGGGGAAAGCCTGGGAGCCTGTCCGTGAGCCCCCAGAGGACCCAGAACAGCAGGAGCTTCCTGAGGTGGGTGGCTTCAGGCCTGCAGGTGTGAATCATAAAATCAGGACAAAGTTGAGTTCGTCTTACTTTTTCTGGTTAAGCGAGAGGGCGCTGAGCTAAGGAAACGTGAAGCGCAGCGGTGCCCACGGGCAGTGAGGACGGGGCACGGAGTAGAGACTCTGCTCTGTGACGGATGGTTTTTCTTTGATTCGAAGAGAAGATGGAAGAATAATCCATGAAAACCTGCGTTCAGTGAGTGGTTCAGCTCTTCAAAGTAATTCTATCAACAGTTTTAACTGTAACTTTTCTTAGGCGACTTAAGCAGCGGTTTGGTTGGACACATCTTTCTGGGCATGTGTTCTTGGTCAGGGCACCCACCGGTTGTTCGCAATGGGTTAGTGTCCTCTGTTCTTTAACTTCTGGGGCCCCGAAGGTGGCCGAGCACCGAGTGTCTGCCAGGCAGCGAGGGGCAGCCCTGGGCTGCTGTGCGGGAACTCGAGCCCCAGAACTGGGGGGTCGGCCGTGGCTCTGAGCGCCAGGCCCGGCCTCCGGCCTCGGCGTTTACACAGCCATTCGAGGGTCTCGATGAGCAGGTGAGGAGGCAGGGCAGTGCCCACCAGGAAAGCGAAAGCCTCGGGAGATGAGACGGGGTGGCCAGGAGGCGGCGGGGACGGCCAGCCGAGGACGGAGGAGCCGGGCGTGCAGAGGCCACAGTCCCCGGAGCAGCCGAGGCCCCGGGTGGGCCCGCTCGGGAGGGGGCCTGGTGGGGGGACGGGCAGGATGTGGCGGGCCTGGGGCACCGGAAAGGGGGGTTGGCGGGGGCCTGCCTTGCCTGCTTCGTCCACCTGGGGCCCTGACCCTGGCACAGCCGCCCTCTGTCCCCCTGCAGTGCTGGTGCCAGGATGCCCAGGTGGCCCCTTGTGTCTGACGAAGAGTCCAGCCATCTGCACGTGCCCCCCGCTCTGACTCCCTTTCAGACCCACCCTCCGCCCCCAGCACCACCTGCATCCTCCCAGGCACCCGCCCCGGGGCCGCTCGCGCTGCGGGGCTGCGTGTCCCTGCCTGGACCCTGGCAGGCTGGACACTCCGGCCCTTCTTTTCCTGGGGCTACGACGATGTAACTGGTCATCGTGCGCGTCCCTCGTCTTCCTGTCGGACCAAAGGCCTCTTGAGGGGGAAGGAGGCCCCTCGTCGGCCCTCGGCCCACCGAGCTGTTCGTGGTGCTTGGCCCCTACACGGTCCTTCCGACTCTGCCCGTTACTCCGCCACTGCCGACCCCGCCCGGAGAGGGCAGCTGGTACCACAGAGGTGCCACGTGCAGAGCAGGCACTGCCACGCTGTCCGGGAGCAGAAGGGTCAGTGTGGGTCAGCCGTGTGTCTGGAGGTTCCACCCCAGCTGGGGGCCACCCGCCCTCCCCTGCTTGGTTGTAGCCTCATGGCCTGCCCCTCTGCCGATCCAGGTGGATCAAGGCTAAATTAGAAGTAAGCCTCGGTGGGTTGGAACGGCCTTCTTGCAAGTCGGCGGGACGGACGCCCGGCCGCAGGTGCACAGAGGACGGGGCTCAGTCTGTAGGTGGCGGGTGAGGGATTATGGCTGAGAAACTCATGCCCAGCTAAGGAGGCGCAGGAGCCCCTCAGGTGGGTGCTCCCCCTGCTCTGCCGCCTTGTCCAGGGGCACCAGGTGCCCACACCCTGCAGTGTCGGCGGGGTTTACGTCATTACCGCAGGGATGGTGTCGGGAACGTGCTCGCAGGTAAGTCCAGGACGGGCTTAGTGACCTGAAGGGCGGCTCCTGGAAAGGCAGTGTCAGGACCCCGGGGTTTAGGTTTTGCCCCTGGGTCTGTCGCTAACCGGTTGTGTTAGTTGTCGCTAACTAGTGGTGCAATGATTACTAGTTGCTTGTTCTCTCAATTCCTCAGGCCCCTAGTTATAAAACAGGAGGTGTTTGCTAAGTAATCTCCGGAATCTCTGCCGACAGAAAGATGCTCTGAATCCAGGGCGTGTCCGCACCCTGCACGCACCTCCCCGCTTTCCCTCCAGCATCCACTCTGTCTCTGCATCTCCTCTCGACATGAATATGCACAGTGCCGGCCCAGGCCAGCACCACCAGGGCATTCGGGATGCAGAGCCGGCATTTATCTGCACAGCCAGGATCTTTACCACTGGAAAGTGGAAAAGTGGAAATCTGATGAATGTAAACATCTTCCCAATTTACTTTTTTTAAATAAAAAAAAGTATTTCTCCAGCCACTTGGCTCCGCCTGACACAGAGGCTCACTTAGCTCTACTTGTTCACTGCTGTCTTCTCCAGAAACATGCCGGTGCTGCACGTAATGTGCCTGTTTTCCAAGAAGCCCTTGACTTTTTTAACTGAATTGGATCCCCGTCCCCAGCTGTACCTTTGGATGGTTTCAGCATAAATTCCCATTGATTTCAGGGTCGATGCACACGTGTAGCTTCAGCACAGGGGGGTTTAAGAGGGCCCCTTTTTGTTTTCAATATGGGAAGTTTGCTTAAAAACCATCCAGCAGGGATCATCTCTCCTGCGATCCTGTTTCTCCTCTCAGCTTCCTGCTGCTCCTGTTGAGAATGAAAGGCCGCCCTGCGTCCCCTCCTCGGTGTTTCGTGAACTTAAGCTGAACCTCTGGAGGCTTGTGTGCAGGAGGGGCGTCTTTCCCGGGCGCCCAGCACCCGGCCTACACCACCCCGTCCGGTCCCGTCGTGGTCATCTGGGGCCACCGTTAACTCAGCTGCTCCTGTGCCCCTTGCCCTCCGCTGCCGAGTTTGATTTTACAGTGACTCGGGGTCCCGAGCCCCTGCTCCCCCAGGCCTCCTCCCCACCGGGTCTGCCACGACCCCGGCTGTGCTTCCCTCCCAGGCACCTGACCACTGGTCTCCCTTTGGGGCTGCAAGTAATTGAGACCCGGCTCCCTGTTCAGTAGGAACTGGAAAGACACACGTGTTGGAAAGCTGCTTTGCTTTGTTATTTTCCAGTTTCTGCAGGGGGAGGATGAGGGCCAGACACTGATGAAATGGATAATAAGCGCCCCCAGCCCCTCCCGCCTCCTTCCGGTTCCTCACTCTTCATCTCGTCAAGTGCTCCCTAGATAAGCCAGCTTAATAATTTCTCTCCTGTTTTCTGTGCCACTCAATCATTTTTTATTTAACCAAAGACTGCTTTGGACATTTCATGGGCTGTTGGTTTATAAAATCCTATAACTCAGATAAAGTGTTTTAAAATTTTCTGATCTTAAGCATCCTACAGGGTTGCTTTCAGGGTTAATTAATTTTATGAACATTGCACGTGCCGTGGTGTGGGACAGGGGTGTGAGACGCAGTGTTGGTGGCGGGTCTGTCCTCGCCCGTGGAGTCCTCACCATTCCCTCCGTCCCCTGCACACGTAGGTGCTCGGCGCACCTTTCAGTGAGTCAAGTAAGTTAACCTTGCACGTTCCACGAAGGCTGTGTGGCCTGTGTGTGAGCCCCGTGATGCAGCAGGCATGTCTTCCCGGGTCGCGTGTCCAGCTTCAGAATCTCCTGGCGTGTTTAACTGCATCTTCCTTTAACACAGACATCTTTCTCATGACATTGACCTTCCAGAAGGCTTCTAACAGGTAATATCTATACAGGAAGACCCCCAAACCATGTGTTTAATAAGAGCTTTGCAAGATAGAAGCATTAATAAAGGAGCTAGACGTGGCTCGAAGGCAATCTGTCTTTTCAAGCACGAGCTTAGTCATTGGTAGGAAAGGATGTTATTGAGAAGAGTCTCGTGACGAAGGGTTAGGAAAAGCCGAGAGCTGACCTTAAACGAACCAAATCCACATAAACTTAGTTCCTTTTTCTGGACCTAAGTGCTCAGGTCTCTGTCTGGCCAGAGGTTTTCCAAGATAATAAATATTGACTATTTGTAGCTTTCGATTGTTTCTTTATATTAATGGTATTAAGAACTACTTGGGAAAAAGCAGTCAACGATTTTTATACAGATGATGTATTTTTTTTCTTGTTTTCGGCGTCCCTTAATAATGAGTAGGTCCATTTCAACTCCCCCGGCTTTCTCGCTGCTCCTCAGACATTCCAGGCAAGCTCCCCCGGGGGCCTCTGCACTGCCCCCCTGAAGCCTGCAGTGATTTCCCTCGATATTTGCATTGTTTCTTTAGGTAGATTCTCGTTCCTTACCTATGTCACTTTCCTTCTCTCTAAGGAACCTCTTTCAACATTTCTCTCAAGGCAGATCAGCTGTTGACAAACTCGCTCATTTGTCTTCGATCAGAAAAAGTCTCTATCTCTCCTTCACTTTTGAAGGATCCAGAATTGCTAGGTTGGCGCGTGTGCTTTTTCCTTCACACATTAAATGCTTAATTGCGTTCCCTTCCTGCTCACGTGGTTTCTGAAACAAAGTCGGTGTAAGTCTGCCCTGGCTGCTCTGTAGCTGCTTTTCCCTGTGGCTCGTTCACGATCTTCTCTGTCTGATGTCGTGTAGTTTGAATATGATGTCGCAGGTACAGACTTGGCGGGAATTTCTCGGGCTTGGTGCTCGGACGTGTGATTCAGTGTGCGTCACTCGTTTTGAGCGTTTTCAGCCATCGTGTCTTCAGTTTGTTCTCCTTCCGGTTTCCCATCACACAAGGTGCACCTTGTGCAGCCCCTCACATTCCTGGGTAAAACCTCCTCTGTCTTTTTCACTCTCCCCGCAGAGCAGTTTTGGGGCCTCTTCCTCAGCGCTGACCAGCCTAGGCCTTCACCGTTTCTGCTACACTGTTCCAATTTCTAGCATTTCTTTCTGATTCCTTCTGAGCATTTCCGTTTCTCTACTTATACTACCCATCTGCTGTTCCATGCTGTCCTTTTTCTCTGTTAGCAATCTTAGCATATTGATCATAATTATTTAATATCCCTGATCTGATAATTCTCAATCTGTGTTTTGTCTGAGTCTGAGTCTGGTTCTGATCTCACTTTGCCTCTTCAGGCAGTGATTTTTGTTTCTGTTTTGTTTTGTTTGCCTTTGTGATTTATTATTTGTTGCTGAAAGCCAGGTACGATGTATGGGGGAAAAAGGAACCAGGGTAGATGGGCCTTCTGTGCGAGGTTCTGCATCTCTTTGGCTGTGAGTCAGGTGGTATTTACTGTTTACGTGACCATAGGAGTCAGAGGCTAGTAGTTTTTCAGTTTATTTCGTCTCCTCTGTCCTCTTTGGGTTTCCCTAGAGACTTCTTCTTAAATGAAGTCTGAGAGGCTCAGTTCTTTACCTATTACTGTGCAGAAGCCCTGCGATGCAGTGGTGAGGCATGGAAGGAGGGGCCCAGCCCCTGGTCTGTGGTCGGGTCTCAGTCCTCAGCGAGCCTGGGCCATGCCCGTCGCACACGCTTCTCAGAGTTTCTCTCCCTTAAGTGAGCATGAAGTCTAGAGGGACCTGGAATTGGGAACACGTACATATCGTTTATGTCTTATAAATGGTGCATGCATAGTATTTGCAGTGTATTATATGTACTACATTATACATGCATTATAAACGCCATATACGTTTTATATATTACATAAATGTACACAGTTGACCCTTGAACGATGTAAAAATTAGGGTTCCAACCCTCCACACAGGCACGAAAACCTGAGTTTAACTTTACAGTCAGTCCATCTGTGGTTCCACATCCGTGATTAAACCAACCACAGTCCTGTAGTATTTACTACTGAAAAAACCCATGCAGTTCAAACCAGTGTTGTTCAGGGTCAACTGTATTACATTAAAATATATAAATATAGGGGCTTCCCTGGTGGCGCAGTGGTTGAGAGTCCGCCTGCCGATGCAGGGGACGCGGGTTCATGCCCCGGTCCGGGAGGATCCCACATGCCGCGGAGCGGCTGGACCCGTGAGCCATGGCCGCTGAGCCTGCGCATCCGGAGCCTGTGCTCTGCAACAGGAGAGGCCACAACACTGAGAGGCCCGCGTACTGCAAAAAAAATATATATATATATATATATATATATATATATATATATATATATATATATATATAATTATTTACATACAAATGTTATGTATTTTTATATATGGTATAATATTTGGTTATATAATCTTATAATATCATATTTGAATACGAATACTTTTTCAGTTCATTATATATATTACAAAGATAAAGATATAGCTTATCTTTTATCTTTTTGTATGGTATCTTTTTATTGCATAGAATTTAAAAATTAATCTCATCAAGTTTATCAATATTTTTCTTTATAATGTTTTACTTTATGTATATGCATGGAATATTACTCAGCCATAAAAAGAAGGAAACCCTGCCATTTGCAACAATATAATCAAGTTTGAGGGTATTGTGCTAAGTGAAATAAGTCAGACAGAGAAAGACAGTTACTGTGTAATCTCTCCTCCATGTGGAATTTTAAAAAACCAAACCCATGGAAATGGAGAGTTGATTGGTGTTTCCCAGGGCAGGGGTGGGGCAGCCACAAGATGGTCAGAGAGCACAGATTTTCACTTAGAGGATGAGTAGGTGCTGGAAACCTGGTGCCAGCCTGGTGACTGTGGTCAGTAACAGGAAAGTTGCTGAGAGGAGATCTTAGAGTTCCCACCACACGTGCACAAAGTGACAGTGTGAGGTGGTGGACATGTTAACTCACCTCACTGTGGTCATCATTTCACACTGTATACGTGTAGCAAATCATCACCTTTTACACCTTAACTTACACAGTGTTACATGCCGTTTGTATCTCAATAAAGCTAGAAACATAATAAACATTAGTTCAACTGCAAACAAGGTAAAATTATTTTATAGTTGGTTGCTGCTGGTATGTAGGCACACAGTTTTGTATTTTGACCTTGTGTCTTTCATCCTTAAAAAAAATCTCGTATGAGTTATACTTGTTTGATTATAGATTCTCTTAGCATTTTCATAGATGTATCATCTACAGTGAATATTTGCTGTCTTCCTTTCTAATCCTACATATCTTGTAATTTTTCTTATTTTATTAGTTATCTAGAATCCTCTGTATAGTGTTAAATAAAAGGAGTGATGTGAGACCCATCAATTTTTCAGTATTTCATTTTGCCAAGGATGATGTTTGCTCAGTGATTTTACTAGAAAACCTTTATTGAACTAAGGAAGTTGTATTCCTAGTTTTTAAAATTTTTTAAATTTTGAACGGATGAAATGCTTATTCTTGATCTCTGAGATGTTATTGGGTCTTTTCTCTGTTTAGCTCTTAGTAAAGCAAATGACATTGACAGACTTCCTGCTGTAGGAAGTCTGCAGTTAGGTTAGACCCTTTTTGGTTATGAAGTTTTGTTGATTTCCTTTGTTGGATTCGGTTGCTAATATTTTTTGAGAAGTGAAATCCACTTATTTTTCTTTCTCATATTTTTGTTGTCCAATTTTAATATCAAGGTGGCTCTTGACTACAGGAAGATCTTTGTAAGACAGGGAATAGCTGATGCTATGGGTGCGGGGAGTCTCCTGGGAGCCGAATTCCGATGCAGCCGTTTAATGTTGTGAGAAGAGTCGGGTTCTATTCTCTTCAGTTCAGTTTTGGAACTTTGTATTTTTTCCTGAAAATGATTCATTTATGTTTTCCAATTCTGTTTATATTGTTCATAATTTTCTCTTGTGGTTTTGTGAATCTCTGCTGTGTATATTGTCACAACCCTTTTTCATTCCTAACATTATTTATTTTTGCTTTCTTTTCTTTCCTGATAATCTTGATTAGATGTCTTCTGAGTTTACTAGACTTTTCAATTGACCAGCTTCTGGGTTTTTGTTAATGTTCTCTATTGTTTTCCTTTTCATTTATTTCTGCTGTTATGGTGTCTTTCAGATGATTACATTGTCTCAATTTCTTATGGCATCAATTCTCTTGTTTGCCTTTTCTTTTAAATTTTGCCAACATTGCCTCATTATGGATCATTTTCTACTGGTTTATAATTTTCACTGTAAGCTTATCTTCGATGTCTCCCTTCCTCTTGGGAGAACCATATGGAAGACCCAGGAACCCTAAGTGTGGGAAATGTTCCTCCAAAGTGGTTTTAAGGAGAGTGATCCCAGTTGGCGTGTTAAGTACACAAGAGTTTTACTGTATTAGGGTGTGACACCCTGTATGATGCAGACTCTTGGTCTCTCTTGCCCATGAGAGATATTTTTGTTTCCATCCAGGGTCTGAAGACAAGGCATCCTGCCCCCCACCCCAGCGAGGGCAGGTTGTTCTGAACCACTTGCATGCCAAGGCAGCAGTTCCATCCTTCATGTGGGTGTCAGGACCCGGGTCTGCGTGCCCCGCCTGTCAGAAACTACCCCACCTATTGCCGTGCTTGTCTGTGGCTGGAGCTTTGGGTTTCTCTGGGGGCATCTGGGGATTCCCTCTGCTGCTTCCCAGTTTAGTAGTGGATCAAAATCTTTGTCCCATTTTATTGAACACGCTTATGCATCAGACAGGGAACAGTGTCCATGTTGTTTTTACAATGTTTGCTTCAGCCTAAAGTTCCTCTTGACTCTTAAAGTTCTGTGATAAGATGCTTGTTGATTATGAAATTAAGAGTATTTGAAAGTGCACATTTTTGCCACATGGCTGCTTATAAAGACAGCCGCACGTCAGATTTCCTAGACAATCAGACCTCAGATTTTCAGTCCTCCTGAGCGCAGACATACTGGACAGGCCACGTGTTCTGAATTGGAGTTCCAAAAAAATGGTGACTGTAGTTAGGAGAAGAATTACTAAATCGATCCCAGTTTTCAGTGAGGGCGTTTTGTCCATCATGGGTGTGAGGAAGGTTCTGTGTGGAGCGGTGGCTGGTAGACAGGTGTCCGTGTGCACCTCATACCGCCAGCTCTCGGGGACCGGAGTCCACTCTGCCGAGCACTGGCACCGTCCTGCCATCTGGTCTCCACGTCAACAGGCCAGGCCTCTGCTGGGACCCAGACGGTGTCGTTGGTCCTGGAGTGGGGAGGGGGAAGGAGCTGGGGCAGGTGAGGGGTCCAGGGCCCCCCAAACTTTGGTTCCGGGTCTGGTGGGGCCTCCTGTCGGTCCCTCTGTGTGTCCCTCTCCTGCTGGGGTGCGGAGAACAGCTGAGCCGCAGACGTCACAGACTGGATGCCGTGCGAGGCTGCCGTGGATCTGGCCCTGCTACCCAGGGTGAACCCCGCTTCTCAGGTGGAGAGCACAGCCCCCAAGGCTGCCCTTGCTCAGACCCCAGCTGCAGGCTTGAGAGTCCCCAGGCTGCCCACACTTCTGACCACCAACTATAAATTTGGGGTTCCCACAACTCCCTCAGGGTCAGTAACTCCCTAGAGCGACTCGGAAAGCTCAGGAAAGCACTAGCCTTACAGCCAAAAGGGGTACAAACCAGGACCACTGAAAGAAGGGACCCAGAGGACAAGGTCTGGGGGCCCCTGAACGTGGCTTCTGTGCCCCCTCCCCCGGGAGCTGGGACACGCTGCTCTCCCCCATGTCCACTTGTCAGGACAGCAGGGCACGGCCAGCCACAAGGGCTCCCGAGCCTGATGGCAGGGTTTTTATGGGGTTTCACTGTGTGAGCGAGATTGCTGAGTCATTGGCCGTGAGGCAGGCACCGGTGGCCAGCACCCCAGCTTCCTCTCCTGCAGGGTCTCTCTGGGGGGCAGCCCTATCCGGAGCCCTCGTTGGCATCAACCACCAGGTATGGTCCAAGGACTCACCCGTCACAGGGAAACTCCAAGGATTTAGTGGCTCCTCCCAGGAACCGGGACAAAGCAGCCAAATTCTAAACCACCCACCTAGCTAAACTAGGCGTCGCTCAGCCAGCCACTGCTTCCTGGCCCTTGCCCTCCCCTCCCCGGAGGTGAGCTGCGTCCCCAGCCTCATGCCTGGCCTCACCGAGCCTCACATCGCCCAGATCCTGCCTCTGGCCCAGAACTGTCTGGCCTCCAGCCCAGGCTCTTGTTCTGCTCTCAGCCCAGCACTGGACCTACAGCTTGGCCAGCTGCCTCCGTGAATCCTTCCCAGGAGAAGCACTGAACAGACGCGCCCCGAGAAGCAACTCACAGAGGCTTCTCACGAGGAGACCGGCCCCTTCCTCTGCGGAGCCTAGAGATCAGAGACGGTCCGCCTCTGCTGTGCAGGAACCAGCTCCCCGGCCCGTCCTTGAAGAGTTGGGGGTGGGGGTGTGAAGAGGTCACTGCCCCCCAGGCCATGTTGGACACATGGCCTCCCAGGTCCAGAGTTCTGCTCGGTCCTGTCATTAGCTCTGTTGGCCCTCCGGGTGTCACCCCGTGTGACCAGCCAGAGACAGATGCCTGCTTCTCCGTGAATGCACAGCCGAGCGTATGTAGGACCTCTCTGTGTTGACAGTCATACAAACTCACCACCCAGCATTATATGCCCTTTATCCAAATTTCCCTCGTCTGAGCCTCACAGGATCCAATCTAATTCTAATGCATGGAAAACTGCCAAATATGCCCTTAGGTACTCTGCGTGTGATTCAAAACTTCGTAACCTGTCTTTTCTACTCTGGCATTCGTCTTTTCAGACTAAACAGTTATTAATTACAGACTTCCTTCCTTTAATTTGCTTTACCTTACCTTTGCCTTTCTCTGAACTTTATTTTAATTCTGAGATACACATACACACACACACATTTAACACACAAACACAACTCACATGTACACACATATATACATGCTACTACACTGATTTGGTTACTTGATTTGCTATCATTCCATAATATCTCCCCAATATTGAAACTTTTTGCTGTTTTCCTCTAGAAATAATTATGGCTCAAATTAACTTTGAGGTGATCCCAGCACCTGGAGAGCCAGAATATGACTTGACGTTTAAGTTACTTCAGCAGCATTTCTGATGCTTCAGGGAAACACACGGCTGCAGCGTTGCTGCCGTCTTAAGGGACAGGACAGTCCCTACTTGTCTGAGATCCTCGTGTCTTGCTCTGTGTCTAAATGAGTTTTAGAAGGATTATTTTGGTAAATATTTAAACGACAGACACTCATAAGGCCTTCTTTAAAAGACGAAATATATGCTTTTAGTTGATTGATTCATAGAGCTACATTTTAAGCGGATTGTAAGTGGATTGTAAATTTATGCATCTGCCTGGGATTATGTCCTCTTGGGGGGCCGAGAACAGTTGCCTGTTCCGTGGCCCCATGGTTTAATTATACGTACGATGGGATTTCCTGCCTGAGTTTGGGGTGTGTCCAGTGGGGTCACTTTTCCCTGCAGATGTACCGAGGCAGGTGGCACGGAGTGGGGTGGTGGCCACACACCGTCCTGGGCTCCCTCTGGGTCCCTCTCGCTGGAGGAGGACCTGCTATCTCAGGCGTCACACCACGCTCACGGGGCGGGGGCACAGGAGGGGCCTGGAGACGGGGCCAGCCCCGCCTCCGAGCCTGCCCCGCCCGTCCTCCCTGACCAAAATCATCTCGAGCTCCAGGAGAGGCAGTACTCTCAGAAGGCGGGGAGGACAGCCGGCTCAGTTGCCCCAGCGCGAGAAGCAGAGGAACCAAGGAACTTCAGCGGTTTCCGTGGGGTTGACGCCCCAGCTCCCTGGGGCGTCTGTCTTGCAGTTTCCCTGCAGCAGTGTTAGCGGGGTCCCGCGTCGCTGCTGTAAAGACCGCCACCCAGGTGCCAGCCCTCTTCTCCGGTACGGTCGACCTTGTCTCCCCCACTTCATCTCTCATGTTATCTAGCGGCTCCTGACCTCTCTTCCTGTTCCTTTTTTGAAAAAAAACAAATGAATAGTAACATCCATTGAGGACTCGAGCGCCTTTTGAGGGTGTGTGAGGACGCCATTCATTCCTACAAAATATACTCTGCCTTCCCGTCACTTATTTTTTCTAAAGTCAGAAGAAGCATTAACTTCCCAATTTCTGAATATGCATTGATATTATTTTTCATTTAAAAAATAAAGCAGCTTAAAGGGCTTTTTTTCACACTCTCATTTGTGGACAATATTTCCTCACAAAGTGATGGTATTTGGTGCGAACACACTGGTTATAAGTGAACATCTTATTATAACAAAGGGCATTTCTGCGACGTTACTGTTCGTGGCTCTGCCCTTGGCGAGACCTGTCCTCCCTTGAAAACAAAATGGACCCCAAACGTCAAACGTGGGAACCTCTGAGTGCAGGGATGCAAGAATATTCGGAAAGGTGTAATGTAAAATTCATTGTCCTGGAGTTGGCGTTTGTATCATGGCAGGATCAAGGCACCGGTCAGATCACACAGTCTTCCAGGACAGATGTTTGGCTCTGCTTTTAAATTTTAGAACAGCTGGGCAGACAAGGAAGACATTAAAGAAAGCAGTGGTTCAGTGACCAAGCCACGTTGTTTCAGCGTTCTCCACCCACACCTGGCTGAATTAAACACGTTACCTTGGATCTTCAGCATATATTGCAAATTACTAGATGGTGTTAGTTAATATGATTCCTTGCCTTCTTTTTCCAACTTAGCAACCACAGGGTGGAGAGGAAGGACGGCCTCTGGAAGAGAGCCCCGGGGGACCGTGAGGAGACCCCCGGTGCGGCCCGACCTGGCCGGCAGCATGGTGGGGAGGAACGGCCGCAGGGCTGTGTTGGTCCCTCGGCTGCCGAAGCAGCACCACAAGCTGGTGGCTGAAAACTGCAGAAGCGACGGTCTCACCGCCCGTGGGCGCCGGCAGGGCCAGACTCTCTGCAGGCTCCTCTTCCGGGTTCTGGGGCTGCCGCGTCCCTGGGGTCCCCCGGGTGTAGATGCATCACCCCGTCCCCCGTCCGTTCACGTGCTGTCTTCCCTGTCTGCATCCAGATTTCCCACTGGCACGAGGACACCGTCATACTGGGGTAGGCCCACCCTGTGACCTCGTCTTAACTTGCTCACCCATGTGAAGACCCTGTTTCCACATGAGGTCCCGTCACAGGGCCTGGCAGTTAAGCCCAGCGTGTCTCCTTGGGGCCACGAGCACACAGTGTCGGCCGCGCCCTTTCCCGGAGCTGGGGTGTGGCTCGTGGGTTCACCTCACAGGCCTCTCGGGTCTGCCCGTTCGTGCGACTTGCCTCTCTGGGGGGATTCACGTCTGTACTGTTTCACCTTTAAAAGTAACCAATCTTGATTGGCAGGTGAAGTCCCAGCGTGGCAGTTCCGCCTCAGAACAAGTCATCGTGGGTGCTTTCTGCTTGTTCCTCAGCTATCACCCTGGTTGGGTGTTGCTTCTGCTCAGGAAAATGTTTCTTTCAATCTAACACGACATTATTCTTGTTCTTTCTTGTGTGTATGTTTCCTCTCTACGTGTCTTTGGCTGTCTTTGGAATCGGTGCGCTCATGGTTCACACACATCATGTCCTCCGGGTTTTGTCGGGTGTCTGACTGCTTCGTCGGGGGGCGGGAGGGAGGAGAGGTTCGGGGGTCGTGCCGGGAGGGCCACAAAGCCCCCAGCCAGGCTGTGCTGGAGGAGGTGACGGGGCGCACGCGGCGCCGAGCTCCAACCCCGCTTCTTCTCGGGCCAACCGCGCCTCCTCCCCGCATCCCTGCCCCGGTTGTATGTTACGTTATGAAGCACGCGGCTCAGGGACAGGCAGAGAGGAGGGGCTCCAGCTTGGAAGCTCCCCCAGCCCCGTGGTTTCGGGGTGTCATGGAGGCTCTGGGGAGGGTCCGTACTGGACTGGCTGCGTGGAACCCTTGGCTGTCGCCAACGAGCTCAGTGTCCAGCCTCTCCCCCTGGAGGTTGGGGGTTGAGGCTGAAACTTCTAGGCCTCTAATCAAGGTTGGGTCTCTCTGGTGACCAGCCCCGTCCTGAAGCCCAAAAGTCGCCGCATTAGAACAGAGATGCCCCATCATCCTTGTCCCTCCAGAGACGTGGGGCTTTTAGGAGCTTGTGCCTGGAAGTGGGGTGCAGGACCAAGGCGGCCTCGGGGTTCAGGAGGCCTGGTGCTGAGAAGCGTGGCTGCTTCCCTCGGCGTCGGTGGGGCAGTGCAGGAGGAAGAAGGTGGCGGACGGGCCTCACCATCGAGGGGGGCCGAGAGGAGACAGGATGGGGTACCGGGGGCCTGCTGTCCGGGAGGTAGGGCGAGGTCCGTGGGCAGGACAGACAGATGTCTGTGGTCGGTCTGGAGCAGCCTGGCTTGTCCACCCGCTTGCTGGGGCATCCAACCGCTCCGAATGGGTGACTGGCTTGAGCGGACAGCCTGATGTTCTGATTCAGGGGTCAGGACAGCTGCTTTCACGGGGTTGAGGTATTTTCAACCAGGTGGTCTTTGCAGTGTGGGCAGGGCCGTGGTCCTCACCTGCTTCGGGGGTCCTGGTCTCCTGCACAGGAAGCGGGTCTGGCTTCCCCTCGTCCCGCTGTGTGCTGCTCCCCTTCTGTGGATTTTGACTCCTCCCTGACGCTGCTGCTTCAGTCCTGGCTGCCCGCCCAGGTTTTACGGGGTTGGCGCCTCTGTCCCTCACGTGGTGACCCTGGGGCAGGACGCCCAGCTCTGGTGGGAGAACAGCCCGTGAATCAGTGTTTCAGAAAGTGCAGGGCCTTCTTCCTAAGCTTACTGTTCAAAACTATTTTTTCCTTCCAAAACTTTAGTCTTCCCCCCACCCCCCGGTTAACATCAATTAATTTAATTCACTTCTCTTTCCCTTGTTCCTAATTTTCATTTGATTCCGCCATCATCTCTTTTCAGTTTAGGCTGGTTGGTATTCTGGTTATGGTTTCCTTGCCTGTTTTTCCTCCTTCTCTCTCTTATCTAAATGGCTTTCTCCCGACATTTGGGAGAGACAGACCGGTCGGTCCTTGGTGCTGCTTTATAGAGTGCCTTCTCTGTACTTTTCTTCTTCATTTTCAGTTTTTTAGCTCCTTCTTTGTTTTTCTCCTCCTTCTTTTCTCCTCAAGCAGATTTTTCACCTGTCTTGTTCATGTAGGTTTTGCAAGTTGACTGGCATTCAAAACAGTGTTGATGTAATCTGAGCCCGAGATTTCAGGAAAAAATTGTGTGAACGCTGGGCCGTGGGTGGGGCTGCTTGTTACGTGGTGCAGCCCTGCCTTGGGCACCCAGGACCACCTGGTAGAATCGCTGTCTATGGGCTCCTCGTGTGCCACGCGGCCCCTGGAGGAGAGGGCAGGTGTGTCGTCAGGCCTCTTTTTATGGAGAACTCCACGAGGTCACCCTGGAGTTGAGTGTGGAACCACCTGTGTGGCTGGGCAGGCACTCGGGGGATGCAGGTGCTGTGCTGCAGGGTCTCAGCAGGGCAGGTCCAGAACCAAAGGCAGCTGTGGTCCCGGGGCCTCTGGTTGGGCGTTTCCACTGCTTCTGTGTCAGGAACCCTTGGTGCACCTGCTAGCGGTGAATGGGCTCTTTGTCTCTAACTGGTAGATTCCTTTAGCTTTAGCTTTAGGGTAGATTTCCCGCCACCCTGACCTGACTGCCAGCCAGAAAACGCTACACGTTCTTCAAAAGAGCCCGGGTCACTGGACCAGGGCACCTTCTTTGGAACTTTGTGCACGTCAGTTCAGTAATCCCTAGTGTTTTACCTGCAAATTAATATTCTGGGAAATGTATCAGTAGCAGTGCTGTGGGTTCTGTGATTTTCCCTAAATGAGCACGTGCTCTGGATGAAACCACGACATCTAAATGTCGCGTCAGCCGCTTAGCCCTCCTGCACGCGGCCCCCGTTTCCATCCGAGCCCAGCCCTGTGCTGCTGTGACGGGCAGGCGTGCGCGGAGCTGGGCGGCAGCAGGACTGGCTTACAGGATGCTGCTTCCCATGGAGCGTGGCCACCTCGGGAGGTTCATGATCACGGCGGGTAACACCCCCAGCCTGTTACAAGGGGAACCGAAGGCAAAGATAAGACCCAGACCAGGGAAGGAAGCGCCGGAGCAGACCCACCCTGGCTCCGTGTCGGCCACTGGGCCCAAGGGCCTGCTTTCTGCTCTGTGTCCGTTGCTGCCCACACACCTCATGGCAAAGCCTTTGTGGATGAGCTTTAGTTTTTGCTCTGTGTTTTGCTTCTGCTTCTGAATCTCACCTGCCGATACCCCGCTGATCAGCTGAGTAGGGGGATGCGAGCACAGGAGCCGAGACCATTCCAGCGGGTCCCCTGTGCATCTCAGCCCCAGTGGTGTTTTTGGCTACCTATACCTGCTCTGTGCACTGGGCTTGGCCGGGTGTGGACGGCAGGCTACAGCTCAGTGTCTGAAATCTGACCCTGTTTCCGGGGTGCACTGGCCGCAGGAGGGGGAGCCCCAGGCGCCACTTGTGTGCCCTCAGGGGTGGGAGACCAGAAACCAGGCCACGCGTGTACCTTGGGGACCTCGGCCTGCATTTCTTAAGTGTTAAGAATGCTTTTTGGCTAACGGGGCAGGCGAGGTGTGGTCGGTTGCATTGTGCCTGCGCGGCGGTCTCCATCCACACGGGCAGCGGGGGTGGGGGGGCGCCCTGCCTCTTCTGGAATCGGGCCTTCCACCCTCTCCCCAGACAGTGACGCTCGCCTGCGTCCCTCGGGGGCACAGTCACTCTGACCCTGGTGCCTTGACCACCTTGGAAGGGAAATCTAATCTAACGGCCACAAAGCCACACAACCACCACCGACTAAGCAAGCCGGTACCCTGCAGCCCCCAAGCCCACTAAAGCTTTCTGTTTTTAGGTAAAATCTGTTGTTTATTGAGAACCTACTGTGTGATGACATTTGTCCAGATACAAGGCAGACACAGGGAGACCGTGGGAAGGCACCTGGTGATGCTCCGCGCCCGAGGTCAGGGACACCTTAGTGTGGGTGGCCTTCCTCAGCCCAGCCACAGGCCAGCGGGCTCGTGCCCCCGTGGTCCGAAGGGGACCTCCTCTTCTTTATCCACTTGTCACCAGAGCCCTCGCTTCTGCCCCACAGCCGGGGACGGGCGGGTCCAGAGCCTGTCCTGGTCATCCTGTTAGCATAGGGCTGGAGGTGCACCTTGGACACGGCTGGGCTCACAGATGCAGGATGCATGTCCATGGGAAGGCCAGGGTTAGGTCATGTTATTGTGCCCTTTTCAGTGGCCATAGGTGATCTTCCGGCAGTTTTTTTTCTTTTAAAAATTTAAATGCACACGTTTCCCTAGATCTGTAAACTCCAGAGCCACCGCCTGATGATTTCAGTTGAGGGGACTGTTCAGGGCAGCTAGCTGTGCTTGTGATTGATCTGCTTCTTGGAATGAACTGACTGTGGTTTGCCCAGACGAGCCAGTCAATTAGGTCAGACCCTCCATCCAGGTTCTAAGGGCCTGGGTGCATCACGCCTCTGGCAGCGAGGATTCTGAGCTCCGTAGTCCTCAGCTTCTCGGGCGTGCACGGGGGCGTTTGGACAGAACACGAAAATGGCCCTCACGCTTCAGGGGGAATTGACACGCTGCTGGACACAAGCACTTAGCAGTTCTGTTCACAGCATCAGCTGGCACCTGCCAAGGAAAAACCCCAGGGCCACGCTCTTTGCGAGTGTGTGTGCATGTGCACGCCTAAGTGTGAGTGCATGTGTGTGCACATGTGTCAGGGAGCGAGAGGGAGTGACTCAAGGGGCAGGGTGGTATGGTGAACACCCGGGACGTGAAGGCTTGCATCCTGATGTCGAGATTTGCTTCAGTAATAATTTCATGTTAAAGATGCAGGTATCCACAGGACGCAAGGTCAGGGAGCCTCGCGTCCACGGTCATCTGTGCCGTGGTGAACGCGGATCCACTGGTGCAGATCACAGGGCGGAGGATGAGCCAGCCAGGATCACACCGCTCTCTGCCCTCCGCTCCCGTGGTGACGGGCACACGCGTGGGATCTGTGCCTTTGGAAAGTTCTATGAGTTATTGAAGAGCCCAGAAATAGAAAAACATTTAAGTGTAACTTACTACGAAGAAAAGTATGCACGTCCAAGGGAGAAGCCCAGCAGCCACCTGCGGAAACCCAAGGGAGCTTGGCCAGGATGCGGTGCTGGAGCCGGCAGCCATCCTGGGAGCCGGAGGACGAGGGCGCGCCCTCGCAACTGAGCCCCGGGGACAGCTTTGCACAGTGACCAACACAGCGAACGCTGGTGATCGGCCAGGAGTCGCAAGGAAACAGCAGCAGTTTCTGCAGATGGACCTGAGCTTATCACCGGCGGGCTTTAGGCTGTGGTGTTATTTATTAGGGGTGAACCTGCGCTGAGAATCCAGCCTGGAGACGCAGGTGCCTCTGCTGTGAGCCGCTCCTCTGGGCCCCTCCCCTGCCTTCTCGACCGGCTCTCTGGGGGCAAAGACGGTGGACAGCCTGGGGTAGAAACTCTGCTCTGAGGGTTAAGATCCTGGCTCAGCCCTTTGGGGCTGCTGTAACAGAACCCATCCTGCGTGCAGACAGCAGCAGTTTGTTCTCACCTGTCCTCTCTGGGGTCCCTTCTGAGGGCACTGATCCCGTCACCAAGGCTCCCCTCTCGTGAAGGCCCCACCTCCTGCAGTCTCAGCCTCTGAGAGTGAGGATTCAGCATGGATTTGGGGGGACACGAGCAGACCACTGGACGGCGCCCTGCCCCGGGGGGCGCTCGGGGGGCAGCTGCACTCCTGCCTGATGTCTCCATGGGATTCGGGCCTTGTGGTTCGGTCACAGGCAGAGCCGGCCGCCCCCAGACACGACGCTGGACATCTCTTCCTCAGAGAGAAGTGTGTTGCAGGTTCAGCTGCTGTTCCATCAGTGGACCCCTTTGAGGACAGGACTGGGTGGAAGGGGGAGGGGGCCCCCGGAGGCCCCGTGACGGGAGACCATCGGGAGGAGGAGCTGCGCTCCGAGATGGGAGGGGCCGCCGCGCCCGGTGCCTCTTCCCCAGGCACCCCCCGCCCCTGGCCTGCTCCGCAGGCGGCATCCTCTCCCTGCCTCTCCGGACGCTGCTTCCCTCCCGGTGCAAAGACAAGGCTGACGGGTTCGGGAGCCCGTCACCTGTCGGGTGCCACGGAGTAGAGGCCACGTGGAGTGTGTGTTCAGTCCCCTGTGGTGCCCACGGCCGGGGGCGAGGCCGGACCATGGAGACCGACGGCCCCCTCCCCGGGGCACCTTGCGAGACCGCTCGCTCGATTTGGGTTTAACTCCGGAACAGATGTTGGCAAACTCTGGCCCATGAACTGGTTGCCCGTTTTTATAAATACAGCTTTTGTTGGAACTAGTTTTGTTATTAGACGTATCAGTCTCCAGGGCTGCTGTAACCACCACAGACTGGGCGGCTTAAACAACAGAGATTGATGTTTTCAGAGTCCTGGAGGCTAGAAACCGGAGGTCAGGGTGTCAGCAGGGCTGGTTCCTCCTGAGGCCCCTGTCCTCGGGTGACCTGCTTCCTGCTGTGTCCCACAGGTCGTCCCTCTGTGTGTGCACATTGCTGTCTCTTACTGTGTCCAAATCTCCTCTTCTTACAAGGACACCAGTCAGACTGCATTAGGGCCCATCCTAACAGCCTCATTTTAACTTAGTCACGCCTCTAAAGGCCCTGTCTCCAGATAAGGCACAGTCTGATATACTGGGGGCAAGAGCTTCAGCATCTGAATTTGGGGGGACACAGTTCAGCCCATGATTTCAGAGTTAGCAGTTAAAACTATGGGACAACAGCTAAATTTCAGATAAATAGCAAGTTGTGCATAGGAAATACTTATTTTTAAAAATTCGTATTTATATGAAATTCTAGTTTAACTGGAAAGCTTACGTGACAGCCCTAATTTGAACCTAGTCATACCCATTCGTGTTTATTTTGCCTGTGACTGTTTTCGTGTTACAGTGGCTTGAATGAGTTGAAGCCAACCCCAATTCCTTTTAAAGTTCACATGAAAAATTAGCCACCACCCTGGGAGAAGGATGTGGGATTTGTAATTAGTTCCCAGGACCAGGGCTTTGAGCACAGTACAGAAGCTAAAACGGCACATCAGAGTTAAAAGTCTGTTCCCCTAGACATTCAGTATTTAGTCTGTGTTGACTTAAAACCTCCAAAGACCCAAGACTGTATAATCGGGAGCGGGATCTATATTCCTCATCAGTTACCTCTATGTCCTTCTGTCTGTTTCCCTTAAGGACTCCCTAATATTCTCTTTCTTAATATGTAGTTGTTTTTGGCCATCATCACTGATGGAGTTTCTCATTGTCTCGTCCTGAATTAGAAAAGTGTTGTCTGTTGGTCATTATTGTGATTTTTTTCTTTCTTGCTTGCTGGTTTTTGGGGGGTTTTTGCGGTACGCGGGCCTCTCACTGTTGTGACCTCTCCCGTCGCGGAGCACAGGCTCCGGACGCACAGGCTCAGCAGCCATGGCTCACGGGCCCAGCCGCTCCGCGGCATGTGGGATCCTCCCGGACCGGGGCACGAACCCGTGCCCCCTAGCATTGGCAGGCGGACTCTCAACCACTGCGCCACCAGGGAAGCCCCTTATTTGCTGTTTTCATTCAAGGCTTTTGAACTTGGTTTCCTATAATTACGGTGGCTTGAGTCTCATCCAACTCCTTCCTAATACCTGCTGTGTCCTAACCAAGTAAACCAGGCGTTTAAAACTTGAGAAGGCAAAGGATGTCAGCAAATTGGAGGGAATTCAGAGAAAAGCGCAGAAATGGTTAAGAGCCTGGAAGATCTACTTGTGAGAAAAGTGCGAAGGAGTTGAGTGTGTTTGCCTTGGAAAAGCGGTGACCGAGATGGGCAGAGGCACAGCCGAGAATTTTGAGTGTGACGATCCCAGGAGAGAGGATTAGTTTAGGGCTGCAGAGGAATTTAATGACCAAGAGAGAGAGGGGCCATTTGACCGGAGGTCGATGGGGGAAGGTCTCCTGTGAAGCTGGGTCCGGCGGAGGGGGAGGAGGAGGTGGGGAGAGACCAGATGCGGCAGGAAGTGAGGTGGCGGCCGGGTGACGGCCATGTTGAGCGAGGCCCCATCGCCGATCGGCTCCTAAAGGCCGTAGGGGATCTTCTGCCCTTTGTGTCTAGCAAAGCGCAGCTTCTCGGTGGCCTCTGCCTGGACTTGGCCTCTGCCTGTCTCCATCCCTCCTTCCATCTGAGAATCTATTTCTGCTGTGGTCCTGGGAGCGTCAGTGAGGCGGGGTTTGGGGACCTCACCGGCCACGTCAGATGTCACCACGCCGCGCCGATTTCGCCTCCAGGATGACCCTGGAGTCTGTTCCAGCCGCTCGGCTGCCGACTGCATCCCCAGTGCAGGCCCATCACGTTCCCCCAACCCAGTCCTGACCCATCCCTCACCAGGTCGGATTCCCCAGTGGCCGCTGGACGCAGACAGAGCCCGCGGTCCTTCCGGCTGTTCCCTGCCTCGCCCCACAGGCTCCCGGCAGCCTCACATGCTGCTTCTCACCCCCAGGCTCTGCCACTGGAGGTCTCCTGCCTGGAGTGGCCCCCCACCCCTCCCCTGAGTGAGACCCTGAGAGACGCAGCCGAGGGGGCCGCCCTGGGCCCCGTATCCACGCCGTGTCTCTAGCGTTGCACCCAAGAAGGGATTAAGATGCAGGAACAGAGTTGCATTGAACTGTGGTGATAACAGTACAATGTTCTAGGTAGGAGAGGGCAGTGCTGGACCCTCAGGGATGCCCCTCGGTCCAAACCACACTGAACAAGGGTGGGGCCCCAGTCCCGGGCCCTCCAGGAGGAGGGTGACACAGAAGTCCAGGGTCAGTGCGGTGTCAGAATTCCTGGTGACCCTGGGCAGTAGCCAGGACGTGAGGCATGGAGCCCAACCTGCAGGAGATGGTCTGGAGAGGCTCGGGGGACAGTGCAAGCAGTAGAGCTCCTGTGCCTGGCCAGCCTGAGGCTGGCGCTTAAGGCAGCAGGGCTGACCTCCGGGGACACTTTGTGCTGGGCAGGGCTCCTTCTGCATGGTCAGGCTCCGCCACTTGGTTCAGAGCTGACCAGGCCTGCAGAGGTGTTTAGTGGGCCTGTGAAGGGAGCAGATAAGACCCGCACCCGCTTTCCCATCAGATGCTTGTCACTAACTCCTGAGGTTGTTTGCTAAAACACACGTCTTCTGTACAATGGGCTCACAAGAAATTCTGGTTTCTCTATTTGATGATATTTAAGCTCCCTCTCTCATCCTTGGAATTCTTTAGAGGAAAGAGACTAAGTAAGAAAAAGGAGTCATTGTATAAACAAGCTGAATCTGTCAGTAGGTCCTGAAGGCAGAGTGTTGTGCTGCATCCTGCCCTCCAGCCAGGGGTCTGTCCTCTGTGACCCTCCGACCCCCATTACGTCTTCACCCCATCTCCTGTGTCCACACCTGGAGGAGAGGGGGCTTACAGACACTCACCGTCTCCCTGCTTCCCTCATGTATCCTGTGTCCAATCCATATGCTGTTTATTTACAATGCTCATTATTTTCTATTTGTACACTGAAAATACTCTATACAAGATAAACATTATATGGTGACAAGCACATCGGTATGACAACAGAGAGCCCTAGAATCAGGAAAGCTTCCCTTGAGTCTGGGACCCATGTGGCATCTTGCCTGTGGGTCAGGATGACCCTTGGTCCTTGAGGTTGTTCCTGGGAGCTGCACTGTGGGTGGGACACTGGCACCAGGCCCTCCTGGTGTTTCTACCCACAGCTCAAGACGGATCCAGAGCCGCTTCCCTCATTCTGTGTTACATGCGATCATGCTCATGTTGTAATGTATTCTACTTCATAATTTTAGTGAATTAATTTCACTTGATTTATACATTTCTTAGAGTCTTTAAAATATTTTTAATTTTTTATATAATTTTATGAATTGAGGTATAGTTGACGTACAATATTATATGTTTCAGGTGTACAACATAGTGACTCACAATTTTTAAAGGTTATACTCCATTTATAGTTATTATAAAATATAGGCTATATTCCCTGTGCTGTACAATATATTCTTGTAGCTTATTTATTTTATACATAGTATTTTGTACCTCTTAATTTCCTACCCCTGTCTTGCCCCTCCCCAATTCCCTCCCCCCACTGGTAACCACTAGTTTGTTCTCTAGATCTGTGAGTCTGCTTCTGCTTTGTTATATTCACTAGTTTGTTTTATTTTTTAGATTCCATGTATAAGTGATACCATACAGTAGTGGTCTTTCTCTGTCTGACTTATTTCACTTAGCATAATACTGTCCAGGCCCATCCATGTTGCTGTAAATGGCAATTTTTATTCTTTTTATAGCTGCATAATATTCCATTTTTTATACATACCCCACATCTTTATCCATTCATCTGTTCTTGGACACTTAGGTTGCCTCCATGTCTTGGCTGTTGTAGGTAGTGCTGTTGTGAACATTGGAGTGCATGTGCCTTTTCAAATTAGTGTTTTCATTTTCTTCAGATAGATACCCAGGAGTGGAATTGCTGGATCATATATTAACTCTATTTTTATTTGTTTGAGGAACCTCCATACTGTTCTCCATAGTGGCTCTATCAATTTACATTCCCACCGACAGTGTAGGAGGGTCCCCTTTTCTCCACACCCTCTCCAGCATTTGTTATTTGTAGACTTTTTTGATGATGGCCATTCTGGCAGGGATGAGGTGATATCTCATTGTGGTTTTGAATTGCATTTCTCTGATGATTAATGATGTATAGCATCTTTTCATGTGCTTGTTGGCCATCTGTATGTCTTCTTTGGAAAAATGTCTATTCAGCTCTTCTGCCCATTTTTTAATCGGGTTGTTTGTTTTTTTGAGTTTGTAAGTTATATGAGTTGTTTATGTATTTGGGATATTAACCCCTTATTGGTCATACCATTTGGAAATATTTTCTCCCTTTCAATAGATTGTCTTTTCGTTTTGTTGGTGGTTTCCTTTGCTGTACAAAAGCTTTTAAGTTTAACTAGGTCCTATTTGTTTATTTTTGCTTTTATTTCCTTTGCCTTAGGAGACATCCAAAACATATTGTCATCATTTATGTCAAAGGGTGTTCTGCCTATTTTCTTCTGGGAGTTTTATGGTTTCTAGTCTTACATTTAGGTATTTAACCCATTTTGAGTTTCTTCTACATGTGGTATTAGAAAAAGTTCTAATTTCATTATTTTACGTGTAGCTGTCCAGTTTTCCCAGCACCACTTGCTGAAGAGACCATCTTTCCTCCACTATGTATTTTTGCCTCCTTTATCGTAGATTAATTAACCATAAGTGTCTTGAGTTTATTTCTGGGCTTTCTATCCTGTTCCATTGATCTATATGTCTGTTTTCGTGCCAGTACTGTACTGTTTTGATTACTGTGGTTTTGTAGTATAGTCTGAAGTCAGGGAACATGATACCACCAGCTCTGTTCTTCCTTCTCAAGGTTGTTTTGGCTATTCAGGGTCTTTTGTGTTTCCATATAAATTAAAAATTTTTTTTGTTCTTGTTCTGTGAAAAACTACCACTGGTATTTTGCTAGGGATTGCACTGAATCTGTAGATTGTCTTGGGTATTATGGTCATTTTAACAATATTAATTCTTCCAATCCATGAACACAGTATATCTTTCCATCTGTCTGTGTTGTCTTCAGCTTCTTTCATCAGTGTCTTATAGTTTTCTGAGTACAGGTCTTTTACATCCTTAGATACGTTTCCCCCCAGGTATTTTATTTTTTGGATGTGGTTGTAAATAGGATTGTTTCCTTAATTTCTCATTCTGATAGTTCATTGTTAGTGTACAGAAATGGAGCAGATTTCTGTATATTAATTTTGTATCCTGCAAATTTACCAAATTCATTGATGAGATCTAGTAGTTCTTTTGGTGGCATCTTTAGAATATTCTATGTATAATATCATGTCATCTGCAAACACTGACAGTTTTACTTCTTCCATTCCAATTTGGATTCCTTTTATTTGTTAATCTTGTCTGATTGCTGTGGCTAGGACTTCCAAAACTATGTTGAATAAAAGTGGTGAGAGTGGGCATCCTTTTCTCTTTCCTGGTCTTAGAGGAAATGCTTTCAGTTTTTCATTGTTGAGTATGATATTAGCTGTGGGATTATCCTAAATGGCCTTGATTTTGTGAGGTATGTCCCCTCTATACCCACATTCCGGAGAGTTTTTATCATAAATAGACATAAATAGATGTTGAATCTTGTTACAAGCTTTCCCTGCATCTATTGAGATTATCGTATGGTTTTTATTCTTCAGTTTATTAATGTGGTATATCACATGGATTGATTTACAGATGTTGAAAAATCCTTGCATTCCTGAGATAAATCCCACCTGACCATGGTGAATGACCCTTTAAATGTATTGTTGGATTCGGTTTGCTAAGATTTTGTTGACGATTTTTTCATCTACATTCATCAGTGATGTTGGCCTGTAATTTTCTTTCTTTCTTTTTTTTTTTTGTGATACCTTTGACTGGTTTTGATATCAGGGTGATGCTGGCCCCAGAAGGAGTTTGAAAGCATTCCTTCCTCTGTAAATTTTTGGAATAGTTTGAGAAGGAGAGGTGTTAACTCTTCTCTAAATGTTTGGTAGAACTCACCTGTGAAACTATCTGGTTTGTTTCTTGGGAGTTTTTTAAATTACTAATTCAATTTCATTACTGGTAATTGGTCTGTTCATATTTTCAATTTCTTCCTGATTCAGTTTTGGGAGATTGTACAATCTAGGAATTTGTCCATTTCTTCTAGGTTGTCTACTTTCTTGGCATATCATTGTTTGTAATAGTCTCTTATGATCCTGTGTATTTCAATGGTGTAGGTTGTAACTTCTCCTTTTCCATTTCTGATTTTATTGATTGGGGCCCTCTTTTTTTTTTTTTGATGAGTCTGGCTAAAGTTTTTTCAATTTTGTTTATTTTTTCAAAGAACCAGCTCTTATTTTCATTGATCTTTTTATTGTTTTTTTGTTTTTTGGGTTTTTTTTTTAAGTTTCTATTACATTTACTTCTGCTCTGATTTTATGATTTCTTTCCTTCTACTAACTTTGAGTTTTTTTGTTCTTATTCTAATTCCTTTAGATATAATGTTATGTTGTTTATTTGAGATTTTTCTTATTTTCTGAGATAAGCTTTATCACTATAAACTTCCCTCTTAGAACTGCTTTTGCTGTGTCCTATAGATTTTGGATCATTGTGGTTTTGTTTTCATTTGTCTCCAGGTATTTTTTAATTTTCTCTTTGATTTCTTCAGTGATACATTAGGTGTTTTGTAGCATATTGTTTAGCCTCCATGTGTCTGAGTTTTTTTGCAGTTTTTTCTCTTGTAGTTGATTTCTAGTCTCACAGCATTGTGATCAGAAAAGATGCTTGATATGATTTTAATCTTTTAAAATTTATGGAGACTTGTTTTATGGCCTAGCATGTTATCTATCCTGGAGAGGGTTTCATATGCACATGAAAAGAATGTGTATTCTGTTGCTTTTGGGTGGAATATAGGTATCAGTTAAGTTCATTTGGTCTAATGTGTCATTTAAGGCCTGTGTTTCCTTATTGATTTTCTGTCTGGATGTTCTGTCCATTGATGTGAGTGGGTGTTGAATGGCAATTCAACTGTGTTACTGGCAATTTTTCCCTTTATGTCTGTTAATATTTTCTTTATGTATTTAGGTGCTCCTATGTTGGTTGCATATATATTTACAATTGTTATATCTTCTTGGATTGATCCCTTGATCATTTTTTAGTGTCCTTCTTTGTCTCTTGTAACAGTCTTTGTTTTAAAGACTATTTTGTCTGATATAAGTATTGCTACCCTGGCTTTCTTTTCATCTCCATTTGCGTGGAATACCTTTTTCCATCCTCTCACTTTCAGTCTGTGTGTGTCTTTAGAGCTGAAGTGAGTCTCTTGTAGACAACATATACATGGGTCTTGTTTTTGTGTCCATTCAGCCAGTCTGTGTCTTTGGTTGGAGCATTTATTTAGTCCATTCACATTTAAAGTAATTATTGATATGTATGTTCTTATTGCCATGTTGGTAATTGTTTTGGGGTTATTTTTATAGTTCTTTTTTGTTCCTTTCTTCTTCTTTCGTTCTCTTTCTTGTGATTTGATGACTGTTTTTAGTGTTATATTTGGATTCCTTTCTCTTTTTATGTGTGTGTATCTATTATAGACTTTTGGTTTGTGGTTACATGAGGTTCATATATAGCCATCAATTTATATAGTGATTGTTTTAATTTGCTACTTCTTAATTTCAAATGCATTTTAACAACCCTGCATTTGTGCTCTCTTCCCCTCTTGGTTACTGTTTTTGGTATCATATTTTACATCTAACTGTTTTGTTTGTCTCTTAACTACTCGTGTGGATATAAATGATTTTACTACTTTTGTCTTTTAACCTTCTTAAGAGCTTTGTATATGGATGATTTAGTACCTTCACTGTATATTTGCACTTACCGATGAACTTTTTCCTTTTATAATTTTTGTGTTTCTAGTTGTCGCCTTTTCTTTTTTGTTTAGAGAAGTCCCTTTAACATTTCGTATAAAGCTGGCTTGCTGATGCTGAATCTTTTAACTTCTGCTTGTCTGTAAAACTTCTGATCTCTCCATCAAATCTGAATGAGAACCTAGCCTAGCAGAATACTATTGGTTGTAGGTTTTTACCTTTCATCATTTTAAATATGCAGAGGCTGCCTGTCACTGGTTGTTGGGGCCAGGTCAGGAGGCAGCTGGCTGTGGAACCCCGGGGGCCTGGCGGCTGGTACTGGTTCACTGGTGGGCAGAGTTGGGGTCTGGGATACGTTGGGGCTTGTGTCCACCCACTAGTGGGTGAAGCCAGGTCCTGGGGCTAGTGCCGGCCCACTGGCGAGCAAAGCCAGGTCCTGGGGCCTGCCTGCAATGTCCGGGGGTATTGGACCCCTGGCAGGTGGGCCCAGTTCCTGACACAGACGACTGTGGGATCTACCTTGTTGCAGAGTTTGTGTTGGCCCAGCTGGCGGGTGGACTGGGTCTCCTGGCTAGAGCAGGCTCACGGGTACACAGAGCCAGGGATTCCGGGGCTGGTGGCTGCCCCCCGGTGGTTGGGGCTGGGGCCCAGGGTCTCTGGCTGCAGGGCCCTGGGGGTCTGAGGTCTGTTGCCTGTGCCCTGGGGTGTGGGGCTAGGTCCTGAGCCCTTTGGTGGGCAGGGCCATGGCCGAGGGCAGCTGTGGGCTCAGGGGTCTGAAGGCGGCCTTTCTGCTGGTGTGTGGGGCTGTGTCCCTGCCTGGCTAGTTGCTTGGCCTGAGGCGTCCCCGTACTGGCGCTGACATGCTGACAGTGGGGCCGGTCCTGGTGCTGATGAGCTAGAGGGAGGACTCCACAGTGGCTCTCGCCTGCTCCAGTGTCCACGTGGCAGAACGAGCTCCCAAGGTGGCTGTGCCGGCGTCTCTTCCCCAGGGGGGAGCTGCGGTCGCCTCCCGCCTCTTGCGGACTTGCCCAGATCAGCGGGTGTGTCTAACCCAGGCTCCTTTCAAGTTACTACTCCTGCCCTGGGTCCCTGAGCTGTGAGATTCTGTGTGCGCCCTTTAAGAGTGAAGCCCCTATTTCTCGCAGCCCTCTGGTTCTCCCGAAAGTAAGACCCACTGGCCTTCAAAGCCAAACATTCTGGGGGCTTGTCTTCCCAGTGCAGGACCCCAGGCTGGGGAGCCCGGTGTGGGGCTCAGTCTCCTCTTTCCTTCGGGAGGATCTCTGCAATTGTAATTATTCTCCCAGTTGTGGGCCACCCTCCCAGGGGTTTGGGATTTGACTCTATTGTGACTCCACCCCTCCTACCCTTCTCTTTGTGGTTCCTTCTTTATATCTTTAGTTGTAGAAGATCTTTTCTGGTGGGTTTCAGTCTTTTTCGTCATTAGGTGTTCTGTAAATAGTTGTAATTTTGATCTGAGAGGAGGTGAGCTCAGGCTCTTTCTCCTCCTCCATCTTGGCCGACCTTTCTCTACGTTTCTTATATTCTCAAAGAGAAGCCAGCTGAATCTTTGAGTAGAGATGGTTTCTACCAAACGTGATGTTGCAACACGTGGGACAAAGCTCCCACAGAGATCTTCCACAGAGACAGACATTTTCTGAAGAAAATTTCAAGTCCAAGGCACACTGTATGTCACAGACTACGAAATCTTCGAGCCTTACAGATTGATATAAAGTAAACAATGCAGTGTCTCCTTACGCAGGAGTTGCAGTTCCACGTGGGTCCCATCAGAGTGCACGCGGCCCTCAGTGCTGCCCTGCTGTGTGGGAGTGACCCCTTACAGCCGCAGTGCCCTGTCTGATGGTCAGGTGGCCGCCCATTGTAGGTGCTTCCTCAGCCCCAGTGCCTGTGGTGGGCGTGCACGCCTCCCAGTCACCCTCCAGTTGCAGTGTTCCCTCGAAGAGGAATTAGGCTGGTCCTCCTCTTGGCCTTCACCACCTGTTGTGAACGTCTGCAAAGCCTTCTCCATCTTGGCCAGATAATCAGAAGTTCGCAGGAACCCTCCCAAGGGCTCTGGGCTGGTGATGGCCGCACCTGGCAAGAGCCCACGTCTTAGGGACACTGGGGAGGGTGTGCTGTCACTCGGAGCCAATCCCACCAAAGGGGTGGACTTGGAGCAGAGACTCAAGTCCACTTAACTCGTGTGTCCGCAGCGATATTGCTGCAGTGAGAAGCAGGAAGCCGGGAACGGAGGCTCTGAGAGGCCGTTTGTTGGCACAGATGAGTCCTGTCTGTCCCACTGTGCGTGGCAGGTCGGCTGGCCAATCAGGTGCTGGCGTGTACTTAGAAAAGACAGTGGGGCCAAGCATGGGGCAGACCTGGTGTGGGCGGGCCCTGGGGGCTTCTGCGTGAGGGTAGGATTGCTTTCACTCAAGGAGGAGGGACCGTGGGGCTGTGTCCCTCACACCTGCCTTCCCCGTCCACCTCCACGGCCTTCTTTTTTCTCGGATTTATTGAGGAATCGTTGACAAGTAACGTTATAACGTATGATGATTTGCTACACGTATACATTGTGAAGCTGTTCCCCAGACCAAGTTAAGTAGCACATCGCTGCTAGTTAGTTAGTTACCTTTTTTCCCTTTTTTTTGGTGAGAATGCTTGAGTCTACCCTCTTATTAGCCCGTTTCCGGGACACGACACGGTGTGACTCGCCACAGTCTCCACACTGCATGTTGCATCCTCAGAAGGCACTGCGGCTGCTCTCAGGAAGGGGCCTCCCACGAGGGCCTGTTGCCCGGCTGCTGGGAGGAGGGCAACTCCCCTCACCCAGCCCTTTTCTTGGCTGCTGGCTTGTTCCTCGATTGCTGCCCATGCATTTTAACATGAACTTAGGCAGAATCGGGGCAGTTTATTTTGAGAAATGAGAAAAAACATAAATTCTTCTGAGGCACTTTAAAACCAAACCTAACCCAAACGTGAGCGCCCCTTCCAGCACTGCTTCTGCTCAGAGCCCCGGGGTGGCACCAGCGCAGTCAGGAGACCTGGGGGAGAGAGCCCTCTGTGCCCTGGGCCTGGGTGCTTACCCCCGCGGAGGTCCCCACCCCGTCCCCAGCCTGGCTGCCGGTGCTGACTCAACCCGGTTCTCAGGACGTTCCTTCTCCCTGACTTAAGGACGGCCTCTCTGTTTGATGTTCCCTGTTGGGAAAATCAACAGTGGATAATTATCATGACCTTTCTTCTCTAACAAGTTTAAGCCACACTTGTCAGGAGGTGCTGGCGTTCATTTGCAAATGCACCTTTCTATAATCTTCAGGCAGAAAATTCATTTCAAGAAGCACCATCCTGCCCTTTGCCATAGTGTGTGTTAACATTATTAATCTGATTTAAGTAAAAATTATCCTTTATATTGCTTCCCACAAATGCACACTTTTCCCTTTAAAGTTGGGAGGTTATACCAAATGCTGTGTTTTCCTTTCCTGCAAAGATATACAGGGCTGTTTTAACACAGATTAGTCCAAGTGCAATAGGGAAGCACTGTAGGTGGTGAAACTCACTTATCATTTGTATGATTAGTTTCACCTTGTAGCTGTGTCTCCGAAAATGCAATTAACAGTTTCATATTCAGCTTAGCCAGCTTTTATTTCTGCTGCGTGCTGTGCAGCATTTGCATCATAAAAAAAAAACTAATTGGTAAACACAGTCTTGCCAGCTTCTCTGCAATCCACCCAGTTCTCTTCAAGTTAATTGGCTCGGCTTCAACACACACTGGATGGAATTTCAAAGGCTGCTGCAGATGAGAGAGCTTGCAAGCACTTGTGCTTCACAGGACCGACTCCAAGGAGACTGGGGGAAAGTATTTCAAATTAATGCCGAATACAGGCAACTCTCTTGTCCAGTAGTTGCCATGGAAACCATTTTGTCTGCTAATCTGACAGGGGTGTGTGTGTTTACTGGGATTCGTCCCTAATGACCTTCAGAGAGGAAGTGGGCTCTGAGGGCCCAATGCCCTCGGCTGCTGAGGGAGGACCCCCTGGGCCACTTCTGTGCCTCTCAGCCACATCCTTTCTCTGCCCCAGCTCAGCCCGGGAGCGCACTCCCCTTCTGCACGCGTGTGACCCCAGGTGGCAGCGCTGCAGGCAGAGACGCTCACGTCCCACACGGAGACGCGGTTCCCTGTGCAGGAGCATCACCCGCCGTCCCCTCCTGTCCACTTCCCTACTCCTGAGCCTTTCACAGCATCAGATGGCGCCTTAGAGATAAGCCTGGATTTTCTTTCTCCCAGAGAATTGCTGGTTGTTGTCTTGAATGGATGAGGTCTTGGAAGCAGTTCTTGTTCCTCAAGTAGGGGGCCATCCTGTGCGACCCGCGTGCCACGTGTTTTCGGTGGAAGCTCACAGAGCCTGAGCAGCTGGGGCGACAGTCCACTCAGGGTCATTCCCTGCTGCCTGTGAGGCGCTCAGAACTTGCCCAGTGACAGGAGGTTCCACTAGCCTTAAAATTAGACCCTTGTTTTCTCTGCTCTCTCCTCCTCCCCCTCCTCCCCTCCCCCTTCTCCTTCCCGTCTCTCCTCTCCTTTCCTCTCCTCCTTTACCTCACCCCTCCCCTCCCCCTCCTCCTAGATCCTAGACTCTGGCTGCTCTGTGTTAATTACCAGGCCCTAAGGAATAGATGCTTCCCCTTACTATTTACCCTGAGGACTGTCAGACAATCGTAATAGACACATTTGTTATTTGTTTTGAATTCCTATAAATAGCTATTTGCTTGATCGCAGAAAAAAGGAAGAAAGACCCCATATGTTCAGCTTCCTTTGAAAGTGGATTATAAATATGTAGATGGAGAGCAAGGGCGGGGGATGGGTGCAGGAAGCAGGTGTTCCTCCCTGTCGTGAGCAGGTAAGAGTGAAAGGAACTGTGAGACAGGGTCAGAGTGCAAGGACGCAGCACCAGGCCGAATCCAAACTAGGCAACAGGGGTCTCCAGCGCCCATGCTTACCCATTCGACGCTGAAGGTAGTGCCCCCACCCCACCCCAGCTCTCCTAGAGACACAGCTCATGCTTCAGTCCTGTCCTCTCTCTCACTTGTCACAAATTTTCTAAAAGTACCTTGAATACTTCTTTATCAATAGACTGGGAATTCACTCATTTTAGTATTTAGGTTAGAAATAAAATGAACAAATGAGGACAAACGGAGAAAAGGTAACAAGATATTATGGTTGAGAGAAACTCAAAGATAGGCAATCAAGTCATTGGATCCAACACGGAACACAGATGGGGTGTGGATTGGCACTCAGCCGTGCTTGTGAAGACAGGTCAGCTAAGCGCGTGAGCTTCCTGGGCATTTGGAGCTACAATCTTTTCCTTCTGCTCTGTCCAAGCCTCCAATTTCAGCTATCTGCTTTTCCCTGTGGGATTTTCAAGATAAAGGGGAAGAAAAAGAGAAACAAATGAGCGAGTAGAAGAGGAAGAAAGACTCTGAAAAGTTTATATTATGTTAAAAATTAGGGACTGAAAGTAAGTTTTTGAATTTAAAAAAGAGATTTCAGGGAAAACAATAGCCTTAACTCTTTTTTTGTTTTGGAACAAAGGGAAAGATAGATGAATAGAGGTAGATAATGGATGGATGGATGACAAATGGATGATGATGATGGATGGATGGGTGGATGGATGGTTGATGGGTGATGGATGTTTAGATTGGATGGATGGTGGTTGATGGATGGTTGGATGGATGGTGGATGGATGATGATGATGGATGGTGATTGATGGATGTATGATGGATGGATGGGTGATGGGTGATGGATGGATAGATTGGATGGATGGTGGATTGATGGATGGATGGATGATGGATGTATAGATAGATGGATGGATGGTGGATGATGGATTGAGGGATGGATGGTGGACGGTGGATGGATGAATGGATGGTGCATGAATGTATGTATGGATGGGTGGATGATGGATGGATGGATGGATGGATGGATGGATGGACAGGTGAATGGATGGATGGATGAATGATGGATTAATGGTGATGGACAGATGATGGATGGATGGATGATGTATAGATGGATGGATGGTGGATGATGGATTGAGGGATGGATGGTGGACGGTGGATGGATGAATGGATGGTGCATGAATGATGTATGGATGGGTGGATGATGGATGGATGGATGGATGGATGATGGATGATGGATGGATGGACAGGTGAATGGATGGATGGATGAATGATGGATTAATGGTGATGGACAGATGATAGATGGATGATTGATGGATGGATAATGGATGGATGGATGGATGAATGGATGGTGGGTGGGTGGGTGGATAGATGAATGGATGGAAGATAGTGGATGAAAGGAACATGTACAGCAGTGGCCAACACCCCTACAAATCCTGCCTAATGGAATGTTAGCTTGGAAACTTGACCAATCTGCTCAGGAGCTGACTGGCTGAAAGAGAAGGCACTGGGCTATCATTCTGAAGTGGAATTCAGGAAAGGGTTTTCCTTCAAGAAGCATGCCATTCAGCTGATGGGAGCCTTGGTGTGCTGGAGCATGAGTGGTAATATTAATTTTTCTCGTCTGGCTAAGTTTTTGGCAACCCCATGCATTTCCTCCTGTCCAGGGCCCAAGGACAGTTCCTGATCTCCATCATGAGCATCATGGGTTGAAAATGCAGGCAGTTATGAACAATGAGCCCTGCAGTTGGGCATTTCCCTCAGAGCACTGCAGGTGTACATGCTCCTCTGAACCACAGGGGAGGACAAATGTAAAAGGGCCTGGCCCACTGTGTGTGGGGGGAAGATGGGTACAGAAACTGTTCTAAGTCTCTGATCACTGTGACTGAATGTTGGTGCACCACCAAATCCCAGATGCTGAAATCTTAACCCCTGGTGAGACATTAGGAGGTGAGGCCTTTGGGGGTGATGAGGTCATGAGGGTGGAGCCCTCTTGATGGGATTAGTGCCCTTAAAAAAGAGAAAGGTCCATGAGATCATTCTTTCCCCATAATGAGAGAGTGTACAGTGAGAGGACAACCATCTGTAAGCCAGGAGGAGGGCCTTCACTATAACCCTGGCAACGCTGGCACCAGACCGCAGACGTCCAGACTCCAGAACCCTGAGAAGTAACCATCTGTGGTTTAAGCCGCCCTGCCTGCGGTCCTGTTAGAGCCGCCGAGCTGACAAATGCTGATCCTGGGTTTATTTGTCTCCCCTCGCCACCATGTCACATCCAGAAGGCTGTGCTCTGACGCCGAGCACGTTTAAACTGCCCCACCCCCACTTGGGTGCTCTGAGCCCAGCATCTCTCGTCTTCTTCCTTAGTCATAGAACCGTAGTTGGGTTTGGGCACATGCCTCACCCCAGAGTAAAACCTGCATTCCCCAGCCTCCCCTTCATCTAGGGAGGCCACTTGACAAAGTCCTGGCCAGTTGGCGTCAGCCAGACTGTTCTGCACACGTTCTTTGTTCTTCCCTCATTTCTGCGCCTTATTCCCATTTCTAGAGTGTAGATGTGATGGCTGGAACTGATGCCACACCACGTTCCATGAGGTGACTTGGGAATTGAGGCCATAAAACAAGCGCAGCAAGAGAGGGAAAGGAGGGCTCACAAACCCAAGCCCGCGTATTAGCCCTGAACTGCCAACTTCCAAGTTTTATGTGAGAGACAATCTGCTATGTTGTTACTTGGGTGTCTCCTGTCACTCGCAGCCAAAGTCAGTGCTAGCAGAGACCAGAGACAGCATGTGACTTTAGCTGATGTGGGTGTAAATGGGACCCCACTCACCCCACCCCAAGCTGATTACTTGATACACCTTAAAAAATCCACCTTCTACATTTTGTGAATTTTGGTATTTCTTCCATGGGGATTTATTATCCCTTACTTTATAATTTTCTAATCTGGTTAACTAAACACCGTAGTTTTTTTTGAAACATTGCTGCCTAAACTCTGCAGGCTTTCTTGCATCGGCCTCACTGTGACTTACTGGGTATGACATTATCATTACGTCCTCTGCGTATCACACGTGGTCACAGGTGTTTCTTCCTTCTTCCTCCATTTATCCACGCACACATGCAGCAGATGTTTTTAAACATCCTCTCTGTAAAAACTGTATATCAAACACTATGAAAAATACACAGCTGTGGGCCCTGCTGTCTATACTCCTACAAACTGTTAGGGAAGGTTCTAGAAAGGGAACAGTTATCTCATAATTACACAATAAATGACTGTATACAAAGCAGAAATTTGAGTGACTTTCTTAGTAATCTTGGATTCATCCACATGAGTAAAAGGCTTCTGTTCATTGTCCCAGGTTGAGTCTGAAATCTTTGGTAAGTTATGAAATGGCTATTTTTGCTCTCTTATTGTTAGTTTTCTAAAAAGGAAGGGAGGCAGGAAAGGAGGGAGGGAGGAAGGAAGGAAGGAAGGAGGAAGGGAGAGAAAATGAAAGAAAAAAAATTCTACACTATGATTAGACTGAGGAAGAGCTGGAAAAGGTACCTTACTGTAAAATAATTACCTATGACCAACTAAACCAGTCTTTAAGCCATTTTGAGTTTATTTTTGTGTATGGTGTGAGGGAGTGTTCTAACTTCATTGATTTACCTGCGGCTGTCCAGCTTTCCCAACACCACTAGCTGAAGGGACTGTCTTTTCTCCATCGTATATTCTTGCCTCCTTTTTCGAAGATTAATTGACCATAGGTGTGTGGGTTTATTTCTGGGCTCTCTGTTCTATTCCACTGATCCATATGTCCACTTTTGTGCCAATACCACACTTTTTAAAATTTATTTATCTAATTTATTTATTTTTGGCTGCGTTGGGTCTTTGTTGCTGTGCACGGGCTTTCTCTAGTTGTGGTGAGCAGAGGCTACTCTTCGTGGTGTGCAGGCTTCTCATTGCAGTGGCTTCTCTTGTTGTGGAGCACGGGCTCTAGGCACACAGGCTTCAGTAGTTGTGGCACGTGGGCTCAGTAGTTGTGGCTCGCTGGCTCTTCCTTGCTCCGGAGCATGTGGGATCTTCCCGGACCAGGGCTCAAACCCATGTCCCCTGCATTGGCAGGCGGATTCTTAACCACTGCGCCACCAGGGAAGTTCTACCGTGCTGTTTTGATTACTGTAGCATTGTAGTATTGTCTGAAGTCTGGGAGGGTTATGCTTCCAGCCTTGTCCTTTTTCCTCAGGATTGCTTTGGCAATTCTGAGTCTTTTGTGTTTCCATGTCAATTTTAGGAATATTTGTTCTATCAATTTTAGGAATATTTATTCTATCTGTGAAAAATGTCATGGGTAATTTTTTTTTTTTTTTTTTTTTTTTTTTTTTTTTTTTTTGCGGTATGCGGGCCTCTCACTGTTGTGGCCTCCCCCGTCGCGGAGCACAGGCTCCGGACGCGCAGGCTCCGGACGCGCAGGCTCAGCGGCCATGGCTCACGGGCCCAGCCGCTCCGCGGCATATGGGATCCTCCCAGACCGGGGCACAAACCCGTATCCCCTGCATCGGCAGGCGGACTCTCAACCACTTGCGCCACCAGGGAGGCCCTGTCATGGGTAATTTGATAGGGGTTGCATAAATCTATAGATTGCTTTGGGTAGTATGGCCATTTTAACAATATTAATTCTTCTGATCCAAGAGCATGGGATATCTTTCCATTTCTTTGAATCATCTTCAGTTTCCTTTATCAATGTTTTATAGTTCCCAGCATATAAGTCTTTCACCTCCTTGATCAGGTTTATTCCTAAGTATTTTATTTATTTTTTGATGCAATTTTAAAAGGGATTTTTTTTTTACTTTCCCTTTCTGTTATTTCACTGTTAGTATAAAGACATGCAACCAATTTCTGTATGTCAATCTTGTATCCTGCTACCTTGCTGAATTTATCAGTTTTAGTAGTTTTTGTGTGAAGTCTTTAGCGTTTTCTATATATATTATCATGTTGTCTGCATATAATGACAATTTTACCTCTTCTCTTCCAATTTGGATACCTTTTATTTCTTCTTCTTATCTGATTGCTGTGGCTAGGACTTCCAATACTATGTTGAATAGAAATGGTGAGAGTGGGCAACTTTGTTTAGTTCCAGATTTTAGCAGGAAGGCTTTCAGCTTTTCACCAATGAGTATTATGTTGGCTGTGGGTTTGTCATAAATAGCTTTTATTATGTTGAGATATGTTCCTTCTATACCCACTTTGGTAAGAGTTTTTATCATGAGTGGATGATGAATTTTATCAAATGCTTTTTCTACATTTATTGAGATGATCGTGTGGATTTTGTCTTTTCTTTTGTTGATGTGGTGTATCACATTGATTGATTTGCTTATGTTGAACCATCCTTGTGACCTTGGAATGAATCCAATCTGATTGTGGTGTATGATCTTTTTTTTTTATCTGTTGTTGGATTCAGTTTGCTAATATTTTGTTGAGCATTTTTGCATGTATGTTCATCAAAGATATTGGCCTGTGGTTTTCTTTATTGGTAGTGTCTTTGGTTTTGGTATCGGGGTGATGGTGGCTTCATAGAATGACTTTGGAAGTGTTCCCTCCTCTTCAGTCTTTTGGAAGAGTTTGCGAAGGATTGGTATAAGTTCTTCTTTGTATGTTTGGTAGAATTCCCCAGTGAAGCCATCTTGTCCTGGACTTTTGTTTGCAAGGAGGGTTTTGTCTTGTTTTTTTTTTTTATTACAGATTGTTTTTCACTTCTAGTGATCAGTCTGTTCAAATTATTTCTTCTTGATTCAGTTTTGGTGGGCTATATATTTCTAGAGACTTGTCCATTTCTTCTAGGTTGTCCAATTTGTTGGCATATAATTATTCATAGCATTCTCTTATGGGTTTTTGTATTTCTGTGGTACCAATTGTGATTTCCCCTCTTTCATTTCTTATTTTAATTATTTGGATTCTCTCTCTTTCCTTCTTAGGGAGCCTGGCCAGAGGTTTGTCAATTTTGTTTCCTTTTTCAAAGAACCAGCTCTTGGCTTTATTGATTTTTTCTGTTGTTTCTTAATCTCTATTTTATTTATTTCCTTTCTTATCTTTATTATTTCCTTTCTTCTGCTGACTTTAGGTTTTGTTTGTTCTTCTTTTTCTAATTCTTTTAGGTGGTGGGTTAGGTTGTTTAGTTGAGATTTTTCTTGTTTTTTGAGGAAGGCCTGTATTGCTATGAACTTTCCTCTAAGAATTGGTTTTGCTGCATCCTGTAGATTTTGTATGGTTGTGTTTGTTTTGTATTCTTTAATTTTATTTCTCTTGGCTCACATCTTCTTATGAACTGAAGCATCATAATATGTCCTTAGCCTACTCTGTAGTTTTCTATTACCAGATGCTGTTATTCTGGTTGTGATGATGATCTGATTGTCCAGGGTTCTTTTAAACATGTGCTCCCTCTTCTGGTTGGAAGATGATTTGAACTGGAATGGAACCAAACACATGTACACCTGTGATTGAGGGTATTAATACTTTAAAAAAAACATTCCAGTAAAGGATTTCAGAAACAAAGATAACAGAGAAGAGCTTCTATCAGCTCTTAATGATAATTGGGAGTTAGAGACTACGGTGCTCTTCTTTTATAAAACTCCCCATCTTTAAGCATCATGGGAAAGCAGAGGCCACTGTGAGAGTGATTTTCAATGTCACACAGAGGCCCATTCTGTTTTCTTTAGCAGTGACATGCAGGCGGGATCTTGTGTTGGTAAAGACACCATGGAAATCCCATAATGAACATCTTTGATCATTTTCCAGGACACCTTTTACTCTCACATTCCATGATCCCATCTGTGTTCGTAAATTGGTGAAGTTCTAAAATCTTCTGTGTGTAGAAGTGGGTTTTATTCAAAGCAGAAAGACGCTATTAAAGTAGGGATGTTCCTTCCCTTCCACAGCCAGATGGAACCATTTGGAACAGGGGCAGCAGCCTCCTTGTCCCACAGTGTCTCGGGCCTGGGGTTTGGCACCAAAGCACCCTGCTAATATATGAAATGAGGACTCTGAGTCATCAAGAATAAATTAGTCTCTGTTCATTCTACCAGGCTTAAGGCATCCGAGAAATAAGCAATATTTTACAAAATAGACTTCCATTTTAAACCTCTCAAATGGGCGCTTATGTAGGTATGTTTTAAGTTACCCTGGAAATATATTTTTTTGGAATGACCTTTACCTAATTAATGCTAAATAAATGAGGTGCTACGGTATCTCCTCTGAAACCTGAATTTTTCTATGGTTTTCAGTATTTGCAAGACTCTTCCGTTGCCTGTTACCTGCACGCATGGGAGTCACTGTGAAATGGAATTGGCACCAACCTCTGTCCCCCACTTCAACCACTGATCTTGGGATTCTTACTTTTTCAAGTATAGAAAAGATGTTGTATGTGTAACCGACGGGGAAAACACCCAATGCTGTTAATTCAACTTTAAAAATCGAGGGTTTGTGTATCTGTGGGTCCATTTTAGGCCTCTGTGGACCAGGGGGTGAGTGCTGAGCTGGTGGGTACACCTGTGAGTGAGCAAAGGCTTTTCACTTCCTGGACCCTCTGCTCGTGGGGAGCAGTCAGACACCCCCACGAGCCCTGTTGAGACTTCGCCCTGAGGACCAGTGGGGATGCCCACGCACAGGGCGGTCCTCCCACAGTGCCTGGATGGGAGACGGAAGTGTAGACAGGAGGAAGTCTCTACCAGAGGCACAGGCATGCAGGGAACGGGGAGGACGGGGAGGTGGGGAAGCGGCCCCGCTGGGGCTGGGGGATGGCATCTCCCCAGCAGGATGAGCTGGTGCAGAAGGGCGGGATTGGACAAGGGCATGGGATTCCGGAAATGGCACCACGAAGCTCATACGTGAAGAATGTGAAGCATCAGAGAAGTGTCCCTTTCGTGGGGAAAGTGTCAGCGGCAGTGCTCATGAGTCCAGATTGGAGACTCACACACCTGCCACTGCCTTGGGGGTCTTCCCTGTGAGGGACCTCCCCCCCTCCACTGCTCAGCCCAGGCAGAGCTGAACCTGGCGGACACTGGAGAAGGGGGGCTGGGGCTCCAGGGTGCACGGTGGGTGCTTGGGGGTGCCAGGCTTGTGGACAGAATTGCTTTTGGTCAGAATTTAAATGTGTCCTAATACTCAGTACAACACCAGTGTTTTCACATAAGTGGGAAAATTTGGCTTGTCTAAGATTTTTGGTGAAGAATACCCACTTATCGTTAAGCCTCGTGGCCTCGTCGTTGGAAGCTTTTTAATCTTGTATATGTTGCTGTGCTGTTGCTTCGAAGCACATCGTCACCATTTCCCTCGTGTGTGGGTTCCACTCTCCATGCAGAATTGACTTTATCTGCACTGGGTAACTTTTCCACGGACAGAGCAAGTACCTGTGTAAGGTGGAGGCTCGTTGGCACAGAGCTTAGAGCAGCAGCGCGGTTAACGGGATGAACGCTGTGGGTGTGACGTGCCTCAGAACCGCTGGCCCACACTGGGTGGATACAGACTTGGTGATTCATGAAGGTGTTTTCAAGCCCAGCCTGGAGAGAGTGGTTGTAAAACGACTGAAACACCGCGCAGGGCGTGAGCGCCGGGTGCTCCGGGCACCTGGGCCGGGACCGTTTCTCCAGATGAGTGGGGAGAATTCCCGCTGCTCCGCGAGGACCAGTCCTGCAGGAAGGCCTGTCGTGCTGGGCTCCTAGGTCCTCAGCCCCGAGAGGAGAGGGTCTGTGCCTGTAACTTCAGAAGAAGGTCACGGGTCAGTGTTTGTGGTAAAATTCCCCGAACCTCAAACATTTACTTATCACGTTTACTACATATGTACTTAAGAGTGAAAACACTTACAGCAACTAGACCATGAGAACAATGTACCCGCGAGACAGGAGAGTACAGAAGCTCGAGTGTTGTGGAAGCTTTATTTAAATTCTGGACATTTGGTAAGTGCCTGCAGTGCCCCAGGCGTTGTGCAAAGGTGTGCAAGAAAGAGGGCTCTGGCTCTGAAGCCTCACAGCCCTGAGTGGAGGCATGTCCTCGGCTGCAGGCTTCGCTGTCAGGGTGCAGTCTGTAGAATAAATAAAAGTCAGCGGAAGACAAAACAAGTCGTAAACTTCCCTCTGATGATTGGGCAGCCTGTAGGATATTCCAAAGGCATCACAGTGAAAGGTGGACCGTTTCAGACCCGGGTTGAAGGAGGGGCAGAGCCGGACGTGCGCAGGCCGGGTGGCTGGCCCCCTGCCCGGGGCTCCCAGCCCCTCTTTGTCTTGAGGCTGAAACTGGGAAGAGCCAGGACCCCATGTCTCCCCTCTGTGCTCTCAGGAGGAGTTCTGGTTGGTGTCATCCCTGACTGGCTGGTCCGTTCGTTCCTCAGAACTCACCAAGCACCCTGTGTGCGTGATAATTACTCACCACACACACGTCACGCACCTTCATAGTTTTCTGCCTCGTATCTTGCCCAGCTGTCCCTCTTCCTCACACATCCATGACTGTTCCTTTCAGTTCCTTCATGGACTACGTCAGGGCCCTCTTGATCGGGAGCACCACGCTGACTCACTGCGATTTTGGGTCCGCTTACTTTGGGGAGCCCCTCTCGAGGTCCCTGACTCTCCCGTCTGTCAGGTCATCCTCTCTGACCTCTGCCCTCAGCGTGGCCGCCAGTGGCAAGTGGGCTCACGTGAGGCTGGAAAGGAGCCAGGGGAGCATTAGCACAGGACCCCCTGCCCCCACATGCAGGCCAGCTCCGCTTCCTTGACTCCCCTGATCTTCCCGGTTATGGCTGAACTGTGTGTCCCTGAAATTTGTATGTTGAGGTCCCCAAGCCCAGTGTCCCGGGATGTGACTGTATTTGGGGTTGGGGTCTTTAAAGAGGTGATTGAGATGAGCTCCTATGGCTGAGCCCTGATCCAGTCTGACTGACGTCTTTCTGAGAAGAGGAAATGCGGACACACAGACACCAGGGATGCACACACAGGGCCAGCCACGTGAGGAGGACACAGGGAGAAGACGGCATCCACGTACCAAGGAGAGGCCTCAGGAGGAAGCAGCCTGCCCACACCCTGATCTCGGCTTCCAGCCGCCAGGATGCGAGGCGATGTTTCTGTCATTTGAATGTCAGCCTGTGAGGGGGTGACGAGGGACCCACCCACACGGCACCTATTGCACCTGGGGGCCATCCCAGCCGAGACCGCGGGGCAGCCTTGGATTCTCAGGCTTGTGTCTCTGATACCTGCGACTTTCGATGTCTCTTCTTGGAAAAGCAGTGACAGTCGGGGAGCCCCACGGTTGGCATCCCTCTCTACAGTGACCTGAACAAGACGGTCTGACCGCACCTCCTGTCCCAATGAGGACGCGCAGGTCTCATGAGACAGCCGACCGCCCGGCGCTGCAGCCTGGCCTCTGCACCAGTTGCAGGAACCACTTTAAAAGAGAAGTGAGACCCTTAGAGAAGCAAGGGGCACAGAGCAGGCCCACAGGGAAGAATGTTCTAGAAAGGGAACGTGAATGATGAAAACAGTCGCACTGGGGACTTCCCTGGTGGTCAAGCGGTTAAGACTTTGCGCTCCCAATGCAGGGGGTCCGAGCTGGATCCCAGATCCCTGGTCAGGGAACTAAGATCCCACATACGGCAAGGAAGCCCGCGGGCCGCGGCGAAGACCCAGCGCAGCCAGAATAAATAAATAAAAAATGAAAATAAATTTTTTTAAAAAACAGCCTCACCAAAGACAGCTTTTTCCTTCCTTATGCTTTGCCCGGGACCACCCCTCACTGGGGCTTAGGCAGCGGGTGAACCCCGAGAGGCTGGCACGACAGGAGGAAGCCGTGCTTCAGGAATGGGGGACTCCCGCCCCAGATGCCCGAGGGAGCCTCCAAGTCTGACTGCAGACCCCTCAGTGCTGGAGCCGCACCGAGCACGGGGCAAGCAGAGACCTGGGCTTTCTCTTTCAAAGGGAAAAGGGCTCTGAACGAAGTCACTGCCCAGAAAACGTAGCGCTGTCGTTTTCTTAGGTGCGCGGCCGCCTGCGGGCCGGGCACACCCACGCCGGGGAAGGACGCGCCCCGCGGAGCAGGGGCCGCGGGAACCCAGGCGGGAGCACCTGCCGCCTGCGGGGCCTGGAGGATGCGACCTTGAGTGCTCCTCGGGGCGGTCAGGGCCAGGCTTTGCGTCCAGAGGATGGGATGTGAGTGTTCTGGAACCGCAGTCAGGCCCGCGGGAGCCCACTCAGTCTCTAGCTGTTGCTGCCGGGATGGGCTCCAGCTGCGGGTACCTGCGCGGAGGCGCATTTGAACCGGGTGCGCCCCAGCCCGAGGTTCCCGACCCAGACTAGCCCCCGGGGCACAGGGTGTCTGCACGCCTGCTCGGGGCGCCGCTCTGAGCTCCGTCTGTGCGTCCCTGCCCGCTCGCCGGTCTCTGACTCCCTGAAAGGCAGCGTGAGGACCCAGCGGCCTCCCATCCTGTTTCCACGTCTGAAGGGGCCCCATTAGCAGCTCTGTGTTTCCATCAGTGTGGGATCACTGGATACCAGACGTGACTTCCTGACCTTTCTCTCCGCATGTGCTAGAAGAAATCAACAGAGACAATAGTGACCTGTCTGCGTTCGTTCCCATAAGCTGCAGTGACCTTAAGAAGAGACCTGGCAGCCTAGGGTCCCGGCACTCACGGCGGCCTGGACACCGGACGCCTCTCCTCCCCTTTCCATCTGGAGATCGGGCTGCTTCCAAGGAAACAGGAAATTGATTGTTTCTCACATTTTGTTTATGAGACCATTAGCATTTCTGCAGCACATCTTAGGCTCCTAGAGGCTCTAAAACCATCATCACGAGTATCTCTGTTGTGAGAAAAACGGAAATAAGCATTTTAAAGATAAAATTTGGTGGAGTGGAGGTAACGCTTCTCAAACCGTTCTTTGAAAATGAACTCAGAGTCGGTGAAATTTACATTTATTTGCTTGAAGGACATGGTTTAATAAAGCCTCCAGGAGTAATATATTGTCACCAATTTTTTAAAAATGGAAACAAATTTAGGGAGAGAAGAAAGCCACGGTCCTGAAATTAAACTGTCAGCAAAGTGATACAATTTGCCCATTTTTATTATCTCAGAGAAATATTAGGAAACAAGCAGCAAAACCATAGTGAAAACCAAGCTTGATGTTTAATCCCTTTGCATGTGTGTTAGGTAGGGCATCAATCATAGCAAAGGACTGCATACAACCCTTTAACAAGAGACCCTTGGTTGACTTTACCTTTGCTGCTGAGAGCAGTGGCCCCCCCAGAGGAGGCAGAGGCCGGCGGCGAGGTGTAGGTGGGGACCCCGGGTGTGGTCGGAGCCCATCTCCCCTGGTGCGAAGGTTCTCCCGGGGCCAGATGGGGCGAGTGGACCTTTCCAGAAGACGCACAGAGATGGCTCAAGCCCGCCAAAACCCCGCATACTTATCTCAGGCAGAAACATCACTACTGGTCTCTTTTTCGGGTGATAACATCCAACATCCATTCTTCACCCCCAGATTGGGCGCTGGAAGCATTAATAGAGCAATTTGTGCCTTTTCCATGGCTCCAGGCCCAAGGCATTTAAAATGAGAAACTAAACCCTGCTTCCATTCGGACCCACTTTATTCTGGCTCAATATGGATTTTCCCGAACTTGGGGAAATGAGAAACATCGGCTGGGGATTGAAGTGCTGACGAGTTTGGTGTAATATATGACAGTAAGTAGCAAATGAGTTCCGCAGTTTATAGAATTGTAAATGAAGTTTCTGATTAAGTCGGCAGCATGAAATTAATAGATACTCTCAAAGTAATCAGACAAGCAAGCTATTCTTTAAACAGGAGAGAGATGGAAAACTGTACTGCGTTTTGTCAGTGACCTCGGACATCTGGGAAGGGAAGGGCTGATGCGCCCAGAGGGGAGGCCGCTGTCCCCTGCGGGGGCTCCGAGCCACGCTCGGCCGGAGAGACGGAGTCCATCCTGTGTTGGTCAGCTGCCCTGACAGAGCCCACGACCCCGGGAGGGCGGCCCAGCTGGCCACACCGGGCACCTCCAGGGCTGCTGACCCCCATCGGTGACCAGTGAGGGGAGGGCGCCCAGGCCTGGCTCCGCGCTCAGGTGGGAGTGTCTCTGAGGCCCATGGGCTGGTGGAGGCCTTCCAGGGCCTGACCCAGTTGGCCCTCTCCCTCCCCCGTCCCTTCCTCTCGCTCCCCGCGGCCCCTGCGCAGACCCCCAGGCGCCTCTCTGAACAACCGCAGGACCTCGAGCACATGGCCCAAATCACTGTCTTCCTCTTCGCTCTTCAGCGGGCTGTGAGCTCCCGGAAGGGGGCTGGGCAGGAGACCCCTTTTCCTACACCCTCCACGTTTATATGTGTTTGGTCTGGGCCTCTCGTGCTACATGGTGATTTCAGGGGTTTCTTCATCCCCGTCGTCTGTGCGTTTGTTTGGCATCTTTAAGCTGTCAGAGTGCCGCCTGCTGTGTGAAGCATCGTCCACCGAGAGGCCGCAGGGTCCAGCGTTCTCGTCACCACCGTCTAACACAAGCCTTTTAACCGGTCGCCCTGATCCCGGTACCCCTTCCACTCTCCAGGCACTGGTTCCTGCGCCTTCTGTCCCCAGCTGAGTCACTGCTTAAGGCAGCTGCCCCTGAGTGACTGTGTGAGAGCGAGTGAGTGACGCGGCAGCACCGAGCTCGCACGGGCCGGACGCCGCCTCCATGATCTGGGCTCTCCCTGGGGCACGTGGTCTCAGCTCGGGTGGCCGGGCAGCCTGGCCCCTGAGTGCCCGTTCCTACATCGTTTCCCGTAAGGGGGTGTGAGCGCGGACGAGGCTCCCACCTAGCCCCGTGTTTACAGTGGGCGTGCCCCGTGGCTCCTGATCTTATGCAGAGGGAAATGGCACCACATGTTTCTTAGCAGGAAGCTCACAGCCCATGTCTTTCCTTATGAGTCCCCCTCCTGGTAGTTGGAGACCATTTACCTAGTTTATGGTGTTTATCTGGTTTCTGAATCCACGGTGCCAGGACTTTTGTGTTCGGACTGTCTGAGATGTGATACAACCCATGGTGTCTTTCAAACAGGTCTGGTTCTGGGTGAGGTACGGCAGCAAATAAGACCGAATCTCTAGAAGGCCTGCCGCCTAAACACATGAACAATTTTACAGATCTTTTACGGCAGTCGTGCACGTTTAGGATGGATTGAGAATTACATCACGGAAGTGGTTGAACTCTCATCAGTGCTTGAAACAGCTCGTATCCCACCAGTTACAACACTGCTTACATCTGTTTGCGAGGTCGAAGCACCCAGCAAGGATGGGAGTCAGCCCTGCAGCCGTCCGTCCCCAAGGAAATGGCCTTGGCTTCGGCTGCCCCTGTTTCCAAATTCTGGCTCTGGTTTTAGTGGCTGTGTGAGCTGAGAAAAATCATGTAGGTCTCTGAGCTTCAGATGCCATACTCGTCAAGCAGACTCTAAATTCTGCATCTCAGGGTCGACCGTGTAAGGTGCGCAGAGCACAGTCTAAAATACCAGGCTGCTCCTTGTGGTGCAGAGGGAGGGACAAGGGACAGGAGGAGGATCAGTGCACCCACCGACAGGGGCTCTCGGCACATCGGCCGGCGCCTTCTCATGGGGCCCCTGCTTCCCGGCGTCTCTGGGCTCCGCACCCACCTGCCTGCCTGATTATGATTGTGAACTGATGACTCACCTTCCTCTTTAATTCTAGTTGTCCCCCAGTTGTAGCCCGAGGTTACCCTATGGCTGTAGAAAACAGTTTATCAGTGAGGCGAGTACTTAGTTGTCAGAAAGTAGGAAACAGAGGCCAAGGTTCATCAGGTAAACCCTGAGCTCAGATACGGGCGCCCCTCACCCCCAGGTCACAGCCCGCGAGCCTTACCAATGCGCCGACTCACGGGGTGACCGTGTCCCCCACGTGGGCTCCTTCCCCGCCGCCCAGCACAGGTCGAGCCCAGACCCCGCCCAAGCTGCCCACCCCGCCCTGCCCGGCCTCGTGGAGGCCCCGGGGTGTGGGGAGGAGAGAGCAATCGCCTGGCGGCCTGTGGAGTTGGGGGGGGCCAGCCGCTCGGCCAGCGAGAACTGGCCTCCTTTGGGAGGCAGGCGGTGAAGACGGTGCTGTTCCTCTGAAGGGAAGACGAGAGAGGACAAGCCCACTGGCCCCCCGAGGCCCGAGCGCGAGGACGCGTGAGCAGGCGGCTGTGGCTCTGGGGCGCTGGGCGGGTGTCTGGCAGGGCCGTGGGGTGGCGGGGCAGCGGTGCCGGGCGTGGTGCCGCCGTGGCCCGTTGCCCTCGGGGGCCCGGGTCGTCCCACACAGCCCGGCCGGACAGTGGGGAGACGGCCTGCGCACGGGAACACGCCTCATGGGTGGGACGGAGCCTGGGAATCAGGACTGGAACCCTCACGCGCTGAGCTCCACGTGCAAGGCTGGGCCGTGCGTCTCCGTCCAGCGTGCACTTGCCCTCTCAGGGAGCCGCCCTCAGCTCCATTTCCCAGGGAGCCGCTGCTTCCGCCCAGACCGCTGCCCCCGCCTGCGCCGGGGGGACCCGACCCCGCAGAGCCTGTGCTGTAATCCTGGGAGGATTCCGTGGCCCCTTTCCTATCCTGCAGACGGACACAAGGGGACCACTGGGTCCAACAGTTAAAAAGGCGGAGAAGAGGTGGGAGGCGTGCCCGGCGCCCGCAGCTTACGTGCTTTCAGCACTAAGTACGTCATTCATTTGTATTCTCATCTGTTCCACTTTTCCCCCCAAAACATCTAAACGTACCTGCGTCTCATTGCCCCAACCTCGTTAAAAGCCGAGCTTCCCATTGGTCAGAGGTGCCCGCGTGCTACTGGTCAGCGCCTTGCTGCGTGTCCACAGCGCCGTTCAGGAGAACTTCTGTCCACGGCCCCACTGCCTGGCAGGAAGCCTCTCGCCACAGGTGGCTGTTAGGCGCCGGCCACGTGGCTGGCCGGGTGGAGGGACTGAACTTTTACTTTACTTTAGCCGCACGTGGGTTGTGGCTCCCGAACGAACAGGACAGGCCCTGCGGTTCAGTTTTATACAGTGAAGCGTGTGGAGCTAAGATTGTGGACGGAAAGCGTCAGAGCGTCACCAGCCAGCTGCCTGCACCGGTGGACCCACTGGACTTCGCTGTCTCGTCTCCCTGTCCTGAGGAAGGAGGGGTGAGGGAGGGGGAGGAGGGGGAAGGGAAGGGGAGGAAGCGGGCGGGGGAGGGAGGGGGGAGGAGGGGCCTGCACAGGACTCTGGGGAGGGTGAACACGTCACGTCAGGCACCTTGCGCTTTGTCTCCACCGGGGGAGGTGAGTGGCCTGCAGAGCCAGGACGTGTAGGGCCCAAGTTCTCACCCAGGACCTCCTGGTATCCAGTATTGTTGTCATTGTTTTGACGTTTGATGGTAAAGCCTGGGTGACTTCCGGGGTCCAGGGGAAAAATTCTCAGCTCAGAACTGGAAACAGATACCCCAGCTCCTAAAAGACCTTTTTTTTTTTTCTTGCCGTATGCAGGCCTCTCACTGTTGTGACCTCTCTCGTTGCGGAGCACAGGCTCCGGACGCGCAGACTCAGCGGCCATGGCTCACGGGCCCAGCCGCTCCGTGGCATGTGGGATCTTCCCGGACCGGGGCATGAACCCGTGTCCCCTGCATTGGCAGGCGGACTCTCAACCACTGCGCCACCAGGGAAGCCCCTAAAAGGCCATTTTATAGGAGGTTTTACCCATGAAGAAAATGGGTTTTTTGAATGTTGGGATCCTTTCAGGCAGCTTCCTCGCCAAGCTCCTGATCAGATGGACAAATAATGAATCAAAACGTTAAGCCGAAGTAGCCGCTTCTCAGCCGCCCCAGGTAGTTCATCCCCCTGAACGGCGTAGACACAAAAACGGTTTTCATCATCATCTTGCAGCCCACTCGTGGGAGAGAAAGCCTCAAAGATGCTGGGTTCTCAGGGTTGGGGCAAATTGTTGAAGCAGGTCAGTGACTTTGGAGACAAAAACATTTAATCAGTTTTCTTTCCCATAGCCCCTATTTTCGTAGGGTTTTTGGGCCAGCCCCTGTCGGGTACGCAGAGTACCCCCAACCTCGCCAGCCCTCAGCTTCGCCTAAAACAAAAGATAGAGCAACTGGTAGAAATGCTGGCCTGCCTTTTGCTTTGGGATAAAGGTTGAACTCTCCTGCTTTCCCACTGGGAAGGCAGAGGACTGAGCTGGGTCACAGCTCTGCGAGTCCCACCTGGCGGACCACTCCCGGCTCCCTCGTGTAATGGGCCAAAGACGTGCTGCTCTAATTCAGACCAGAAACGGCCGTGAGTCCTGTATGATCTTTTTTTTTTTAACATCTTTATTAGAGTATAATTGCTTTAGTTAGTTTGTTACTTTGTGTTAGTGTGTTAGTTATTGTGTTAGTTTCTGCTGTATAACAAAGTGAATCAGCTATACGTATACATATATCCCCATATCCCCTCCCTCTTGCGTCTCCCTCCCACCCTCCCTATCCCACCCGTCTAGGTGGTCAGAAAGCACCAAGCTGATCTCCCTGTGCTATGCGGCTGCTTCCCACTAGCTCTCTATTTTACATTTGGTAGTGTATATATGTCCATGTCACTCTCTCATTTCGTCCCAGCTTACCCTTCCCCCTCCCTGAGTCCTCAAGTCCATTCTCTACGTCTGCCTCATTATTCCTGTCCTGCCCCCAGGTTCTTCAGAACGTTTTTTTTTTTTTTTGCTTTTGTTTTTTAGATTCCATATATATGTGTTAGCATACGGTATTTGTCTTTCTCTTTCTGACTTACTTCACTCTGTATGACAGTCTCTAGGTCCATCCACCTCACTACAAATAACTCAGTTTTGTTTCTTTTTATGGCTGAGTAATATTCCATTGTATATATGTGCCACATCTTCTTTACCCATTCATCTGTCAATGGACACTTAGGTTGCTTCCATGTCCTGGCTATTATAAATAGAGCTGCAATGAACATTGTGGTACATGTCTCTTTTTGAGTTATGGTTTTCTCAGGGTATATGCCCAGTAGTGGGATTGCTGGGTCATATGGTAGTTCTATTTTTAGTTTTTTAAGGGACCTCCATACTGTTCTCCATGGTGGCTGTATCAATTTACATTCCCACCAACAGTACAAGAGGGTTCCCTTTTCTCCACACTCTCTCCAGCATTTATTGCTTGTAGATTTTTTGACAATGGCCATTCTGATTGGTGCGAGGTGACACCTCATTGTAGTTTTGATTTGCATTTCTCTAATGATTAGTGATGTTGAGCATCCTTTCGTGTGTTTGTTGGCAATCTGCTGTACGATCTTTCTAATGCCCCCATTTCACCGGAACATCTGCTCAGGCTGGGGAAGCTGGCTGGAATTCATGACAAGCTCTCCAGGGCTGAGCCCGGGGTCACAACAGGGTTCCAGGCTGGGCCTCTGGAAGCCGGGAGTTGTTGAAGGGGAGGTGAGGGGCAGCCGGTCCTGACCCCACGGCCGGGGCGGCTCTTCCCGGGGCCTCTCACACCCCCTCCGCCCCTCCCCCTGCAGTCCCGCCAACCTTCCTTTCAGCCCTGGCCTTACTGCCCCGTCCTCGAGGGAGCCCCCAGCCCCGACAGCTCCCGATCGCACCATCACTCTGCTTCCTTGACCTCCCGCGGGGACTCTGAGGTCAGCTGTTTCTTGTCTCCCCTTGAAATGGAAGCTGCCTGAGGCCGAGGCTTTCCACTGGTTCACCAGTTATTGGGGCAGAACAGTCGGGGGGGTGAGGGGGCCGCAAGTGGATGCCTCCCAGGGCCCCCGGCCGGTCCTCGTAATCAAGACAAAAGCTGCGGCTGCCCAGGTGCGTGCCCGGGACACTGGGGGCCGAGAGGCCACGGATGGGACTCCTCCCGCAGACGGTGGCGTCCCGGCGGAGAGGCTGAGGTTCTCGTTTGGGGCTGGCCGCTTCCCCAGCAGCCTTTCCCCTTGCATCTGAGTGAGTTGACTTTGCAGCCAACTGCCAGGCAGAGCCACTCGCCCGAGAAAAGGGGCTGGAAGGCGTGGAGGTTCACAAGCCCCTGCCCCCGCCCCACCGTGACACAGTGTTCTGTGAGGAACTGGCGTGGTCCAGACCCCAGAGGTCGCTCCTCCCAGGGGGAGCCGCTCTCAGGGGCCTGAGCTGCCCGGAGCCCTTGGCACGGCCCGGGGAGCCCGGGGCGGCAGCTGGGGCCCAGGTCCCTCCCAGTGATGCAGGAGCAACTGAGGCATCGGGCACCCCACGGGTGCCAGGGACCTGATGTGGAGCCCAGAGGGCCCCGAGGACGTGGCAGGTGCTGGGGAAGCTCAGGCCCCTCCCATGCCCGTGGTTCTGCTCGTGGTTCGGCCGTGGCCGGGGGAGGGAGGCTCCCTGTGTCCAGGCAGAGCCAGGACACACGATGTCCACACGCGAAAATCTGCATCAGTAGTAGGTGACCCACACCGAAGCTGTCTGCAGAACCAGTGGGTTTCCACTCATCTTAACCAGCATTTTGAAGGATGGTCTAATTTTAAAATTATTTTTCCTGAAACTTGAGTCTATGCCAGAAAAATCAGGTTTCGATGGGTGACCTTTCCTCTGTGCACCGAGGGGCGAGCAGGCAGATCCCGTCCTCCCATCAGGGACTGGAGCCCTGCACGCAGGGCGGACCCCAAATCCTGCGATTAGGGTTTGGGTTAAGGTTAGGGTCAGCTCGTGCCTTCTGGATTCCCTGAAACTTTGGGCTTGCTGCCCCACAGGAATTTGGGGTCAGGGTCCCAGACGTCAGAATATGTTTAGTAAATGCCAGTTGAATTGAGACGGGCAATTTCACAGTGCAGGTGGTCGTTTTTATCTCCCAAATGTGGCCAGACTGGCCAAACAGTCAGGCCCCGGGGGGAGGCAGACGGGAATAAAACAGGACAGAAGCGGTAGAACACGACTCAGCGTTTCTAAGTCGGAGGCTGACCTGTGATGTGTGGGAGGAGTGGCTGTGGAGACCTGGAACCAGTGATCGGAGAGGCCGGCCCAGCCCTGATGTCCCGCGCTCCTGCGCCCTGAATTCTTCTTCTGGGACTGGATGCTGGCTTTCTGTCGGCTTGTTTGTGTTTCATCAATTTGAAGGACAAAAACATTGGGAAACTTCACTGGGCTTCTTACTGGAGATCAGACAGGAAACGGGAGGATGTCATTGCCACCCAGGAACGCTGGCTGCTGTGGTCAGAGAGGTGTCACCTGCCCCGAAGCTGTGATCCCTTTCCCTCTAGAAGCAGGAGACTATTGGAGGCCTGGGTAGTGTTGCCACCAATAAAATACTTCAAGAGGGTGAAGCCAGCATTGGAATATGAGGTCTGTTCTGCTGGTTTCAGAGAAACACCTAACGTGCTATTTGACAATATTACGACCCTAACAGTAAATATTCAGGTCACATTTGTTGTGTAAATTGTAGCCGTGCATGTGAACTTGGGGCAGTGAAACAACAGCTGTGCGTGTGGTGCCGTGTGACATGCGACCCGGGGACCGTCACCAAGACCACCTTATTTTCGTCTCCCACCAGCCCTGGGCACCTTGGGGGATAGTCCTCTGGCTCTAGACAGTTCTGCTCACTCCCATATCCTCCCATCCCCTTAGTGGACAACACTGGTCTGCAGCTGAAAATTTGGATTTCTGGTCTGGAATGACCCAGTCCCCTGGTGCTGGGCCAGCTGTGGGTCTGTCCCCCAGGGCTCCCTGGTGGCCCTGGAGCCTCCCCAGGCCTCCCACCCCCTCTGCATGCGGGAGTGGTAGGGTTGGGGAGGAAATGGCTCTTCTTGGTGGGGGGCTGTGATTCTTCAGGCAGGCAGGTGATTAAAATGGCATCTTTCCTATCTTTCCTGAGCAGTTAGGGGAGCCTTGGAGGTTTCCTGCTGTGCTTTCTCTTTCGCAGTCCCAGGTCCTGGGTGGGTACATCATGGAAATTACTTTTCTGAAAGGAAAAGAAAATTGACACCCACAGTGAGCATGTCAGCTCTTCCCCAGCTCAGGGATGGGCTTGTAGGTCTTTTCCTCCGCAGATGCTGGTTGCTGCTCAGATACTAATATTTAATGTCAAGTCGTACCACCTGGAAAAGAAATCTATTTTCCTCTATGTCCTTGGACTTAATCTTAAGCTGGACTGGTACAGTGATATGGGAAGCCTGCTCTACAGAGAAATCTGAGTCTATGTATGTGTGATGGAAAATCTTTCGAATAGCCCATAATATATTGTGGGAAAAATGAGTCTGAGCCGGCCATCAGAAAATGGACGCTGTGATACACTGCCTGTTGGAGGCACATCGGGACGCTCATTGAGAGAGCTGGGTGCTGGCAGGAGGAGGGGCCGTGACGCGGCCCCGCGGCCCCGCCTCCCTGGGCGATGAGGCTCCTTCGTGGGGAACTGCCGACTCCTGGTCTGTTTATTCTCCTTCAAGGGTGCCCGTGTGGAAGATACAGAAAGTACTTTCCGACGCTTCCTAAATGAAGACCTTGAGGGGTCATTTTATTCAGTGTTCATTCTTAACGCTTAGCTGTTGGCAGTGATTAAGCCTAGACACTGGAGACACCTGAACAATTATCTGGAAACCACACGACACTGATCGGCTGTGATCCCGGGGTCCTCAGGCTCCTGGCTTAGCTTGGCCTCCGTCTCCAGCCTGTGCTCTCGGCCCACCCTCAGTTGAGAGCTGAGCCTCCTTCGACGGGTGTCTTCCAGGGAAAGTCGGGTCTGGCTTTTCTTTTCCTTTCTGTGCGTTAACCTCGCAGTGTGAACTGCGATTTCACCAGGACTGTGTGCCATGAAGGGCTGCAAGGTCTTCCTGATGGACCCCGTGTCCTGCTGCTCCCCGGACAGCTCAGCCTCCCACCCAAACCGTTCAGACGTGGCGGCCACCAAGGGCGCCAGCCCTGCGACCCGCGACTCCACACCCTCACGTGGGCCGGCGATCGGGATCAGCTCCAGACCCTTCTTACTCGTTAGCACGACCTACCCTCTTCTTGTTGAAGGACGGGTCCTCTTGCAGTATTTTACTGTTGTTGTTTTTTTTTAATTTAACATAACACTATGTTTTGTTTTCATTGTTCTCATCTTTAGGATCACCTTCTTGTAGCAATGATGCTGGTTTTCATTTACAATAGTGATATACATTTTTCCTATAATTTATTCAATTAAAAAGTGAGACTTCAGGGACTTCCTCGGCGGTCCAGTGGTAAAGAATCTGCCTTACAATGCAGGGGATGCGGGTTCGATCCCTGGTCAGGGAACTAAGATCCCACGTGCCGCAGGGCAACTAAGCCTGCATGCCACACTACTGAGCTTGCGCACCTCAACTAGAGCCCACGTGCCACAAACTACAGAGCCCACACACCCTGGAGCCTGTGCGCCACAACTAGAGAAGGGAAAAAACCCACACGCCGCAGCTAGAGAGGAGCCCACGCACTACAACGAAGAGCCCGCTCCACAGTGAGAGATCGACATGCCTCAACAAAGATGCCGCATGTCACAGCTAAGACCCGACGCAGCCAGAGATAAATTAAATAAATAAGTAAATAAATCTTTAAATAAATAAATAAAAAGCAAGACTTTAAGGGAATTCCCTGGTGGTCCAGAGGTTAGGACTCTGCTTCTACTGTAGGGGGCACGGGTTCGATCCCTGGTTGGGGAAATGGTACCCTGTGTGCCATGTGGCATGACACCCCCAAAAAAGTGAGACTTTCAAAGACCTCCCGTACATGACAGCTCAGGTGGCTGGCGACAGGCCTGGGGAGCAGCGTCCACTCGTTTATTGTAAACACCCATCCAAGTCTCCCGAGTGCCCGTCAATGTGCCATGACCACGGGCACCTCTGTGGGCCTCAGCCTCTGTGTCTCTAGAATGAAGAAATGGGACGAGCTGACCCCGCTGGCCTTTATCTGCTCCAAAGTTCCATGATTTTAAAGCCATCCAAAGCTAACCGCCACCACTTGGCAGTTTTGCCTGAGGCCTCATGGTAGAAACTGCAAGCTGCTTACCAGGTGATAACTTATCAAATGGTTCGGACTCTGCAGTGCCTCCTGCACAACCTCCCTGCCCCACCCGCCATGTGATGGCCCGGGACTGTGGATTAGAGCATCTCATAGCTCCTCAAGCTGAGAACCCGAGATGGTGTGGTCAAAGCCCCACCCCCACCCCACTGCCTGCATGGGGCCGGTGTATGAGGATTCTCGCCTTTCTCTTGTCAGTACTGGAGTCAGTTGTCACATTTCAGCTCCAAATGCCCCAGGGAGGGCCTCATCCAAGGGTGATTTCCAAGGAGCTTGGAGGAGGCTGGTCAGGAATCATCCTCACTGATGGACCAGGTGGGGTGTCTGGCTTGCTTTTCTTGGTCTCAGTTTTTGGGCTGATGACTTCTTACCTACACCTCTCCCAGCACTTTTCTGGCTTTGCAGTATGCAGAAGACACACTTGCTGTGTCCCACACAGAAGAAAAAATTTTAAAGAATTGAAGAAGGATAGAGCCTTCAAGACCACAGTGATGGATCTGAGGGTGATTGAATCTTCAACACTATACATATTCCTTTCCAGCCAAGGGCTTCTACAGCATAACTGCATTTCTCATCTCTAATCACTAGTGCTACATGTCAGTATCTTTTATTTCTTTCCCATTCTGAGTGACACAGTGTGATATGTCTAATGACAACTAGAACAAATTCTGGTAATGAGGTCACCTTGGGCCTGTATTACTGTCTGACTGCTGTTTTCCATAGAAATTATTTATAAAAGCACCCCACGTGCTCAGAATAACTTCCTCTACATAAGTGTGGGTGTCGACAGGCAGATATGTTAAAACTTGCAAGATACAAATGGCTTGCTTTGGCCTCTCTAGTTTAGAGCTGTAAATTGGTCTGTAATGAGACAGCTTCTGCTTTCATTGCAAGGAAAGAGTGATTGGTTGTGATTAAGTTATTTAGTTTCCTTTAGACTCAGGCTTCTTATGCAGAATGTACTGAGTGGTTTAAACGTAAATCGGGCCCAGGACATCTTATTAATTTTTTAAAAGGGAGTTTTTAGTGAACATATACCATGTTTCCAGAATTGTAGAAAGCATTGTCGTCGAGGTGGGTGTCCGGGAAGAGACAGAGGAGACCGTGGGGACCTGCGGAGATGGGCAGGACTTGGGACGGAGAGGCGTGGGCCTTTCAGCAAGGAGCGCGTCTCGGGCATGGGAGGGGCTGTGGACCAGGAACGAGCCTGGAGAACGTGGGGCAGGGGAGGCTATGAGGGGCTGTGACAGAGACCCCGAGGGCTCGAGCCGGGGAGTGGTGGAGCGTGGCTGGGGTGCTGAGTGCGGCCCAGGCTTGAGAGTCATGAAGGTGGACGTGAGCGCTGGACCTGCCGCATTGTACCGCTGGGAGCCATCCCGAGCAAGTAGAGGGTACGCATGGCACCGCTCTCGAGTGGGGGGAGACAGGCTGCAGATAGACTAGGGGGAGGCCAGAGCCATGGAGAAGGGGTCAGGAGGACCCTGCTGCTTCCAAGCGGGTCACATAGCGTGCATGCTAATGCTGATGAGGACAGCCCATCACCAGGGACCTGGGCTGCAGGCCAGAAACCCTGAGGGCCCAGCCCCTCCCTGCCAGGCCTGGGGGCTATATCCAGGGCCCCACCTGTGAACCCCAGGTTCTCAGACTCCCAGCCAGAGTGGGTGGTCTCTGTCACATGGAGCTTAGGCTTGGGGGGAGTACCCAGAGGCAGGTGATGCTCTTTTAGAGGAAGTCATCCTCACCTGGACACCACCTTCCGAATAATGAGGGAGCACGAGCTGTAATACAGAAATGCGGTGCTGATGGCTGAATCCACGGCTTACCTTTCTTTGTACTCAGCTACACAAGTGCCTGTAAATCAGCTCTGTGTTATAATCTCGAGGGCCACGCTGGCACCTGCTGAGCTGGTGACCTTTGCCATGACCCATGACGTTCCCAGTCCTCACACGCAAACAGCCCATCCCGGTGCAGCAGTCACGTGGAGATGATCAGGGCTGTGCTCAGCCCGTGTCTGTGTGCAGACACTCACATGTGTGGGGCACCTCAGACCCGCACACACACACACACACACACACACACACAAGCTCACAGGCTGGCTGCCTCTTGCTGGGAGGCAGGCCCCCTGGGGGCCGTGTGAATGTGTGGCTGGAGGCCCTTTGCTCTTGGGAAGGTAGTGAATGGGTGAAGAGGCACATCCTTCAAAACCGTGTTTCAACCTCTGGCTGCGTCAGAGTCACCTGGAGGGTTTGTGAGAACAGTGATTACTCCCGTCTCCTCCATCATGATTCCTTAGGTTCGGGTGGGCCTGTAATTTGCACTTCTAACAATTCCCAGGTGATGCCTGGTCTAGGGGCTACACTTGGAGTACCTTTGCTTTAAGAAACCCGTGGAGAATTGCTTCATTTGATAGGGGAGCTACAGTTACATCAACTTGAGGTCTTCAGTTCATAACTGTGCCATTCTGAAAGTATTGTCAATTAATTAACTTGGACATGAATCACACGTAATACCCAAAGGCAATTCTAGAGCAAGCCTTGCTTCTGCAATGGATATAGGTCCTGATAATTTATGCACCAATAGGATTTTAGAACATTGGATCATTAAGTCATTTGGTGTACTGATTTTTTTTAATTTGGTAAAACTGGATTATTAAAAAATAAAGAAAGAAATGGAAGAACTCCCTAGTTAAATAAAATCAAAGGGAAAATTTTCTATTAAAAAAAAAGAAAATTATTAGTCTTTAGAAAGAAGTTGTTTTTTAAAAATCTCCTCTTTTATCTGGGACTGGAGTCAGATTTTTTTCTGTTTTAAAGTTTATGAGCTGGTTTTATCCCAGTGAGTTCCATCTGTACTGGAGTAGACGTCTGTCCACCACAGGAAGTTTCCCCGTTTTCCACCAGCACACCGCTGTCTCAGTGGCGGTCCCGATACACCTCTGTCTGCATGTCCTCCTCTGAATCTGTGTGAAGACCAAGGAAAGGAGGGACTCTTGCAGGGTCCGAGGTCACTCCTGGGGTAAAGCCAGTTTGTCCAGTGGACACTGGTGCATATCTTCTGCATGTTCCTGATCTAAACTTCTTGCCGGAGGACAGAAGGGGAGGATGGCGGTCGGGTCCGTGCATCCTGGGCGTGCATGGAGGGCTAGGCTCAAGTGGCCCTCCCTGACCCCACCGACCTCAGCATGTCTCTTCCTGCTTCTCAGGTCGGCTCAGGTTGTGGGAAGATCTTTGTCTGTGTTATTTGTACAGACTCAGAAATAACACCTCCTGCAGGTGAAGTCCTTGCAGAAGAGAATCTCTTCATTTTCGTTTCAACCCAAAAAGCTCAGTGTAGAAATTACTGTCTTTAAAACATCTCCTATTTTATCTATGATTGGAGTCAGATTTTTGTATGTTTTTAAAATGTATTAGCTGGGACCCAGGGAATATTAATCGGTGTGAGCCCTCCCAGAGGTCCTCATCTTGGCACCAAGACCCGGATCCACCCAACTGCCTGCAAGCTCCAGTGCTGGATGTCTCAGGCCGAACAACCAGCAAGACAGGAACACAGCCCCACCCATCAACTAAAATGAGATGACAGAGGAATATGTTACAGAAAAGGAGCAAGGTAAAAACCTACAAGACCAAATAAGTGAAGAGGAAATAGGCAATTTACCTGAAAAAGAATTCAGAGTAATGATAGTAAAGATGATCCAAAATCTCAGAAATAGAACAGAGGCATGGATCGAGAAAATACACAAAATGTTTAACAAGGACCTAGAAGAACTAAAGAACAAACAGTGATGAACAACACGATAACTGAAATGAAAAATACACTAGAAGGAATCAATAGCAGAATAACTGAGGCAAAGAAAGGATAAGTGAGCTGGAAGATAGAATGGTGGAAATAACTGCCGAGGAGCAGAATAAAGAAAAAAGAATGAAAAGAAGTGAGGACAGTCTCAGAGACATCTGGGGCAACATTAAACAGCATTTGATTATAGGGGTCCCAGATGAAGAAGAGAAAGAGAAAGGGTCTGAGAAAATATTTGAAGAGATTACAGTTGAAAACTTCCCTAACATGGGAAAGGAAATAGCCACCCAAATCCAGGAAACACAGAAAGTCCCATACAGAATAAACCCAAGGAGAAACATGGTGAGGCACATATTAATCAAACTAACAAAAATTAAATTCAAAGAAAAAATATTAAAAGCAGCAAGGGAAAAGCAACAAATAACATACAAGGGAATCCCCATAAGGTTATCAGCTGATTTTTCAGCAGAAACTCTGCAAGCATGAAGGGAGTGGCAGGATATATTTAAAGTGATGAACAGGAAAAATCTACAACCAAGATTACTCTACTCAGCAAGGATACCATTCAGATTCAACAAAGTCAAAAGCTTTACAGACAAGCAAAAGCTAAGAGAATTCAGCACCACCAAACCAGCTTTACAGCAAATCTAAAGGAACTCCTCTGGGCAGGAAACATAAGAGAAGAAAAAGACCTACAAAAACAAACCCAAAACAATTAAGAAAATGGTAATAGGAACATACATATTGATAATTACCTTAAATGTAAATGGATTAAATGCTCCAACCAAAAGACACAGACTGGCTGAATGGATACAAAAACAAGACCCATATATATGCTGTTTATAAGAGACCCACTTCAGACCTAGGGACACATACAGACTGAAAGTGAGGGGATGGAATAAAATATTCCATGCAAATGGAAATCAAAAGAAAGCTGGAGTAGCAATTCTCATATCAGATAAAATAGACTTGAAAATAAAGAATGTTCCAAGAGACAGGGAAGGACACTACATAATGATCAAGGGATCAATCCAAGAAGAAGATACGACAATTGTAAATATTTATGCACCCAACATAGGAGCACCTCAATACATAAGGCAAATGCTAACAGCCATAAAAGGGGAAATCAGCAGTAACACAATAATAATGGGGGACTTTAACACCCCACTTACACCAATGGACAGAGCATCCAGACAGAAAACTAATAAGGAAACAAACTTTAACTGACACATTAGACCAGATAAACTTAGTTGATATCTATAGGACATTCCATATGAAAGCAGCAGAATACACTTTCTTCTCAAGTGCACACAAAACATTCTCCTGGATAGATCACATCTGGGGTCACAAATCAAGCCTTGGTAAATGTAAGAAAATTGAAATTGTATCAAGCATCTTCTCCGACCACAAATGCTATGAGATTAGAAATCAATTACAGGAAAAAAAAAAACTGTAAAGAACACAACACATGGAGGCTAAACAATATGTTACTAAATAACCAAGAGATCACTGAAGAAATCAAAAAGGAATTCAAAAAATACCTAGAGGGCTTCCCTGGTGGCGCAGTGGTTGAGAGTCCACCTGGCGATGCAGGGGACACAGGTTCGTGCCCCGGTCCGGGAAGATCCCACATGCCATGGAGTGGCTGGGCCTGTAAGCCATGGCCGCTGAGCCTGCGCGTCTGGAGCCTGTGCTCCGCAACGGGAGAGGCCACAACAGTGAGAGGCCCGCGTACCGCAAAAAAAATTAAAAAAAAAAAAAAAACCTAGAAAAAAATGACAATGAAAACACGATAACCCAAAACCTATGGGATGCAGCAAAAGCAGTTCTAAGAGGGAAGTTTATAGCAATACAGTCCTACCTCAAGAAACAAGAAAAATCTCAAATAAACAACCTAACCTTACACCTAAAGCAACTAGAGAAAGAATACCAAACAAAACCCAAATCTAGTAGAAGGAAAGAAATCATAAAAATCAGAGTGGAAATAAATGAAATAGAAATGAAGACAATAATAGCAAAGATCAATGAAACTCAAAGCTGGTTCTTTGAGAAGATAAGCAAAGTCGATAAACCTTTAGCCAGACTCACCAAGAAAAAAAAGGAGAGGACTCAAATCAATAAAACTAGAAATGAAAAAGGAGAAATTAAAACTGACCCTGCAGAAATACAAAGGATCATAAGAGACTACGACAAGCAACTATATGCCAATAAAATGGACAACCTAGAAGAAATGGACAAATTCTTAGAAAGGTATAACCTTCCAAGACTGAACCAGGAAGAAATAGAAAATATGAACAGACCATTCACAAGTAATGAAATTGAAACTGTGATTAATAATCTTCCAACAAACAAAAGTCCAGGACCAGATGGCTTCACAGGCAAATTAAATCAAACATTTAGAGAAGAGCCAACACCCATCCTTCTCAAACTCTTCCAAAAAACTGCAGAGGAAGGAACACTCCTATACTCATTTTATGAGGCCACCATCACCCTGATATCAAAACCAGACAAAGATAACAGAAGAAAAAGAAAATTATAGACCAATATCACTGATGAATATAGACAAAAATCCTCAACAGAATACTAGCAAACAGAATCCAACAACACTTTAAAAGGATCATATGCCATGATCAAGTGGGATTTATCCCAGGGATGCAAGGATTTTTCAATATATGCAAATCAATCAATGTGATACAGCATATTAACAAACTGAAGAATAAAAACCATACAATCATCTGAGTAGATGCAGAAAAAGCTTTTGACAAAATTCAACACGAATTTATAATAAAAACTCTCCAGAAAGTGGGCATAGAGAGAACCTACCTCAACATAATAAAAGCCATATAGCCATACATAACAAAACCACAGCAAACATCATTCTTAATGGTGAAAACTGAAAGCATTTCCTCTAAGGTCAGGAGCAAAACAAAGATGTCCACTCTCGCCACTATTATTCAACATAGTTTTGGAAGTCCTAGCCATGGCAATCAGAGAAGAAAAAAAAATAAAAGGAATCCAAATTGGAAAAGAAGAAGTAAAGCTGTCACTGTTTGCAGATGACATGATACTATACATAGAGAATCCTAAAGATGCTACCAGAAAACTACTGGTGCTAACCAATGAATTTGGTAAGGTTGCAGAATACAAAATTAATGCACAGAAATCTCTTGCATTGCTATACACTAGCAACAAAAGATCAGAAAGAGAAATTAAGGGAACAATCCCATTTACCACTGCAACAAAAAGAATAAAATACCTAGGAATAAACCTACTTAAGCAGGCAAAAGACCTGTACTCAGAAAACTATAAGATATGATGAAATTAATCAAAGATGACACAAACAGATGGAGAGATAGACCATGTTCTTGGATTGGAAGAATCAATATTGTGAAAATGACTATATTACCCAAGGCAATCTACAGATTCAGTGCAATCCCTATCAAATTACCAATGGCATTTTTCAAAGAAGTAGAACAAAAAATTTTACACTTTTATGGAAACACAAAAGACCCCGAATAGCCAAAGCAATATTAAGAAAGAAAAACAGAGCTGGAGGAATCAGGCTCACTGACTTCAGTATATACTACAAAGCTACAGTAATCAAGACAGTATGGTACTGGCACAAAAACAGAAATATAGATCAATGGAGTAGCATAGAAAGCCCAGAGGTAAACCCACATACCTATGTGTCATAATTTTATGACAAAGGAGGCAAGAATATACAGTGGAGTAAAGACAATCTCTTCAGTAAGTGGTGCTGGGAAGACTGGACAGGTACATGTAAAAGAATGAAATTAAAACACTCCCTACACAAACACCATACACAAAAATAAACTCAAAATGGATTAAAGACCTAAATGTAAGCCCGGACACTATAAAACTCTTAGAGGAAAACTCTTTGCCATAAATCACAGCAAGATCTTTTTGACCCACCTCCTAGAGTAATGAAAATAAAAACAAAAATAAACAAATGGGACCTACTGAAACTTAAAAACTTTTGCCCAGCAAAGGAAACCATAAACAAGATGAAATGACAACCCTCAGAATGGGAGAAAATATTTGCAAATGAAGCAACTGACAAGGGATTAATCTCCAAAATATACAAAGCCCATACAGCTCAATATCAAAAAAACAACCCAATCAAAAAATGGGTGGAAGACCTAAATAGACATTTCTCCAAAGAAGACATACAGATGGCCAAGAGGCACATGAAAAGATGCTCAATTAGAGAAACGCAAATCAAAACTACAATGGGGTATCACCTCACACCGGTCAGAATGGCCATCATCAAAAAATCTACAAACAGTAAATGCCGGAGAGGGTGTGGAGGAAAGGGAACCCTTTTGCACTGTTGGTGGGAATGTAAACTGGTACAGCCACTATGGAGAACAGTATAGAGGTTCCTTAAAAAACTAAAAACAGAACTACCATCTGACCCAGCAATCCCATTCCTGGGCATATACCCAGAGAAAACCATAATTCAAAAAGATACATGCACCCCAGTGTTCACTGCAACACTATATACAATAGCCAGGACATGAAAGCAACCTAAATGTCCATCAACAGAGGAATGGATAAAGAATATCCATATATTCTTTGTGGTACATATATACAATGGAATACTACTCAACTATAAAAAGGAATGAAAGTGGGTCATTTGTAGAGACCTGGATGGACCTAGAGACTGTCATACAGAGTGAGGTAAGTCAGAAAGAGAAAAACAAATATTGTATATTAATGCATATATGTGGAATCTAGAAAAATGGTACAGATGAACCTATTTGCAAAGCAGAAATAGACACAAACCTAGAGAACAAATGTATGGACAGTAAGGAGGGGAAGAGGGGGTGGGAAGATTTGGGAGATTGGGATCGACATGGATACACGACTGTGTATAAAATAGATAACTAATGAGAACCTGCTGTATAGCACAGGGAACTCTACACAATGCTCTGTGGTGACCTAAATGGGAGGAAATCCACAAAGGAGGGGATATATTATACGTGTAGCTGATTCACTTTGCTGTACAGCAGGAACTAACACAACACTGTAAAGCAACTATACTCCAATAAAAAAAAAGTTTTTAATGTATTAGCTGGTTTATTAACCTCAGAAAAGTGGATGCTGGTCAATTGTGTCACTGCCTTGCTCTCAGCTCCCTGGGTGGAGGGGAGGCCGCCTGTCTCTCGGGGTCACTATAGGCTCAGTGCTGACCCTCACACGCAACAAAAGAGCTGCTCAGGCCTAGGAGTCTCCCTTGCCCCTCTGCAAAGAGCTAGGGTAGTTTAATTTGGCCTTTGAGAAAACTTGACTGCATTTCTAAGATTTCTGAAGAATATTCTTCCCTGGAATAAAAAGAGTGTGTGGTTTAAGAACTTTCCTACCCAGAGGCAGAGATACTGGATAACTGTCAGTGTCCAGCTTCGCCCACTGATCTAAGAGTCACAGACTGCAGAAAAGGAATATCCTGATCACTGTGTTACCAAGTCCCATCTTTTGCAGGAAAATCTCAGTGATGTGCTAATACACTCATCACTGCTGAATTTTTACCAGGTTATCAAAATGTGATGGCCATTGAACTTTAATGAGAGTAGGGTACATTACAAAGGCTAAGGAATGTTCAGTAGTGACCTTTACAACCCTTTCTAGAAGCCTTTTTCATTCATTAAGGAATGTACTGTATCCGTTATCTGATGCTGTGTAATGAGTTACCCATACTTGCCAGCTTAAAACAACAAGCATTTATTACCTCACAGAGATAATTTCTGTGGGCCAGAAACCCAGGAGCTGCTAAGCCAGATGATTCTGGCTCAGAGCCTCTTAGGAGACTGTCATCAAGCTGTGGGCCTAGGCTGGAGTCTTACCTGAGGACTTGACCAGGGCTGAGGATCTGCTTCCGAAACGGCACCTTCACACGCCTGCTGGCCGAAGGCCATGATTCCTCCCCACATGAAGCTCTCCAGAGGGATGCCCATGGCAGGGCAGCCGGCTGCCCCAGGAGCAAGTGATCCAAGAGAGAAACAGAGCTACAGGAATCCCAGCACCTTTTACGACCTAATCTCTTCCGTTTTACTCTATTCATTGGACATGAGGTTTTAAGTCCAGGTCACACTCCAGAGGAGGGGAATTTGGCTCCACCTCTTGAAGGGAACAGCATTGAGCAATTTGTGGACATCGTAAAAACTCCACACATACCGATAATAAGGAAAGGAACTAAAAAGGTAATATTCCACTGCAGTCAGGCTGCCTGGGTTAAGATGCTGGCTTTTCTACACATTGACCAAGTAACCTTAGACAAGTTACCTCAGTTTCTCCATCTACAAAATGTGGGTTAGGATAGTACCTCCTTCCTAGGATTTTGACGAGTTAAATATGATGTAAGAACTTAGAATAATGACTAGTACATAGCGAACACTCAGCAAGACCGTGTTGCTACTAACATCTTCATCATTATCATTATCACCATCATAACTACCACCATCGCCATCATCACCACCGTCATCACCATCATCACCACATCATTATCACCATCATCACCACCATTATCATCACCACCATCACCATCATCACCACCATCGCCACCATCACCATCATCACCACCACCACCACCACCACCACGACCATCATCATCACCATCATCACCACCATCATCATCGCCACCATCACCATCATCACCATCACCACATCATTATCACCATCATCACCATCATCACCACCATTATCATCACCACCATCACCATCATCACCACCATCGCCACCATCACCATCATCACCACCACCACCACCACCACCGCGACCATCATCACCATCATCACCACCATCATCACCATCATCACCACATCATTATCACCATCATCACCATCATTATCATCACCATCATCACCACCATCATCATCGCCACATCACCATTATCACCATCACCACATCATTATCACCATCATCACCACCATCATCACCACCGTCATCACCATCATCACCACATCATTATCACCATCATCACCACCATTATCATCACCACCATCACCATCATCACCACCATCATCATCGCCACCATCACCATCATCACCACCATCGCCACCATCACCATCATCACCACCACCACCACCACGACCATCATCATCACCATCATCACCACCATCATCACCACCATTATCATCACCACCATCACCACCATCATCATCGCCACCATCGCCATCATCACCACCGTCATCACCATCATCACCACATCATCACCACCATCACCACCATCATCATCGCCACCATTGCCATCATCACCACCGTCATCACCATCATCACCACATCATCATCACCACCTCCATCATCACCATCATCACCACCATCACCACCATCACCATCATCACCACCATCACCATCACCATCATCACCACCACCACCACCACCACCACGACCATCATCATCACCATCATCACCACCACCACCACCACCACCACGACCATCATCATCACCATCATCACCACCATCATCACCATCATTATCATCACCGCCATCACCAGCATCAGCACCACCGTTACCATCATCACCACTCTCACCATCATCATTACCACCATTTCTGTTGTTATTGCTGCTTCAGCCACAGCTATGCAGAGTGTTTTCTCAGATGTTTATAGTTTTAAAGAGTGGTGGTTTTTCCAGAGAAAACCAAGGATAATATTTTTTAAACTATACTTTATATTTAACATGTCTTTCTGTTGGGAATTTCTTTCTCTGCTTACTTAAGTAATGTCCCGTCATCTCCTTTGAGTATTTCAAATAGTTGAAAATTTTTTGTTTTATCCATTCAACAGACATTCATTTACCACCTACTGTGTACCGGGTCCTGTGTTAGATTCTTAGTGTACAAAGAAAAAGAAATGGTCTCTTCTGCCCAGGCACTCACAGGGCCATGGGGGTGGTAAACGCATAAACCCAACAGTGGGGTTGCACTGGGGGCTCGGGAAGGAATAACCCCAAGCGCGTGTGGTCCATTTTCTGGCTGTAGCAGCGTCCTAGCTGGGTAAGCTTGAGCAAGCCATGGTGCTTCCCCGACCTTCAGGCCCCTTTGTGTATAATAGAGCAGAGACGTCCCGCCTCACCGGGCGCTCGTGAAGATCAGAGTGGCTCAGAGCACGGAGCCAGGCCCACCCGGAGGCTCTGTCCCTAGTGGCTGTGCTGCAGGGGCACGGAGAAAGCACGATGGCCATTCCACAGAGCGAGCATTGACCTCATCAGGTATGGGACACCGCTTGGCGCCCTGAGAGAAGTGGGGGGGAAGGGCAGGAGGGCATGTTTGAAGGAGGAGTAAAAAAGCGTGTGATTCCGGAGGGAATCCGGAAGGCTGAAGAATTCTCTCCTGTTCCGTAAAGCGTCAGTTCTTGAAAATGTATGAGGTGTGATCAGCTCTCAGCTTTGAGAGAAGTTTAGCTCCGGTTTCTGTTTTTCTGAGTTTGTGACTTTGAGGGGTTTGTTCAAGTTGCCAAAATTAATACCTTCCTATTATTCTCACAAACGTTATAGCTGTGGGCCTGAAGGAACAGCTGCCTTGCTGGGAACTAAGACACACTGGAGCTCAAAGCCGCCTCGGGAGTGAAGGAGTCGTGGCGCCAACCAGCATTTCCCCCCGTGGTCCGTGATTTCTCTTTGTTGGGGAAGGATTTTGATCTATATTATCTAGGAGGAGAGGCTTGGCTCCTGAAAAGGAAGGTCAAGAAAAATGTGATGAATATAACGAGGTATTGTCCCGTGCACACCCGACACGGACCGACTCCACGAGCCTTTCCCAGCTGAGCTGTTTGAGAATCAGGCAGGGAAAGCATGGAGCCTCCTCAGGGGAGACGTGACCAGACAGAAGCAGGAAACCTCCCGCGGGCATCCCGTCCGCCCCTGTTACCCCAAACAGTGGTAACAATGAAAACCCACCGGAAGCACCATTCACCTCTTTTTTCTTTTTTTTTTTTTTTTTTTTTGTGGTACGTGGGCCTCTCACTGTTGTGGCCTCTCCCGTTGCAGAGCACAGGCTCCGGACACGCAGGCCCAGCGGCCATGGCTCACGGGCCCAGCCGCTCCGCGGCATGTGGGATCCTCCCGGACTGGGGCATGAACCCGCGCCCCCTGCGTCAGCAGGCGGACCCCCAACCACTGCGCCACCAGGGAAGCCCCATTCACCTCTTTTTAAAAACCTGTCTGGAATTGAATCTGTAGGTGACACGCTGGTCTCCGCTCACCCGGGTCCGCCCGACGGTCACCTCACGGTCAGAGCCGCGTCAGAGCTTCCGGGCGTGGTCGTTTTCATTTTCCCCCCATGGCCGCCACGGGGATCTCTGGAGCACAAGCAGCTCACGTGCTGTCCTCCTGAGATGCAGCCGGGACCCCACACCTCGATGCCCACAGCTGCCTCCCCCCTCCCCCGCTGCCCTCCCGTCCCCCCCGAGGGCCCTGAGCCCTGCCACTGGCACGTCAGCCCCAGAGCCCCTCGGCAGGCCTTTCCCGGCTCCCATGTCTCAAACGGGCCCCCGGCCCCGCTCATCAACCCCCTTACTCGGTTCAGAGCCGTGTCAGGATCTGAAATGATCTTGTTCAGTTATTGATCTGCTCTCTGACGATCAGAGGTGCTGTTGACAGGGAGGTTCGGTGCCACCTGCCCACGGGGTCCACCTGCCCTCGTAGCTGTGCTTGATCAATGCACCTTCGTTAATTAGCCCATTGATTAATTAGGTGCCAGGACTGTTGCCTCTGGTTCTTCATGTCCTTGAATCTGTTTCATTTTCCGTAACTGCTAACAGTTTTTGATTGAAACTATTACTGTTAGTAATTACATATGCCTTTGAAATTTGGTGAAATCTGTAACAGCTCATAACATGTCAGTGACCTTTGTTAATGACCTCTGATTTGATTCAACTCACTTTTCTTGCCCTAAATCTGGCTTTGGTGACTCTGGAGCTTAAGCAGAAACATTTATATTATCTACTGACTTTGTAAAATGCTCCCCACCACCACGCAGTTTAATATAAACTAGGTAAAATGGGTTTAGATGCCTTTAAAAACAAAAGATTAGAGTTATTATTAATTACATCTTAACATTTTATCTTAATTATATGTTGTAAGAATATTTAGCTCAGTTCAGTACACATTTATCAAGTGCTTGAGTCGTATTCGGGGCATCACTTAGATGGTCTGGAAGACACGGGGCGGAGGAAACAGGTCCCGGGCGCTGTAAGGAAGTGACAGGACGTGCACGATGGACCCAGGGGAAGGCAGGGTTTGTAGCCTCCTGTGGAGGTGCCACCAGCACTGGACACTGACTCCCGGCCGGGGGTCCCCGGAGACCTGGGAGGAGAAGGTGGCCACTGGGGAGACCGTGAGGGTGGAGACGCGGGACGAGGGGACTAGACAGCACGGCGCTCGGGGACTGGAAGCTGCCCGCTTGCGGTGGGGCGCGTGCGGGGATGTTGAGGAGAGGCTGGAAGGGGAGGCCGTGGCTCCCGGGCTGTGCAGTTCATACCTAAGAGGCAGGGGCACCTTTGATCAGGAAGGTGTGAGGGTCGGAGCTGTGTTTCGGGGCGGCGGCTCCCCAGTGGAGCGAGACAGCGGGGGGCGCTGAGACGGCTGCCTTTCGTCAGGACGTGAGGCTTCACCCGCCACCGCCCTGCCAGCCTCACATGGCCAGGATGATGGAGGCTCGGGCCATCCAGGGGCCCCCGCCACCGAGCCCCACGTCTGGGCCTCTCTGCCTGTGACCCCTTGACGTCTCACATCAGCCCAGGAGCACCTCACCGGAGCCTTTCCCCGCTTCCCCGCCCTCTGTCGTGTGCGTCTGCTCTACCGCGGCTCTGATGCCCTGCGTCGTGCGCTCAGGCCTCTGGCGTCTTCTTGTCTGTGAACCTTTCTGGACAGGAGCCATCTCAGCATTGCTGGTACCCAGGCACACCCCAGGCACACCCCAGGCACCGGGACACTGGAAAGAAAGGCAGTGGAAATGGGTGAATTCAGATGAAAAAGGCACAGAGAGTTTCTGTCCTGAGGCCTTGGAGCTGCATGTGGCCCTCAGGGGGGAGGCCTGGGCCTGCACTGCCGAGTGGTCACTCAAAGAGCGCGTGGGGCTCGGGAGCGGACAGGGGAGGAGGTGCTCGGAAGTGGTGGTGGACACAGTGGGCAGGACGGGGTCGGGGGAGCGCCGAAGCCCTGGGGACAAGACGCCGAGTCAAGGACCCGGGAGTGGGGGGAGCGCAGAGCCGGTGACGAGCCCCAGGGCGGAGAGCGTCTGGATGGCGGAGGGTGGAGGGAATGTCCAGGCTGCGTCTGCCCGCACGCGGCCCCCGGCCCCTGCTCGCCCGCCAGCCCCGTGGAGGCTGCGTGTTTCCGGAGCCTCTCAGGCCGTTGCAGGGCCGGGTGTCCTGGGTTTCCTCCGTCAGATGTGCTTGCTCCTCCTTCTGCCCCCCAGGGCCTGCCTCCCAGCAGGTGGGGACGAATGAAACGGGCTCTCACACTCAGGACGCCTCGGCACCCGCAGGTCCGCCCCTGCCGGCCAGGTGCTCCCCTGTCCCCTGGTCCAGGGGCCCCGCCGGCCTGGGCACCGATGCTCCCCAGGACCTTCTCCGTCATCAGACGGCCGGGTCCTCCGCAAGCTCTGCCCACCCTTCCCAATCCCCTGGGGTCGGGGTCCCGCCCAAAGGAGGCACGTCTCTGGCGCCTGAAACCAAACGTCCCTCTCGCGTTGCGGCGTCTGAGGGCAGTGCCGACTGGGAGGCACCCCGACTCTCGGCCCGCGGAGGGCTTCGTCCTCGGACCTTCACTCCGTCTCCAAAGCAGACACCCCGGGTCCTGCCGTCTCGCGCAGGCCGGCCGCGCAGGCCCAGGGCCCACTCCCCAGGGCGGCCTCGGGGAACCGCCTGCAGATCGGGCCGAGGTCGGCCACACTGGGCTTGTCTCCGGGGCATGCCCACCGGGAGACCCAAGGGCGGCCGAGGCTTCCTGCGAAGCCAGGCGCTGGGCTCCAACGTAAAGAGCGGCCGCCGGAGGATCTCGTTATACGTGTGTCCTTCAGGAATTATTCACAGAAAAGCTCGCCAAAGGCTTAGTGCAGCTGCCACGTGAACCCTCCGAAATATATTTCCGGTTTCTGTTCTTCATCATCTTTTCAAAACAAATTGTTTTATTTTTGTTTTCTTTTTTTATTTTCCATTGGCATTAAAAATAAACACGGATTTGAAAAACCTTACAATGCTTTTTATCGTCTTACACACTTGCACCTGCCCATGACCTGGATGCTGGGCATTCGATATTTAAGGAAACTGTTGTAGCTTTGAGTGAGACCCAGGGCAGCCTCCCGGCATCCTTGGCTGTTGCAAACCGGTTGCTCGTTATGGAATAAATGGTGCCGAACGGTTATTACATCTCTCACGGGGACCCCGGCCCCATGCAAGTCTTCTCTGTAAAGCCTATGGTTATTTTGTAAAGTTTATAAATGATGTGCAGCCTCCCACCTTATCTGCAGGGGAATGGTTCCTAGAGCCCCTGTGGGTGCCTGAGATGGATGGTGGTCCTACCCCACATATACTGTTTCTCCTGTGTGCACACCTGTGACACAGTTTAATTTGTAAAATAGGCACAGCAAGGGCTTAACAGCAATAACTAGATACGTGTGTCCATCCTCTCGGCCCATCAGCCAAAGGAGGCCAGGCAGGGCTGTCCTGTTGGAAGCCTGCTACCCACTCCCTGACCCCAAAGCAGGTTCGGGGCTCGGGCGTCCATCCCACTCTGCTGCCCGGGTGCAGTTCTGCGGGGCCCCCGTTCCCGTGCTATGACATCCCAGGGGTTTCCCCAGAGGGACCACAGCCTCCCTCTGCTGTCTGGACGGTGTCGGCCCACTCCCGTCCGGGGTGTTTGTCGGGCGGCCCCGGGTTCGCCCTCTAAGGTCTGGGCATGACTCGCTCATTCCCGGTGCCGAGTGTCTGTCATCCCTAAAAAGACGCGCATATGAAAGATGCGCATAGAACCAGCAGAAAAAAGAAATGGGATGATTGACGTGGCTTCTGACACGGCTTTTGTGAGGGCTGTGGCATGCCATTTTCTGGGACCCTCTTGTAATGAAGCCTCTGCACTGCAGCTGTGCAGCCCCGTGATACGCTCCCCTCTGCACCTCGACAGCCAAATGCCAGTCATTGGGGAAAATTGTGCTCCTGAGTGAGGTGGCATGCAGTTTATCTTCTGGAAATAGAACACTTACCTTAAGTGGTAAAAAAGGTGTTTTCTGTACCTTGGTATAAGTTTGCATATAAATCTCTGCCTTCGTGTATATCATTCACGTACACTGAGCGTGTGTCTTTGTGAATCATCCTCTTTTATTTCACTGGAGTGTTTACTACACATTTTTAAACTGCTTCTGTACATAAGAAGTTAATAAATTAAAGTCCAGGAAAAGGTGTTTTCAGTCTACACCTCCCTTGGGGAGTTCAGTCCCAGCAGCCAGTGTGGCCGCAGGTGGTGGAGGCTAGGCCACCTTGCCGAGGGTTTCCTCACCGGACACCAATAGGGTGTGTGTTTCTTTCCTCCCTGATTTTCTTCCTTATCGGCTCAGGATTTGTGTGTTAATCAAAGTGTACAAGAAACACGCTTAATCGTAAGGCATGGTGACACTTTTACAAGATGCTCCAGTTAATTAATGCGGGATTGCTGTGGAATATTGCAGGAGTGCCTGCGATTTTCCATTTACACCAAATGAGTTGGCTGTGATTAATGTTATCGTAGGAAATACCAGAGGAATTAATAATGATTAGGCCATTACTTCCAAGTGGTGCTGAAAACTCAGAGATCTTTACTCATTACAGCAAGAGCTTTCGAAAAATCCACCAACTTGAGTGTCTCTGTTTTGAGTGTACAATTTGAACTCGGCGAACTTGAGTGAAACAAGTCCCCGGACTTAGCAGCTGGCGTTTGGTTTTCGATTCCTTTTTCTCCCAGAAGTATTCAAATTTGGGATCATGATGGGTCAGAAAAAATAAGTTTATTGAGGGGTTGATGTTTAAAAATTCATTTATTCATTTCAAAAAATATTAAATGCAAATTCAAGTGTTTATTGTGCACGAGGCCCTGCGTTAGGTATTCAGGGGACGCAGAGTTGAACATGACATGGTCCCTTTTTGGGGGGACCCAAGGAGGAAGCACCACACACAAGATAAGTGAGGACCGTGTGACACAGAAGCTGAGATGGAGACGCCCGGGGCAAGGGAGGGGGTGGCCAGGGGTGACCCCTCAGGATTGTCTCGGGGCCTATAGGACAGAAGAAACTTCTCCTGCTTCCAGCAATGGTGGGGAGTTTGCCAGGTGGATGAGCCAGAAGGCGGCCTGGAGTTTGATGTCTTCAGGGCGGGACGACTTGGACGTGGCCTGGGCAGGACCCTGCACGGCAGGTGGAGCCGGGAGCGGCCAGAGGGTGCTCTGCGGGGGCAGCATGGCTGCCACGGGGACTGAGCTGCAGCCCCTCTGAATGGGGGCAGAAACCACGTGGACAAGCACTAAAGGGGGTGTGCCCACCGTGCGGCTGCCCCGTGCTGCCTAGAGCAGACGCCACGGTGGCTGTGCCAGGACCTCCAAGCTGCTGTCCTGGGCGCCCGCCTGGGGTGCAAGCAGCGTCTGAACCCTGTGGGTGGGGGTGGGAGGGGGGCAGCGTGCGGGCAGGGCCGGCCACCCAGACATTGGGTGGACGGGGCTCCACCCTCGGGCCTGGTGGGACCGGCTCACCGGCCGAAGGTGATCCCCGCCCGCTCACTGTCCAAGCCCGCCTGTGCTCGGTTCTCCTCACAACATCGTGTCCTTGGTGGGGAGTGGAGACGGGGACTCCCTGCCTGCGGCGACCTTCACCTCCTGGGCAGTCAGGGTGAGGAACCCGGGCAGAGGGCCTGGGGCTCGGCCTGCGTCTCCCCGGTTCTGCTCTCTCTGGGCATGTGCGTTGAGCTCTGGGAGCCCCTGTGGCAGAGGTGGCGAATTCGCTGAAACCATCCCCAGATTATGATTTCCTCTGCTTTGCGCCCTCGTCTGAAGAGCTGAGTGGGTCGGGCCGTGACTGCACAGAATGTTAATTCAGGTTGTGCGCTTCCGGGCCCAGCCCTGCCTCTGCAGTCGCCCCTGCGGCCGTTTCCATGGACCGCCCCCCATTCACGTCCTCCTGTCCTGGCTGCTCCTTGGGTCCTTCCCTGGCCCTCTCCCTTCAGCCCTGCGGGGACCCCTCACTGCTCTCCAGACCTGCGCCCCCAGCCCTCTCGGCACCTACGAGCTCCAGGCCGTTTATGGACATTTGCACTGGGTGTCTCCCTGCCGTCTGTGCGATCCGCCTGAAACCTGACCCGCCGAGGTTCCGGGGCTGCTCCAGGAAGCCTTTCCACTGGCGACTGGAGCCCCAGGGCTGCCCCCTCCGGTCCCCACATTCAGGCCGCGTTCTCAAACCTTCCTTCCAAGCCTCTCTCCTCTCTATTAGTGCTTCCTCGTTTCCATGGTTACCACCTGGTCCCCAGAGATCTCCTCAGGCAGTCTGATGAAATGCAGGCAGTCCCGGCCCCAGCGCTGGCCGGTCAGTGCCCACCCACCCAGGGCAGACCTTGCCTGCTGTGATTCCACTTCAGCCCGAAGCAGCCCAGGGCTGGACAGTGGGGACCCGACGGGGACGGGGGAGGGGGGGCAGCCCTGATGCTCCTCTTCTTGGCGGGGTGTGTGTAGACTCATCGTTTAGCCTCTGGATTAAAAGATTAAACGACAACAGATTTAAAAGGGAGATGACTATGTGGCTTAGGGGACAGGGCGGTCTGTCTCTTGTCCTCGGCAGCTTCCTCCGAGCTCGCTCGGGAAGGAGGCATCTCCCCAGGGCAGCCTCGAGGGCCGGGCAGGGCCTCGGCTGCCGCTGGCTTGAGCTCCCTGGGCCGTGACCGCAGCTCCCGCACAGCATCTGCTCCACGTCCTCCTGGCGCTTCGTGCCTTCTCTCTGTCTTTCTTCACTATATGCGTGGAAATAAAATAAGTGAAATGACTTCAGGGGTTCACTTGGAAAAACAAAACAATACAACTGCTGGGCTACATCCTGCGGCCTGGATCCTCCATGTCTGCTGATGGCCCTGGACACGCAGAGCTGGAGAGTCGGGTGAGGGCGCGGGAGGGCCTGGCCCAGCCTCCAGCCTCCCAGAAAGAGGAGAAATGGAGGCCAAGAAAGTCACCGCTTTTCTGAGAACTCGAAACCTCCATGGGCTCTGATCACCCTGACCCCAAATCACAGTCACCTTGGAGAAGCCCTGACTTCTGAGGCCTGGTGAGCGCCTCTGGAAATGGGAACGAGCTGGCCCCCTGGCCCTGCCCTCACGCGCAACCCTGCCCTCCTGATTATCCACTCGAGAAGCCCCTGGAAGCCAAGCATCTTCTCAGGGCCTACCGCGCAGCAAACGCCTTCAACTGCCGTGAGCTCCATGCTGACCACGGCCCACAGCCTGGCCTGTTCTGTTGCAGGAAAGTTGGTGCCAGCGTCTGGGGTGCGGCCCAGACCCCCGCCCACGGAGCATGCTGAGGGTGGGTGGAACCGTGCCTCTCAGGACCTTCTGTGTCCCCGACGGTGTCCGGGCCTTGGAGATGAGGGCTGGGCCTGTAATGCCAACTTCTCACCGTTAATTTGAGTTCAACGGTGTAAGGTGGGCAAAGGTGCTTTGTAAACCACAGAAGGTCAGGCAGCTGTTTTTAATCTGCCTTTGAGGGCACCCGCACAGGCCGGGAGGGCGCCCCTGCCCGACAGTTCGCTGCCCCTGGTCCTGGGTGTCCGAGGCGTTAAAGACGAATGCTCTGAATGATGTGGCGTTAAAACTCTTGGAGCTGACCGTCCTGTAAAAGAGCTGACCCAGCGAGCCTCGCCCCCCCACCCACCTTATATCTCATTTACGCAGCTTAGAATCATACGTCGCCTTGGTTGCTCCTGGGTTTGGATCTTGAAAAACAGAGGGCACGTCTGAAGTTCGGTGCTTCGGTGGAGGAGGCGATGTGCGTCCTTTAGTGTTTGTGTTTAGCTTTATTCCTCCTGATAATTCAGCCCAAGGCAAGTGTGTCGTCACCACAGGAGGCGGGCTGCTGCTCCTTTCCGTTTCCATCCCCTTTCTCGTTCCTTTGTCCCGCTTCCTCTGTGTCCAGCAGCTTTGGGGGCGTTACTGACACAGTAAACAGCGGGTCTCCTCCTAAACAGCCGGCTTGGTCGGGAGCAGCGGGCGCCCTGCCCCTCCGTCCACCTGCAGGCGCCTCGGCCCGCAGCCGCGCTGCCCAGCATCCAGTCCCAGCCAATCCTCCGCCTTTTAAAGGTCTAACAGATGGGAGCGGCTCACGTTGTCACCACGGTTCCCGCTACACGACTGGGGCTCAGCTCCGCACACAGGTTTCACGTCCCTTCCCCATCCGGTCTGCGATCGGCGCGTCCCTGAGGCCCTGGAGGCGCGAAGCTCGGTCGGTGATCGAGGGGGCTGAGAGCGGGCAGGCCGCCCGGCGCTCGTCACCTCCGAGGGGCCGTGTGTCCTTGACCCCAGGCTCTGTCTCAGGCCTGGAGGAACGACTGTCACTGAATAACAAGCCCCCACTGTCGTGAGCGGATGAGCAGGAGGGTGCCGCCTGGCTGCCCGACTCCTTTCCGGGGGACCAGGACCCTGCGCCGAGGAACCGGCAGCGCACCTGCTTTGTCCACGAAATGGCCTCTCGCTCTGGGTGGGAGAAGCACCTCGCCGGCGCCCTCATCCTGATGCCAGGAGCCGAGAGCGGGTGCCCACACGTGGCACGTGGGACTCCGCAGGTGTGATTCAGGCGGGGCCCTGTGATCGGGGTCTCCTCACAGGGGAGGGGGCAGGACACGGGAGGAAGGCCCCGAGAGATGCAGCCTCGCCGGCTTCGGCGGTGGAGTGGTGGGCCAGGAGCCCCCGAATGCGGGAACCCGGGGAAGATGGAAAAGGCTGGACGTGGATCCTCGCCTGGCGCCTCGGAGGGACCCACCTGCAGACCAAGACGTTTCTGCTGCTTTAGGTTTGCGGTAATTTGTTAGGGTGTGAACACACGTTCAAACCCGGGACTTTTCGAATTCAGGCCTTTTGGGGAAGGATGCCGAGGGTGATGATGAGAAGTGGAGGAGGAAGAGGAGGGGAGGTGTTGTCAGGGACCAGGCCGCAGACTCTTCCTTCCAGGAAAGCCGGCGGCCACGGCCACGCAGAGCTGCCCCGTGATTGACAGGCAGAACGTGCTTGCAGACTAATTCCAGGAGATTTTTATAGGCACCGAGTGACTCTTCTCAAGAGCGGCGGGTTGCTGTGGCTCTCGTGTTGGCGGCGGGCCTCCAGGTGACCTGACTCTCCTGTCACCTGCCTGTGAATTATCCCAACCTCCCTACCTCCATGGTGGTGAAACCACAAGGCTAAGACCCTCACACGTGGCCCAGTGGAGGCCGTTCCCCAGGGTCTGCCAAGGTCCCAGCACACGGGAGGGATTCAGGGCTGGTGGAGGTGCTGGGGGTGTGGATTTTCCGTGGTCTTCCTTAGGAGATGTTTTGGGAAGTGTGCTTTAAGTTTTTGGTAATTAGGGGCCTCCTGTTTTCAAAGCTCGGAATTCTTCAGAAAGACATAAAGTAAGGCCGTGTTATTGGGCATCCGAGGGATGTGGGGTGGAGCACCGCAGCGATGTACGTACGGAAGAGAATGAAGAAAACGAAGACGATAAACCACGACTCCATCCTCTGAGAACTGGAAACCTCCCTGGGCCCTGATCGCCCCTAACTCTGAATCACACGGACCCGCCAGCCTGAAGAGCAAGGGGGTGGGGTGAGTTGAGTGGGACCCAGAGTCATCACGGGTGTGGGGGGTAAACACCACAACTTTCCAGGCAGGGCTGACTTTGATCTGAACACTGGCTCTGCCACTTTTAACTGAGTGAACCTGGGGAAGTTACCTGACCTTCACTGTGAGATGTTTGTCCATGTCGTCGTAGCTCATCCAATCCCAGCTCGGCCATCTGTGAGACACACCTGTGCTTCGTGTGCCCTCAAGCGAAGGGCTCCCATTCCCAAACTGTCTTGCCATTGACAGTAAGATGCCTCTTGAGTGCAGAAACATTAAAATGTGAAAAGCTGCAAGTCAGGGCCTCCCTGGTGGCGCAGTGGTTGAGAGTCCGCCTGCCGATGCAGGGGATACGGGTTCGTGCCCCGATCTGGGAGGATCCCACATGCCACGGAGCGGCTGGGCCCGTGAGCCATGGCCGCTGAGCCTGCGCGTCCGGAGCCTGTGCTACACAACGGGAGAGGCCACAACAGTGAGAGGCCCACATAACGCAAAAAGGAAAAAAAAAAAAAAAAAAAGAAAAGCTGCAAGTCAGAAGTGATGAGGTGTGACGGTGCTTGTCTCCCATGTGAGTGCTAAATAAGCATTTAGCGCACAGGGGGCGCTTGCAGGATACCAGCTCCTGTTCCACGTGCCCCCGCCCCAGGTCCACCTCCTTACTCTAAAATTCTTCCATGGAGCTCGCTTTCCGGGTTTTAGCAGGTGACTCCTGAACTTCCTGTTGAGTGAAGACGTGTCGCCTATGGATGGGGTGACCGCATGTCCAGTTTCGGGGGGACGGTCCTGGCTCATCCCTGGGCAGCAGCCACTCTCAAAGGTCCCCTCTTTGCAAGATGCATCGTATTGTGACCTGACTTGCAGAGAACAAAGGGCCAGCAGACCCAATCCCAGACCCACACGTGTGGTTAAGAAACGGGCAAGAGAAGGAGGATCACAGAGTGCGGGTGGTGACAGGCTGCCAGGGCTGGTGGAGGTGGGGCAGCCGAAGGGGGGCGGGACAGTCGTGCTGGGACTGGGGTAGCTGCATCCCAGGCTGGTGTGGGTGGAAGCAGCTCCCGGTGGGGAAGACGGTTGGCTCTGGACTTTGAGGGGGTCGGGGGGAGACATACCCAAGGCCACTCTGTCCCGCCCAGGGTCGCTGACTGGACCGTTGGACCAAGCTAACTGATGGCCGGCGTGGAAAGCTTCAAATGCAATCAGTTTAACTCCAAACTGAGTAATTCCTCTCAAGGCCGAGCTGTCCTCAGCTTTGACTGTCGTGACTCATTCAAGCGATGCTTCATTTTTGTAGTGTTAGAGCCTCAGGGTACAGCCAGCAAAGCACCTTCGTGTCGTAACGGTCGTCCTCCTGCTGCTCTTAGGAATCATCTAGGAAGTTTTTTTTTTTTTTGTGGTACGTGGGCCCCTCACTGTTGTGGCCTCTCCCGTTGCGGAGCACAGGCTCCGGACGCGCAGGCTCAGCGGCCATGGCTCACGGGCCCAGCCGCTCTGCGGCATGTGGGATCTTCCCGGACCGGGGCACGAACCCGTGTCCCCTGCATCAGCAGGCGGACTCTCAACCACTGCGCCACCAGGGAAGCCCTAGGAAGATTTTTTAACTTATTTTACTTTATTTATTTTTATTTATTTATTTGGAGTATAGTTGATTTACAGTGTTGTGTTAGTTTCTGCTGTACAGCAAAGTGATTCAGGTCTACATACATATATATATTCTTTTTCATGTTGTTTTTCCATTATAGGTTATTACGGGATATTAAATATAGTTCTTTGTGCTATAGAGTAGGACCTTGCTGGTTAACTATTTTACATGTAGCATTGTGTGTATATCTTAGTCCCAAGCTCCTAATTTATCCCTCCACCCTTCCCCTTGGGTAACCGTAAGTTCGTTTTCTGTGTTTGTGAGTCTGTTTCTGTTTTGTATGTAAGTTCACTTATGTCACATTTTAGATTCCACATGTAAGTGATATCATATGGTATTTGTCTTTCTCTGTCTGACTTACTTCACTCAGCCTGATATTCTCTAGGTCCATCCATGTTGCTACAAACGGCACTTTTTCACTCTTTTTTATGGCTGAGTAGTATTCTATTGTATATATGTACCACATCTTCTTTATCAATTCATCTGTCGATGTACACGTAGGTTGCTTCCATGTCTTGGCTGTTGTAAATAGTGCTGCAATGAACATTGGGGTGCATGTATTTTTTCGAATTAGAGTTTTCTCTGGATATATGCCCAGGAGTGGGATTGCAAGATCATAGGGCAACTCTATTTATAGTATTTTAAGGAACCTCCATACTGTTTTCCCCAGTGGTTGCACAAATTTGCATTCCCACCAACAGTGTAGGAGGGTTCCCTTTTCTCCACACCCTCTCAAGCATTTATTATTTGTTGACTTTTTTTAATGATGGCCGTTCTGACTGGTGTGAGGTGATACCTCATTGTGGTTTTGATTTGCATTAGAGATGTTGAGCATCTTTTCATTTGCCTATTGGCCATCTGTGTATCTTCTTTGGAGAAATGTCTATTTAGGTCATCTGCCCATTTTTTTGATTGGGTTGTTTGGTTTTTGAGTTTTGTTTTTGCTTTTGAGTTGTAAGAGCTGTTTGTATATTTTGGAAATTAAGCCCTTGTCAGGCACATCATTTGCAAATATTTTCTCCCAGTCCGTATGTTGTCTTTGGTTTTGCTTATGGTTTCCTTTGCTGTGCAAAAGCTTAAAAGTTTGATTAGGTCCCATGTGTTTATTTTTGCTTTTATTTCTATTGCTTTGGGACACTGACCTAAGAAAACATTGGTATGGTTTATGTCACAGAATGTTTTGCCTATGTTCTCTTCCAGGAGTTTTACGATGTCCTATCTTATATTTAAGTCTTTAAGCCATTTTGTTTATTTTTTGTGTATCTTGTCAGGGACTGTTCTAACTTCATTGATTTACATGTGGCTGTCCAGCTGGGGAAGATTTTTTAAATGCTGATGTCCAGACCCCAAACTCATGAATCAGGCTGCAGGCGGTGGAGTTCAGCTTCTGCATCCCAAAACTCTCAAGTGATCCCACTGTGCACACAGGCTGGAGCCCGGGCTAGGCTGGCATCCTCACAGAACGAGGATGTTGTGGACCCTGGCGCTGGGGCCCAGGGGGTGGGCGGGGAGCCAGCACAACACTCAGTGCTCCGCCCCCCAGTGCTGTGGGGAACTGGGGCGGCACGGCCGAGGGAAGGCCAGGAGAGGATGAGTTTCTCCCAGATGATAGTTCCCTTAACTGCCTCTTACAGATGTGGAATAAGATCTGTTAAGAATAGTCTTCACTTAAAGATATATATTGTTCAAACTTAACCAGGACAAATAACATATAAATAGGATTTAATCATGGAAATTACATTTCATCAACGTGGCAATCACTGCTGTCAAATTGGAAAGGTACATGGAAACCACTTAGTGACTAGAATTAATACTGATTTGGCCTCTTCATTGTGGACTTTCTCTCCTGGTGCTAAATGAAGTGGTCTTGGCTGTAAAAGGCGTCATGCACTTCGGTTGTGCGCGTGAGGCCCTGACCAAAGGTCAGGTGTCAGGACTTGTGCCCTAAGACAGAACTGTTCTCAGTCAAGGCTGTGAGCGGATTCTTTATGTTTATGGAACACATTCCCGGAGAAAATGTGAAGTAATTAAATCTAAGCTAATGGGCTATTTAGCAACTGAACTGATATCTTTAATGTGTATCCCATATAATTCTTTTTAAGAACTGAGTCTTAACCACAGCCATAGTGCTTAAAGAGAAATAATACAACTGAATCGATTCTTAATTATTTCAGTCCTGGAACACAAGGATGCCTTCAATAAGTGAAATCCACAGATGGCTCCAGAGCCTTGTATCTGAGGTGCTAATAACTCATCTCCCCTTTCCCGGGGACAGACTTGCCTGTTTCTTGTCTGCTCCCCGCTGGACTCAGCGGTGGAGCCTGTGCACCCGTCTGTGCTACAGCGCTGCCCGTGGGGCCACACTTACACTCACGCGGCCTGGGAGGTGCGGGTGGGTATTAGCTGAAGACGCCTGCATCCGCCTGCTGTCCTGGGGAGGGCACATCACGCCCACTTTGCAGACAGAGCCTGGGACCTGTCTGCCCATCCACTTCACATGCTGCCAGGTGGTTTGTCACCATCACACGTGGGTCACCCGACCCCATGGTCCACACAACAGACGGTCCCCAGACTGGATGGTAATAGCTGTCCTGAAACAGGACCCCTCACATTAACCTCCGTAAATCCCTTCGGGCCATGGCTGAGATGGTTCCTGACGGCTCAGTCATGAACTTTCCCCACAGCGTTAGTAGCAAGAGAGAGAGAGGTCAGGAACCTTCCTCTTCCACGGGCTGCTGTCCAGATCGCTTCCCGGAGATCCCTCCTCTCCCATCACAGACGTTTATCAAGTTCCCAGCCTGGGCTGGACTCCAGAAAGGCTTTCAGTTCTTTTGGGTAAATACTCAGAAGTGTAAGCGCTGGGTCATATGGTAATTCAATAATTTCAACGATATTAATACTTTTTGAGGAACCGCCATACTGTTTTACATAGTGTCTGCGTGGTTTTACATTCCCACAAGTGAGGGTTTTAATTTCTCCACACCTTCGCTAACACGTATTATTTTCTGGGCTTTTTGGGTAATAGTCATCCAAAGGGGTATGAAGTGGTATCTCATTGTGGTTTTGATTTGCATTTTCCTAATGATTGGTGATGTTGAGCTTCATTTCATGTGTTAATGACCACTTATATATCTTCTTTGGAGAAATATCTATTCAAATCTTTTGCCCATTTTTAAATTCTTTTTTTTTATTGAGCCTGAGAGTTCTTGATATATTCCATATACTAATCCCTTACAAGATATGTGATTTGAAAGTATTTCTCCCATTCTTTGGTTACCTTTTTACTTTCTTGATGTCCTTTAATGTGCAAACGGTTTTAATTTTGATGAAGTCTAATTGACTCTTTTATTGTTTTGTTACCTCTGCTTTTGATGTCATAGCCAAGAAATCATTGCTAAATCCAATGTCATGAAGATTTCCTCCTGTGTTTTCTTCTGAGAGTTTTACGGTTTTACCTCTTACAGTTAGGTCTTTGACGAATCTTGATTTCATTTTTGTATATTATGTAAGGTACAGGTTCAACTTTATCCTTTTGCATGTGGATATAAAGTTGTCCCAGCACCATTTGTTGAAAAGATTGTTCTTTCCCCAGTGAATGGTCTTGGCACACTTGTCAAAAGCTATTTGATCATACATGTGAGAGTTTAATTCTGGGCTCTCTATTCTATTCCATTGTTCTGTATTTCTGTCTTTATTCCAATATCACGTTGCTTTAATTACTGCTGCTTTATTGTAAGTTTCAAAACCAGGAAGTCTGAGTCCTCTAATTTTGTTATTCTTTTCCAAGTTTATTTTGGCTATTCGGGGTCTTTTGAGGTTCCATATAAGTTTTAGGATGGATTTTTTTCATAAATGGAGCACTGCAAAAAGTAGGGGCACTGCAAAGAATGTCATTGGGATTTTGATAGGGATTGCATTGGATCTGTAGATTGCTTTGGGTAGTATTGACATATTAACACTATTAAATATCACAGTCCATGAACATGGGATGTCTTTCCATTTATTTGTCTTTTAAATTTTCTTTCAGCAACATTTTGTAGTTTTCACCATACAGTCTTTCACCTCCTTGGTTAAGTTTATTCTTAGGTATTTTATTTTTTGATGCTGTTGTAATTGGAATTGTTTTTTTTTTTATTTCCTTTTCAGATTTTTCATTGTTAGTGTATAGGAACACAGCTGATTTTTTCATGTTGATTTTGTATCCTGCAACTTTGTTGAATTCGTGTTATTCTAAAATTTTTGTGGAATTTTAAGGTTTTTCTACATGTAGGATCATGTCACCTGCAAATACAGCTAATCTTACTTCTTCCTTTCCAATTTAGTTGCCTTTTACTTCTTTTTCTTACCTGATTGCTCTGGCTAGAATGTTCAATACTGTGTTGAATAGAAGTGGTGAAAACAAGGATTCTTGTCTTTTTCTTGGTCTTGGAGAAAAGCTTTCAGTCTTTTACCCCTGGGTATGAGGTTTCCTGTGGGTTTTCATATCTGGCCTTTTGGTTGGAGTAGTTTACTTCTACTCCTAGTTGGCTGAGTGTTGTTCTTTTCTTTTTTTAATCATGAAAGGGTGTTGAATTTTGTCAAATGCTTCTTTTGCATCAATTGAGATAATCTTGTAATTTTTTTTCCCTCTTCATTTTCTTAAAGCGTTGTATTACATTGATCAATTTTTGTATGTAGAACCATCCTGAAATTCTAGGAATAAATCCCACTTGGTCATAGTGTATAATTCTTTTAATACCCCACTGAGTTATGTTTGCTAACATGTTGAGGATTTATACATCAATATTTTTAAGGGATATTGATTTATATTTTTCTTTTCTTGCAGTGTCTTTATTTGGCTTTGGTATCAGGGTAATGTTGACCTCATAGAATGAGTTAGAGAGTGTTCCTTACTTTTTATTTTTTTGGAAGAGTTTGGTGTTAATTCTTCTTTGAATGTTTAAATATGATCCAGGGCTTTTATTTGTTGAGAGGTTTTTGATGAGTGATTCAGTATTTTTACTAGTCGTATGTCAGTTCATATTTTCTCCCTCTTCATGATTTAGTCTTGGTAGGTTGTCTGCCTAGGAATTTGTTTGTAGTACTCTCTTGTAATACTTTTTATTTCTTAGCATACTTTGAAAGTGTCAAATATTACTATTTTAAAGCATTACTTAATTTGATTTTTTCATCTTTTATCCAAATGTATTACAAATATTTTTCTCTAGAGATGATTTCACCGTACTCTGATGCTTATTTCATTCTAAAAATATACTCCCTTTTAAGTCTCTTATCCACTCACTGCCTAGTATGTAGTTTGCAGGCTTCCCCCGTACGGATTAATACTCCAGCTGCCATGTGGCATGCAAGCACATTACAGGGGCGAAGTTGCGATGCTGGTTATGCTGTATTGGGGGAGCTGGTGCTGCGTGTGGGCGCCACCATTCTGGGGTGGGAGCACCAAGTGCGTCTGCAGAGACCTAAAGGCCCCTTGTTGTCCTTGCGTCCCATCCTAGTGCTGTGATGGGATCCAAAGTGCAGAACCCCCAGAGCAGTTTACAGACTCCGCCCACCTCTCTGCTTGCTCCCTGGATGTCAGTGTCAGACACTCGTGTTCTCGGAGTGGCCGCTTGCCCTGCTCTCACCCCATGGAGGACATTCCTTGTCATCTTCCATCCCGTTCCTCTTTAGGGGACCTTCACGACAAACAGAACCCGCTCAGACCCAGGGTTTTACAATGGTGTGGATAAGGTGTTCCAGCCAGAATGCACATTTAAATGATCCCTATGCTCTGTGGCAATAAACAAATTCTTTTTGTGAATTTCTGACGTGAGTCAGTCACGCAGCTTAATTCCAACTCTCAGGCCCAGCAGACAAAAGACAGCAGGCCCTGTATATGAAAATGTATCCTCTGGGAAAGTAAGGTTTTTATTAAAAACTGAAGCAGTGACCCAGGACACTTGGCCACCTCTGTGGGCCTTTCATGCTCATGGCATCTCAGCGCCTTGCGGTCATTCCTCCCCCGGGAGCTGCGGCCTCTCTTACCTTATTCCTTTGTTTACGAAACACACATCACCGCTAAAGGCTGAAATTAGGCTGACGCCCGGGACAGGCAGAGCACAGGGGGCCCAGCATTCACACGTGTGCTCATCACACACCTCTCATGTTCGTTAGCGCCCGAGGACTGTGTGGTGTTTCTCAAACCAGGGGCCCCGCCCGTCACAGACTCACTGACCGAGACTGAGGAACAGGGTGTTTCTGGCGGTTCACACAGAATCTGTCGATCGATGTCCTGCCGACCTGCCCCGTGAACCCGGCTGTGGGCAGGAGCCACCGCTGCCCCAACAGGAGCCCGGCCCGCAGTCCACAGACTCTGCTGCATCTCTTACTGGTCACACGTGTCGATGCGCAGGGCCCCGCGTCCGCCGCTCTGGCTCCACACTGCCAGCACTGCGACCCAGAGACCCCCAGGAAAGCTCTTAGCTTAAACCCAACGGTTCCCTAGCGTTTCTCACAAAACGGCCGCCAATAGCCGTGTACTGACTGCCAGCATGAGGAACGATAAAACGTCCTACCAACACAGCACAAATGCATCGTGGTGCTAGGGGCACACGGTGTCCCTGAAGCTGACATCGGGATTAGAGAACACACTTGTCACAACTTGCATGTTTCCTTCTTGGCCTCCCGGGTTCCTGCTGACCCGAGTCTCCTTAGAAATATGCAAAGGCCAATTTTTGTTGCTGAAAATTGCACCAATTTGAGGGCTTTCTCAGAGGTGTTATTTCGGAGTCTCCTGCCTGTGCCTCACAAGCCGGGAGCATATGCTGCACTGCTGACCGTGGCACTGGGACTTGAGGGGGACCAGGAGTTGCACTGTCCCTCGGGGCCTCCCGGTCAGCCCCCTGTGCCGAACTGCCGTGCTGACCTTACCCCTCCTGTCTCTCTTTTCTGAATTGTGCCCCGCCACGTAAAACCAGGCTGTCTAGGGGTTGTCTAAAGCAGGGATGTGACTGGAGCCCGTGCCTTCCTTCCAGTGCTCGAGGAGCCCCCGCCGTGCACTGTCGGAAGCAGACGCGGGTGCAGGACCAGGTGGGGACGTGCAGCTCTCCTCCAAGGGCCTGAGACTGGCTGCTGATGCTCTCCCGGCTTTTGCCTTTAGAGAAGTTGATGTGGTTTAGAAATTACTGGCAGGGCCTCCCCGTCCACTGATTAGATCTAGAAGTAGCCCTGCACGGGGAAGATGTGAGCCTGTCTCATGTTCTGTGATAGGTTTCCAGCTGCAAGGAATTTTAAGTATCACAAACATGATATAGCTTTGGCTGTAGTACTTAGAATTGATTTTCTCCACCAAAGTACTTATAATCTGGCATAAATCCAAGATATTTATTGCCAAAGAAAGGTTGCCTAATCGGTAGTGAGCAGTATGCCAGGATAGAAAATTCCAGGCTTTTCTGAGTTACTTGGAGCTCACACCAGAGCAGCATTTGTATGTGTGCTGTTCCAGTGCACAAGAGTGGCCTCGGAGAATCGATATTTCTGGAATATAGTGTGGAGGGGTGTTCCTCTCACAGAAAAAAGAGATTTATTTACACTGACCCAGTGGCACTCCACTTCATCCCTGGGCAGAATGTGAAATCGAACAAAGAAGCAGTGCTTTGTCAAGCTCAAGGAGAATGCCAGAAGCTCCCCAATTTTTATATTTTAAATCTATTATTTTGCTGTATTATTCTTATTTATTTTAAAGGACAATTTAGTAGAAATAGACATAATTACTGTAAAGCACATGGGATATATAAACCCATTGCCTGACTTGGTTCCAGAGATTCAGAAGGAATTGGTCTGGGTCCCCCCAGGGGCTCAGAGTGTGACAACCCCCCAACTGGCACACAGGTGCCGTGGGCCCCCTGGGGGCACTGAAAGCCCCCCACTCCCGTCCCCACCTCTCCTCACTTCTTCATCTTGACATCACTGGCCTCCCCTTGCCCCCCACTATCTAAAGGTCCTTCAGGCAATTAGGAATGAAAAAACAATTTAAGATCAAATGTGTAACATTCACTTTTTAGCCCAGAAACTGAAACTGTTGCTGGAACCTCCACTAGTGTGACATTTTAAAAAAATTCTAACCCTTTGAACTGCCTTTTAAGAGCATCCTCTGGGTGAGGCTGCTCCTGTGAGCAGGCGTCTTCAAAGGGTAGCGTCTGTGGCTCAGGGAAAGGGGAAAACATTCAAACCAGTGGTTTCTGCTTCAACATGCTGGTTTCCCTGTATTCCTCCAGCGTTGCTCTGTGGCGTCCCCCTCTCAGTGCTGTCACGGCCCCTTCCTTCCTCTGTCTCTCCGTAAATCTCTTCCCTGGGCCAGTCCTACGTCTGAGCCCTGATTCCTGCCCGCCCCTGGACCTCAGCATGGTATGCAGGCTACACCGCCGTCCACAGCTGCCCTCAGACCTTCTGAGGCCCAGGCTGTGGACAGGAGCTGGACCACTTCTGCAGGCCTGGAACAGATCAGAGTGGGCGGTGGGGAGAACCAGAGCTCAGCGGTGCAAGCAGGTGAGTCCCAGCCCGAAAGACACAGCCATGGCAGGTGGTGTCGCAGGGCAGCTGCAGCATCAGACCGACCAGACCATCATTCTGCTCGCGTTTGCACCCCGTGGAAGGGGAAGGACCAGGTTGGACACTGGGTTCCCTCAGACGGGGCTCTGGGACGTCCTAAAGGGTTAATGGGGCAGCGGTCATGGCAGAGATCTGACGAGAACTAAGGTTGCAGCGTGGGTGCAGGAAGGGACCCTCAGATCAGGATCCAGTGGCACAAAGTTGGACGGATTCCTGAGCCCCCAGGCTGGGCTCTCCGGCTGGGTCAGCAGGTACATGTGCCCTGCGCTCTTGCCCGGCATCTCCGCTCAGCTCCCCGTGTGCTGGAGCAGGTGGCAGGCCCCCGGGGAGGGTCCCATCCTGTCGCGTCCTCCCCTGAGCTCTGGGCGTGGAGCCCTCCCCAGCTGTGGTCACAGCCAACGCCGCATGCGCTCAGGACCGCGTTCACGCACCTGAGGGGTGGCCGCGAGTGCCACGTCAGATCTGACCTCACCATTAACACAGGACTCGCCAGAGACTCTGCTGGGAGGAAAGCCCAGGTTCCAGAGTGTCCGGGGATCTACTTTGAGTATCACCCGTCGGTCCCCTGGGCTCCTGGGCCTGCGCTTTGGGTGTAGGAAGCTGTAGTTTCTCATTCATATTTTGTTCCGGAGCTCCCCGCCTCCGCCCCGTCTGTCTTGGTCTCTCTCCATCTCTATTGCTGTCAGACACACACACCCATCCCTCTGCCGCCCCCTGCATCCAGACCTCTCCCTCTCTGAGGTTTGCCTTCCGCCTGCGACGCCCAAGGGGGCCGACCGAGGCCCAGGCAGCGAGGGTCCCAGGGGAGCTCCGGCCGGAGGCGCCTTCTCTTCTGCCGGCTCTCCAGCTCAGCCTCGATTTCGTTCTGTGGTTTGACCCTCGAGGGTTGCGGGCGGCCGAGGAAGAGGGGCACAGGCTTGGGGCGGTCGGCCGTGAGCTTTGGAGACATATGGCAACAAACCACAAAAGAAGACCCAATCTGCAGGACGCAAAACAGGGCGTCTGGAGAGACAGAATCAGACCCGTCGACGCTCGGGATGAAATCAGCAGCGGGGAGTGAGCTGGAGATGCATGCAGCAGCCCGACACTCGTCAGCTGAGCGGGCGCGGGTCCGAAGCCAGGAGCAGGCGGACTTGGGCCCACCCAGGGTTGGACAGACACACAGACTGGAGGGAATTGGGGGGTCACAGACAGGAAAGGGGGAGGCACAAAGGGAGGCAGACCCTCAGGCACCAGCGCCAGAGGCGGCAGAACTCGGAAGGCATCTGAAGCCAGAAAACCTGCCAGACTTAAGACCAGGGAGCCAGGAACTGGGATCAGTTCATTCTTTCGGTTAAATGCAAGTCAGTTAAGAGCAGAACATCTCGACTTTCCTCCCCGTTGAGAGGCTGTGACCGTGTGTCTGTGCCCCTTCCAGCGTTAGGAGCGTGTCAGGGTGACGGTAGCTGGACCTCGGAGGAACCCCTGTTATTCGTGACATGCCCAGGCCTCGCCTGTCCTTCTCAGGACACGAGCTGAACGTCTCCAGACCAGAGATGAGAAAGTCAGAATGAAAAACACACAGGTGCCCGGGCAGAGCCGCTGGGGTTTGTTTGCTGGTTTTACAAATCCCCAGTAACATATTAATAGTTGTGCGTTTCCTCTTTTTTAGGAGAGGTTCTTTGTAAACCTAGGAAAATTAGTAAAATCCTAATTTCCTGCAGGTTTTGATTAAAAGAGGTTTTATGTATACGTTTCAGACAACGGGCCACCCTTGCCTGACCTTTACTACACTGGGCACCAGTGTGTGTTTCATCCCTGACTTAGAGAACGTGATTTGGAATATGAGGTCGACCAGTCCAAGGGGCCAGAGGCCGGAACACGGGGAGGGTCTTCTGTCCCGGGGGCCTCCCGTGACGCACACACGCTCTCCATGCAGGCTTGTGAGCTGCAAACCCCGGGAACAGCCGCCCTGGATGAAGTTAAACTATAGCAAGCAGAGGCCAGGCTCCCAGGTTACGCCTTGTGAAGAGTTGGCAGACTAACGACGCAGAGGGATTTCATCTCGTCATATTGTTCATACGTGAGGGGCCCTCGCTCCATCGGTGGGAAAGGAACCAGCAACTCTGAGGGTCCCCGCGGTCCTGGCAGCAGCATCACTGGAGCTCTGAAGTGTCCCCCCACCCAGATCTCCCAGCTACACGGCCATCCCGCCACCATGCCCGCCCCACTCTGGTTCTGGACTCCAAAGTGGAAAACAAAGGGCCCGGTTCACAGCAGAGCCCACATGCCCTCTGTAAAGCAGCTCCAGGGGGCACCAGCTCCATGATGAGGGGTGCTCACCATGGCAGAAACAAAATCAAGATGATAACGAAATACAGGAATACGAGAGAAACAGGAGGTCACACACCAAACTGCCAGTAAACACCAACAAACATGGCCAAACGTGAGTCTGAACGTTGGAGCAGAGACAGGCCAGTTACAAGGGTCCCAGCAGCAGCCTCTGTTCATTCAAGTGTTCATTCCTTCGGAAATACTCGGTCGGGAGGCCGTGCTTGCCGCTGGCATTGACCACGTTGGGGGCACAGGATGAGACCACAGGACCACAGAGCTTCACAGTCTGGAGGAAGGATGGCAAACAGACACTGATGATACAGTATACACACAGTGTGACCTTAGAATCGAATCTGTCCTGACATAAACTTTAAACATTTATTATGATATTTTTACCAAGATATAAAACGTTGGTGACCCACAAGCTATATAAGAAATATATCAACCCACAGTCTCAGGATTCTAGTGCAACCTTTTAGAACCTTTCTGCCAACTTGAACTCAGTTTGTCGAGAGGTTGAAAATCAGCTGGCGGGGCCTGGATTCTGGATTCTAACAGAGCCGGGAGGAGCCCCAGATAGACTGGGCTCTGGGAACCTGGCCGGGCTCAGGGCTGGGGAGGCTCTGGACACAGCCCGCCCCCCTCCTGGGTCCCTCTCCTCAGGCATCCGTCATGGGCTTCAGATAAGCCTAGTGTCTGGGGGCTGAGGAGTGAGGGACCCTGCCCAGTGGGGGACAGACATGTAAACAGTCTGTTTGTTTTTAAGGTTTGAATGGAATGTGGGCTCAGAGGAGACAGTGATCCAGGTCACCAGCTGGAGGGCAGAGGGTGACCCCCGCACCCCAAAGGCTGGACACGCGGGTACCTGCCCGCTGTCCTGGCAGCCCAGGCGGGGGGTTGTGAACAGAGCTGTGCCCGTGCCCCCGACCCCCAGGGTTCTCATTCAGTGGGCCAGGGAGAGCCCTGGGATTAGGACATCCTGACGGCCCGTAGCAGACACAGGCCGTCAGCGCTGAGAGGCCACAAGGCAGCCCCAGGGAGGTGATGGGTTTCAGGATGAGAGAGGCCAGTTGGGCGTTTCCGGGTGGGTGGGGCGGACTGAGGGGACGAGGACCTGGATGTGCCAAGGGAGGGGCCGGGGGTGGGGACGGGGCCTGTCTCTCCTCAAGTGGGACGTCCAGCCTGGCTGGAAGGGGACCCCGTCAGCGCCCCCCGAGCCCCGCAGGGCCCTCCTAGAGACCGGAAAGCCCCCAAACCACCCGCAGACACCATCTCCCCGCGTTCCTGAACCTTCCGGAATCCCTTTCGGTGGAGAACAAACCCTTGTGCTTCTCAGTAAATGAGGAAAAGACTGACTGACGTCCTCATCCTCAGGCGTAACCCTTGCGTCCGCGGAGGCCAGCGGGGAGGGCTCGGGCCGGGGTCTCTGCACCGGGGTGGGGAGGGGCCCGGGGGTCGCTCCCCGCGGCTTTCACACGGAACACGTCTCTCCACACTTGGTGCTGGTGTTTGCACGTGTGTCTTTGTCATGTAAAGTAGCCTGAGAGCAGCCGGCCGCTCCGGCCTTCGCCAGAGGGACCCTGTCCACCTCCACCGAACCCGCCGGCCAGGCAGCAGCCACTTGCTCAGCTTTGGGGGTAGACGGAAACGGACGGGGTTCGGTGCCTTTCGTTTTACACTTGGGGCTCAGGTGGGCCTGTGCTGAGCCCCCTGCCCCCGTGACCCCCGTTTCTCTCCACCCTGTCCACCTCGTTGTTCCCCCCGACCTGCACCCTCGCCTTGTGTCTCAGTCCCGGTGCCCGATTCCCGTTCAGCGTGAGGAAAGGCGGGCCGTGCCCTTTATCCGAGGCCGAGCTGTGACGGCAGCGCCTGGCGGGCCCCGGGCCCAGCTCTGGGCGGATCCCTGCGCGTCCGCGTGTGGTCGGGCCTGACGGCCCCTGTGGACCGGCCGCAGGGGGAACTTCAGGAGGCCACTCAGAGCCGTGTTCCTTGCAGAGCCGCCTGTCCTAGAAAGGGCTGTCCGCGGCCTCTCATGCAGCCGGGAAGGAAGAAATCCAGAGTGACTGTGGGCTCCCAGCGTTTTATTTAAACTGGACACTCAGCCCTGTAGCAGATTCAAGAGCAAATGCCCGACATGCACGTGCAGAAAACACTTCACACCCCCTCCGCCTGCAAATCCCAGAGGCTGGGAGCCTCCTGGGCAGCAGAGCGACGGAACTTGAGGCCGGACAGAGCGGGAGGCGGAGCCCCGTGGGAGGCCCTCTCGGCACGAGGACTTCACCCTGCATTTCAAGCTTCCGCGGTCTGGCAGGCTGATGAGTTTGCAGAGGTGCTGCCAGGTCTCCGGCCCGTGGACGGAGGGGCCCGTCAGGAGAGATGTCGTCAACGTGCTCCTGCCTGGCTGAGAGGTCAGCGGGGGGCTGGACACCCCGGGCTGCTTCCCCCGATGACCGGGCTTCATCCTCTGTAGGTTAACCTCCGAGGTCACTTCCTGAGGGCAGAGGGGACCCTGCCACTGTGTCCTACTTCACTTCCATGTAGACCCTCCGTGCAGTCCTGCCGGGGTCCCTCACGGTCGCCACCAGGTCCAGCGATGTCCTCGCCGGCAGATTCTCGTCACCCCACGAAGCCCCAGGCCACTGAGCGAGCGGGAGCTCTCCCTGCCCGGAACCCTCTCAGCGTTGTCTTGCACTGCTCTGTGTCGTCACTTGTCTGTTTCAGCATCACTGGTTTTGTCTCCTCTACAAAACCGTGAGCTCCGTCAGGACAAGGCCCACGTCTTAGTCTCTGCAGCACACACAGCCCGACGCAGCAGCTGTCACCGAGCTACAGCACAGCCCAGCGCGTGGCCCCGCCCTCACCCACGGTTCCCAGTGCTCACAGCCTCCAAGCCAGCTTCCTTCAACGACTGCTGATGCCCAGTGATTTGTGTCCCCGCATCTCAGGCCCCCGCAGCCTCCCCTGCTGCTCTGGAAACAGCAAGCCCAGCCGTCCTCCTTACACCCACCTGCTGGCCCTCCCCTGGGTGACAGCGTGGCCTGTGGGCTCCCCCCAGGTGTCCACATGGCCCATTGGCTCCCCCAGGTGACCGTGCAGCCTGTGGGTTCCCCCCTCCAGTGACCACGTGGCCTGTGGGCTCCCCTGGGTGACCATGCGGCCTGTGCCTCAGTGTCTCAGCCAGGCCTCCCTGACCCCTGACCCAGGGTGGCACTTCCTACCCCGTTCCCTCCCCTGACCTCCTCCTTTACGTCCATCACCAGTTTGTTTTTAATTTTATTGTCTGCGTCCCCTGCTAGGACGTCATCTCCATGAGATCTAAGATTTTGTCTGTCTTGTTCCCTGCGGGAGCTGGGAGCCCAGGGTGGTGCCCAGGGCATGGACCACGGGCAGTGGACCTGGTGGACGTGGACCCCCCATTGTGTCCGGAAAACCTGTCAAATGTGCCAAATGCCCCACGTTGCTATAGGAACCAGGCCAGTCACCTTATATTTAAATATAAGACTTCAAACGCTGTGAATGTGTCTTAGATATTTGTAAGGAAATAGTTGTAGAAGAAAAACTGAGAATCTTGAATATAATCGCTCTCCCCCCTCTCTGTAGCTTCCAAGTACATTGACTCCAAGTGAAGGGAATCTTGTCAAATGAACATAATTTGTAAGAAAAGTATAGGATTTGGTTTCCAGGTTTCCTGCACCCTCCCTAGCATGAGTGTATCAGGAACGTTTCCAAGAAGGGCCTGCCTGCCTGCCTTCTTGGTGGCTTCAGAGCAGCTGATCTCTTCAATCTTGTTTTTACAACCAACGTCAGTCACAAAGGCAGAGAAATCCAGGCAGGACCTGGTCCTTGGAGAGACGAGCATGGACAGGGCCACCGGCACCTCTGTCCCTCGGTCCTTCAGCAGCCGTTCACTGAGGGCTCCAGGGCCTGGCCTGTCCCAGGGCTGTGAGGGCGACAAAGCTTGTCAGCAGTGGTCGAAGGTGGCCCTTCCAGGACCTCCTCACAATGGGGGAGCCGCAACCTGCAAAGGAACCAGTTCAAGGAGACAGGACGGGGGTCCGCTGCTCTCTGAGCTTGAAGTGCTGGCGCAGAGGGTGGGGGCCGTGACCCCTCCTACGGCTGGAGGTACCAGCAGGCTGACCCTCATGGCCACTGTGTGGCCAGCAGTGTGGGTCACTCGGTGATGTCACTGTGCTCACTGGTGCCGCCAACAGATTTTCTCAGGCCAGGCACCAAGGTGGTGACACCACAGAAGAGGAATACGGCCCCATCCATGCTCTTAAAACATCTGTAATCCACAGCAGCAAATATATGGGAAGCAGATAAGTGCAGCACAGCTAAATCGATGAAGCCTTTAAAAAAACTGAGCTTAAATTCACATAGCATGAGCTTGACCATTTTAAAGTGAACAACTCAGTGGCATTTAGTACATTCACAGTAATGTGTATCCACCCCCTCCGTCTGCTCACTAAACATGCGTCATCCAAGATGCACCCTCTCACTTTCAACTTACTTGTGTCTTTGGATCTAACGTGGGTCTGTCATAGACAGCATACAGTTGGATCAGACTTTTTAAAAATATCTATCCTGCTAGTCTGTCTTTTAATTTTCGAATTTAATTCCTTTACATTTAAAGTAATTTCTGACAAGGAAAGGCTTACTTCTTCTAGTTTGCTATGTTTTCCTCTATATTGTACATGGTTTCTATTCCTCAGTTCCTCCTTTTTTTGTTTTTGGTTGATTGATTTTAGTCTACCATTTTGTTTCTTTTTTTTTTTTTTTTTTTTTTTTTGCGGTACACGGGCCTCTCACTGTTGTGGCCTCTCCCATTGCAGAGCACAGACTCCGGACGTACAGGCTCAGCGGCCATGGCTCACGGGCCTAGCCACTCAGCGGCATGTGGGATCTTCCTGGACCGGGGCACGAACCCGTGTCCCCTGCATCGGCAGGCAGACTCTCAACCACTGTGCCACCAGGGAAGCCCTAGTCTACCATTTTGATTCCCTTCTCATTCCTTCTCTGTAAAATTTTTAGTTTTGTTTTTTTTTTTAGTGGTTATCATGGGGATTACAATGAACATCCCATATTTATGGCAATCTATTTTGAAATAATACCAAATGAATTTCAGAAGCTCCTGTACAGCTGCTCACCCAACTTTACTTTGTTATTGTCACAAGTTACCTCTTCATCGTCCCTTGCCCACTAACATGGATTTATAATTATTGTGTTATCCATGTGTCTGCTTTTAGATCGATTAGGAAACAAAAGAGGAGGTACAAACCCAAAATACAATGACACTGGGTTTTATATTTATCTACGCAGTTATTTGATTTCTTTGTTCGGCCTCGGGTCACTGTGTAGTTTTCTTCCATGCCAGCCTCACTGACTCCCTTTAGCATTTATTGGAGAGCAGCTCTACTAGCAACAAATTCCTTCAGTTTTTGCTTATCTGGAAGTGTCTTAATTTCATCTTCATTTTCAGAGGATAGTTTTGCCAGATATAGAATTCTTGGTTGACAGTTTTTTTTTTTCTTTTAGCACGTTAAGTACGTCATCCCACTGCCTTCAGGCCTCCATGATTTCTGATGAGAAGTCAGGTCTCGATCTCATTGAGGCTCCCTTGTACATGACAAGTCGCTTCTCTCTTGCTGCTTTCATGATTCTCTGTCACAGTTTGACTAGGATGTGTCCACATGAGTCTCTTTGAATTTATTCTGTGTGAACTTAATGGAGCTTTTTGGATATGTACATTTACGTTTGTCACCAAATGTGGGACGTTATTGGCCATTATCTCTTCTAAGACTACCTCTGCCCCTTTCTCTCTGTTCCTCTGGGGACTCCTGTAATGCATATGTTGGTGTGCTTGGTGGTGGGCACAGGTCATAAACGTGGGCTCTTCCTCAGGAACAGTTTCTCCAGTTGCTTTTTCACTCGTGAATCAGCCATACTTTCCTGTTTCTTTGTATGCCTCATAGGATTTGCTTTTTTTTTAAGAACTGGACTTATTGAATATTATAATGTGGTAACTCTGGAAATCAGATTCTTTGTTTGCTGTTATTGACTGTTGAGGGCCGTGGTCGTCCATTTGTTTAGTGACTTTTCCAAACTCTTTTTGCAAATACTGTATTCCTTGCCATGTATGGTCACTGCGGTCTCTGTTTCCTTCTCTTCACAGTCAGCCAGTAACCTGACAGAGATTACCTTGAATGCTTGAGGCTAAGGGAGGGATTGCAGATGGGCTCTGAGCTGGCCACTCCACCACTCAGCCAGGCCACCCATAGCTCCTTACTTCTTGCTTCTGCAGAGTACAAAGATCCGCTGGAGGTGTGAGCCCACTATCCCCTCAGCTCTTCTCTGGGATGAGTCTGGTCCTCGGCACGTGTGTTACACTCCAAATTCCCTGGGACATGCTTCAGCCCTTCAAAGCCCTCGTTCCCCAAGAACATCCTCTCAGCCTCCCCCTTCCCCAGCTTTCTGGTCTCTCTGCTGCTTGGCCAGCTCTTGCTCCAAGTGGTCACAGCCAGGATATCTCTTTCAATGCTTTCAGAAGATGCTTTCCAGAAAGCCAATCCAGCTAAACAAAGGTTCCACTCTGTACTGGTCCCTCAGGGAGTCAGTACAGGTCAATACACACGACCACAGTTTTTTGAGAATGAGGTCAGTATAGCCTCCTGGTACCAGCAAGTCACACCGGGAAAGGAGGCCACCATCCCCATGGCCTCTGTCAAGTTTGGGAGTCAAGGGTAACAGACGGGTAAGCAAAAATGCCACAATGCCTTCTTACCAAGTTTAGTTATCACTTTCTCCTTTGAACACTCCCTTGGTCCTCTGGTTGCTGTAAGTTTGCTTATACTGTGCCAGAGTTCTGAAAAGTTGGTTCTGTCTGTTTTTGTGACCTTAGTGGTTATTTCAGTGGAGGGACAGTCCTTGAAGACACCCACTCCACCGCCACCATGGTGCCATCGGTCTGATAGAAGCCCATCTTGGAAGAAAAACTCTGTAACAGACCCCTCAGCCCTACCCACCTCCCCCCCACCCACCTGGGCCCACCTGCAGCTCTGCTGGGCAGTTCCTGGTTCTGCCGACGGCTTTGGGCTCTAAGCCCCTGTGTCCCTCTGTCTGAACAAGCCCATTTGGTCCATGTCCAAGGTGGGCCAGGGCTGCTCAGCAGTTAACTCCTCCAAGATCCTCAGAGGATGAGGCATGAGAGTTGACGGATAAACACCCTGCTTCTCTGCCCCTCACACTCCGGAGTCCCCCAGAGGACCCTCCAGTGCATTCATCACCTTTGTCTGCTTCCTCCCTCCCCAGTCTCACCTCCTCACCCCTCAAGCTGTCTCCTGGGATCACCTCCCAGACAAACCGCAGGTACCCGCATCCTTATTCCAGGATCTGTTTCTGTGGAAGGTGTTTAATCCACAGAAGTGCCACGGTGTGTGGAGTCAGCCTTGGCCGCCCGCTCAGCAGAGGTGCCAGCGGCTGGGGCGGCAGGCGGGGGCCTGTGCCTGTCCCTCAAGGTTAGGACCCTCCGCTGCTGGCTGAGGGCCTCAACATCTGGGTTAGAGTTAGTAATTAAAAGCTTCTCATTTGTGTACAGATATGTCACAGTGGTGAAGTGCAGAATCCTTGCCTCGGGACAAAAATAGGCATGTGTGAAGCGGTGTAGAAAAAAGTGGTTTATGGTGTTCTTGGTGTTCATGACCTCACTCAGTGCACGAGCAAGTCTTCCAGCAGAACCTCCGGATGAAGAAAACTTGCTCTCTAAGGACTAGCTGGATCTTACCCTTTTTTTTTTTTTTTTGGAGTGTCTTCTTGGAAAAAGGATCTATAAAAGCTCTCATGAGGACTTCCCTGGTGGTGTAGTGGTTAAGAATCCGCCTACCAATGCAGGGGATACGGGTTCGATCCCTGGTCCGGGAAGATCCCACATGCCACGGAGCAACTAAGCCCGTGTGCCACAACTACTGAGCCTGCGCTCTAGAGCCCGCGAGCCACAACTACTGAGACCACGTGCCACAACTACTGAAGCCTGCACGCCTAGACCCCATGCTCTGCAACAAGAGAAGCCACCACAACGAAGAGTAGCCCCCACTCACCGCAACTAGAGAAAGCCCGCCTGCAGCAACAAAGACCCAACACAGCCAAATAAATAAATAAATATATTTACTAAAAAAAAGAAAAAAGCTCTCATGAGGCCTGAGCCACTGACGAGACTTCAAAGCTGGTTTGGTTATTTTACAGGAGCAGAAAGTTGGGTTTTTTCCTCCACTTCCCTGGAAGTGAGTTTGGGAGCAGCTAACTGCTCGCTCTGTGGTCCTGAGAAATGATTCAAGCGCTTCTCTCTCCTGTTCTCCTGCTCCTGTCCCCATGCTCAGAAGCGAGCCCAGGGTTGTGGAGGTTCCAGCAGGGAGCTGTGTCCTGGTTCTCCTGTTGTGCTGGGAGCTGCACCCCTACCCTGAGCCCTGGGTTAGCCTGGCAGCGGGGAGCCTCGGGCCTCTGGTGGGGAGGGCGGGGGCCCAGGAGTGGAGACAGCCCATCTGCAGTCACACACTTTTCTGGTGGCTTTTCTTAGCTGTAGACCTGATGTGGTGACTACAACACGTGGACAAAACCAAATGGGCGCTGGTGACTTGCCTGCTGGACCCGGGGCAGAAAGGGGCACCTGAACCCATTTGGGGGCCCCGTAGTCTCAGCTCCCCCTCCCCACTCTTTGCTCCCGCTGACGGGCACCCCGTTCCACACCCAGCCTGGGCCACGGCCACAGCCCCGGGCTGCGGGGAGACGTCAGTGGGGCTCATTCAGAGCCCGGTTCCGGCTGGTTCTCCCCTGGTGGTTCAGGGCAGCGGGCGGCTCTACCATCATCTGACAGGGGTTGGTGTCTTAGGGACGTGTCCTCTTGACAGGAGCCTCCAAGGGCACAGACATCACTGTGGAGCTTGTGAGGGTGCCATCCGCGCCAGGGTCCAGGCAGGAGGCAAGAGGGGGTGGGGGCAACGTGGCCCCTCCAGCTGATTCTCCTCCTGGCGGCACGTACTGCCCGTAGAGAGGCTTCTCATCCTCAGTGAGCTCCATGCAGACATACTCACAGCACTTAGAGGAGCCAGCGGCCGGTCCCTAGGGCAGCGCTGGCCCAGAATTTCCCGGGATGATGGGGACATCCTAGATTTTGCTGTCCATGTGGCAACCACTGGTTAGGTTACTGAGCAGTTGGACTGTTGCTAGTGTGACCGAGGACCTTAATTCTGATTCCAGTTGATGTAACATGAACCCGTGGGGCTGCCGTGGGAGTGGTGAAGCCCTAGGGGCTCCTGGGTGTGCTGTGGGTGCTCTTGAGGACCCGGCTCATTTGCCTTTAGTGCCCGTGTGATCGTCTTGACCAGGCAGTTGTTTCTTGTCAGCTAAACCCGTAGATTTAAACACTCTGTTTCATGATTAGAGGTTAGATCATCCTGCATAACGAGTTGGAGCCCCGCAAAAGGTGGTTGTTTTCATTAAAAAGTGACCATGTTCAGAGGATCAGAAAGATGATGTGTCTTTGATATTAAGTAGGACTTTTGGAGGAGAGTTTCTCATGGTCCCAGCACCCTGACACAACCCAAACATTTAGTATTTAACGTATGGCTGTGGTAGGTCTAATATTGAACACGGTGGAGTTTGGTACAGGACGGACCTGGGTCCACGTCCTGCCTTTGCATCTTGTGTGTGGCGGCCTCCTGGGTCCCTCCTCCCATCTGACGGGGAAGGGGCGGCGTCCGATCCCCATGCCCGGCACGTGGTGCGGCGTGGAGGGTGGCTGTGCCTGGCAGCCTGTTTCTCATACCTGACCCTCCCCTCTCCCGAGCAGACGTGGCTGAGCGATCGCATCAGGCTTGTGGCCGGCAGTCACCCCAGGAAACCAAGCGTCCTCGAGACCCGCCCGGATGACACATCACTCATCCACTCAGCACTGCACCCACATCCTTCTCCTCCACGGCTCCCTGTTCCCCTGCATTTTCACTTTAGCTCATGTGGGATTTTCCACACAGTGGGTGCTCCAATTTTTCTGAAAATGCCAACTGTTCAGAACAGAGGACGCCTTTCATCAGATGCAATCGTGTGCATTTGGCAGCCTGAGTGACCAGCAGCTTGGAGCTGCGCGCTGTCCAGAGCCCTCCATTCCACGTGGAGAGTGGCTCTTGGCTTTGAATGGCTGGGGTCAAGTTGTATGTAAAAACGTGGCACAGCCCTGCCATGCATTTGGCCTCAGATCTGAAGGCGCCATATGTCACGCTGTTTCCAGATTTTAGATTGACGTCGTCAGAGGAAAGCGAAGCAAGGGAGAGAGAATAGGGAACGTGTCCGATAGTAACTCAGTCCCCTGGTCACCGCGTTTGTAGTCAGGGCTGAGGAGCCCAGGTCACTGCCAGGCTCCCGCCGTCAGATGGGAGAGGATGGATGGAGGAGAGCGCAAAGCGCAGGGCTGTGCAGGCCGCCTCTGCAGGGCTTTGTGAGCGTGGATCCGCCCACCTTCTCGCAGCCCCGTGGGCTCAGGGCGCGCTCACAGCAGAACCAGAGGCCCTCCTTGCTCCCAGCGGTGGACAGGTTGGTGGCAGTCGGGAGAGGAAGCTTTGGACTAATAGCCCATCCAGCCCTTCTCTGGCTTTTTGAACGTTGTCCCCCGAGTGTACAAGGTGAAAGCCCTCCGTTCGGTGCCTCGTGCCCGGGTCACCCTAGAGCATTGCATTTGGAAAGTGAGGCCGTCAGAGCCGCACCGCAGATGGCTGTCTCCTCTCGTCAGACCCTTGGGTCGGGCTCTGCCGTATAGACGATGGGGAGTTCAGTGTGGCCACACGAGCTGCTCCAAAGCTCAAAGATAAGCATATTCTCATGCCTTTTCACCTCCTCGTGACATCCTCAGATCCCCTCACACTCAGGTAGTGAGAGGTCCTGCATCCCCCTCCTCACTCACCTGTGTGCAATGAGTTCTACATTCGTGTTGTCACTCATGTTTGGGACCTGCAACAGTGGCACTCACAGAGGACCTCAGCTCTTTAGATGTGGAAGGAGGGTCAAGATGCCCTCAGGCCTGAACCTTTGCCCTGAGGTACATGGAGCACCAGAAAGCCTTCCTGGAGAAGGTGCCTGGGATGGGTTCTGAAAGATGAGGAATTACTCAAGTGAAGGCGGTCAGTGTGGGGGTGAGAGAGGCCAACACGTGCAAAAGGTCCAAAAGTGAACGAGAATGTGGTGCGTTTAAGAAAATGCACGTGGTGGGGCCTGGTGGGAGGGCAGGCTGAGAGACGGGATCATGGCAGGGATGAACCGGAAGGACTCATTCATCAGGATAGCACTCTGATGCTCCCTGAGGACTCGGAAATTCTCAGAAGGGAGTGAGAAGCCTTTGAAGAGTCCTGCCCAGGGTGTCGTGTGGTCAGACTTGGGAGTTAGAGGTCTCAGTCTGGCTTCAGAGCCAGAAGGGGTGCTGGGAGTGAGAACTGCTGGCATTAGGAGAGCAGCGAGGAGTCTGTGTGATGATCCAGGAAGGTGGAGGCGTCGTGGTTGGGGAGGAAAAGCGGGCTGATCGGAGAGCAATTAGTAGGAAGTTCAGTAGGACCTGGTGAGGTGACTGCGTGTGGGGAGAAGGGAAAGGGAGCGGCTCCACAGGTTCTAGGGCATCGTGTGGAGGGAGAAGCACCCACGGAGCCGGTGATCTCGTGTGCTATCTCCCCGGGAAAGCAGAGAGCTTCGCCCAGGAAGTCTGTCTTGTTTTTTGGTTTTTGTTTAATTAGTTGCATAAAAACACCTTTTCAGACTTTTGTGTAGTGGTGTCATGGTGGTAGTAACATTCAGTGATGACTGTTAAGCATCCCTGAACAAGACATTGTGGTAATGAGTCAAAGTAGAAAGAATATGCTTGCATTTACGTTAGGTGTAGACATACGATTAGTTCACTTTTGGGTTGCAAAGCGTACATGTCAAAATAGTGTTGGTGCACATTCTAGGGATAACTAAACAGCTCTAGAAGAAGAGAAACATAATAATGAATGCAGATACTACTAACTCACAGTTATTTCTAATTTAAAAAGCAACTAATAGGTGTAACTAGATTTCTGTGATGTCCATTCAAAATGTGCAGTATACAATCAAAAATTACTAAACATGTGAAGAAGCAGGAAAATGTGCCCCAAAATGAAAAAAGAAAGAAAGAAAGTAGTCAACAGACACAAACTCTGAGATAAACCAGGCAGGGACTTTAAAACAACTATCACAAATATGTCCAAAAACTTAAAAGGAAAATATGGTCATAATGATTGGATACATGGGCAAACTCAGCAGAAAAATGAGGACCACACAAAACACCACATAGAAATTTTAGAAAAGAAAAGTACATGTAAAACTTTAAAAAGTCACTGGATGGACTTAACTGCAGATTCAAGACTGCAGAATAAAGGATTGGCAAATGTGAAGAAAGACCAATAGAAAATATCCAATCTGAAGAACAGAGAAAAATAGTGAAAAAAATACACAGAGCCAAGGTGATAGATATGTAGGACAGTATCAGGTGGTCTAACACTCATGTGAGAGGGATCCCAGAGGAGGAAGAAGAGAGATGGAATGGGACAGGGGAGAAAGAAAGAATGTGCACCCCCCTCCAAATCTGTGAAAAAAGAAGCTCAGAGAACTTCACGCAGGATAAATGAAAAGAGAACCAACCTAAGAACATCATAGTCCAGCTAAGATGTCTAAGAGAGAAAATCTTTTAAAAAAAACCACTGGGCAGACAGACACATTGCTTTCCAAGGAGCAGATTCATGACAATGACAGATTCATTTCACACCGAAAACAACAGAGGCCAGAAGACAGCTTAACATCTTTAAGGTTCTGCAAGAGGGAGAAAAAGTCAACCCAGAGTTTTACATCCAACGAAGATATTCTTCCAAATAGGGTGAAATAAAGGCATTTTCATGACATCTCATCATGAGAGAATCTGCAGGTTTGGACCATAACTCTCCAAATGCCAAAGGAAGCTCTCCCACTGAAGGGAGGACCCAGCAAGTGGAGACCCAGCGCTGCAGGAAGGATGGGGAGCCCAGGAAATGGCAGGTTCTCGGTGATGCAGGTGCAGAGCAGAGCTCAGAATGCAGTGGGGAGGAGGGGAGATGACCCTGCAGTGGAGCAGGAAGGGCCCCACATGTGATGGTGCCATGCTCATCTGCTGCCCCGGGAAGAGGCCACAGACCAAAGCAAGTCTGGGCAGGTGGGGGCAGAGGAGACGGAGAGGGGAACCTGCAGAGACTGCCGTCACATGCCTGTCCCATGCACACGACAGCAGCAGAGACTGAGGTGCAGACAGCTCGTCTGCTCGGACCCCTCCCCTCCTCCCTGGCTACTCCAGGGAAGGGAGAGTAAAAGGCACGTCTCATATTCGACATCCATGGCTATTAATACCTAAAATCTCCTCCCATTTGATATTCTTTATAGTAAAATCAAATAAGTCTTGATAGTGCTTGATTCAGACAAGAATCACCAATGCCTGTGGAGATGAGTGGGTACAATTCTGGGGGATAACAGGGTGGATCTCACCACAGGTATTAACACCAATGGGAACATGGTGACATTTACATGGAGAGACCCGGCCGATGCCACCCTAGCACGTTACGGATGTCCACGGCACCTGCAGTGCTGAGGAACAGGGAGTGCCCCTGCCCCTTGTCGCATGCCCTTCTGCAGTCTTCGTGCCAAAGTGCAAAACTTGCCTCTCAGACAAACTTGAATAGAGGGACACAGTGTAAAATAACTGACTGGCACATGGTAAAAATATCAATATCAATATTAATATTACAAGAGACAAGGAAACACTGAGAACTTGTTCTTAATTAGAGGTGGTTAAAGAGACACGACCACCTAATGTGATGCGCAATCTAGGCTTTATCTTGTCATAGAAAATGTTATTGGGATAATTGGACAAATACAAATAAATCCTATTGATTAGATATTGGTACCATATCAATGTTAATTTCATGATCTCGATAATTGTACTATGATTATGTGGGAGAATGCCTTTGTTTTTGGAAAATACACACCGAAGTTTTTAGGGCTAAAGGGATATCATGTCTGCAACTACCTCTCAATTGGTTAAGAATAATAAAATAAAATATAAGTGTAAATATACATATATAGAGAGGTTGGCAGGAAGAATACAGTGTGATAAAATATTGGAGGAATCTGGATGAAGGGCTTACAGGATTCTAATATGATATTCTTACAACTTTTCTGTAAACCTGACATATTGCAAACTAACATGTAGCAATAGAAAACCAAGGCCAACCTAAACCAGTTTCCTAACAGTGGAATTGGTAGAATTCCCATTTTAGGCACCTGCTTCTGCAGTTGGCCCTCGGTATCCACAGGGGACTGGTTCCAGGACCCCCTGCTGACGCCAAAATCCACAGATGCTCAAGTCCCTTGTAGTATTTGTGTATAATCTGTGTACATCCTCCAGTACACTTTAAATCATCTCTAGATCACTTATAATACCTAATACAATGTAAGCACTATGTAACTAGTTGCTGGTGTGTGGCAAATTCAAGGCTGCTTTTTGGAAATTCCTGGAATTTTTTTCAAATATTTTTGATCCTCGGTTGGTTAAATCTGCAGATGCGGAACCCACAGATATGGAGGGCCAAATGTATACAGTAGGAGCTCTGGAACGCTGCTGAGCACGGGGTCAGAATCAGTGGTAAACTCCAGTCATTTACTGAATTTAGTTTACCAAAGCTAACCTTCTAACGATTTGCTGTAAAGAGCCCTCAGTCATATATAAAAACCAGAGTTTATGGAATTATCCATAAAATGTTGAAAAGGACTTGCATTTTTGGATTCATTCATGACCCACTGAGATGCCTGTCAAGTTCCCCCAGCGGCCGTGGAGTTGGTGTGAGAAGGAGTGCTTTCACCCCAAACAGATGCCTGGGCCTCTGTAAACAGGGGAGACGAACAGTCCAGCTCCCGTTTAAACTGCTTTTCTCTAAGTGTTCAGCATTTATTTGGATGAAGCCTGGGTGCTCTGTGGAGAGCAGAGACCGCCGTTGCCCTGGCAGTTCTGCTCAGGCCCCAAACTTGCACGCCCTCCCCAGCAGAACAAAACCTCTTTCCTGGACCTGCCTTTTAGAAAGAGCATTGACTGTTATTTGAGCGTCACCCTCTGGAGACCTCGTCCCTTGCCTCCAGCATCTGGTCAGTCAGGATTCGTACGGATAAGCAGCAGAGCCTAGTGTAGGCAGCAAAGTCGTTCTGAAACGTGTTGGTCGGATCCGAGGCCTGCCGGGAGAGCTCCAGAACCAGGCCCTATGGCCTGGGAGACACTGAGACCATGTCCTCGAGCCGTGGCCTCTGATGTTTACACCACGGCGTCTAGAGACCCCCTCTGGCTGCAGCCCCTGCAGCTGCCAGAATAGTGCTGGTTTCCTCTGCTCCCAGCCCTGGTCCATGCAGGAGGGAGGGCCGGCCTTGGCCCCTGCACGCTCGCCATCCGGCTGGGGAGAAAGCCGTCGTCCGGGTCAGCATCCAGGCTTGCGTGCGGGAAGCTGCCTCTGCCTTCTGCCAAAAGAAATGTCTAAACACAGGAAGGCAAACAGATACGTGGGCGACAAAAAGACTTAATATTCGCACTGACACAGGCATTTCATCCACAAGTAGCCGTGTCCCGTGCGCAGCCCTGGGAGACACACGTTGGTTCTCCGTCTCGCGCGCTTCTGAGGATGTGGCCTCCCCGTGGGCGCGGCCGCCCCAGGAAGGTGTCCAGCGCCTCTGCCCCTTGGTGCGTGTCGCCCAGGGAAGCCCCTTCGGAAGGAACGACATTGGAACGAACGCCGGGCTCCCCGGGCGCAGGGAACGCGGTCAGCCTTCACCCGCGAGCGGGCGCGTTGCAAGCACTTAAGCTGCGTGATGTGCGTGAGGCCGCCCGGAGACGTTCCCGGAGAGGATTCCGACCCGCGAAGGAGAGCCGAGCAGGGACCCCGCGCCGAACGCGGCGGTGCCCGGAGAGCCATCAGGGCCGCTGGATTCCGAGGCGTTTGTGATCAAATATTAATAAATCAGACCCGCTTTAAGGGCTACCATTTAACACGGCGTGTGCTAGGAATATTTCAGAACTGTGGTCAAGGGGGCACGAGGAAGCGTTTTCGGGAAGGTGCGGCGTCCGCCAGGTGCCGGGACGCAGCCCTGCGCGCACACGCCCCCCGGGCTGCCTGCGCAGGGCCGTCTGGGTTCACCCGGGGCAGCTGCGAGGCCGGTGCGAGTCCCCAATCCGTCCCCAGGCTCGTGCGAGCACCATTAGTGCCCGTTTGTGGCCGCAGCACCTGGGCTAAGCTTCTGAGCTGGGACGCGGGCCCGGCCGCCCGGGGGAGCCCCTCGCCGGCCCAGGCGGACGTGGGGCGGCGGGTGGGCACCCCGAGGACACGGGGGCAGGGAAAACCTGCATCCAGGTCTTCTGAGGAAGCTGGCCTCTGGCGCGATGCATTTCTACGTGTTGGGGGCGGGAAAGTCTCCGTGGCAAGAGAGGTCGGAGCACCGTGAACAAATGGGTTTAGGGAGGGCAGGGGTGCCCCGCGCGGCTGGGACTCCACGTGGCAGATGTGGGAGAGGGGGCGTTCCATGTATAAAACGTGACCAGCCTCGGGCCCAACAGTGGCAGCCCTTTGAGCTTGAGCCGGGAAGCCGTCTGCGGCTTCATCACGAGAGGAGCAAGCTGAGGCCCAGAGCTTCAGGAGATGTGCCCCCAGTGATGGGGGGTGCCCCCTAGAGAAGTGGCATTTGGGTCTCCTGAACCCCAGCCAGGGTCCCCACCAAAGAAGCAGCAAAGAGCAGGGGTGTCGGACAACGGAGTGATTGTGTTACCGACCAGGGTTCTTGACGTTACCCAGTCAATAGGAATTGACTAGAGGTCACACGAGAAACTCAGCCAAGGCTTTACTGGGGCCCCTGCTGCAGCAGGGGGGAGTGAGAACAAACAACAGGTTCCCTTGCTTGCTCGCTGCCCCGTGCAGAGGGGCGAGCTTGTTCCTTATATGGGGTGAGGGTAGGGGGTGTGTCCGGGGGGGCCAGAGGAGTGGCTTAGGTGTTTTGCCCACCCCTCTGGTGGTGGTGTGTGCAGGGGGCATGCTCAGCTCCCTGTTTCTGCTCCAGGCTCTTCAAAAGTGGCAGTTGGCTTTTTTGGTCTCCTTGTATCTTTGGGGGTTAGAATTTGCCCCAACTGCTCATGCATGCAGTTATTTTTAGTCGCCTACAGTTTCTTTGTATTTTGCTGCTCAAGGAGAGGTGTGTCCGGGTGCAAGCATTGCAGCATCGCAGCAAAGAGTCCCAGGTCCCAGCCTGTCTCAGTTAGAGCAGAGGGGCCTGGTTATGGGGCTGAACGATGTGCAGCAGGAAACGGGGGCGGAGGGAAGGCTTTTGCTTGCTTGTAACCTTCAGCAAGTCTCCTGGGTTCCTGGGTCTCGGTCTTCCTGTCTCTAGGCAGCTGTGTTGGGTCACTTCCTCCTGCTTCACATTGTGGGACACTCTGGGGAAGCTGAGCTGTGAACACTGACTGAGCCTCATCCTCCTCTGCAGGCAGAGCATGTGGATGGTGGATGCATGGATGGATGGGTGGATGGGTGGATGGATGGATGGATGGATGGGTGGATGGATGGGTGGATGGATGGAAGGATGGAGGGAGGGATGGATGGATGGACAATGGATGGTGGATGGATGGGTGGATGGATGGATGGATGGATGGGTGGATGGATGGAAGGATGGAGGGAGGGAGGGATGGATGGACAATGGATGGTGGATGGATGGGGGGATGGATGGATGGATGGATGGATGGATGGAAGGATGGAGGGAGGGGTGGGTGGACGATGGGTGGTGGATGGACCAGTGGATGGTAGGTGGATGGATGGATGGATAGATGGAGGGATGGTTGATGGGTAAATAGACACGGAGATAATAGATGGTAGACATACAGATGCAAAGATAGATGTAATAAATAAGTGTAAGTCAAATCCATTCATTTGTGTCACAAATGTACTCAATAGCTTAATAAATTCTGTCTCAATATGCCATAATTATAGTGCATATATTGAAAAATATGACAAAATTACAAAATGTTTTGTGAGGAAATAATCCTCTCATCCCTGGGAGAAGAGGTTTTATAATTACTCAGAGTAAGAGAAGTCTGATGAAGAATGCTTTGAATAGCTGCCCTTTTTTCCTCTACAGTTTCCTTTTTTTAATATCAATTCATTTTTTCCTGATTCTTTTTTTTTAGCATCTTTATTGGAGTATAATTGCTTTACAATGGTGTGTTAGCTTCTGCTGTATAACAAAGTGAATCAGTTATACATATACATATGTCCCCATATCCCCTCCCTCTTGCATCTCCCTCCCACCCTCCCTATCCCACCCCTCTAGGTGGTCACAAAGCACCAAGCTGTTCTCCCTGTGCACTGATTCTTTTAATTTAGGGTGGGATGATTAGGTGCTAGCTTTCTGTGGCCTCCATGCAGGAGCTTGCTAGAAATGCAGGATCTCCTGAGTCAGAATCTGCATTTTAACAAGATCCCAGGTGGCCCCTATGCACATACAGCTCGAGAAGCACCACCCAGGGTGTGTCATGGTTCCCACTTGCCTCTCGGGCGGGGGCAGTCACACCCCAGCCCCCAGCCACAGAGCCGGGGCCCATCCGGCAGCTGCAGAGCGGAGCCCAGGCTGGCCTGAGTGGAGCAGGGGCCGTCAGGAGCAGAACCCATTGCTGGATGCTCTGGCAGCAGTGTCGGGCACAGCAGACACAGGCATTTAGACTTTCAGGATCCAGAAGATTCTGGGAGAGATTCAGCCCAGTAAAGTGAGATCTGACCCACAGGGCCCTACATCCTGACGGCACATCAACGTTTGCATTTGCCCTTTTTTTTCTTTGTGGTATGCGGGCCTCTCACTGCTGTGGCCTCTCCCGTTGCGGAGCACAGGCTCAGGACGCGCAGGCTCAGCGGCCATGGCTCACGGGCCCAGCCGCTTCGCTTGTGGGATCCTCCCGGACCGGGGCACGAACCCGTGTCCCCTCCATCGGCAGGCAGACTCTCAACCACTGCACCACCAGGGAAGCCCTGCATTTGCCCTTTTGAACTTTGGCTGCAATGTTTTCATCACCTAAGACAGTGAGAATTACACGTCTTCATTAAGTGAAGCTGGGTGAGCTGGAGAGTTGAGTCAGGTGCTGGTGGCTTCCTGCTCCACCCTCAGTGTCCTGATGCAAAGGGCTTCTTACCCCTGGCATCACCCGAGTACACCAGAGGCACCCTCTCCAAGCCTGGGGAGACCACACTCTGTCTTCTTTTGGGCTCAAGAATGGAAATTGCCATCATGGGGTCAGGGACACCTCTGTTGGCTCTGACTCGGGACCACACTTGGGGCCTCCATACGCAGGTCCTTGTGAACGGGGCCCGGAGGCCCTCCTGGGACAGGGGTCCTGGCTCAGAGCCATGCTCAGGGAGCGGTTGCCTTGCCCAGTGCCGCCCGCCTTGTCGGCTGCAGTGGAAGAGGACGCTCCGCTCTGAACCCAGGATTCTTCCTTACCGTGCTTCGGCCGAGAGTCCCTCCCGCCGGGGAAAAGGAGGAGGAAAGGGAGGGTGTTTCCCACGAGCAGCCCCTTAGGAAGCCCCGTGGATTCCCCGACCCGCTTCATGCTCTTGTCCTGTCCCTGTGAGGCGGGTCCCCGCTGAGACTGGAAAACACTCAGGACTGTTGGCTGCTCTGAGCCCCCCTCCCCTCCCCATTTCCAACACAACCTTTATGATGAGGTTTCCAGACCCCTCCGTCCTGGTGGTCCTTCCCTCCACGGGCCACGGGGGCCTTCAGAGGTGCCATCAGAATTGAAAACCAAATTCAGATGGTTTGTCTTAACCTAGAGGCAGTGATCTCACTTTACCCTTTGCCATCCCCTCTCGTTGGCCTGACCATCAGCAGCAGTTCTAGCTGTCAGGGCCCTTTGCAGAAGGGATGGCCTCTCTGAGTTTCTGGCTTTTTGTCCATCGGTTCAGGGGATGGGATTCAGGTCCTCTGAGGTCTGCCTTTGCCCCAAACAATGTGCTCAGACTTCAGAGCTTGGCTCTGGCCTCAGTGTGGACCAGCTGGCACATGGGGAAGACGTGGATGATGTTCTTTGTGTTTCCAGCTAAGAGTGGGTGCATGTCCCACCCTCCACCTCCTCTGAAGAACCAGCTGGCCTCCCCCTGGGACTTCCCAAGCGGGGGCGGGTCCATCCCCTGTCTCGCCCTGCCCCGCCCCCGACACGCCCAGCTGGTCTTTTCTCCGTTGCAGGCATCACAGTAATGGATCGCCAGCTGCGCCCACCACACCCACGCTGGCTCATAGGAAGGTTCCTGGTGGCTTATCTGATTTTTATAGCTTGGGGTTAGAAGAATTTCCCAGTGGAACTGCTCTAATATTGCGCTCTGCAGTGTTGGAATAAAGATGAAAAACCCAGAGTGATGTTTTATTTATAGACCTGCTTTGAAACACACACCATTTAGGCTAAATTTTATGTGAAGCCCCGGTGACAAATAAATGTGTCCATCTGAGTCAACAGTCTCTGGGGTCTTTATTAACATTGCTTTAAGGAGAGAGGAATTTTTTAACTGCCAGTGAGCGGAAACCACGGAGGTGGCTGGGCCCAGGGCCGGTCGATACTGCTGGCATCACTCGTAATAGATACTTTCATTTTGCTCTGAAGCAAAGCAGACAGATGCTTGTAAGCGAGGGGCCTTGTGGATGAGCTGTGTTATTTGTGACTTGGGGAAGCCGTCAGTTGAAATATTGACAGTGTTTTCCCTGCTCAGCTGAGTCCAGTGCTGCACCCATGGGACGCTGGCCTCACACGGTTTCGAAGGGAAGGACTTAACCTGCCACTAACGCTGCCTCCTGGCCCCAGCGAGAGGGGCTCCCAGAGGGAGAGTGACGGGGCGAGGCCATCTCCAGCTGAGACAAGGTCACCACACCTGAATCAACACCTGGCTGTGGGCATGGGTCTCCCCACCCATAACTCTCTCTGCAACCCCAATTTTGCAGAGTTGGTTGGACACTCCGCCCCTGGCCTCTCGGGCTCGAGGACTGTGGCCCGGACGTCTGTTTTCTTCTTTGCTGCAGGCCAGCACGTGCAAGGGCCCCAGGGCGCAGGGCAAGGCGCCAGCCAGAGCTCAAACTTCTGTGCGGCGCCTCTCCCCTCTGCCCAGTCGCCCGGTTTTTTGTTTGTTGGGCTTTTTTTTGCGGTACGTGGGCCTCTCACTGTTGTGGCCTCTCCCGTTGCGGAGCACAGGCTCCGGACGCGCAGGCTTACGGGCCCAGCCGCTCCGCAGCACGTGGGATCTTCCTGAACCGGGGCACGAACCCGTGTCCCCTGCACTGGCAGGCGGACTCTCAACCACTGCGCCACCAGGGAAGCCCTGTGTTTGTATTTTTTACAGTTTTTTCCCTGTAATTGATATCTAGTCTCATAGCATTGTGGTTGGATAAGATACTTGATAGGATTTCAGTTTTCTTAAGTTTACCAAGGCTTGATTTGTGACCCAAGATACGATCTATCCTGGAGAATGTTCCATGAACACTTGAGAAAAATGTGTATTCTGTTTTTTTTAGAATGAATGTCCTACAAATATCAATTAAGTCCATCTTGTTTAATATGTCATTTAAAGCTTGTGTTTCCTTATTTATTTTCATTTTGGATGATCTGTCCATTGGTGAAAGTGGGGTGTTAAAGTCCCCTACTATTATTGTGTTACTGTTGATTTCCCCTTTTATGGCTGTTAGCATTTGCCTTATGTATTGAGGTGCTCCTATGTTGGGTGCATAAATATTTACAATTGTCGTATCTTCTTCTTGGATTGATCCCTTGATCATTATGTAGTGTCCTTCCCTGTCTCTTGGAACATTCTTTATTTTCAAGTCTATTTTATCTGATATGAGAATTGCTACTCCAGCTTTCTTTTGATTTCCATTTGCATGGAATATTTTATTCCATCCCCTCACTTTCAGTCTGTATGTGTCCCTAGGTCTGAAGTGGGTCTCTTATAGACAGCATATATATGGGTCTTGTTTTTGTATCCATTCAGCCAGTCTGTGTCTTTTGGTTGGAACATTTAATCCATTTACACTTAAGGTAATTATCACTGTGTATGTTCCTATTACCATTTTCTTAATTGTTTGGGGTTTGTTATTGTAGGTCTTTTCCTTCTCTTGAGCTTCCTGCCTAGAGAAGTTCCTTTAGCATTTGTTGTAAAGCTGGTTTGGTGGTGCTGAATTCTCTTAACATTTTCATTCTGTGAAGGTTTTAATTTTTCTGTTGAATCTGAATGAGATCCCTGCTGGGTAGAGTAATCTTGGTTGTAGGTTTTTCCCTTTCATCACTTTAAATATGTCCTGCCACTCCCTTCTTGCCTGCAGAGTTTCTGCTGAAAGATCAGCGTTAACCTTATGGGGATTCCCTTGTATGTTATTTGTTGCTTTTCCCTTGCTGCTTTTAATATGTTTTCTTTGTATTTAGTTTTTCATAGTTTGATTACTTTGTGTTTTGGCATGTTTCTCCTTGGATTTATCCTGTATGGGACTCTCTGTGCTTCCTGGACTTGATTGGCTATTTCCTTTCCCATGTTAGGAAAGTTTTCAACTATAATCTCTTCAAATATTTTCTCAGTCCCTTTCTTTTTCTCTTCTTCTTCTGGGACCCCTATAATTCGAATGCTGGTGCATTTAATGTTGTCCCAGAGGTCTCTGAGACTGTCCTCAGTTCTTTCATTCTTTTTTCTTTATTCTGCTCTGCAGTAGTTATTTCCACGATTTTATCTTCCATGTCACTTATCTATTCTCTGCCTCAGTTATTCTGCTATTGATTCCTTCTAGAGAATTTTGAATTTCATTTATTGTGTTGTTCATCATTGTTTGTTTGCTCCTTGGTTCTTCTAGGTCCTTGTTAAACCTTTGTTGTAATTTCTCCATTCTATTTCCAAGATTTTGGATCATCTTTACTATCATCACTCTGAATTCTTTTTCACGTAGACTGCCTACTTCCTCTTCATTTGTTTGGTCTGGTGGGTTTTTCCTTGCTCCTTCATCTGCTGCATATTTCTCTGTCTTCTCATTTTGCTTAACTTACTGTGTTTGGGGTCTCCTTTTCACAGGCTGCAGGTTCCTAATTTTTGGTGTCTGTCCCCAGTTTGTTAGGTTGGTTCAATGGCTTGTGTAGGCTTCCTGTTGGAGGGGACTGGTGCCTGTGTCCTGGTGGGTGGGGCTGGATCTTGTCTTTCTGGTGAGCAGGGCTGCATCCGGTGGTGTGTTTTGGGGTGTCTGTGAACTTAGTATGATTTTAGGCAGCCTCTCTGCTAATGGGTGGGGTTGTGTTCCTGTCTTGCTAGTTGTTTGGTATGGGGCGTCCAGCACTGTAGCTTGCTGGCCGTTGGGTGGAGCTCGGTCTTAGCGTTCAGATGGAGATCTCTGGGAGAGCTTTCACCAACTGATAATATGTGGGGCCAGGAGGTCAATGGTGGTCCAATGTCCTGAACTTGGCTCTCCTACCTCAGAGGCTGAGGCCTGACACCAGGCCAGAGCACGAAGACCCTGTTAGCCACACAGCTCACAAGAAAAGGGAGAAACAAAGAAAGAAAAAATAATAATAATAAATAAAATAAAATTATTAAAATAAAAAAAATTTTAATTACTAAAATAAGAAAATAAAAAGGTAATTAAAAAAAAGAGAGCAACCAAACCAGTAAACAAATCTACCAATGATACTAAACTCTAAATACTAAACTAAGATAAACATAAAACCAGAAACTAATTAGATGCAGAAAGCAAACCCCAAGTCTACAGTTGCTCCCAAAGTCCACCGCCTCAATTTTGGGATGATTCGTTGTCTATTCAGGTATTCCAGAGACACAGGGTACATACATCAAGTTGATTGTGGCGATTTAATCCACTGCTCCTGAGGCTGCTGGGAGAGATTCCCCTTTCTCTTCTTTGTTCGCACAGCTCCCGTGGGGCTCAGCTTTGGATGTGGCCCCGCCTCTGCGTGTAGGTCGCCGGAGGACGTCTGTTCTTCGCTCAGACAGGACGGGGTTAAAGGAGAAGCCGCTTCGGGGACTCTGGCTCACTCAGGCCAGGGGGAGGGAGGGGCACGATTCAGGGAGAGCCTGCGGCGGCAGAGACCGGCGTGACGTTGCAACGGTCTGAGGCACGATGTGTGTTCTCCCGGGGAAGTTGTCCCTGGATCACGGGACCCTGGCAGTGGCAGGCTGCACAGGCTCCCGGAAGGGGGGTGTGGATAGTGACCTGTGCTTGTACACAGGCTTCTTGGTGGCGGCAGCAGCAGCCTTAGTGTTTCATGCCCGTCTCTGGGGTCTGCACTGATAGCCGCAGCTCGCGCCCGTCTCTGGAGTTCATTTAGGCCATGCTCTGAATCTCCTCTCCTCGCGCACCCTGAAACAATGGTCTCTTGCCTCTTCGGCAGCTCCAGACTCTTTCCCGGACTCCCTCCCGGCCAGCCATGGCGCACCAGCCCCTTCAGGCTGTGTTCACGCCGCCAACCCCAGTCCTCTCCCTGCGCTCCGACCGAAGCCGAGCCTCAGCTCCCAGCCCCGCCCGCCCCGGCGGGTGAGCAGACAAGCCTCTCGGGCTGGGCTGGTGAGTGCCGGTCAGCACCGATCCTCTGTGCGGGAATCTCTCCGCTTTGCCCTCCACACCCCTGTGGCTGCGCTCTCCTGGCTCTGAAGCTTCCCCCTCCGCCACCCGCAGTCTCTGCCCGCGAAGGGGCTCCTAGTGTGTGGAAACCTTTTCTCCTTCACGGCTCCCTCCCAGAGGGTCAGGACCCATCCCTATTCTTTTGTCTCTGATTTTTCTTTTGCCCTACCCAGGTACATGGGGAATGTCTTGCCTTTTGGGAAATCTGAGGTCTTCTGCCAGCGTTCAGTAGGTGTTCTGTAGGAGCTGTTCCACATGTAGATGTATTTTTGATGTATTTGTGGGGACGAAGGTGATCTCCACGTCTTACTTCTCCGCCATCTTGAAGGTCCCCCCTGGATTTGTTTTAACATTAATATACAATTACCTTATTTATTTCACTAAAAAAATTGTACATTATCTTGATGTTAATGCCATGACCACTCCTTCATTTCTGTTTATATGTACCTCATGTTTTCCTACCCTTTCAATTTTTAATCTTTCTGAACTGCTGTTATAGATGTGTTTTCTTTAGGTAATATTTAGTTTGGCCTGAGTGAGAGAATTTGTCCTAATAGTATAATTTAACCTATTTACATGTATTGTCATAATGATGTATATTTTTATTTATCATCTTGTTTTATGCTTTCCACTTTGTATGCTTCCTTCCTGTTTCTTTTGTTGTTTGTCTTCTGCTGTGTAGATTGTGTTAGTTTATATTGTTCTCAAGTGAGTTGGAGATGCTATTCACTATTTTATGTTCTTCAGACTTTTCAAAAACAATTTGGACCTGCATATTTCTAATTATCAACTTCAGGAATTAAACTAATTATCTCCCCTTAAGAGGGCATTGAGGACATCTGACACCCATATTTTATAACATGGAGGCCTGATTAACTTCATGCTCACCTTATCGAAAGCATGCCTTTACCAGTGTCTGTGCTAATAGCTTAAAAAAAAAAAAAAGTATAAGAAAACTCAGAACCTAAAACTGCAACAATGTGTCTGGAGGAAGGCTTTTGTAGGGGCAGGTTGAAGGCCTTATGGCTGAGAATCGTCAGAAAATGTGTTGATGAGGAATGTGGCTCTTTAGATACCTTTTAATAAAAACAGCTTTGTCAGATTTCACTGAAATTTGCTTCAGGAAAGCCAATTACACAGTGAAATTGGTGGAAAATCTTATTATTATGAGCTCCTAGCCCTTGCTCTACCTGCTTACTTTAATGTCTAGAGATAAACGATAAGAAGACAAATTTCCATCTCTCCTAAGCACCAGGGTCCCTCCCACCCCTGTCACTTTTATTGAACTAGCAGTTTGCCGGGATCCATGCATGGAAAATTGCTGAAGATAAACACTGTATTTTAAATTCCTCCAGGCAACCAGGCAGACCGGAAAAAATCATTTGAACAAACTGAAAACTGAAATGTTGATACCAGATATTAAATTAATATAAGTGAGACTGAAACAATATCTAATTAAAATAATTGGAAATTGAAGCTGACGTGGCTCTTACCAGCTCGTCATTGTTGTCACGGTGCCCACCGAAGCCCAGCCCGCTCTCGGGAGACGTCACAGGACACCAGGCAGAGAAAAGCCCCCGATATTCACTCCGTCAGGGCTGGAAGACAAGGCCTGAAGGACCTTCCTGGGGACCGCGCGGCGGGGGTCTGACACGTTGGCCTCTGTTTCCAGGGGAGGGTGGCTCTCAGACGTGCATTTCTGCATTTGAGGCTGGACGAGGTCAGTGCTTCGCTTCACACAGGCAGTAAGGAGAGAAAGGGCAGGTTTGGAAGGCAGAGTGGTGAGGCCGCTCCCCGCTGCAGGGACCCCCCCGAGCGGGCAGGATGTGCGGCCCGGGGGTGCGCGTGGCATCGCGCTCAGGTGCCGAGCGAGGGCTCCAAGGACGGGGTACCACTCTGCTCTCCGGATGCAGACGGGGCAGCACCTGGCATGTCTTTCCTGCTCCTCTCACAGCCGCTTTGGGACCGTCCACGCATCTCTGTTTATGAACCAAAGATGACGGGAGGGAAGCCATTTGTGGTGCTGAAACGCACACTTCTTCATGATCCCAGGCGTCCTGAAGTGGAAGATGGCCTGGAGTCCGGACGCCTGCCTGTAGCGCCTACAGCCACACCAAGGGCCTCAGGGAGGAAGCGCGCGTCCACCTGTCTGTGAGCCGGGTCGCTCTGGGGTGTGCCTCAGCCCCAGGCTGCTCCCTGGGCCCACGGCGTCTGACACAGAGTCTGCAGGACCCTGCCAGTTGTGGGTAGAGGGACCTCGACCGGACTCTGGCCACACCAAGAGGAAGGGTTACTGATGCTCCATCTCACAATCCAAACAGGAGTTCCTACAGCAGATTGCACACAAATGTTGAATAATCTGATGATTTTATAGCCACATTTACATACAGGTACAGAAAATTGCTGATCATCTAATGTCTTACACACCTCATATGTATCATTCCCCGAGGTTTTGCTCAAACTCACTTAAGCCTGGAGCAGTTGAGGATGGGGTGGGGACTTCCCAGAGGATGGCTGGGGTTTCCCTGCTTCACTAGTGCACTGAAAGAACTAGATACTGGGACTGATCCTCATTCAGAAAACAAGCAAAAATGCTGGAATATGAAGATAAAAAGAGACAATTTTAAACATATTAGGTGTCTGGCAACATTGAAATCCTTAGAGATCCCAATTAAGTGAAAGCAGGAGCCTGGGACGTAAGGGAGAGTAATGTGGACCTTTATCTTGAGGGTAGTTTCCAAACCAGGTGAACTTGAACTTTAGCACTCATGACCCCATAGACTGTGGAGGACAGGAGGAAGACCCAGGGTGGGACTAACACAGCGAGGCTGCTGAGGACCCGCCACAAGCAGCCAGAACTACCTCCAAACCACAGGGGGTGACAGCAACCCCTGACTGCCCCGTTTGACCCTGAGGATGGGAACTGCCTGGTTCCCGAGTTGTCACAGGGTATGGGGCTGGCACTGGGCACTCGCAGCCCCACAGGAGTGTGCCGTCCACCTGCACACCCCCTGGTGGCCCCAAACCCCAAGCACGCAATTCAGTTTAAACTGGTCCCAAGTTGGCAGGGATTCCAGAAGCCTGGAAGAAGGAAATGCAAATCCTTTGAAGGAATCCTCCGTTTTCTCTATCCTCAAAGGATTCCCACAGTTAAAATCCCGAGAAATAGGAATTACAGAACATGCTGGAGAATAAGGCACCATGAGAAAGGTCACCTGGAAGCATGGACAGAATGAAACCTCAGACACTGACTAGGTGACACGGAACGTGAATTCAAGAGTCACGGCCTGTTCAGAGGAATACAAGAGAGAGAGAAAATATGACCTACACATGTCATCTTAAAAATGACCAAAAATACTTTTTAAAAGCATTTTTAAAATGAAAGATACAATTATAGACATTTTAAACTCAGGAGGTGAGTGTAATGACAGATTAAATCTAGTTGAAGAGGGAAATAGTGAACTAAAAGATAGAACTGAATAAATTATCCAGGATGCAGGCTAGAGAGAGAGAAAGAAGTGGAAAATATGAAAAGGAAAAAGATAAGTATTCTTAGAACACAAAGGAAGAAAATCTTTTATACACTTACTAGGAGTTCCAGAAGAAAGCAGAAAGTGGTCAGGCTGCAATGTTTGAAGATATAATGGCTGAAAAAGCCTGTCACTGATGGAAGACACCAGTCCTCAGATTCAAGAAGTCTATTAGAGTGAAAACAATTCCACACGTAAGTTCATAACAGTGACACTGCAGGACACCCAAGACAAAGAGAGGATCTGAACAGCAGCTGAGGAGAAAGACAAGTGATGCAGGAAGGAATGAGAATTTGATTCATGGCTGGTTTCTCAGCAGCCAAAACCAAACAGATGACAGGAGAGTAGTGTCTTCCTATTACTGAAGGGAAATTGTTGTCCACCTGGAATTGTACCAAGAGACAGCATCTTTCAAAAATGAGGGCTTAACAGAAATAAGGTTGAACAATGGTACTTTATATAAAAAAAAAGTTTGTCACCAAGAGGATCTCATTTAAGTTACTTCTAAAAGATGTACTACAAGCAAAAGAAAATAACCCCATAAGGAAGACCTTGAGTGCAGAAGGACTAATGAGCAAAGGAAACAGTAAATGTGGGAATGCAGCTAAACAAAGTGTACTGCTTGAAATAATAATGTTTTGTGAGGCCAAAACAAGGGAGGATTGAAATAGTGATCGTGAAAGCAATAGTGTTTAAACTGAGATCACTTAGGGTCTTTGTAATGTTTAGGAAGAGAGCATAGATCTTTACTAACATGAGCGTTTGCTACCTGTGGGTAATATAGTCTCTGGGAAACCACTGAAAAATAGAAATAGAGAATATAACTTTCAAACATAAGGACAACAGAGGATGCTAGAAATAAATTCAAATATGTCAGAAATCACAATAAATGTAAGTGAACAAAAGTTCCAGTAAAAAACAGAGATTTACAGACTGGAAAAATATATATAGGTATATGTTCTTTTTGAGACATAGGTAAAAGAACACAAAAAGATACATATATATATATATATATATATATATATACATATATATATATATATAGAGAGAGAGAGAGAGAGAGAGAGAGAGAATATATATCAAAATGGAAATTTAAAAAATATAATCAATAATAATGAATAATAGAAATACTGAAGTATATTTTAATACCCTGAAGTATATTTTAATACTTGGGAGTTTGCTTTAAAAGCAGAAACTTGAGAGAAATTTATTGCTTCAACTGTTCATATTAGAAAAGAAACAAGACTTAAGTTTTTAATTTATGAGTTAGAAAAAGAACAATGGCATAAACCCAAGTAAAGGGGAAGGAAGGAAATAAAAAAGATAAAAGGGGAACTGACTGGAATAGAGAACAAATATAAAGCAGAGAGGATAAGCAAAGCAAAATATTTCTTCTTGGAAAAAACTGATAAAATTGAAAAATCCCTATCATAAATGGTCAAGATAAAAGAGAAAGAAAGCAACAACTATTGGGAATTAAAAGTGGAAGGTAAATAAAGATGCTTTAGTGTATAAAAGGATAGCAAGAGGGTGAACAATGTTGTGATAGTTTATTTGAAAATTTAGATAACATAACCAAAATGAAGAAATAGAAAACTTTAATAGTTCTATAACCAAAGAAGAAATTGAATTTATAGGTAAATGTCTGCCCATGAAGGAAACGCCAGGCCCACATATTTTATAAGTACACATTCCTTCTACACATTCAAGTAAACCCCGTCTTACACAAAACATCCCAGTCTCCTCAACTCATGAGTTAGGATAACCCTGATACCAAACTTGACAATGACAGTGCAAGGAAGAGAAATTAGAGATGGATTTCCTTCAAAAACAGATACAGAAACTAAACTAAATACAAGGAATTAAATCTAGCAATTTATTTTAAAAATACATCATGAACAATGTAAGGTCCAATACTAGAAAGATGATGAATGTAATCGACCACATGCATAGATTAAAGAAGAAAAATCATGTGGTTATCTGAGTAGATGTCGATAAAAACATTTGCTAAAAGTTAGCATTCATTCATTTAAAAAATGCTTAGTAAAGTAGGATGAGTTTGTTAACTTGATTTTAAAATCCTACAGAAATATCATACTTGATAGTGAAACATTGAAAATATCCCCTTTAGCACCAGAAATCAGACAAAGATGTATGCATCCACTACGTTTATGAAGTGTTCTACGGGAGGGTCCCGTCAACTTGCAGTAAAGCAGGAAAAGGAAAGAGAAGGTGGGGTTAGAAAGGAGGAAACAAACCCATTACTTTTTGCAGGCAATCTTGTTATTTACTCAGAAACACAAAGGAAAATCCAGATAAATTAGTCAGATAGTTGAGGGTTGCTATATATGAAATCATGTGCAAAAATCAATTGGATTTCTATACTTTAAAAAGTTAGAAAATACAGTTTTTAAAATGATAATTGTTTACCATAGAATGAAAAAGAGGTACCAGGAATAAATATTTTTATCTGAAAGACCTTTACGGATAAAATTTTAAAACTTTATTGAAAGATGTGAAAGAAGGCCTTAACACCTGGGAAGATTTACCTGCTCACAGGTTGAGAATAATGATGTTAATTCTCCCAAACCTCCAGATTCAATACAATTTTAACAAAAATCTCAGAAGATTTATTTTTTTATTGTGTTTTATTTTTTGTATTTATCTGGAAACTTGACAGGCTGATTCTGAAGTGTATTAGAAAATGCAAAGAGCCAGAACTGGCAGGGCACCCGTGCAGGAAAGCAGGGGGGTGAGAGGCTGCTGTGCTGTGATGCAGCAGGTGCCAGGTACTGGGGCGTGTGAGATGGGGTGGGTCTGGGAGCACAGAGACTGCGGGACCCCGAGCCCAGGAGGCCCGGAAGTGGGCCCTCCTGTGAAATTGATTGCTGATGGAGTTGGCATTGCAGACTGGAGGGAGGAAGGGCCTTCTCTGTAAATTGTGTGGCAAAAACTAGGTGTCTGCTTAGAAAGCAACCTCTCCTCATCCACAAAATCAGCTCCCAGAGGTAGGACTCACCTGTGAAGGGCAAATCTTAAATCTTTTAGAAGAAAATATACAATGATATCTTTAAGATCTTGGGTTAGAGGAGAATTTTTTAAACAAGATACCCAAAGTGCAAACCTTAAAGAAAATGATAAACTAGACTGTAATAAAATTAGGAAATGTGAAATAAGCCAAATGACAAACTGAGATAAGGTAGTAACACATGTAACTGACCAAGTATTCGTGTGCAGAATGTCTCAAGACCCCCTACAAAGCAGTAAGAAAAAGACAAACAGCCCAACAGAAAAATGGGCAAAAAAAACACAAAAATTTTATATAAGAGGAAGCATGAATGGTGAACAAACACACAAGGTGCTCAACCTGATCAGAAATGGAAGACACACACATTGAAAGCACCAGGAGATACAATGTAACAGCTACCAAATGGGCAAAAATGTTTATCTACAAACTGGTGAGGATCCGGAGCAGGGGGAACACTTGTGAGCTGATGGCAGGCGTGTAAATTGGTGAAATCACCTTGGGACTCTATGTCCTAGCGATTCTACTAGGGAGCCTTCTGTCCACCTGCCTGGAGATGGGCAGGGACGCTCACGGCCACACCATTTGAGAGGCAGGTGAAGAAGAAACAGACCCGTGGTCCCCTTGATTGGACAATTGACTGGAAAAGCCAGTCAGGATGTGCTGAATATATTAATGCAGCCAGAGAGCAGTGAAAACACACAAACCACAGCCCACGCAAGACCCAGTCGGGCCTCAGAAATGCCAGGGTCAGCACGAGAAGCAAGTTGGCGGAGGACCTGTTTGACGATGTTTCATCTCATTAAATTCAGACCCAGCAAAAGCAAACACTGTGCCCTTGTGTGAGAGAAGGTCTGCAGAAAAGGAAACCGTCACCCCAGAATTCAGAGGAGTTACTACGTCTGATGGGGAGGACTAGGTAGGGCCATGACGGATGCTCCGAGGATCAGGTGCAATTGAAACGCTGCATTTCTTTTGCAGAGGGTGGGTAACTGGGCGTTTGCCATCTTATTATTCTCTATAACCAATATATATCTTATAAAATGTCTAATCTTTAATTAAATACCGATATAAAATATTGATATTTTTGAATTATAAGTTAACAAAACAATATTTCTAACAGTCAAGAGAACGTCCTGTCCCCATGAGTTGGCAAGGGAGATGCTTTCCAGGAACCTGTGACACACATTTAAACATGTGGTGTATTTCATACGGACATAAACCAATAAGCATTTATTTTATCTCTTTATCAACAATGTTGCTCTTTTCTCTCAGCACGGGGAGCCTTGGGTGATGTGGAAACGAGCCCTTATGCATCGTGTAAATGTGTCAGGTGGCGTCTCCTCAAAACAGAAACCCTTTTAGGAAGCCAGAGGGCGCTGCAGCCCCTGATGGGGAGGTGCCTGGAAGCCCGTCTGTGGTGCCAGGCCTCACCGCGGGCACAGGGACACAGTGATGCAGGTTCTTTGGGGACGGCCAGCGCCGCCCCCTTTGGAGACCAGACTGAAGGTGCAGCGGAAGCTGCTGTAACTTCCGTCTGCAGCACTCCCCCACCCTCCTCCTTCCCTCCCTGGGAACGGAGCCTTAAGCGCTGTCTCTGGTTCTGGTATTAGTGTCAGGGAAGCAGTTATGCTCCGGGATTATTTTAATTGTTTCTGACAGTTGGCAAAATGAAATCCCCAAATATCGTGGCAGCACGCTACTGTCTGTAGGTGACTCAACGTAAAGTGATGGACAGAGGACACCTCCCGGGGCCGCGCTGTTACGGGCGGGGCCGTGATCACAAGAGCCACCAAGCGCCCTCCTGTGGCCGCTCAGCCGGGTCTGGACGGCCAGTCCCGCGTGGTCTGCGTCACACTTGGGCAGTGGGTGCCGCGTGGGAAGCAGGAAGCCTGAGCCGAGGAGCCTGAGGGCGTCTGCACTGCGTGCAAGCTTGAGCCAGAGCCCACAGCGGGGGGCGGGGGGGAGCCTCTCCGTCGTGAGCATTCTCCACCCAGTAGGCATCCTCGGACTTTTTTGGGTCAATGATTTATTCAAAAACTGGAACTGTGGGTGTGGAAAAGCTCCCCCCAACACACACACATATGTGTGATGGTGATAACCTGGTGATTCATGGTCATGGTAAGGGTAACGGGGCAGAAAACACCAGTAGGGCCTGAGTTCGCTTGTTCTACGCATCACGTCCCGGTTCCCTCGGTAAACAGACCCCGAGTGCCTCCTGTGTGCGCTAACGCTGTCCTAAGCCTGGGCCCACCCTGCTTCACGGGAACGTCCTATCTGCTGAGCTACGTTCTAGGCAGGAAAGCAGATAAGTAAGCGCACATTCTGTTGGCTGGGGATAATGGCTCTGGGGAAAAAAAGTAAAGCCGGGGGTGGGGGGAGGACCACACGGGTGAGGGGCGATTTGACCTTGGGTGGAAATAAGGTGACTTTAAACCAAGACGTGGAGGAGGCGAGTCATGTGGACCCAGGGGCCCAGGGAGCAAACGGCAAGTGCAAAGGCCCTGAGGCAGGAGCGCCCCTCCCCACCCCTGGGAATGCTCAGGCTGGAAGGAGCACCGCAGCGGAGGTCGGGGGTGCCAGCAGGGCAGCGCTACCTGAGCGTGAAGACCTTGCACCTGTGACAGGAACCTGAGACTTGACCGTGAGTGAGGGGTGCCCCTAGGAGAGGATGATGTGACCAACTCGCGTTGTCACGGGGCCACTGGGCTGCCTGTTGGGAATCAGCTGCCCCAGTGCTGGGGACCCAGGCCGAGCACAAACCAAGGCCCCGCACTAGGTTTCTAATAGTGAAAAGTCTGCATCAGGCTAACAAGCTGTTGACATTCTACCTTTATACTTGGAAAATATATATTCATAGTGAAAAACTGTTTAAATATGCATAAAGCTATGGGTTTTGTTTCTGAAAACCAGCCAAATATAAAAGACAGCTGGATTGAATTATTATCTTGCATGTCTGGGTGTTGTCTTAGTGAGTTAGCAGAGTCTGGGTGGGTAATGAGTTAAAGCAGACACAATCCCTAAATTACAGCACCTTTATTCATAAATGTATTCTCTTCCCTTTGTTTCCCAAAATCACTGATAATATTGTTTAAAGAACATTTTCATAAAATCTATGCATTTAGGCAGAAATGATCCAGCTGTACACAGTATATAAAATGTGAAAGTATTTTCATCAGAAATATAAAATACATATGAAATTGCAAATTAAATTTATATGCCTTCAAAAAGGCATTTTAAAAAAAATTCAAAATGAACTATTATCGTTATAAAACAAAATATAATTAATAAACAGCAAAGCTTTAAATCTAAAGTATTTAAATCTGAGTTTTTTGTTCTATTTTTTGAAAATGTAATCAAATTGTAGTTATTTTTATAAAAATAAAGTACGTGCAGTTTAGCTTCAATATGCATCTAGTTGCCACCGCGATGAACCAGGAGCATAATTCGTGGCGATCCATCCAGACTGACACACAGGAAACAGGTAACTAACAGGTGTCATTCCTGTTGCAAAATGCTTTTCTGCTGCTGCAGGTACTGTGATGTCCGTGAAAACTTGCAGAACAGCAAACTGAGATGCAGGGAAACTCTAGAGTTGGGCGTGCTGCCCCGCTGGGAAACGGGGCCTCTTCAGGCACGAACCCTTTGCTTTCTGGCTGAGAGGCAGGTTTGACAAGTTAATTAATTTGTGTCTCCTCTCCCCCCATCCCCCGCCCTGCACTCCTTCCTGCCCTGCCGTTCAGACCCTCCCCGGCCCCTCCTCAGCTCAAAACCCTCACGGCGTTAGGTGGCAGCGGCGTGTTGCCCAGAGGACACTAGGGCGTGCAGCTCAGCCAGGGTGGCCCTGTCGATGACGGGGTCAGCACCTCCGCTCGGGTCCTGCTGCGGCCCCGTCCCCTCACCCTGCGGGTCTGCAGGGGACAAGCTGCCAGGGCCCCTGGGGTATGTGCCTCAGTGCGGCCAAGCCCGAAGCGGGGGCTCGGCCCGGTGCCTTCCACCTGTCCTAGGGCAGGTGTCGGGCAGCTCACCTCTGGTCCTGGGAGGACCGCTGCTCACGTGGCCGCCTGCTCTGAAACACCCCCTTGGCCCCAAGAGAAAAAAGGGGAGGTGCGGGCAAGGTTGCCCAGAGCACCGATGAGGGGGCCAGGCACCTGGCGCATCGGGGTCAGCCTTCTCTCAAGCCTGCTACCCTTCCCAGGACTGAGTTCAGCCCGACAGGTTCCGAGCAGTGGGAGTCTGTATGGGAGGGTCGAGTCATCTCCCGGGCTGGTGACCGGAGGCCGTGCGATTTCAATAAGGCTGATCCCAGGGCGTGGGGGACAGTAGGTCCAGTGGCCCCCCGAACGGTCTAGACTGTCCACTTTTGCAGACGCCTCTGGGTGGGACCAGGTGCAGAACGGATGCATGTCTCTTAGGGTGGAAATACGCAGGGGGTGCAGATCGGTACCCCCAGGAGCAGTGCTTTTGGCTGTGCCAGAAGCCGGCTCCACCCTTTCCCTAAGGACCCCAGCCCCCTGGTGTCTGCCCACCTCCTGCACCCCCGCTCCCCGCCCTCGTGCTTTCTAATGGGCCATGGCCGTTAAGTTGTCCCTGCAGCAATTTAGATCACAGAAGAGACTTCTGCACACCCTTTCAGGTTAAAATCATGAGGATAAAGAAAGAGGCAAAATTATTCCACTGTAGCTACGTGTTTAAATTATATGGAATGCTGCATAAATTGTCAAGTGCAAAGAATTATTCTGATAAATTAAAATACTAATTAAATAGGCTATTGCAGAATTTTGAGAACATTGTAGGGTTCTGCTCCTCCAGCTAATTTGCATATCCTTCATCTAGTGAATTTAATTTTAAAGGACTTCTTTTTGTGTTTGGAAACCCTTTTTGTCTCCCGTGAAGATAAGAATGGGCTTTATGCATTGTTCTCGCCTTTATTAAAGCAGCTCCTCCCGGGTCTCTTAGTCCTGGCCTGCTGGTGGTTCACGCCCACCAGCTCGGGGTCTGCATTTGGTCATGAAAATAACTTGGAGCCGCCATTGGACAGAACATGTAGCCGCAGCAAAGCTTTTCTTTTCCCCTCAAAGGCCTCAGCAAAGCCTGAAAAAGTGGCAGTGAGTTTCACGCCCCGGTGGACGGTGATGCTGCAGTTAAACGTGTTTCCAGAGAGAAGGAGTGGTTGCTGGCCGGGAGGGGAGCCCGGGGGCTGGTGCCCGTGAACCAAGTCTGAATGCCTGATGGAGGGCACGGCGTACATCTGGGTGAGGGGTACCGCATACGAACGTATGAGATCCAGTCCCACTGAGCAGAAGGGATGGGTGAGAGGAAGTCCATGCAGCTGTGCAGGGAAGTCTCAGAGGAAATATCCACAATGGTGAATGTGTAAGAATGATGCTGGGGAAGATTCCGGAATGGCCTGAGAGTTACAAAATGTGCTCAAGACTACTGGGCTTGTTGCTCTTTTAGGTCAATTTGAGCCAAAATAAATATAGATAAACAAACAAAAAAACCCCAAAAGGGCTGTGCTTAAGATAAATTGTGTACCTTTCACACATGCTGGAAAAAAGGCACCATTACAGTGTCTGTGTTTGGCTACCATCCCCACCAATGAGAAATTTCAAAGAACGAAAAAATTAAATAAAGAGAGAGACAGGCTTTGTTGAAAAGGACTTGATGCCCAAGACTGAGAAGTTCGCAAAAGAGCACGAAACCACGAGCAGTGGGTTCAAGTCCCACGGACGCGCACGTGCCAGCCGCCAAGGGGACTTGCAGGTGTGACTGGAAACAGCATCAGCCATCTGTGCGGGGGTTTCTCGGCTGAGGGCAGGAAGATGGGGGCCCTGGGTGGGTTCTCAGAGGACCCCAGCTCCAGGCAGGTCCTCGGGGCACTGTCGCTCTCTGGACGAGGATGGAGATGGACTGGAGGTGGACGCAAAGGTGGCATGATTCATGGTTCCGGCTCGAGTTGTTAGGAGGTGCCACGGCCTCAGGAGGCTCCCATGGTCATCTCGGCAGAGGCTTCTCGTGTAAAGAGCCCCTGGCGGGGACAGCCTCAGCCAGATGCAGAATGCTCATGCTGTCCTTGGAAAATAGAAGGAAATGTGGACAAAGGGGGGTTTTGGGGGCAGATTCACCACTTGCTGAACAACAGCTGCTACAGAACAGAACCTGTGGGTTAATGTAAAGCTGAACAGTAGTGACCGGTCCTCCCCGCAGGGTGCCGCTCCTGGGTCTGCCCTGGTTGTGTGTGTGCGCCCGCGAGTGTGCACCCGCGAGTGTGTGCCCGCGAGTGTGTGCCCGCGTGTGGTTATTTGCAGGAGGTCCACTTGGGGAGGGGTGGTTAACACCCTGCATCATGTGAGGAACATAATAGGATCGAAGGATGGAGCAGACATTGCAAATCGAAAGAGAACAGGGACAGACGTGGCGTCCTGACTCAGGTGACAGTGATGGGCCACCTGCCCCGCCTGATCTATCACACCTGCAGAACAGGTGACTCTCCTGGGACTCCCGTAGTGGTGAATGGAACGACCGGGAAGACAGCGATCCCTCGTGCTGAAGCTGGAGGGACGAGGTCACATCCGGGCTGCTTTCCAGTGGATCCTGGACACTCCGACTGCCCGCAGGACACACCTCCAGCACGTCCGTCCCATCCATCCCAGGGTTTTCATTTCTCAGGGACAATTCCGTGGAGTGCTGTATCAGTTCTCAGTGACAAACCCTTAACAGACGCAACCCCTTGTCAGTACGAGTCTGGGTCCCTGGGCTCCCTGGCTGGACCCTCAGGCAGGACGTGGACCCTGAGAGGCGGTCAGCCCGGAGGGTCCGCAGTGGCCGCACTTGGGGATGGGTCACCATGAGGGTGAAATGACGTCACTTTCCAAGGCGACGCCCATGGGTTTCCGAGGATGATGCCGCCATCAGGAACGTTGCTCAGGTAGGCTCTGGGGTGACCTTCCAAGCAGCTGATGCCCCTTCTAGAGGTTTCTGCTCTGTCGGAGGTGCCCGTGGGAAATTTTCTGGTAGAAACGAGGTCGTGTGTCTTTCCTCCGCAGCCTCCGAGGCCATGAGCTGAGGTCGGTCAGGAGTGGGCCCCATTCCCACGATGGTGGCTGGAACAGCCCGACTGCAGACGTGTTGAGATGCGGGGAAATACGCATTTTAGAATCAAGGAAACGTGACACGTTAAGACCTAGACTTTGGGTAGAAACAAAGTACTGTACGTATGGGGCTGGAGCCAGCTGGACCGGTTACTGGAGCTCGTTTTTACTTTTTCAGGAATTTTTTGAGCCGGTTATTAAACAGCCATTATGAAAAATTAAGTTTTACACACTTGCAGTTAATTACGTTAAAGACAGAAGGCCTCGATACCCAGCCAGTCGCCTGTACATCTCACCACTACCGGGCGCTGCGGCTCCCCTCCCCCTCCGCACCCCACTCGGGGGCCCGGAGCTGTGCTCACAGAGGGGAGAGGTCGGGGGCGTGTCTGGCAGGGAAGCGGCTGCCAGGGCCTGGGGCGAGGAGCCAGCCCGGACCCTGGACTGGCCGGTGGCAGTGATGCTTGGGGGACACAGGGAGGCTGTGCTGAGACTGACGCTCCCGCCACGTGTGGAACGGGGACAGGGCCCAGGCACAGAGCCTTCTGCCCGGCGTCAGGGGCGGGGGGGGCGGGTCTTCAGGCAGCGAGCAAGGCCCACAGTCACCTCGGGGCTCCGTGGGCTTGTGCAGGACACAGCCAGGACCTGTCCCTCGTCCCCCGGGCCCGTCCCCGCAGCCGTCACACTGCCCGCCCGGTGGGGACCCATGGTGGCCGAGCCTCAGGTGTCTCCACCTGGCCTTCCCAGCAGGTTTGCTGACCCCTGGGCTGGGTCATCTGCATCTTACTGCCCGGCTGGTTTGTTCATTCCTGAGCCTGGAATGCCTGTCACTTCTCGGCAGCGATAGTGGAGTACTTTTCATTTCCATCTTTACTTTGTGCTTTGTGTCCCTCAGCCTATTGAAGGCTCACTATTATCCCCAAGGGGCCTGTCATTCAGCAAAATGCCTCCTTTGTTCACAGGGGAACATGAAAATCAATTGCTTTATACTCTGTCTCTTAAGAATATTCTCGTCCATTCAAGGTTTACCTTTGGGCCACTGCCCCCCCCCCGCCCTCTCTGCGCCCCCCAGCTTAGAGGCTCTTAAAGTGCTGGTGCTCTAACCCCAGGCTGGCGTCTGCCCCCCGCCCCAGTGCATGCATAATTACCTAAATGTAAGAAATAACGTTGGTTTGTTCAAAGGAAAACTTTCTACCAGACGATGAGAGAGCCCCAGAGGCGAGGGAGGCGGGCCATAGCAGGATCCGGTTTGTATCCCTCTGAAAGATATCATTTCATTACCCAAGACTAACGTAGGTGTTTTACAGTAAGAGGTGAAAGTAATTGCTATTTTCTTGCTATCTTGTTCTGCATTAATCACGTTGCAATGCACTCTTCCTTCTTAGGGTTTCCCATAAAATCTATTTTTTTCTGGTTTTCATTTCCAAAATGACAGGGGCTTTATCCGAAAGAATACTTCTACAGAATCGTAAACCAAGGTCAATTGCTTTGTGACACACTTCCTCTCCAAGAGGTGGGGACCGCCTCTGGTGGGTTTGCCGTGCTGGCATCGGGATCAACTGGGCTTCCTCTCCGGCTGCTAATTGTTTCCAGGGCTCAATCCGCTTGGTCTGACATGGAGGGTAATTTATTCTTGGAGAGTCTTCCTCGCTCTAAGGAGCAAACTAGGATGAGGGTTGATTGTGGTGGAGGCACATTATTATAGGATGTTCTCCTGGGGTAGGAGTAAGAGGGGTACAGCCGCTCCCAGGACTCACTGAACGAAGGCGCAGTTCAGTCTTGCCTGCTAGCGAGTCTGTCTTGTGAACGCGGAATGCTTGTGAATGGAACCCAGTTCCCAATGATTATATACTTGTAACCATCATATCGTTCGAAAGTAAGCCTCTACAGTTTGCCAAGCAGGTCTGCCCATTTCTCAACCAGTCTTGACAAGGATGCTGTGAATTTCCTGTGCACGTTCTGTGGGCAAAGCTGGAAGGACTCACGTCCTGGCCCTACATCTGCCGGCCCCTCGGTGGGGAGCCCCCTGCCCCGGTTTCCGCCCCAGGCTTGTCCACAGCACCCGTTAAAATGGCGATCTGGCGGTGACTATGGACGTGTCTGCAGAGGGAGATGCTCAGGGCGTCTGGAGAATGCTTGCCTCTCAAAGCTGACCGCTTACTTCTTAATTTCCCCTAACAGCTGACAACAAGGACCAACTGGAAAAGATGTCTGGACTGAGAGTTCTTCAGACCGGAGTCAGCTCGGTGAGTAGCTGCGGGCAGTGTGGTCCGGGCAGCCTGGCGGACTCGGGCCAGGGGCGGAGGTCAGTCGGCGCCAGGCGGGGGGCTGTGGTGGCGGGGGCCCCGGCGTCTGGGCCGGGTTAGTCCTCCCGTCCCGTTGGCGGAAGTGCTGATGCGCCACGCCAGGCTCGTCTGGCACTGTTTGGTTGCCTTTGAAATCGTGATTCGGTGTCTCCCCAAGAAAAAGCGCTCATGGCTAAGAAAACATTGGCTCCTACGGAAGCGTGTACTTCCTCCTTCAGACGATTCTCAGTTGCTGAGTCTGTATAGCAAGAGAAGTTGCTGTTTCCTCTGGGTCTGGGGGGCACGCTTTCATCTTCCTTGTTAAAGACATGTATGGGGTGGGGTATGACAGGAGGACGACTGCTGATAAATTTAATGACCCTCAGAGGCGTCGTGTCCCAACGTCGCCGCGCTGGCCTCAGAAGCAGGTACTTGACCAAACTCTCCATCAGCAATTAGAGCCGAGGGCACTCAGCCCCAGGCCCTGGCGGACGCCTGAGCCCCATATCGCGGGCAGTTAATGAATTGTACGCAGGACTGCGGACGCGACTCCTCTCGGGGGCGGTTGTCTGTGCTCGCGCGTCTGAAATCCCAGATTTCACGGCACCCGCCGTGACCGTAATTAACTATTAAGGGCGCTTATTTACGATGCTCCGGATCGCCCAGGGCGGAGATGCCCCCACGGAGCCACTCGAAGGCCAGCCTCTGTCTTTGGGGGAGGCTCCACTTGGCCATCACGAGTCCCGGCTCTTGAAATAAGAACTTGTTTAGTGTCTGGTCCTCCACAGACGGAGCCTCCAGCTCTGCAGGCAGCGGGCGGGTGCCTTGCCGGGGGCGCCTCGCAGGGGGCGCTGGCCTTGAAGTCACCGTGTTCCCGGCACGCGGCGGGCACGGCGCGGACAGGAAGCTCAGTGACCGCAGACTCATCAGAGCGCGGGGCTGGGTCGATGAGGCTTTGACAGCTGAGGAAATCCTGGTCTTTTCTCCCAAAACTCACAGTAACTTTGGTGGCCGGGGAGGGGGAGGGGGATGCCGGGAGTCTGTGGGTCCCTAAGACCATCTGTACCCCATGGGGTGCAGTGACTACTGGCGGGAAGGGCCGGAGGGCTCAGAGGATCCAGGCCCGCGATGGAAGGTTCTGATCCGCGGCCCCTCCCCTCCCCCTTGTCCCTCGGCCTCAGCAGGTGTCCTTCCTGCAGGAGCAGCCCTGGTGCCCAGCGGCCGGGGGCAAATCCAGACTGACTCGGGTTAGGGCCTTTGGTGTTCTGGGGTCAGAGGAAGCTCAGGCGCTGGGCCTAACCCTCACCCCTCCCTGTGCGGGGGGCAGGGAGTGTGTTCCGTGGAAGCGGGCTGGACCGCCCTGGAGCAGGGGGCAGGCAGGGCCAAGGGTGGGAGATGCAGAGCCAGGGGCTGGGAGGTGCCTGGAGCTGCCCGGTCCTCCGCCCGCCCCGTGGTTGTGGTTCCTGGGCAGCGGGGAGGGTGGAGGCGGTGTGTTAGGACTTTGCAGACTCATCTCACTAGAGGTCACAGGCACAGATCCCAGAGCGGGTTGCTCACCGCCCACGACCCTCCTTGCGCCCAGCAGGCAGCACCCAGCGCACGCACACACGGCCGCCCCATCTGTGACCTGCTGCCTGCATCCCTGCGCGGAGACCCGCGCCTCCCTCGGGGAGCCCACACCCCCTCCCTCTGGGGACGGTGCCCCCCACGGCCTCCTTCCTGCCCTCTCATCCTCTCTCCTGCGTCGCCACTGCTCCGTCTCCCTGGCCCCATCCGGTCAGCACACAGATATGCTCCAGTGTTTTCCGATTCACTGAAGTGAGGGCTCCCGGGACGCTGGTCTCACCACGTCAGCGCTCTCCCCTCCCACTGGCTCCCTGTCTCCTTCATCACAAAGCTACCCCCACGTGTGTCTGTATCCCTCGTGCGGACACGTCGGCACCTGTTTGCTCCTGACACCCGGCCAGGCCTGGTCCCCACTGCCCACTGGAGGGTCCACCGTCTGCGGCCCCAGGACCTCAGTTGTCGGCCCATCTGCAGTGGTCACTGTCCTGAGCGTTGCCGACTGACCTTCTTCTGAAGCCCGGCTGCGCTGAGCGCCTCTCTCTGTGGGATCTGCGTCTCCCCGAGGCCATGGCCTTTATACTGTTTGTATGATGATGACCCCAGAGTCTACCTGCAGCCGGGCCCATTCGCTGTGTTCCAGGCACGCACAGCCGCCGGCCCCTGCCTTTCTGTGCTTGGAGACCTGTGACGCATTCCCCGAGCCTGGGCAAAGCAGGGCTCTTAATGTCCCGCCACCACCTGGCTCTGCCCCCAGCTCCTGGGCTCAGAAGTGGAAGCTGGTGACATGCTGTCCAGGAACTGGGAGCCTGAGTTGCTCTTGGCTTGTCTGTGAAGATGACAACCTAACCTCAGAGGGACATCCTCTGCCCGTTCCAGGTGCCCGTCTCACATGGGGGCAGGAGGTCCCACCTAGACTGGGGGCGGGAGGTGGTGCGGGGGGCACAGGGCAGAACAGAACCCCCGCTGCACCACTCCTGCATTTTCATCGAGTCTGATCCACTTCCTCTCTGGTCCCCAAGTGGCCAGGAGCCTGACCTCACCCTCCCTGGGGGCAGAAAATGGCCATGTCCCAGAGCATTTATTGATACTTCATTCACCGATGGGAACGTGGCAGTGAGAGGCTTGCCCACCCTAATTCTCCCTGAGCCGCCTTCGTCTTCTTAGGGCCCCAGGGGTTTCCTTGGTCCACGAAGACCAGCTCTCCAGTCTCCTGTCCTCTCCCACGTGGCAGTTTTCCATTTCAAAAGGCAGTTTTGCTGTCACTTTTGAAGTTGTCTGAGGTCATTCTGATGGGTTCTCAAGCCCAGAACCCACATTCCATGCAGCTTTGCCTGACCAGTCTCCAGTCTGGATGGAGGGAAGGAGCGTTTGTATATTTGGAGTGAGTTTTGGATCCTGAAAACGGGAGCAGAGATATTTTTAAAAAGCTAACAATACTTCTTCTTCTAATTTTAATTGCCTCCTGCAGTATTGAGCCTGATTTTGATGCTTCTGATTTTCTTTGAAACGTATTTGATATGAATGTCTCTAATTCCTGACTCTGGAAAGTAAAGCAGAGTTTGATTCCTCGAAATCTAACAGCATTTACCGAATGTCTCCCTGGTGCTTGTGATTCAACATGTGATGACAGATAGAGGAATTAAAACCTTTTAAGCCAAATGGAAATATCTCAAAACAAAATTTAAAGAAAATGAACAGACTACAGTAGACACACACGTTCCTGATAGATTGGTGGTATTTTGATGTGTTTCAAAATCTAATTTCTGATATCTTGAAAGTATTCACATTTTTTCAAATGAATAAAGTCATGTTTCTTCCAAAGGGAGATTATGATATTACCAAGAAAAACTCAAGTATTTGGAAGAAAAATAGATGATTGTCCCCAGGCGAGCATTTCCATGAGTATGGCTTCCAAGGTGTATCTGAAATAAGTCATGACTTCCTAAGTTCTTGATAGTGTGATAAACTCAGTATGATTAACGATTAACCTGCCCACGTTTCAGCAGGAGTCTCAGAGCAGCCGCGGGATGCTCGGGGCTTCGCCAGGGAAGCCCAGAATCAGCGCGTTCCCGGTGCAGACACCCCGCTCAGCCCCGGACGGGCTGCCTCCCAGACAAAGTCAGGCAGGAGGGGACAGGCCTCCACGCAGGTTCTGGAAGAGGGAGGAGGAAGTTTTCCGGACCCGCTGAGGGTCCTCGGCTCCAGAAGGTAAACTGATGAAGACAGACGACAGGAGCAAAGAAGCACCTTTATTTAATCTGAGTTTCACGGGACACGTCAGGGAGTGAAGCCTGCGGACGTGGGTAGACCAGGCGCCTTCTGCTGGGTTGGTGGGGAGGACCAGGGGGCGTGGGGACCCGAGGTGGGTCTGCAGCCAAGCGGGTACAGGGCGGGCACAGCTCCCACGAGGGTCTCGGGCCTGCTTCGGGGAGAAGGGGGTGGACAAGGTTGGAGACACCTTCGGCCAAGGTGTCATGTTTGGGGCAGTGTGTCCTGCACCCACCACTCATGCCGTGGGATGTCAGACCTGGTTTCAGGTACTTCAAAGAGCCCTGGGCTTCCAGAGCTCTGCCCTACGGGGGCGGAAGGCTGTGGAGCCCCAGCAAACCGCCCTCCATGCTCTGGTTTAACCCAATGAGCTCCCCTTGCTCAGTCACTGTTTGGGGTCCTGGGTAGGATTTTGTCCAAAGAAAGGATTTTTGTGGCCAAGACTGTGTCGATCCCCAGAGCCCCTTGAGGGTCTACGAAGCCATGGTCATGCTCCTCCCCCCACAAGCCAGTGTGACTTTGTTGTGCGATGTGTGTGTCGGTGGCTGTGTGCGCCTGACAGCCGTCCCATGAGACCGAGCAGGTGGGACGGGGTCCGTGATGGATGTCTGAGTAAATGGCTCGTTTCCTCTGCAGACCCCACTCGGTCATCGCGTCTGCTGGAAGGGATGCTGCTGCTTTAATGAGCGTTATCAAAACCTGAGCCCAGTGGTTTAGGGATTTCTGAGAGCAACTGGGCATCACACATCAGTGGGCAGAGAAATGCAGGCGGGGATGGCCCGAGTCACGGGGACCCTCGGGCGAGTGAGTGTCCAGCCGAGTCCCCGGAGACCCGACCACAGGTCTGGTTGGACTCGGGGGATGACTTGATGTCGAGGGCCCTTTGCCAAGGTGTGAAGAAGGCACAGAGTAACCCCGCCTCCAGCGAAGATGGTGGGACGGAGCTCCACGTGGTCATCAGGTTGAGGGGAAGCTGTCACCCCCCACGTGTCGCTCTTCACGCATGGATGGAGCCGACACCTGCCTTTAGCACGCTTAGTAAACACCAACAGGTGTGCAGTCGGGACTCACAGGCGATGGGGCACTTGGCTTGTGGGAGCGCGTTGTGGCCGTGTCAGCAGATGACTGGCTCTCGGGCCGGGGGGGCAGATAAGTTTGCGGTGAGGCAGGAAGCCCCGTGGCAGCCGGGGGCCGGGGGGCGGATGCGTCAGAGGACCCTCCAGTGAGGAGCCTGCGGGTACCCGGTAACATCCAGGCATCCAGTCCGAAGCCTCATCCTTGGAAGTGGTTACAGAGGGGCTTACGGGTAATAGTCTTGGTTCTTTAATAAAATCAAAAGTGCTAATACTTAAACTCGACTCTTAGAAAGCAGCATGACAGTGGGAATCTATTGCTTTAAAAAAACTTACCCTTCAGGCTTCCCTGGTGGCGCAGTGGTTGAGGGTCCACCTGCCGATGCAGGGGACGTGGGTTCGTGCCCCAGTCCGGGAAGATCCCACATGCCGTGGAGCGGCTGGGCCCGTGAACCATGGCTGCTGGGCCTGCGCGTCCGGAGCCTGTGCTTCACGGTGGGAGAGGCCGCGGCGGTGAGAGGTCCGCGTACCGCCAAAACAAAACAAAACAAAACAAAAAACTTACCCTTCAGATCAGTAATCATACTCCCAGAATTTTATCTTAAGAGTATCATTCACTAGCTAAGAAAAGGAAAAAACAAAGCTTTGGAAAAAACAAAACTGATCTAAGTATAAAACAGAGGAAGGTAACTAATTATATTATAGTAATCAAATAAATGGATTCAGTGATTTCACTAAAAATCGTTGTGACACCTCTGAACTTAAGGGCAGCTGTGAAAACTGTCTGTGCCCACAGATCCGGGCTGGAGGACCACGTGCAAATGCGAGGTCAGCTCTAGAACAGGGTTGGTGGGATTATAAGCGAGTTCTCTCCTTTTCCAAAATTTTTGTTAGTACCATTTTTTAACTTTTTATTTTGAAATCATTATAGATTCACTGGAAGTTGCAAAGATGGTATAGAGGTGTCCATGTACACTTCACCAAGTCTCCCCTGTGGTTACATCCACATAATTCTAGGACCAGAGTCACACTGGGAGATAAATATTGGTTCAGTGTGTGTGTATAGTTCTTTGTCGTTTTATCTTCAATACCATTTTTTAGTTTTAATAAAGAAAAAACATGCAACCAAAGTAACTGAGCACATACTCGCTTTTGAATAAGTGAGGACGCAAGAGGAAACACCACCACATGTGAGCGTGGCGTGGCTCTCAGGTGGCTGTAGAGAATGTTTCAAATAACTTGAGTCATCACATATTTATGAAGACGGTGCTGTGTGTATATGCACAAGCAGGACGCAATAAGTAATTTAAAATATCCTGGGTTCAGATCAAGGCCCATATTTGGAAATTCAGGAGAAAGAGCCCTGGTGTGTGTGGACAGCAGAGGGGCAGGAGAGGCCTGGAGGGATCCCACCGGACGCCCCGGGCAGGTGCAGAGCTGTGACGGGTGGAGGATGGGTCTTGTCAGATACAGACAGAGCCGCGGACTCAAGAGTGCGTGAAGGAGAAGTTGGTCGTGTTTGCAGTTAAGTATAACGAGTAAGACGGAGACGGAGTCGGAGCTGACAGGGTCTCTTGGGTAAAGACTCCGAGTTGAGTTTGAGATGATGCCGGGTGTTCCCAAGTGCGCGCTGGAACCGTAAGGACTCCGGGACTCCTCGGCGGGGCTGCCATCCACCCTCCACCCCAGCGGCTCCCGCACCCCTGCCAGCCTCAGGCCGGCTGTGCCCAGAGGGCCGAAGGTGGACACCAGCGGTCACCCGGGGCAAGGGGTGTCCTCAGCCACCAGGGGCCCCGCCCTGTGCCTGTCCATGTGGGCTCTGGCTCCTCAGCGTTGTAATTCTGTGCCCATTCCCTTATTTTATTCGAATCTGTGTTTCTAGACAGAGAACAGTGATAGTTTCTCTTCTCAATGCAAAATGTGCATCAGTCCTAAGAGAAGCTTGTTTACTTGTCAGTATTCCTAATTTATGTTTGAAAGGGAAATCTGCATGAAATTGCATTAAAATATTTGCAGCGGCCTGTCGGAAGCTGCCCCGAGGATTCCCCACACGGGGCTGAGATGTCGTGATAGAGGTCAAAGTTCAGGGGCAGCCATACGGCCCCTTCCGTGGTGACACATCCCCACCTCTGCTGGCTGGGCCCTCTCGGAGCTCAGCACACTCCGCCCAACGCAGCCCTAGCCACCATTGTTCATACCCTTCTCTTATTTCTCAAAGTGAAGAAAATCACACGAAAATACGTTCGATATAATTAACTGCACTTGACATATTGACAAATATGAGTTTATTATGAAACGGCATCCTTTTCTTCTGAAATGCTGTATAAAGCAGCTGGTCACGTGGGCCCACGGGTGTCCTTTCAGTACTTTTCGTGATCTAAAGCAGGTGAGGTGCCGTGTGATGAGGCAGTTGCTATGGTGACAGATTCAATTTTTATTCAATATCAAGGTAAATAGTCATGGAAAATGAAATAAGTATCGTCTGCCTGTGGCAGCGGCAGCTCAGGTGTCCCCCCCACCTTTCTGACATTTCAGCCACGTTTTTCTAGAAAGTGCGTGATGTGTGTCTCCTTGCCAGGAGTGGCCGTGGTCCGGCTGGGACTGGACGGTCGTCCCCCTAACACACAGAGGGGCCATCCGTCTCAATAACGTGTGAGCAGCTTCTGCCACGTAGCCGGGTAGCATGAAATCAGAAGTTAATTTCCATGTAAAAAGCTGAACTCTGGAGACGCTCGTAAGAGCCCTCGGAATGTAATATTCCAGAAACCCCTTTTCAATCCTCAACCCGTAAGACTCGGAATTGCTTGAAGGAGGGTGAAGAAAACTAGAGGCAGGCACACAGGGCAAACCCCTCCCCACTGCCCAGCTTCCTACGGAGCAGCGGAGGTGCCAACGCGCCGGGCTCGGTCGAGCCGTCCTGGGCGCCCCACGCGCATCCCCTCCAGGGTCCCGCCAGGCGGACACACTTCACGGATGGGGAACCAGGCACAGAGGAGTTAAGGTCGGAAACGCCCTCCAGGTGGTCACCTCCAGAGCTGGAGCCTCGTCCCTGAATCGAGCCCGAGGCTCGCCGGCCTTGGAATCGGAGAGTCTTGAGTTCCGCCTTTAGTGAAAGGATCCCAGAGGCTCCTGTCACTTGGAGATGGGTCCACTGGAGGGTCAGCCTCAGAGCTGGCTTCTGGTCTCCTGCCCACAGATGCCTGTCCTCCTGGAAGCCCCACACCAGCCGCCAACGCGTCTTCCAACTCTTGCCCGAGATTCCCGTAGGGGAGGGTGAATCAGGGGTGTGTCACTTTGCAGGAGCTGCAGGAACCCAGGGCTCAGGCCTACCCTAATGACCTCACTGTAAATTGATCCCCTCTGTAAAGGTCGCATCCAGAAATCCTGGGGGTCAGGACTCCACTTTATCCATCCTGAGGGGGACGCGGCTCAGCCCATAGCAGGCCGGCGGTGCTAGCCCTCCTGCCCCGCTGAGGACGGTGCTTTCAGAACCTTCTCCCCCCACCCCACCCACCCTGGGGATCCCGGAGTCGGGGGATGGGGGAGCTGCTCCGGGCGGATTGCTGAGAAGGTGCGTGTCACCCAGGGCTCCCCCGTCCCCTCCCTCCTGCCCGGCTCCTCCGTGGCGTTCCCCAGAGTATGCTGAGTCCCGTGAGTTCAAGTCTGTCTCTCAGCCTGTGAGCTCCGGAGTGAGCCCCATGTGCGTCGCTGTCGCCCAGTGCCTCCTGACACGTGGCAGGAACTCAGTAAGCCCTGGCTGGGACAGTGAATCATGAGCCCTGGGCTGCAGGTGGGCACCCACCCTGGCACACGCCGATGCATCGTGCTGACTTCTCCCTGGGTCACTCGACTGCTCTCCTGGTGCTTCAAAGCCTCCGTGAAAGCTGCGTTGCTCTGGAAAAGGTTTCCTCCTGACCCGGGCCCGCTTTCTCTGTCATCCCTGACGTAACAGGGGCCCCCTCTTCTGTGTTGGCCCCAAGGCAGATGTGGCCCTTCTTTCTTTGACTGCGAGCGCCCCAGGCCACATCTCCATGACAACCGATATGAACCCCTCAGTGGCTGATTTGAATACTTCCCCTCTGCTTTATCCATGGGTTAAAATAAAAAGGCAGTTTTCACCCATGTGAAATAATTAGTAGTCAGTGTAACACAAAATACAATCAAGTGCCAAATTTAAAATAATCTCACGTTGAAGCAGATAAGCAGCCAGTGCCATGGTGGCGAGCACAGCAGAGGTGAGTGTGGTTTGTCAAGATGGTCCACACCTCTCCTGCAGTGAGGACGGGGCCCACCACACAGGCATCCCCTTGAAACCAGGCCTCATTCCTCAGTGTACCTGGCACCGGCACGGCCACTGGTGTTTCACCAGCAGTCAAAGGCCTCAACCCGCATCTAAGCAGAGTGGTTACAGGTGGGAAGGGTGGCTGGTGCTGGAACGGTGGCCCCAGGCCGGGGCTCAGTCCTGGGCAGCATCCGGGGAGGTCAGAGGTCCCATGGACCCAGCAGAACCACCACTCCCTTTACCTGGACTCCGGGGTGCAGTGCCCTCTCTGTGGCTCCACTTCAGGCCCTGAAGTCGGTCCACGAAACCCCACCCTCACTGGGGCCATGAGGTCCTGTGATGTCTCTGCATCCCTCCCAAATGGGACCCTATTAATAAGCCTCGGTGCCCATGTTACCCCATGTCACCGCAGGGGTAGCATCTGCAGGACTGGCCTCATGACCTGCCCTTGTCCTGCGGGGCTGCCCACAACTGGTGGGTGGCCCTCAGCCCTGGGGTCCTGCTGCCCAGCAGTCTCTTGCCCAGACCGGGCCACCACTGACCTGGGTGTCAGGGTCCCAGGGCTTCTGTAACAAAGCGCCACAAACTGGGGGCTTAAAGCAACAGAAATGCATTATCTCGCAGTTCTGAGGCCAGATGTCCAGAATCCAGGTATCGCAGGGCCACGTGCCTTCGGGGGCTCCAGGGGAGGGTCCTTCCTGCCTCTTTCTGCTCCTGGGGCTGCCGCGTCTTCAGCTGCATCCCTCCAGCCTCTGCCCCATCCTCTCACGGCCTCCTGTGCGTCTCCTCTTTTGAGGACATGGGTCATGTTGGATTAGGTCCACCCTGCCCCACTGTGACCTCATCTTGACTAGATCACATCTACAAAGACCCTATTGCCAAGTAAGGCTCCTTCCCAGGACTGCAGGTCAGGAGGTGCACACACCTTTCTGGGAGACACCGTGTGACCCTCAACACCGGAAAATCACAGGTGTCCTCCAAGCACCAGGAGTGATTATCAACTGACCTACAGCTGAATCTCTCCTTTTGGGGTTGCAGTGCCTTGCTCACCTGACTCGTAAACAGAGTTCGCCTTTCTAGCCACATGGTTTTCCCGGTTAACAGTCAAGTTTGATTGAATGGACCTCAGGCTACATTGGGTCCCCTCCTCCCCAGGCCCCCCTGCACATAGACACACACATGCACACGCACGCTCCCCAGACCCCCACGCCCCCATCTGCCATGCGTGAACTCTGATGGGCAGATTGGGACTGAGGAAGGAGACAACTAACGTCCACATCCAGGGTTGGGGCTGTGACTGACCTTGCCTGTCCTGTTAAACTTCATTGGGTGAGAAAGACATGGAAACGGTTCACTTACAGGCCTTTATGATAATTTTATATTTTCAAGAAAACATGAAAAGTAAATAATTTGTTATTTTTATAAAATCAGCTAATTCTCACTGTATTGTCATATTGCTGTCTTTTTCTCAAGATTCTTGGAAGTTGAAATCCCTTAGTTACACCCCTGAGGCACATTGACACCTGCTGTACTCCACAAACAGGACGTATTTTTAAACTAGGTGGTAGGTTAACTGCACAGATAAAATTTTCACCTGCAGAGCTCATGAGACAAGTGCGAAACCCTAATTTCCCAACTTCCGTATACACTACGCCTGCTGGAGCCTGGCGGGGCCCGCGGTCACCTCGGGAAGGGCCCTCGGGGGCAGCGGGGGCCCCCGGTCTGGTCTCGGGGTCACAGGTGCATCCTCGGTGCCTCCACACGTTCCTCCTTCCTGAGCCCCCGGCACCTCCACTCGGGCCCCCGCCGCCGGGCAGGTGACAGCTCGGCACCTGGAGACAAGGCGGGTGGTCCTGCCCTACACAGGGCCCCTCCGGATGCCGAACCTGGACCAGAGCCCCGGGGGGCTGTCCTTCCGGCACCTGGACGGCCCTTCCCGTCTGCTGGATGTGCCTTACGGTCACTCGCAGGGGACCCTCAGGACAGCGGGTGCAGGGAGAGGCCCTCCCTGGGGTGGTGACCCCACGCTGCTCGGGGGGCACCAACTCTTCATCAGTCTGGCTGCACAGACTTCACCTTTGTTCCTGTGGAACGAACGCTCAGAGGCAGGTTAGGCTTCTGTGTGCAAACCCTGAACCACAGCCCTGTGTTTTGAGTGAGAGCATAAAGCGAAAAGCAGGGTTGTAAGAGGTAACGTTCTTCCCTTGACAAGCACTGGGGTTTAGTGCTACACTAAAAACATCTAATTCTTTCCCGTTCCTGGGGGAACACCGCCTGCGATCACGGAGAGGGGTGGCCAGGGCTGGGTGTCTCCATGCCACCTGCGCTGGTGTCCTAGGACGGCCTCAGGGAGTCCCACAGTCGGGCCGAAACGGACACCCATCGTCCTGGAGTCTGGGATCTGACACCCAGGCGTCGGCCAGTCAGTCCCTCCTGGGCCTCTCTCCTCGGGCACACATGCCATCTTCTCCCGTGTCCTCACGTGGTCGTCCCTCTGTGTGTGTCTGTGTCCTGACCTCCTCTTCTTATCAGGGCCCACCCATGACCTCACCTTACGTTAATTGTCTCCTTAAAGGCTCATCTCCAAATGCAGTCAGATCCTGAGGTCCTGGGGTTAAGGCTTCAGTGTATGAACTGGGGGGACATGGCTCAGTCCCTAACACTGACCCTAACCCTAGGGTTAGTTACAAAGGATCACCCTTGGACAACTCGGCTTCTAAGAAATATCTGTGTCCTGTGCTCTACACCGTGCCAGACAATAACTGAAAAGGTGAAGAATTCTACATGCCAGTCAGGGACATATACATAAATAAATAAAATGTAGTGTGTATGGTTAGAAGCATAACGGTATAGTCTTGTCCAAAACCCCATCAAACCCATGGTTTGACCTGGGACACCAGTCACAGCACTAAAGTAGCAGCTACCACGGGTGTAGATAAATGACTGTCCCCATTGCCGGTGGGCATTCAGGTGAGAGGGCTGGCCGTGCTCACCGCTGGCCGGGCCCCCAGGGCGGTTTTGCAGGGCAGGTGTGTCTCGGGATGTGAGGACCAGGGCGTGATGCAGACGCTCCCCTCCGCAGGGGTGAGGGGGTAGTGAAAAATTCTTGACGTTGAGACAATATCAGTTGTGTTGCCATTTGATTTATTTGGCAAAGGGCGTCTGTTTCCTTGGCACATTTTCGTTTGGGTGTACAGCAGGCAGATTAAAGAATCTGTTGTAGAATTTACCCGGGGTGTCAGCGGTGCTTTGTGATGTTGCCCTTTGCAGCAGCATAGAAGGGCCTGCTTGTTAAACTGCTAATTTACAGATCTTCTCTAAGTGAATGCAAACAAACTCTGGGCCGCAAAGCCCTGCTAATATACAATGTTCAATTTTTAATTTCCAGTCCATCGTAGATTATGGGAATGAAAAACAATATTTAATCCCTCGTTAACACATGAATAAGCGGAAGCTGTCATTTTCGACCAGACAATAACGGGATTATCTCAAGAACTGTCAGTTTATGTGAAAACATTATGTTGCCCAAATTTTCATAAAAATTAGCAGTGGATAATATTCAAGATCAGAGCAATGGAAAGAGGGAAGCCTGCATTCATGGTAATAAATATTCATACTTGTCTGCTCAGGAGATGAAAATCTAATCAAGGGGCTATTGATGCGCTGGCTTTTTTTTTTTCTTTTTTTTTTTTAACCAAGACGTTTCATCTAAATTGGGTTTGATATGGAAATTCGTCTCACTGGAGTCCTCCAGGCCGTGAGCACACAGGGCTCACGGGGCAGGGTGTCCGCTGGGTCAGGTATGGCCCTGGCACAGGCCGCTGGCGTCCACCTCCACCTGAGCGGTGGCCGTTACCAACAGCTCACGCCACTCAACGTGCTCCGCATTTGACGTGTGCAGTGTTTGGGACTCTCCCTCCCTTTTTTAAGGAAAAAAACAACATAATTTCATGCCGGTTAACTCCTAGCTACTGCAGGGTTAAAAACCGTCTGTGTCTTTGCTTTTGTTGACAATTACCATAAATCAGAAGACACTCTGCATGAAGCTTAATGAAATATGTATGATTTTAAAAAGAAAAGATGGTGACTGCACGACGCTGCTTTGTGTGTGTGTTCCTGCGATTTCCTCGAAGGCTGTGCTTTTCCCGACCCGTCAGCAGGTGTCTGCCTGTGAGGACCTGCCGCCGTCCAGTGCCACCTGGGCTTCCGTGCACGTGGCAGGCGAGCGGTGAGCGGTGTCCTCCAGTGCTGGGCCAGCGGTCGAAACCCTGTGTCAGCAGGGCTCCCGAGAGAAGCAGCTGGCCATCGATTCTGAGGCTGAAGTCCTCTGTCTCCAGGGCAGCTGGTGGTGTCAGTTCCGGTCCAGACCCAAAGACCGGGGCCCGGGGGAGCCAAGGTGCACATCCCAACCCACCTCTGAAGCCAAGACCCCGAGCACCGTGTCCAAGGACGGGAGAAAGTGCATGTCCCCCCAGGCAGAGAGCAAAGTCACCTTCCTCCGCCTTCCTGTTCTGTTCAGACCCTCGGCAGACGGGGTGATGCCCCTGCGGTGGTGGGTGACCTACGGATTCACGTGCTAGTCCCTTCCAGAAACACGGGCACGGACACACCCAGCCGCCTGGGAGTCCCTCAGCCCGGCCATGGTGACGCGTGAAATTAACTGGCACACCTCCTAAAATTTCTCGTCTTCCCAGCGGCTGCCCTGAGACACTGAGACAGCTTCCTGCTTCCCCAGGAAGGGCGGGGCAGTTCCAGGGCTTGGGGTTGGGCAGGAGCTTGTGTCTCACACTGGGCTTCTTCCAGGTTGGGTTTCCGCTGCTGCTGCTGCGTGCCCTTGGGGGGCCGTCCTCATTGAGTTAGGAGTGACAGAGTCCTGTGACTTCCAGGCTTATCTTTCCCTGGAGGTAAAGACTTAGCATCACAGGCTTCCGGTGTTCCTGTCCCTGGTGGGCCGAGCAGAGCCGCACATCCCGGACGCCCGGTCCAGGAGAGAAGCAGAAGGACAGGCAGGGTGAAATCTCCATTGCCTGTGGTCCTCGAAGGGGAACTTGGTGTAACTGGGATTATTTGTGGTGGTGCTAATGTGAATTCTGTTCCTTCAAGGAAAGGGATAATTTGCCACAGGAAAAAAAAAAGAAAATAGTTTTGGATTTGGACGCACTTCTGGTGATGCCGCCAGCCCAGCACCACTGCTCACTAATCCCGTCTCCTTGGGGCCGGGGGAGAGTTTGCGGGATGTTGGCCCAGAGGAAGCGCTGCTTCTCAGAGTTGGCCCCAGAAATGCAGCGGGAGAGGACTCAGCACAATTAGAAAGTGGTCCCCGCAACAGGGGGGACCAAAGAGGAATTTCTGATGAAGTCACTGGGCACTCGTTCACTGGGTGTGGTTCGTCCAGACGTTACCATGGAGGAAGGAGACCCGGGACGGCCAGGAAGCGGGTGAGCGAGCAGGAATCGGGACCCTAACCCTGACTTTGTGGGGAGGAGCCATAGCGGTGTCTCCCCAGACGAGGACCAGCTTCCGTTCTCCGCAGACGTGGCTCAGGCCCCCTCCTCCGGGGGGAGCAGGCCTGGCCTCCCCTGACCTCCCTGACCTCCCCCGCAGGGCGGCCGCGGCTGCACCACCAGGGTCACACACCCCCGTATCCAGAGTCAAAGGGGCCCTAAGGTGAGGGGGGGCTCCATCTACTGCGAGCTGGCAGAACTCTACCAGGATCTGAGGAGGGGGCCAGAGGGACAGGCCGGACGTGTCCAAGCTCTGTCTTCAGGGAAACCCGGCTTTCCAGAACTAAGGCTCCCGGGACTGCGCTCAAGTCTGCGGGTGGAAGGAGTTACGGGGACTTATCCTCTCGCTCTGGCACCACCGCCACAGAAGGGAGATGTGCGACCTTCAGCAAGGTCGTCAGAAATCACTAGCTTGTATTTTCCCCTCTTCTGCTGTAGCTACTTGAAGCCAAGGGGAGGAGGGGCTCCCCCAGTGCCTGTGGAAGGCCTGCCTGCTGTCTGGTTTCCTCGGGCTTGAGGAACTAAAGGCTCCAGGAGAGCATGTGGGACCCACCAGCAGCCTGGACAGGAAACCCACAGCGGGTGAGCCGGGGGCCGCAGGGCACAGGCGCTGCCCTCCTACGAGGGGCTCCTGCACGTAACCCCTGGTCCTCCGTTTGTCTGTGTGTGCACACGTGTGAGCGTGTGTGAGCATGTTAGAGCGTGCTACCTGCACGCGGACCCGGGCCGCTCTGGAAGCCCGCGGGGCCGTCCTCCCCACTTTCTCCTGGTCCCCCTGCCCCCAGCCCGTCTGCCGGGGCTCAGAAGTTTGCTGATCGAGGGGCGGTCAGGTGGGCCTGCAGCTTCTCTAAAGTGAAAGTCTCCGTTAGGGAAAAATGGGAATTCCTTGAGAGAAAAGTGGTTGTGAACATACCAGAAGCAAGAAGGACACTGTGCACAGGTGGGGACACGTGAGCCGCGCCGGAGCTGGAGGCCGTGGGGTGGGAGCTGCGGGCTGGGGGCACAGAGGAAGCAGGTAGGTCTGAGGAGAAAAGGAGGTTCGTGTGCCTAACGGACACGGGTGGCTGTCAGAACAGGGCTGGAAAGCAGTGGGACCTTAGATTCCAGGCGAGGGAATTCCAGGTGGCTCGGCAGCCACGGGGGTGGTGAGTGCTGGGTGGGCAGCAGCCTGTCCAGTTGGGCCCGGGGGTAGAGGGAGGAAGACGAAGCCCGGGGATGCCGGGGGGTCGGGGAGGGCTGGAGCCGCGGGGCTGGGCGGGGAGAGAGTGCACAGTGGCCCGCCACCCAGCCTGACGGCTGCTCAGACGCGCACATGGTGGGTTGGCGGGTGGGTGGCCTCGTAGTTCCCCCCGTCACCCCTCTCCTCAGGCCCCAGAGCTGGACACAGACTGCTGAGGACCCTGGGATTTTGTGGAAGTCTGGATTTGGGGGCAGGTGGGCGGCCAGGTCAGGAGGAGGGGAGAGACTGTGGTGTGAATCAGGGAAGAAGTTAACCTTGGGGCCGAGGGCAGAGACCGGGGGAGGGACGCATCTTACCCTGTGTCCCGCCCGGGACGCATCCCAGAGGCCCCAGACAGTCAGGACTCGACAGCATGGTCCCCGTGTGTGTGCGCACGTGCGCGTGCGCGTGCTCCAGCCTGTGTTTAAGGGGACTTTAACTCTCTGACATGCCAGCGCACGTGGAAAATACTCCCCAGTGAAGTCACAGAGGAGCTCGAGGACTCAGTGACAGGAGGGGAGGTGGGGGAGTCATGCGGCGAAGGGGCTGCTCCCTGAGGCCCGGGTGCGGACGGGGCAGCGCCCCTGCAGGCGCTCCGTGCACCTCCCCAGCAGATCGGCCCAGAGCTGCCCACGGGCAGTTCTCGCACGTCACTGAGGCAGGAGCGCCGACGCTCGGCACAGGCTCTGAGCCACCCAGGGCCTGGGGTTCAGGGGCCGGGGGTCAGGCCCGGGAGCTGGGAAGCAGTGCTCCGGGGCCCGGGTCTTAGCAGGTGAGAGGAGAGGGGAACCGTCCCCACCTCACAGTCAACCTCGAGGGTTCCGGGAAGCCTGGCTTCCTCCTGGGGGCGCTGTGTGACCAGTGGTGTCTTGCGCAGCCAAGGGCACCGTGTGGCACCTACCAGTCCCCAGAGCTGCCCCCCTCAGATCATACTGGGAGGTCCCAGCTGGGGGACATTCTTGGCATCTTGGAGCCCAGGTGAGCTGTGCCCCACCATCTGGCATCAACAAGCGCGATGGCACGTCCGCCCGCAGGCCTCGCAGAGAAACCGGCTGTGAAATACTCAGCGAGGCCAGCGGGCGCGGCACAGGGCCGGTGACCGAGGGCAGACGGCTCCGCCCCGAGGGGCCGCGAGCCTGGCAGGAGGGGGGCGCCAGGAGAGCATCGCGGCCCGTCCACGGCCCCCGGGGCGGGCCTGGCGTGTTCGTCCCAATTCTGTCCTTTCTCTGAGTTCATCCCACACTTAGAGCTGTCATCTCGGTCTGCGACGTATTTGTCTACTAACTAAGTGAGGGAAAATGTAAACTGCTTGGTCTTTACTCTGGCACTGAGTGGGGGGCCCTGGACCTCTCTTGTCAGTTGAAACAGTTCACAGGATTCCACATGAAAAAGGGACAACTGAGGCGGCGAGTGCCTGTCCCAGACCCCACTCCCAGCAGAGGCTCCAGGCCCTTCACAGGCCTCCTGGGCGTCCACGGGCCGGACTGGGTGCTCGGCAGGTGCAGGTGCGCAAAGCGCTCATTCAGGCCCCGGCAAAGCGGAGGCGCCGGGAAACGTTTGTAGAAATGATCTGATGTTTCAGTGAAAAACCTCGTACTCCTTCTGAAGCCTAATACGTCTAGTTTTTAATTGCGTATGGTGTGCGCTGCAGCGGTACTGGGAGTCCGTGACCTTGATTTCGAAGTCTTTATGAGCCTTGGCTTGGCCCTGCGCAGAGCCTGGTGTGAAAGCAGCTGGGGTTGTGTTGGGAATGGTGGCCAGGGCTCCCCATGGCTCCCTGGGAACGCTGGACCAGCGGTAGAGTCCTGCCGGCCCTGCTCCGTTGCCACCGAGAGGGGAAATGGGGCGGACGACCCTGGAGGAGTTGTTGGGTGGACCAGCGCTTGCTCTCGGCCCCCGCAGGACCCGTTTGTCTCCCAGCCTGTGTGTTGAGCCCTCAGTTACCTCCGCGAGGGCTCCTGGATGCCGTCCCTAAGTGGTCCCAGGAGGTGGTGGCATGTGTGTCCTCATCCTGCTGTTGCAGACTCTGCAGGCTGTGTCCCCAGGGCCCGGCCTACGGCACGGCTCTGTCCTGCACGCCCCTGGACTCTGGGCCGCTGAGCTTCAAACTGAGCCGTGCACCAGCAGGACCCGGACCCCCGGGGGTCTGGGCGGGGCCGGCGCCCCGCTCCCCGCCTCCCCGCCAGCCCACTTCGCCTTGCACAGGCCTGTTCAATCTCTTTCGCTGTTGGTCTCTGAGATCCATTCATGCTGATTGACGAGGATCCGGTCCGTCCTTCCGGCCCTGGCATCAGGTTCCAGGTTAAATCCAAGTCTCAGCTAATCCGTCCCCCTGAGGACGGTCCAGCTGTCCCACAGTGTCACGAGCGGGGCTGCGATGGCGTCTCTCTGGGCACGGGAGCTGTGGCTTCTCAGGATGCGCGGACGGGGAGGGGTGGGTCCCAGGGGAGGCCGGTGGCCCCGCTGCCAACCTGATGCTGCCACTCACGGGCGGTGTGACTGCAGGACGGTGGGAGCCTCGGTGAGTGACGGTCCTCCTTGTCATTGCGAGGGTGGAGGGGCGCGCGCGGCGGGGACGAGAGCAGAGGTGGTGGGCACTGTGCGTGCATGCGTGTGTTTTATCTGTGTGTGCACATGTGTATGTGTACATGTATAGTATTGGGTATCGTGTATAGTATGTGTGTATATGTATAGTATGTGTGTACATGTGAATATGTGTGCAGTGTGTGTATATGTGTGTAGTCTGCCTCTGTGTGGTATGTATGTATGTGTGTATATTACACATTCATGTTTGTGTGTTTTATGTGGGTATAGTGTATATATGTGCGTGCATGTGTACGTGTATTTTGTGTGTGTGTATTTATGTGTATGAATTATGTGCACATGTGTTATAAATAGGTGTATGTGTATGTATAGTATGCACATGCGTATGTATAGTGTACATACAGTATGCGTGTGCACGTCTATCGTGTGTGTGTATACATGTGCAGTGTGTGTGTGAGTGTGTACAATGTAATTTCCTTTTCGCCAATTTACTGACGCAGAGGTCCATCAGACCAGGGGGACCAGAGCCTCAGCTTGTCCTAAGTATTGAACTCAAGCCCACGAGCGGCTACCTTGGTCCCTGTGGTTGGAGCGTGTCCATCACTGAAGCAGTGTTTGTATAAAAGGAAAGGAAACAAAGTGCAGCAAAAGCGGCGCATCCGGCCCCCAGCTTCTGGCCTCTGCTCTCAGTGTGTTGACGCAGAAGCAGAGGCCGTGTCCTGAGGAGGGGCGTGTGGGTGCGCCTCCTGTGATGCTGGCTGTGAGGGTGGCCTGTGGGGAGGGCCCGTTGAGGCGTTTCACACGTGTGTTCTCCAGAACCCTGGTTCCATACGAGACCTTCAGGAAAGGGGGTTCGTGGCTCTGCAGATATGCTGAGCGATGTCCCACCTGGGGGTCCTCGACTGCCACTTTTTCGGCTGAAAATCCTTGGCGAAGTTTAAACAGACAATCACCTGACCTCTGGTGCCCACTGCAACCAGAGCGCTGAGGGTTTCTGGAGCCAGGAGTGACCCCAGAGACCGGACACCCCGCCTTCTTGTGAGGACAGCCCGTCTGCCTGGAGCCCCATCACTTGCCGTCCAGCTTCCCCACTGCAACGTCGTTTTCTGGGCATTTGCACTTGGCCACCGGCCCATACGTACTGCCAGGCTGGGAGCAGGGGGCGTGACTTTCACGGCTGCGGTTGCAAAGCTCTGCCCATCGCCACCCTTGTGCTCCCAGGACCTGCGTCTGAACAATGCACATCCCAGATGCCAGCTCTGTAGATCCTTCTTACAAAGCATTTTATGTTGGATAAGAGGCCCTGGCGCTTTTTTTTTTTTTTTTTTGCCGATTTGTGAGTATTAAATATTCATTCTTTCATCCCATAAGCATTTTGTTAACCTCAGGAACCATGGAACCACACACACCGAAGGCTTCATTCTCAAGGCTTTTCAAGGCAAGGCAACATCTGGGTACCAATTTCTGTTCTGAAAATAGAGGTGAATTTAAAGATGAAAAGTCACAGATCCTGCCCTCAGTTACCTTATAATCTAGTGGGAGAAATATGATGAATGCATAAAAATTAGACAAGTCAACAGTGTTGTGATGAATTAGCATATGTGAAACAAACAAGAGCTTCTTTGTGTTCAGAAAAGACTCCAGGGGCGTGGGCTCTAGTCCCTTGATGGAACTTCGGAACAGAGAAGGTGCTTAAGCTGCCGTGGACGGTCGGATCCTGTCCCATGAAAAGACGTGTGAAGTCCCTGCGCCCAGGACTCAGGATGCCCCCTTTCTGGGGGCTAGGGTGCCTCCAGTGTCACTATTTCAGTTGAGATGAGGCCGTGCTGGGGCAGGTGGGCCCTTAATCCAGTGCGGCCGTGTCCTTAGAAAGGGGACAGCACCTGGACCAGGCAGAGGCCGCAGGAGGCCCCTCCCCAGGGACCTCGTGGGGTGGGAGGTAGCAGCCCCGCCACATCCTGACCTCAGGCTTCGGCCTCCAGACTCTGAGGGAATGAGTTTCCGTGGTTCTGGGCACTCGGTGTGCGGTCATGAGTGTCGGCCGTCCCAGAGGACTAACGCAGCTGGATGTCAGTACGACGCAAGGTGTCTGGGCAGAGACGGGGGACGGACAGCAACCAGGGGTCCCTGGGAGCTGGTGAGGAAGCCGGTCTGTAGCCCAGCGCTGGCCCAGGGAGATGGTAGGAGATGGGGCCGCTCTGGTGGGGCCGTGCCGAGCCCGAGACCGACCACCGGACTGACCCCTGGACGGACGCAGGAAGAGAGGCCTGGTCCCCCCAGGCGCCCATCAGAGCACCTGCACCTGCTCCCAGCAGGACGCTGGCCTGCCACGCATGGACCGCCACCGCCCCCTGACCAAGTCACACCCGACGGCTTCCAGGCAGTTGTCTAGTTTTATCAGCTTCACTCACCTGAAGAATACGAGACTTCGGCGCTTGGGCCTCACGGGGGTGTCCTCTCCTCTGCTTCCCACGTGGTGTCTCCTCCGGGGCCCCTTTAAGAGAGAAGAGGTGCGCTGCCTCGAAGGAGCCGCGTTTCATTTATCCTCCTCTTGATTTTTAATTAACTTTAGGCCGGTCCAGCTGTGCCTGTTCTGGACTCCAATTTTGACAACTATTGACTGAATTGCCTGGTCAGTTCCATGAAAAAATAAAAATGAGCCCAACCAGCCAGTTGCTGATTGAATCGACCAGCCCGTGCAATCAAATGGTTTCTCAAGTCGCCTGGTTTAAGACGCCACGAATGCATTCAGTTGCTTTATTTAAAGCTTGTGTATTTATATAAATGTAAAGGACGGTCTGCTCTCTGCCCACAGAGTAATTGTCTAGCGCTATCACCTAATTATCTCAGCACGGTTAGCGACTGAGATATTAAAGCAGAAGATTAGGTATTAAAAGCGTCGTTAAAACACAGACATGAGACTTGCATAGATGATGTCTAATTCCAAACCAGAAATGCGCTCACAGAGGACACGGTTAGATACCGAGCCCCAGCTTGGAAAATCCGCCCAGGAGAACAGGTGAAAATTCGTGACTACGTCCAAAACATAGGAACTCTGCCATTTTTTAAAAAGTTGCAATGCTATGGATGTCCCAGAAGTGCTGGGTGATGAGACAGCTGAGGGATTCTGTTTGCAGAACCTGGTCCAGCCCTGGAGAGGGGGCAGGAGGAGGGTGGCGCAGGGCAGCTGCTCCGCGGTCATGTCCACGCCGTCTGGAGAGGCGACCGGTCACGGCCCTGGGCCTCGTGAGTCCTGGGGCGGCCTGACCCTGCGGCGCCCCCTCCCGCAGCTGCCAGGCACACGCTGACCCGGCCAGGGGGCCCTCCCTACAGGGCACGTGAGGAGGCAGCTTCCTCACACCGGGGTGCCAGGGAAGAGCCGCTGCCCAGCCTGCGACCGTCACCCAAAGCCGGGACCTGGACGTGCCCTCGGGCTCTGCTGCCGCTCGGGTGGACGCCCCCGACTCTGCCAGCGAGCACTGCTTCCCTGCGAAGGCTGGCCACTCGCCAGCTTTGTCGTTGGGCGAAATGCCAAATGGACTTACCGTGGGTTTGAGGGTCTGTGCTCGGAGCGGTGCTGACCACATCTCGATGTGCACACTTTGTGACCCTCCAGAGGGAAGATGTAAAGAAGATCAATTCAACAGAGCAGACACAATCCCTCATAGCAGCCACGCTCTATGGGCAAAAAAATGTCTTAAAATTGGAATAACTGGGTGAAGTAACTGCTGTGGCTGAAAAAATACTTCAAAAAGATTCTGGGGTGAAGTTACAGAATTTATACCACATGTGAAATCCATTCCCTAAATTATTCAAATTAATACAGCAGTAGCTTAATCTTATATATTTAATGTATTTTTAAGGTTTTATAAACTTTATAAAAACAAGACCTCTAAACTATTGTACAACCTTTGTAATAAATTTTGTAATAAAACAGGGAGAAACCAGGAAACATATGCCACACAAGTTTGCTTGTTATGTGGCAAAATATTTTCAGAGAGTTGAAGGGCCGTTTGAACCCGTGTCCACAGCCTGTGCCCACAGGTGCTGACTTGGGGGGATGGGATGCTTCCCAGAAAACGTCTGCAGAGAAGATAAACCTTCAGAGCGAAAGAGGCATTCGGAAATATTTCCCTTTCTGTGTGATACCTTACAGCTTCAAGAGCCATTAAAACAAGTATCAAAATAATACTGGATTTAGACCTTCAAATATCTTTGGGACAAAATATAAAACCAATCTTAGCAAAGATAATGAAGCACATGCAACCATATGACTGTCACTGAAGTGCATTTTAGAGCAAAGTGATCTTCACACCATCACGGAATACAGGGAGTTACTTTTAAATGTTGTTTATTTCATCTTTTTCTCGTCCTTTAAAAGTTATTTAATAAATTCTCTAGAGTGTACACCATGTATTAGGATAATAGTAGATGGATACGTTGCCAATAAATCAATAAATATTGGCAGGTGTTCAAAAGTTGTAGAAAGAGAACATTTTAAAGCAGAGCCAGGTGATTGATGGTGATTTGAGGCTGGAATTTATTTTTCTCGTTCATCTCTATCTCTGCTGTTTCTCAAAAAAATACTGACCTTTGTGATTCCGAGACCTCCGACCTACATCACCTTGGGGGCAAAGGTAAGCGTCCCGCCCGCGTCCCGCCAACCCCCTGTCTGGCCGAGCTCCCCAGGCCCGGCTCCCTCTCTTCTCAGCGCGGCCCCAGTGGCCGTCGGCACAGTATCATGCATCATCCCCAGCAGGGGCCTCTCCTGTCTTCCCTCCCGGGAAAGCCACACTTGGACCCCCGGACTGACTGTATCTGGGTCAGTCCACATGGAGAGTCTCCATATCAAGTCCACGTGCAAACCACGGTCCCAGCCTCCCAGGTCCACAGTCCAGACACAGAAGCAGCCCCGCAGGCCCAGGACACCAGAGACTGGCCCCGGGGCTCCTGCCCTTGTTTGGCTAGCACGCTCGCGTTGGGGACACTGGGAGACCTCCTTCCCCGGTATCAGGTCTGTAGCTCAGGAAATGGAGCAGGCAAGGCGGCTTTGGTCGATGGTCTGGCTTAGGCGGTCACGGTCAGCGGGTTCCAGGTTCTGTCTGGCTCAGGCCAGGCAGCGTGAGGCTAGGCGTCCCCAGCACCGCCCTGCTGCCCAGCAGACGGCCCGTGGCTCTGACCTCATGGGACCACGGCTCTCAGCCCGCCTGCCTGCGTGGACGCCTGCAATGTCAGTGCCGGGGCAGGCCACCAGGCTTCACTGTCCAGAACGTTCCGCAGGGCTCAGAGCTCTCCTCTGATCTCTCCTCTGCCTCTGTGTCTCCTGCTGCCCCGCGAGGCACCCGCTGTGCTCTCAGCCCCGTCCACAGAGCCACTCCGGGGGACTCACGGGCAGAGCCCCAGCACAAAGAACGGTGGGGTCACGTGGTCCCCACCCAGGTGGCCTCAGTGCCACGTCCTGGTCCCACCGTGAGGACCAGCGGGCTCCGTGGCCTGACACCGGCCCAGCCTGTGCCCCGCAGCTTTCCCGGGGATGTGGGCAGGTCCCACCCGTACCTCCCAGCCTCCCCTGCAGCCCAGAGATGAGCCCGGGTTTCCGCATGCGGGACCTCACCTCTTCTTTCAAAGGCGTCAGGGCATTTGAAGGTACTCTCTTACTTTGCACAACCAAGAAGCGGCCCGGTCCCTCTGGCCTCTGAAGGACCGTGCTGTCTCCTGGGCTGAACAGCGAGCAGGAGACGTGGACACGGCCGGCTGGGAGGGGCTTGTCCCAGCGGCTCCACGCAGGCCTCCCTCCGGAGCCAGCCGGCACCCTGCTGGGCCCTGACCCGGAGCAGCGAAGGGGGAGGAGGGTGGTGTCTCCACATTTCCCAAGGCTGCGGGGACGGCCGCAGACCCGGAGGGTTAAGCACAGATGTGTATCTCTCACACCCGGAGCCCCGGATCTGGGGTCCAGGTGAGGGCAGGGCCGGATCCTCCGGAGGCCTCTCTCCTTGCCGTGTAGACGCCGTCCTCTCCCGTGTCCTCACGTGGCCGTCGCTCTGTGCGTGTCTGTGTCCTGATCTCCTCTTCTTATAAGGACACAGTCCTCTGGGCTCAGGGCCCACCCGTGACCCCGTAACCTGATTACCTCTGCAAAGACCCTCCTCCAAGTGCGTTCTGAGGTCCTGGGGGTTAGGACTCAACACGTGATTTGGGGACACAATTCAGCCCTAACATGTGGGAAGTGATGTCTCCTTTTCAAGACCAATTTCCCTACAAACACCAGAGGATGGAACTCTCTCCACATATTTCTGTTATTGTTGATGGAAACGCCCGTTTGGTTGTGAAAGAACTTCCGGGGAGAGCTCCGGCCCCTCCTTTTCTCTGTCTGATCTTCCAGGCCCGTTTCTGATAAAGCATCACCAAGGAAACGCAGCCGTGACAACGGGCCGCCTGCCCATCGGGAAGGGCTTAGGGTGTTGACTGGAGGATTTTCCACTTCACATTTACACAGAGTCAGACACAAAGGCGCTGAGTGAAGTGCGTGGGGAAGAGGGGCAGACAAAGCACAGGCCCTTTTCCTGGACTGCAGCCCCGTCCCCTGGGTTGGAGGGTCCCGTCTCCCCTTTCTTCCTGGGCTGATCTTAAAGGAAACGCGCCTCCCTCCCGGCCCCGCGCTTGGCACGCGGTTGGGTAGCCCTGCTGCCTTGGGTCTGTGGCCTCCCTGCCACGCGGGAATAAATCCCCCCCAGAAGAGCCAGGCAGGGCTCTCCCCCAGGCCCCATGGTCATTCCTCGTCTCGCTCTCCTGGACAAGCCCCTCTCTGCCCCTTGCGCCTGGCAGGTGGGGGACGGACTGTGGGTGGGATCCTGGGCAGGAAGGCTGCTGCCCCCGTGGTCCCCTCAAGGATGGGGACACCTCCCTTCCAAAATAAATGCTTTTCATGTGGGCCTGGGGAGGAATGACCCTCCAAACTGGTGGGTCAGCATGAACCACTCTGAGCCTCACATTCTGAATGGTTCGTTCGGTCATCAATAACACCCGCGTCACTACCCATAGCTTTTAAGGAAGCAGGAGAAAATCTGAAAAATCTGACCTGCGCTTCATGAGCACCGACAGCCCCACAAGAGAAACTGATTTCAACATGTAACTTAAAAGTAATCATTTGGGGGGCTTCCCTGGTGGCACAGTGGTTGGGAGTCCGCCTGATGATGCAGGGGACACTGGTTCGTGCCCCAGTCCGGGAAGATCCGACATGCTGTGGAGCGGCTGGACCTGTGAGCCGTGGCCGCTGAGCCCGCGTGTCCGGAGCCTGTGCTCCGCAACGGGAGAGGCCACAACAGTGAGAGGCCTGTGTACCGCAAAAACAAACAAACAAAAAAGTAATCATTTGGGGGGAGAAGACGGCTTGGTGTGGAAACTGTAAGATTAACATTTCTTGATCCATTTATGGCCTCGTCGCATGAATGCTGTTAATAAACATCGCAGCATAAGTGGAGCTCCCTGTACATTTGTAAGTAATGGGTTGCTTAACACTTGTTTTCATAACTGTTTTCAACAGAGATACACAAATTAACTTTTTTTTTTAATATCGTGGTGCTTTTGACTGAGAGCTTATGTAACTGGGCAAAGAGGTTGCTAACATGTAGACTTTTTAACAAAATAATCTCCGTAGAAATACAACTTTCCTTAGTTCTGTCACTGTGATGTTGGGATAGTTTTACCATATTTCAAAAATTTAGACACAAAGGTGGCACCATTTTAAGCAAACTCAACCCTAAAGCCTGATAACTCTGTACTCAGTTTTCAGCACCAAATAAACTCCACACAGAGGTTATTGTTTTTGTTTTGTCTTTACCAGGCAGGTATGCATCACATGTATAATGTAATTCCGATAACACGTCCCCTCCCAGTCTTTTGGGGAAATGTGTGTTGTCTAGAGTGAGCCCCGTAGGCAGATGTGTGCACCAGCAACGCAAGGGGAGAAGATTTTGTTCAATTACAAATACAGGGCATTGAGGTTTTGTGCCAAAGAAGAGAAAATTTGCAACCTAGGCGTCTTGCTTCTCGTGTGAAAGAGAATCCGGTGCGTCAGAGGATCTGAGGACGCATCAGTCTTGCCTGAGAGGTTCCCGCGGCCTGATTGCTTCCCGGGTTGGAAGTCGCTCGCGGTGACCGACACCTCCTGCCTGCAGGATGGCTGCTGCTTCTGCTCCCCTGGGGCAGGAAGGAGGGCACAGCTGGGTGTGGACCCGCGGGCTGGGGCAGTGCCTCCTCAGGATGGGCTCATCTGCCGTGACCCAGCCTGGCTCGAGCAGATTCTGGACTGGGAAGCCCCTGGACAGAAGAATTGCTCCTATAGCACCCGGAGTCAGGGCCAGGGACGCCCAGAGGTGGGCGTCAGGGAACTTCAGTCCATGTAGGTTTGTGGTTAAAAAACAAAGGCGCATTTTTATTCATGATCTGTAGTTGTGTGAATTTTCAAATGCGTGTTGTGGTTATTTTGAGAAGTTAAGGGATAGATTAGATCCTTAGCCGACACTCTTTTTATTACTTAAATAGCACACGCGCTTATTAAGCATCACCTGCCACCCCGTAGGGGGTGGGACCCAAACTGGCCTCATTAAAGGGATGATTGAAAGGCCCTGGTTAAAGACCCCTCCTCGGGGGTGGCAATGACCGGCGACCACGGGTGTTTGCTGGGGCAAAGGGCAGGAGCCGTGAGGACGCCCCGCCCCTCGGCTGGGCCTCCGTCCTCTGCCCTGCATCTCTTCAGCCCCCTCGCCCTGCGCCTGCGTGAACTCACCTTGCTTTGGGCAAATCGAGAAGAGTAATGCTCTGAAAACCCTAATTTATGGAACATTTCGAGGTGCTCATTCACTTTCCTGAAAGCAAAGCATTCGACACAGCTACGCGGCGTGAATTTGCGCCCAGGTGTCTACCTGCTGCTACAGGGAGGCTGCCCCGCCCCCGGCCTGGGATCTAGACCTCGTTGTCTCTGGAGAAACTGGGGGTCTGGGGCCTCCACAGCCCCACAATGGACCCCTGTGGAAGGAACGTGAAGCCAGGTCCGGTGGGGTGAGCAGGAAAGACCCTGGATGCCGGGCAGGACTGTCTTCCTTCCTCCCTCCTTCCTCCCTCTGTCCGTGCTGCTTTCTCTCTGTTCCCTTCTTCCAACTTCCCTGCAGTAGCCGAGCTGGGAAAACCTTGCATGTGGCTCACAAATTGAGCTGCTGTGAGACAACAGGACCCCTGGGGCTGCATGCAGGGTCCCCGTGTGGGAGATGGCCAGCAGTGGTTCCATCCCCATCGGAGAGTAGCCTTGTCTCTATTTATTAGGAATATTCCCTTTCCCTCCATAAACTATTTCCAAGCACGTTTGATCTATAATTTATTTAAACCAGGGGCATTTGAGTAGAAGGCGGTATAAACTAAAACAAGGAGAGTTTACACATGTCACCTCCTGGAGGACAGTCCGAGGTGCAGGGGACCTTCCCGTGGTCTGCGCCTGCCCTCCTTCCCGAGACAGACCCAGCTCTCATCGTGGCCCCGCCCCGCGGCCAGGACAGGGCGTCCCCGCTGCCCTGGAGTCGGCGACCTGAGATCTGACCTCGAGGCCACGTGGACGTCCCGTCAGTGTGGACGGACCCTGCATGGGGATGAACGCTTCCCCCGTGGCCGCCAGGACAAGACAGACAGCAGGACTCCAGCCAGCCTCTAAGACGGCCAGAGAGCTTGGGGCGGAAACCAGGAGTGAGGCCGAGTGGGTGGAGGGGGCCGCCGGCTGCCCCGCCCGGCCCTGGCTTGTTCTGTGCAGGAGAGAATTGACCGCCACGTGGGATCCGGCCCGCTCGATAGAGGTTTCCCGCTACGTGCAGCTGAAACAGCCCTGAGCCATGCCTGGATCTAAATGACGGCCAGCCAAGGCTGCTCATTTTCGAGTGCGGGGGCCACCGGCGGGGATTCCGACAGAGGGGGGGCCTGACCTTCCTCAGGATTCAGCTGTGTGACCTGGAGCAGATACGTAGCCTCTCTGGACCTCCGGCCTCCTGCACTCCTCCTCCCGGCCCGCCCCACCTCCCCCAGACCCAGGGGGGACCCTCACCTCCTAAGGTTTTACCTTGGGAAGGGAGCCAGAGAATCACCCCATCACTTCAGAGACCACCATGTGTCCAGGGTACGGACTCGGGCGTAGAAGCCCTGGGATTCTGGAAACCAGCCGAGTGGACCTGCCCACGGGCCTCATCCTTGGACCTGCAGTTGGGCCAGAATGTGGGGCTGGGGTCAGAGTCCACATCGGGGGCTGTGCATGTCCAGCCTCCTCCCCTCCGTCTCAGCGCGGCTGTGGCCTAGCCGGTTAGGGGCAGGTCGGGGCTCCACAGTCACCCTGGCCAGTGTGTGTGCCGTGGATAACCAGAAGGCCCGGGGCCCGGGATGACCGTCGGAGGGCAGACCTCAGTGTGACCCTGAGACGTGCCTCGTTGTCCCGCAGTTTGGAGGCCGGGGATGCTGCTGACGACCTCCTGGAGGGTCAGGACTGTTTTCTCACCTGTAAGTGGGCAGTTGTGACTCACAGGACGGGGCCCAAGTCCGTGAAATAGCGGGAGCTCCCGTAAAGGTCCCATCAGTCCCCGTAGGCTGACCTGTCCTCACAGTGCTCATCCCGGCCGTGCTGGGCCCAGGCTGCGCCCCACAGACTGGAGGCAGGGGCTCCCCAGCTGTGCTGGCCTTACAGGCGCGGTGGGCCCCTGCCTGCTCACACTGTCGCCAAGGGGAGGCCCAGGGCCTGTGTCTTGGGATCCCTGCCTGCTTGCGGCCCCCAGCTTCCTCGTCACTCCCCCCAGCTGTCCTGAAGGAGACCTGGGCTGTTTAGGGTCCACTAAGAACCCGACTCTTCTCGCAGTAAATTAAGAGGCTCTCCGTTTTCAAGATCAGTTTTTTACCCTTTACCTAATTTCCTAGGATGCAGACTTGAGTCATAATTGGAAGCTTCTGAAGAGCCCTTTCCATGATTCCCGCTTTGTCTTGTAAAAATACCGGCAGCTCCTCATCTGAGTGTCCTTGCTGCCCGGGGACGGGGGACAGGACCCCTCGTTCTGCCTCGGGGACCTCGAGTTTCTCCTCCTGCCTTGAGATGCCCACCCACCCCCCGACTTTCCCATAGTGTCTTGTGAGGCCAGAGGATCCTCCTTGAGTCGAATCACATTTTATCACCCTTTTCCTTTGTGGTTTGTGCTCCCCTGCGTTCAGAGCGGTATTTGGATGTTTTCCAGTATTTCCTCTGAAGCGTTTACAATTCTGTGTTCGCATTTAGGCCGTCATTTGCCCGGGGTTGGTTTTTACGTGTTGAGGAAAGCAGGTCCAGCGAAGCCTTCTTCTTCCCCGTGTGGCCCTCCCGTCGCGTGTCCCTCCCTGCCCTCTGGCCCGTGGTGCCACCGCCACGTCCTCGCGTGTCTGGGGTCCCCCCTCTGCCCCTCCCCTAGTGCCCACATGGGGTGCTGCGGCTGGACACTGAGGCCCCAGGTGTCCAGGTAGGGGGGGTTCCCCGCCTTGGCCGTCAGATGGTCTCTGTTCGTGGGCTGTGCGGCCGTGAACACACGTGACGCAGAGCTGCGTGTGTCACAGGGAGAAGCCTCAGAAACATGAAGCAAACGGAAAAAAGGCAAATTTCAGCAGCATCCATACGAGAGTGACCGTTTTGTGTGTTACCTCTACGAGGCGTGGGACACGGGAGCCGCGCAGGCTGGGCCTCGTGAGTCTGTTTCCTGCTCTTCCCATGGTTGTCTGTGCACCTTCTCTAGGTGGAAAACCGTCCACTTGAAAAAGAGGAAAGAGAATCTTGGTCCTTCTTTGTCTTTCTTGATCAACATGCCCTCGTGTCCAGGTCCCCGCCTCTCACCTGTCTGATTTGACAGAGTCCAGACCGTTGAAGGGCACCCAGGTGTCCGCTGTCCTGTGGGGTGGGTGGGAAAGCCGGGCTCCTGTGGGACCACCCGCTGGACCACCGTCAGAACCCATAAGAACATGATAATAACAGTAAAACAGGAGAAACGGAGCCCGTGGGGTGCATGGGCACGTGCAGGAGTTGGGGGTGACCCGTCCTGGCCCAGCGTCTGCTCCCTGGCCTGTGGACCTGAGCTCGGTGTCTGCACTCGGGGGTCACGGTTCCCCCCTCTGGCCTCCGCTCCTCCACCGGCAAGTCCTCTGCCCTTCGGCAGGCAGCTCTTCCCCGGCATCAAAGGGACCTGACGCGGAGACATTGTGACCCGGGAGTCTGGAGAGGATGCCGTCACCACCCCCCTCTCCTCGCCCCTCCCCTCTTTATCAACAAATCTCCGTCTGTCTGTGCGCAGACCTCGGCCGCCGGTGATCAGCACCGAGGCAGGGATTTCTTTTTAAACTACGTGTACGAAGCAGGGAGCTGTGTGCCAGCCTGTTGTGGAGCATTTAGGGCAGAGCCCGAGGGCGTCCACGTGTGTTAACACTCCCTCAGCCACCGACCCCCAGGACGTGGCTGTTCTCGCCTGGCCTCACCTGACCCACGGGGGGCACTGCCTTCGGTGCCCAGGGAAGGTGGTGCTGCAGGAAGGTGACCTTGCCTCGCAGGAGCTGCAGGTGGAGGCAGGTGGGCGCAAACCCAGGAAGCAGCGTGCCACCCGGCGCCGGCACGCCAACCCCTGGGGACGATTAATTCATTAGCGCCCGAGCCAGCCTGCGCTGTTTCCTTGTAATCACACCCACCTCACACACTTGCTTTTGAAGACATTAATCGCATGATTAGTTTTATGATTTCTTCTGATTTTACCAATTAAGTCACCTTTTTCTGTATTTCATACACGCCATAATGGTTTATAGTGCAGCTTTTTTAATTTCTCACCCAGCGGGGGATCTCACACATTTGAAGGCTACATTATCCACTCAATAAACAGAGAGTTTAATTTTCTGTGCAAAGTATTGGTGTGGACCTGGGAAGACGGTGTTTCAGATATGCTATCAGGAGTGACGTTTCATTTTACAGGGGAGAAATCTTGTTTTTCGCTGTCACGACGATGCCCACAGAGCGTGACCTTAGCGCCGCGTGGGGACCCAGCGTGAGGCTCCGGGGTCTGCGGCGGACGGAGCGGCCGCACCTCCTTCTCTGAACGGTGCTGCGGCCTCTGTCCTGCTTTCTGCATGGCTGCTCCCACCCTGCTGACTGCGTGCCTGTTGGCAGTGGGTGCCCTGCCCCGGAGACCCGACGGCCGCCCCGGGCAGGGACCCGCCGGCACCCACCCAGCGGCACCCACCGAGCACGCGCTCGTGAGGTTGGAGAGGAAGCAGACCAGCCAGGCTCCGGCAGCTGCTCACAAAACGGCCTTCGGGCCCTTGTTGTCCCGTCCGCTCCAAAACCTCCCCCTTCCCGCAGGAGAAGAAGCGCAAATAGATCTGTAATCAACGGCCAGGCAGGGGGACATGACGCCTCACTGGATGCACTGAAGACTCCACGAGCGGGGACGTGCGGGAGGGAGTTTACGCGTGCGATTTAGCAGCATCGATTCACAGCTCCGAGCACAAAGGGGCCGCTGAATGATGCCGTTTACAATATCTGTGTGGGTTGGAGACCTTCACGGTGATTTAAAATGTACGTGTGGGTCCAGTGCTCTGACAGCCAGGCCGCCCGGCAGGGGAAGCTGCTGGAGGTCTAAGGTAGTTCTAATTGGATGTGGCTACAGAAGGAGAGAGTTCCAGTTCTGATGTTGAGCCTTAAAGTATCAGCTTGACACAGCTCTGCATTCTGGTGGAGGGAGAGGGAGGGGACCAAGAAGGGGGAGGGAGGCCCCTGGGAGCCCCTGCGTCCCGCAGGCACCCGGGGGCTGGAAGCCTGCCAAGAAGTGCCACATTGAAGGTGCCCATGATAACAGGGAGTGTGGCTGCGCCCTCAAGCTGCAGTTTTTCCTGACATGTAGGAAAAATTGTAGGGTTTCTTGGGTGACATTTATTTACTCCCGGCTTCCCTCAGTAACCAAACTCTCTCTCTCTTTTGAACGCCGGCGGCTTCACGTACAGCCCTGAGTAATGTATGAGCCGGCCGGCTCTGTCACAAAGGTGACAGGGGCACAGAGGTCCCCTGGGGGCAGGGTTCTCGGGCTCAGGGACCCCTCCCTCCACGGCCTGGGAGCCAGTACCACTCCCTGCCCCATATACTTGCATCTCCCTCTAAGGCTAATTTAGGGTTCCTAATTTAGGGGTGCTGGGAGAACCACCGTGTGGAGTGGATGTGGGAGGGGAGGGAGCCTTCCCCCAAGTTTTAAATGAAACTTGGGTTTCATTTAAAACCCAAGTACAATACTGAAAGTTAAAAAATCTATCAGGAAAAGAGGACAGTCCCGTCGGCCGGCCTTGAGCTGTCCCGAGGCCCCAGGTGGTGCCTGTGTGGGGCTTTGTCCTGAGTGGGCAGCTGTCTGACCAACTCCCCCAGGGTCATGGAAGCACAGGAAGGGTGAACGTGGCCCAGACGCTTCGGGACCCTGCAGCCCGTCCAGAAAACATCCAGACGAAGCTAAAAGTTCCTGTCCGGCGGGCCGACAGCCTTCCTGGTGACAGCAGAGCCGCTTTCCGCCCGGCCCGCATCTCTGGGCTTTATGTAGGCCGCTGGAAGGGACCTGGGCTGACCGCTGCGCAGAGGCGAGCGGGACGCGGGGCCCGCAGCAGGAAGAGGGGCAGGGCCTGGCGACCCTCCGGGGTGGGCGCAGCTGCTCCCCAGGAGCCTGGACCAAGCCCGCCCCTCCTTCCCCCGGCTCCCCTCCCGGCTCAAGCAGAGGAGAGTCTGGCCGGGAGGGCTCTGGCGCCGGGCCAGCGCTGGCCGGACAGACCAGCAGCGGGGGCGGATGCACAGCAGAGCCGCCTTTGGTCAGCGTGTTTGCCTGGAGCAGAGTCTAAACCGGACCCTCCTCCCACTCAGCGCTGCCCTCTGACCCTGGGAGACCTGGGCCCCCACGCCCCGCCGGCCCCCAAGGGCCGGTCCCCTCCCGGCCGCCCCGCCTGGAGCTGGGAAGTATCAGTACTCACAAATGCCTGCTGTTACGTGACGGCAAGTGAGCCTGGGACAAAGAGGCAGCCCCGCTGGGCGATGACACCCTCACACCCCATACAGACACACTCACAGTCACACAAGAGTGTGTGAAAGCCACTGGCTTCTAGAGACTCGCACAGTCTGACCGGGTTTGCGCCGCCAGAGGTGACCTCAGGAAGGCGGTGGGTGCTCGTGGCTCCTGGGAGGGAGGGAGGGATTTGCACAGACATCAGGAGGGGCAGGTACGTGCCAGGAAACACTTGCATGCGTGGACTTGGCACGTGGGGGATAAGGTGTGTGGGACCCGGCCCCGTGCCTGCAGCTCCAGGTCTAACGGGTGGACAGACGCATACCCTTGGCCTTGCAATTTGGGGCAGCACGTGCTTAGAACTGCGGCCTGTGGGCAGAGTGTGGATGGAAGGAGCTGGTCTCCACGTCACAGAGAGACGCTCTGGGCCTGGGGCTGGGTAGGATTTGCTGACCAGGCCTGGCCCAGGAGGACATACACACAGGGCAAGAGAGGCGTGAACCATGCCGCAGCCGGGGCTGTGGGCATCACTGGTCTGTGTCCAAGGGAGAGCCAGCCGCCCGCCCTAGTGGCGGTCCCCTGCCCTGCTCCTGTGACACCCTCTGCTTGGCTGGTTCCTGCGGCTCCACATCCAGCCACCTCCTCCCTTACCCTCTGCATCCCTCAGGGGCGCAAATTACATCCTAGCCGTCCTTAAACCCCAGGAGTGCGCCTTAAACCTGGCCCACAGTACGCTGCAAGTGGAAGTTCATCTGATCAGATGGACGAGTGGATGGACGGGTGGATGGGGGATGGGAGATGGACGGGGGGATGGGGGGATGGACGGATGGAGGTTGCGGACATGGGGGATGGATGGGGGACGGGGGGATGGAGGATGCGGACATGGGGGATGGATGGGAGATGGACGGATGATGGGTGGATAAGTGGGTGGATGGTCAGACGGATAGACGGGCAGGTGGGTGGGTGATCAGGTTGTCAGATGAAGGAATAACCACACAAACAAATGCAGCTTTGGTGACAGTATTGGAAAGACTCTGGGGAGGTAGAAATGGTCTGGGCCAGTACGTTGTGTCATGACACGGGCCATAGGAAGGCTTCTACATCTTCAAAGTCAGGAAATGCATATTTTTGTTAAAACACTTGTTTTATTTTATTGAATACTTGTATGGAAAACTTAGAAAATGCAATAAGACAATAAAATTACAGTAAAACAATAAAATAAAGTCACTAATATTCTAATAAGCCACCCAGATTTGCTCACGAGTCGGTATTTCTTTTAGAATGTGTGTATGACACACTTCACAGAGAGTTTTCTCTGGCTTGTTACTCACGTGTGCGCCATTATCAGACGGGCTTTAGGACGTTGCTCTCGGGAACCTTAGTTTATCCATTAACCATCTGCTCTTGCTGACCGTTTAGGTTGTTTCCAGAACATCACTCTTATAAATCTTGCAGCAATTAAAGTCCTTATACATAAGCTTGATCTATGTGAGTTGTTTCTTTAGGACACATTCCTAGAAATTTAACTGCTGTGTCGAGAGGTGCACAGTCTCTTGGCTCTTCTTATCCAGGGGAGCCGCTGTCTCCCCAGATCCCGGGACGTCCAGGAAGGTGGTGCCTCTGACGTGCTCTTAGCAGCACTGAGACGGCCATTCAGCTTGCGTTTCTGGCATTCTTTAAGGCAAATTATGGCATCTTTTCATTGCTTTAATTTGTGGGTTTGAACGCTTGTAAAGGCAAACATATGTTCTGATGCTTGATCGTGAACTGTCCTGCTTCTGGGAGCGATCGGCTCAGAAACCTTTGTCGTCTCTCTGCCCTGTGGCAGACGTCCTGGGGTCTCTGCATCTCAGTTTCATTGTTGTAAGTGTTTGAAGTGCAGAATAGGAAACTTTGGTGCATTCACATATATTTGTCATTTCCTTTCAGGTTTTCACCAATTGGCTGTCACGTTCAGAGGGTTCTTGATCATTCTGTGGTCAGTTCAACAGTAATTTTTTCCTTTAGTTTTTTTATGGTTCATATTGTTCCAGTTAATCTTTTAATTCATCTGGATCATCTTGGGTTGCTGTCGTCGTATATTGTGAAGTGAGGGATAAACATGGATTTTTTTTCCCCCAAATAGACCCTCGTTTGTTGAGTAACCCATCACTGGCCCGGTGATTTGCAATGTTTCCTGCAGCTGTGCTATTAATTTTGCCTAAAACAAGGCTGCCTGGTGGAGAGATCTGCTGAACCCTTCTGTAGAGCCTTGCGATTTTCACACCAGCGTCTTCTCAGACCTGGAGACTCTTCTTCGAGCCTCCCCTTGCTCCTACTGCGAGCCTGGCCTCCTTCCCAGTTACGCCCAGGCCTCCTGGGCCCTGCAGCCGCGCCCTCCCCATGCTGGGCCAGTGCTCCCCGCCCGCATGAATCCCAGCTGACCATCTCCGTTTCCTTGCCTTGTCTCCATCCCCCAGGCCCGCTCTTTGCCGTCCTAACTGTGTACCTGCTTTGCTCGCATTTCACCCCGTGTTTAGTCACCGCCTGGACCTCTGCCCCGTGCCGTGGAGACCGTGGCTCCGCCAGAGGCCGGCACGGTTGTCCCTGTTCTAGAACGTTCCTCCAGACACCCCGGTGCTGGTTCTTGCCTCTGCTCCTGGCTGTTCCCACGTGGAGACCCGTCATTCTGGTCACTCCCCAGCTCCGGCCCTTGTCCTGTGCTCTGGTAGAGTCCCCTCCCCAGACGCAGTGCTCGCTTGGGGGTGGGGAGGACACTGGTTTGCAGCAGAAAAGCCCCTGTTTCTGAGGCAGGTTTGGTCAGCTTTCCTGATGATAAAATCCACCAGTTGGATGAGTCTTGACAACCATATACAGCTTTGCACTCTGATCCAGATCTAGAACTTTCCCAAGCCCCTCGGGGCCCTCTCCCTACCCACCCCCCGGGGCTCTGGCCACCACCGATTTGCTTTCTTTACTCTAGTCCTGCCTGTTGTGGAATTTCGTAAAAGTGGGAGCGTGTGGGATCCAGTCTTTTGTTTCTGGGGTTTTCCGTGGGGCAGGTGCCGGGCGCTCCCCTCCTCTGAGCAGAGGCTGAGGACCAGCAGGCAGCCTGTGCCCCTCCTCCCTGTGCCTTCAGGCCGATGAGGAGCAGCGGGGGAGGGGCAGGACACCCCCTGCCTTCCACATGACATCCAGAGGCCGTGCAGCCCTCTGGCCCGGCTCCCCGAGCCCAGGGAGACGCGATCCTGAGCCCCGAGGCTGGCTGTCTGCAGGTTGGCGCTGGTCGGGTGCTGCCAGAGAGCAAAAGCGAGGCCATGAGGCCGTATCTGCACACAGCTCACACTTAGTGGGTTTTCTGGGGTTTTTTCTTTAATTTTCATTGGAGCATAGTTGCTTTACAATGTTGTGTTAGTTTCTGCAGTACAGCAAGGTACATCAGCTATACATATACACATATCCCCTCGTTTTTGGACTTCCTTCCCATTTAGGTCACCACAGAGCACTGAGTAGAGTTCCCTGAGCTATACAGTAGGTTCTCATTAGTTATCTATTTTACACATAGTATATATGTACATAGTGTATATATATCAATCCCAGTCTCCCAATTCATCCCACCCCTGCTTGCCCCCTTGGTAGCCATACGTTTGTTCTCTACATCTGTGTCTCTATCTCTGCTTTATAAATAAGACTGTCTATACCAATTCTTTCAGATTCCACATATATGTGTTGATATATGGCATTTGTTTTTCTCTTTCTGACTTACTTCACTGTGTATGACAGTCTCTAGGAGGAATCAGTCTCCCTGACTTCAGACTATACTACAAAGCTACAGTCATCAAGACAGTATGGTACTGGCACAAAAACAGACACATAGATCAATGGAACAGGATAGAAAGCCCAGAGATAAACCCACAGACCCATAGTCACCTTATCTTTGATAAAGGAAGCCAGAATATACAATGGAGCAAAGAGAGCCTCTTTAATAAGTGGCTGGAAACCTGGACAGCTGCATGTAAAAGAACGAAATTAGAACACTCCCTAACACCATACACAAAAATAAACTCAAAATGGGTTAAAGACCTAAATGTAAGGCCAGACACTAAAAAACTCTTAGAGGAAAACATAGGCAGAACACGCTATGACATAAATCACAGCAAGATCCTTTTTGACCCCCCTCCTAGAGTAATGGGAATAAAACCAAAATAAACAAATAGGACCTAATGAAACTTAAAAGCTTTTGCCCAGCAACGGAAACCATAAACAAGACGAAAAAACAACCCTCACGCTTAATGCCTCTTCTGGGCCGTTATACCGAGGGTAGTGACGCGCTTACAGGACGCCCTGGATCATGAGAACAAGCCAGGCTCGTCTCAGCGGCTCTTTCCTCCTGGGATGGGGCTTCTCAGCCAACGAGGGTCTCCCATCCTCTGAGCTGCGTCACCCAGGCCGTCCCTGCACCTCCGACCTGGCTCCTTGTGGGGGGTGGCCAAGCTGAGCCCCCCGGGCCCAATCCCGTGACCAACAGAGCTGGGGATACAGGGCAGGAGGGTCCAGGACCTCGGTGGGAGGCCACCCTCCGCCCCTCTGGGCTCCAGGTGCAGGGAGGGTGTGCGGCTGCAGGACCAGCCCCAAGTCCCGTCCCCTGTCCTGGGCACAGGCGTCCTCCAGGGACAGTGGGAAATGGAAGTGTCAGGTCTTCCCACTTTCTGCCCTGATTTGGCTCACAAATGCCTGCTGCTTTATGGAGCTGAGCGACTTGTCAGTCCTAAAGTTTCCGTAAGAAAGAGTTAGACCAGAAGAAATGCGGAATGCTGATTTCTATCTGGAAAGAGATGCAGGCGTATCAGTTAAAAGCAGCCACGGCCAAACATCATCTCCAGCCCTGCACCCGGATCCCGGGTCCACCGTCATGTCCATCCGCCCACCACCCCTGCTTGAGGTCCCTCGGGACAGACGCCTCTGTCCGCCTTCCTGCTGAGGAATCTGGTGACGGACGTTGTCCTGACAACTTATCCACTTTCCCTTTGGTAGTTTTCTCGCTGCCACATTGGAATGTACCCCAGAGCTCAGGTTCTCTGCGGCTGCTTTTACTACTCGGAGGAGAGCGGGTCCAGGTTTAGAAACATCAGGCTGGGCCTCCAGCAACAAAAGAGCCTCCAAATCAACCCCAGAGTCCTGCTCAAAACACGTGTTTTTGAGAACTGCCACAGACTGTGCATTTTCCCTCGCACCCTGCCACTCCCCACACCCCTGGTCTCCTTCGTGTTCTTTGGTTTCCTTCTTCCTTTTTTTTTAATGGCTATTTTTGTGCTCTCTGCTGACAAGTGCAGTAAATCTCTGGGTTTCAGGGGAGCTTGAGAGCATTCACCAGTCAGGCAGAATACAGATCAAACTTGGACATGGTGGGGACATCTATCAGCTCAGCTGAGCCCCTGAACTTCCTTGCCTTCCACCTGGTGCTCAAATTCATATTTAAAATAAAAACAGAAGTCTTCCGTCTCCAGTTTACAAAGATGCAGCCATCCTTAACAGCCCAAAATGGATTAGAGCCGCTGCATCAGCAGAGCCCACTTAGCAAGTGTGAAATAGTCACAGCACAAGGTAATTTGCAAAATGCAGTCGCCTCTGATCAATCTGAAATAATCCGCCTGTTTAGAAAACAGAACATAAGAGGCGGCACCGAGCCTGACGCCAGTTACGCTGGTAACACGGTTTTAAAGTGGCTCCCAAACCCCAGCTCCTGGGGGCTGGCCAAGCATCCGAGTCGCCTGGCAGGCTCGGATGTTCCCTTTCTGGGGAGACCGGAGGAGAATTAATCACATGGTCGTGGGAGCCGTTTCCATCCCAGGGAATTAACGGAGGCGCCAGACACCGAGCACCACTACCATCCTGCCCGGCCACAGTGCCCGTACAAATGCCAGCAGGAGCCCGAAGCTTTCCTCCCACTTGGTCAGCAAGCACAGCCCACCGCAGGGGTCAGTGTCCGTGCCCCTTTCGGGACTCCGCTGGATCAAGCCTTGACCCTCACTGTGTTTCAGGTTCAATTCTGGCTCTGCAAAGGGCTCCCTCCAAGGAGCGGCAACAGCTGCCTCGTGGGACGAACTGTGTGTTCCAACGTGTGACACCCGTAAGGGGACGTGAGCCTGGGGGCTGCATCCGTACCTTCCGGGGCCTCTCTTCCACCCCCGAAGCCTAGAGGAACTCAGTAGAGGATGTTCGTTTCTCAGGGTGGTTTCCTGAGGGCTGAGTGTCTTCCCGAGTCTGACCTGGTGAAGGCGGCTCTGGCCCCTCCAGGTTCCCCTACACTCTCTCCCCATCCCCCCACCCCATCCCCTCTCCATCCCCTCGGTGCCACGGTGTGAGGACTGATTCCCGCCCCGTCCCCAGGAGAGCTCCCAATGTCCAAGCCGTTTAGAGCTCTTCCCTCAAAGCATCAATCTGCACCGTTAGACACTTTGAAGAAACAACAGGAAAGCCAGGGAGAGGTTTGACCCCACAGGCGAGATGAGGAGTAGGAGAGAGAGGGTCCCGAAGCGGGTATCCCAGCCGTCCCTACGGTGGTGGCTTCTGTCCTGTGCTGTCATAGGACGTGAAGACCGTGCCCAGCACCTCCTCCCCCCTCCAGCCGGGCTCATGGCAAAAAGGAGGAGTCTTTCTGCATGTTTCTCCTTTTACCCTCAATTTTATTTTGCAAATTTCAAACTTGCAGACAAGCTGAAAGAAGAGTAAAGTCAACACCCGTTACTGTTCATCTAGATTCACCAATCGTTAGCATCTGCCCTGTCACTCATCTGCTACCTGGATGAAACTGTTGAAAGTATGTTCCAGACATGAAAATCCACCGTGAAATACATTTTTAAACATGTATCTTCTTCTACGTCATCCCCGAAAGTACAGCATTGATGCAGTCATGTTATTTAACACAGTTTGTGGTCAGGTTCCCTCACCTTGTCCCAATTATGCTCTTCATAGCTACTCTTTCACTTTTGATCCAGATTCCAATCAAGGAGCAATGCTGCTTCCTGTTGTCACACCTCCTTAATTTTCTTTATTCTGGAACACCCTTCCTACCTTCTAATTCTGTTTTATTTTTAGTCGTTCCTAATGTAGCAGTTTTTAAAGACACGGGGCCAGCTGTCCTGTGAGATACATCTTGATCTAGGTTTGTCTGATTGTCCCCCAGGGCTCAGGTTCAGAGGAAGGGTTTGGGCAAGAGCGCTGCACACATGGGTCTGCGTGTGCCCCCCCCCCGGGCGCCACGTCAGGACCTGGGTGATGTGAGTTCCCCCAGGTTTGGGTGGCGCTGAGTGGACCTCCTGGGGAGCATGGGGTCCGGCACATTGGTCCACTAGGAAGGGACCTTCTCTCCTTGGTAATTAACCAGTAATCTCGGAGATACTTTGGGACAGTGGGACCCCCCTGGTGCCCTGCTACCTTTCCCTGGGCGCCTCTTGTTTCTGGCCAAGTGGGGAACCTTTACGTGAAGGAGGCTGGGCACTGCCTGTGCGCCCCTGAAGTTCTCAGTGGTCTCCCACGGCTGTGCAGGCACAGAGATGCCAGCACCTCATCTCACGGAGGCTGGAGCTATCGTGGGGCCCAGAAGGCAGGACACCGAGGGGACCGGCCAGTGGAAGTGGGAGGAGTGTCGCAGACCGGCACGCTGGGGTCTAGAAGGCACAGCGCTTTGGAGCCGGAGGACAGAGAGCGTCCCCAAGGGGAGGCTGTCCTCCCAGGGGGAGAGCCTGTCCGGGCGCGTCTCGGGAGAGGAGGGGTTCCAAGGGGCGGAGGACACCGTCATACTACAGAAGGCAGATGTCTGGACGGCATGGCCTTTGCCCAGGGCCGGGTGTGTGCCTCCCAAATCAGTGTCCTTGGCCAGGTGCTCGAAGGGGACCAGACAGGCCCTTCTGGGGGAACCCTGGGACACGGCCGTCCTCCCCGCCGTCCCGTCGGGGCCTGGGCGCTTCAGCAATGCCTCCCTCAAGCAAGGGCCTGCGGTAGAGCCTCTTCCAGGCCCCGCTGTAGACGCGGCGTAGCTCAGAGGCATGGTCCTTTTCAAGTGTTTGAATGAGGCCTCCGTAAACGTAACCTTCCGCCAGAGTTCCCTGTTAGTCTTGCTAGAGCCGCTGAACAGCGGAGCTTTCCTGCCATTTAACGGCCCTCTTTGGGGACACCCTGTGGGGCACAGACTCACCAGCAGGTGGTTCTCACGCCCTGGGCATGTGAAGTCTTGCCCACGCACACGTGTTCATGTGTGTGCCTTAGGGCAGCGTGACCGCGGAATGGCCCCCAGATCATGGCCTGATTGATGCGGAAAAGCTCTGTTTGTCATTTTTAAAGACACCTACTTACTAACCAACTTTGTGAATCACCGTAAACTGTGGTCTTTCTTTTGTGCGCCAACAAATTCAGGGTGTAGGTAGCACCTATCCGAACAACTGCTTTGGGAATGGAGTCCTTACATGTTTGCTTTTGACTTCAAATGGCTCCTCTTTGTAGAAGGCAGTTTATGACAGATGCTTCAAAATACACTTCTAAGGCAACAAATTTAGCCGTCCTTATCAAAAGTGTATTCCATGTTTCAAAATTCAGTGGCTCACGAGGAGGCCGGGCTTGGCTGCACCTCACGCGTCAGGAGAGCCACGTGCAGGGAGGTGCTCCGAACACATTTGAAATTAAAATAATGTTTAGTCTTGAGATGAGGATGTAATCAGTTTCCCTTAGAAAATTATGGAAACTGAGATGCAGGGAGAAATGTACTTTGGAGAAACAGTGATGCCATCTTATACGAATTCATGACTCAAAGCACCTGCCCCTGGAGATGATGCTCGCAGCGCTGCACGAGCCCCTCTCCATGGCGTGGGTGCATCTTCCGCTGCTATCCCCCCCTTCACCTGACTCGGGCGTAATCAGGAGTCCCTGACCCAGGAGCTTCCCCCCTAACCTGTCAGCTGTTTGGCAGGAAGTTGGTACCTGCCATCGAGTGAAGTTTGCGTGGTTTTGTTTAACTTCTCGTAAGCACACGTTGGACTCAGGTTTTCACACCTGCAGTAACCAGAACCTCCACCTGGCATCTGCCTGAGCCCTGGACCACCTCTGCCCACTTCCCTTTGCGCCACCCTCTGGGGCTGGCAGGTCTGCCGGCCCGAGAGGTGGCGGACGGGCCAGGAGCGGGTGGACACGGGCTCATCTCCCGCTTGATGGCTCGCTCGCTTCACACACCGGCTCCTTTGATCTACTTGAACTCTGACGTGAGTCACTGAAACGCAGATCGTGTCCAAACGCAGATGCAGTCCAAGGCAAAGAGAAGACCCCTTAGTATCCAGATGGGTCAGAAAGGGAGGCTGGGGCTCCGGAGGGGTTTGTTAAGAGGCCTCAGCCCGGCCGGGACGGTGCCGCAGGTCCAGGGAGGTCTCGGTGGTGCCCGTGGTCTGTCCCGGGGCTCAGGGCATCTCCCACGGACGGCAGCTGCTCTGCTCAGGACCCGTCTGCCTCGTCTGCCAGGGAACCCGAGCGGCTACCCCGGGGACCCACGCAATGGGAGCTTGATGACGTATTCGTGAGGGAGGGGAGGGAGGAGGACGGACGTGCTGGCTCTTTATTCACGGGGCTTTCGTGGGTGGAGAACATCATAAACAGGTTGTCAGCATGTCCACGTGTGTGCTGCGGCCCTGTTGCCGGGACGGGTAGCCGGCCTCCTGGGTCTGCATCCCACCCACCCCCAACCGCTGGGATTCTCGGCGACCCTCCCCTGGGGAATCTGCCGCTGACAGCGCTCAGGATCTGGAAGTCCGGTTTACGGTTCAAGAAACTCGCTAAAATGCTCCAGATAAGGCAGCAGCCAGCCTCCAGTTCTTCACCTCGAACTCTCTGAAACCGAGGTCTCTGGCTCCGACCAGCCGTGACCGCTCCTCTGTGCTGCTCGTACTGTACGTGCCCTGCTGCTCACGGGCAGCCCTCAGCTAGCTCCAAGTCCGTGAGGTGGTGCCGGTCTTCCAGATGTGGGGCCCAAGGCCTAGAGAAGCAGGTCACCGCTCAGGGTCCCTCAGAAAGGGGCCCACTTCCACGGCTGTCACCCTGGGCGGTTCCTGCCGGCAGGAGCAGACTGGATCTGAATTTCTTTGGCTGGATGACATCCCTGCAAGCCTGGGGCTGTCTCTTCCATCACCTCTGAGCGAAGCTGAAGGATCACGTCCAGGGTGGGAGGCCCCTTCTCTCCCCGCCCCCTCCTCTTGCAGGAGCCGGAGCTGGACTGCAGTGCACACGGGGAAGGACAGCCATCGCCTCAGTTTGTGTGAGACGTTGTGATGATTAGAGGCTAGGTTTTCTTCTAACCCAGAGAATCAGGCTGGTCCCAACTCTTGTCTGCATCTGGGGAAACTTAACCTAAGGAAGGAGGGAAATCAGGCCCTAACGTGCTTTGTGGTGGGTGCCTTGCTAAGAATAAGCACCTGGTCTGATTTTCGTCTCTTGGTGGTTTCTTTTCATGTTTCCTCTCTGACTAACATGAATAGGGGCCTAATATGGTCTTAAGTCTTACCCTGAAATGGGGGCAGTAGGAGAAGAAACGAGATGGGCGGGGAAATGCCCGAGAGGTGCAGAACCAGCTTCTAGACGCTTCCTGGCCTGCAGAGTGACTGTCTACCCGGATGATCTCTGCCGGGTTCCTCCCAGAATTTCTTACTGCGCTTCCTACCCATGGGGTTGTTGGCATCACGAGCCGTCTGAACATGGGGTGTCTTCTGAAATAATTCTGAGAAAGCAGTAACCCAAACCTCAGTGGCAGGGTGGGTGGCCTGGGGCCTGGGTTCCTGCATGTCAGGGGGCATCCTTGGGAAAGTCGCCCTGGTCTTCCTCATCCTGTGGTGCCCAGTGCCTGGACACTGGCCTGGGGATCAGGGCACATTCCCGAAGACGCCAACAAGCCCCCTGGACGCAACACTGTTCCTGGCCCTGTAAGTTCCGAGGACAACCTGACCTCTGCGGGGAAGGACGTGACTTGATACCTGTCAGAGCCCCAGGCCCGCCCTCTGTTCAGCCCCGATCTGAACCCCTTCCGTGGAAAGCGAGCTGGGCTCTCTTCCTTCATGCAAAGATGGGGCCCTCTTTCGAGACACTGGAAGATAAAATCAGGTTTATGGGGACACACAGAGGGCGTTACAGACAATCTCCAGGGACAGGTAATTCCAGAAAACCATGGAGCCCTTGAATACTACTAAGGTAAGGGGATTTTTATATTTTAGAAATGTTTGTACAGGTGTCAGGGTTGGGCTTGGTATGATGTCTACAGATGAAAGCTCACAGCCAGCCCGCCTGCTCAGACGGCACCCTCAGAAGTCAGGGCAGCGCCGCGTTCAGACCAAGCCCTCTGTCTTGGGGGATACCCATTGGCAGCATCGCCGGAGACACGGGCACACGTCTTTCAAACACTCGTGGGGTCCCATGCTCGGAGCTGCCTGTGGGGTAACGCGTGTCCTAGAGCAGGGGCAGTGACCCCTCTGCAGGCCGTCAGGGCTGCCCGACCCCCTAAACCAGCCTTTGCTCCAAGCCCCTCCTTGTCCAGTGGGTGCCCCTCACTGTGCGGGACACCCGGGTCCCTCCCCGGCTGTGATCAGGACGCTGCCTCCTACTTCCGCCAGCTCCTGTCTCCCCACGGGATGGGGTCCTCACCTGGAAAAGGGGAAGGGTGAGGCCTCCCGCGCGGGAGGTGCCTGGGGCAGGACACGTCTACCCAGCGTGCGCTGTGATTGCTGTACTCACCTGCAGGGTGTCCTCGTCCCTGTATGTGCCCTGAAGGCAGGACCACGTCAACCCTCATACACGCAGGCGAGCAGGTGGAAAATGGAAACAAGGGATGCTGAGCTCCTCCAGAGAAAAATGTGGGCCAAGCCCACAGAAGGGCCCCCAGTGCCGGTGTCCACACCTACACGGCGCACGGCCAGGAGCTCTGCCCAGGGAAGCCTTCCCCAGTGCTCAGAGCCTGCAGATCCCAAAACGGCTCCAGGGAGCAGGAAAGATGGCAGGAGGTGGGGTGGGGGTGGGGGCTGGGGCCCAGCTGCACACAGAGACACAGGTGCACGTGGGGACCCGTCTTCCTGATGGCGCACTGGCCCCGCGAGCCTCCCTCATTCAGAGGTGTGATTCAGAAGCTGACTTGGCATTCTGACGTGTTTGAGAGGATAACCCGTTTACTGGCAAACTCGTGTGCATTAGTCGGGATTAGTGTGACTGTGACAGAAAACCCCAAATAATAGCAGCTTAAACAACTAGAAATGTATTTTCATTTCCTGGGGAGGAAAAAGTCCAGCGGCAGGCAATCCTGTGCGGCATCTAAGGTAACAGAGGCCCTTCCCCTCGTGTCGCTCCCACACCCTCAGCACGTGACTCCCTCCTCATGGCCCCAGCTGGCTGCCCGACTCCCACCATCAATCCACATCCCAGCAGCAGCGACAGTGGAGTGGTGAAGAAGCACACACGCACCGTGAGACACTACCTGGAGGAAGTATTGGCAGAAGCTCCCCAAGGGAGTGGCTGGGAGGTAGAAGCATTAGTCTGGGCAGTCGTGTGTCCAGCTAAAGCCCAGGGGTTCCAGGAAATCAAGAAGTGGCAGGTGTGACGTGAAAATCTCACTTCAAGGCGGCACTTTGGCGACCCCGCCCAGGCTCCCTCATGGTTCCGGGGCCGTGTCACCTAAGGCAGGTCACCTGCTTCTTCTGGGGCCTTGAATCCTCTTTCTCAGACCACTTTTCAGCCAGTCCACCCACTGACCTCTGGGGAGACAGGAAAGGAAGACAGCTCTGATTTGTCTCCTGGCCCCGGCCAGGCCTGGGCAGGGGCTGAGGAGTGCAGCCTGCACCCCGTCCCACCAGGAGCCAGGCCCACTAGAGTTTCTGGGGTATTCGAGCATCTTCCTCCTCAAGGAAGAGCTTGATGGGATCAGAACCAAGTCCCAGGACATCAGCCCCGGCCGGTTAAGGGGGACCAGACAGCAGGGCTTTGAACAGTTCACGGGAAGCCAGCCAGTGGGTGAAGGAAACTCTGGAGACTTACCTGTCCTTACCTGTCCTGGGGGCCTGACGACCCACCCAATAACCGTAGGTGGTGGGGCCTCAGAGACACAACTTCCAAACCAGTGTGTCCCCAGAGGATGAAAACACCAGGGTGCCGGGGGTCCAGCCCCAGACGGGGTCTCCCATCAGGAGCGAAAGGTGGGTGGAGCCCGGGGCACAAGTGCGGCCAGAGCAGCTGCTGGGGGTCCCAGCACAGGTACCAACGGCTCCTCGACAAGAGCCTGGACTCTGAGCCAGAGGCAGGGAGTCTCTTGACGCCAAAGATAACCTTGTAAAATTAATCAGGGTTTCTCAACTTTATTCAGCTAATAACTTATTTTTCCAGGCTTTTATATTTTAGGTATTCATACATTGTTTAGGTTTTATTAAGTATTTTAGATAAATATTAGCTCTCTTTTGTACAACGTGGCTTCTCAATAGAAGTTTGGATTGTTGCATGCATGGGAAGATGGATGGATGGATGGACGGATGGACAGTGGATGGATGGAGGGACAGACAGATGGGTGGATGATGAGTGGATGATGGATGGATGGATGGATGACTGTATGGACAGACGAACAGGCAGATGGACAGCTAGGTTGGTGGGTGTGTGAATAGTGGATGAGGGTTCCGGGTGGGATTTCCCTGAGTAAAGAGAAAAAATGGAGGGACGAGGGGACGAGGGTGAGCCCTGTGTTGCTGGGAAAGGAGGCTGAGGAGCGAGCAGAGCAAGAGCGCCCAGCACGGCCTTGCTGCGCCCCCGAGGATGCCGCCCTCGGAGCTGCCCGCACACCCTCTAGGAGAGCTCAGGCCCCACGGGGAAGGCAGCTCCACGCAGACGGTCAGCACGTGGTGAGCAGGGCGCTGCCCTGGACACACCCGAGGTCTCAGCCCCATACGTGCAGACCCTCTGCTCATGTGAAACCCAGGCTGCCTGGGCTGTGGCATCCTCGGTCCCCCGGAGCTGGGTCGGGCGAGGGACACGGACAAGAAGGGCGTGGAGCGGGGGTAGGAGGCCGGCCCGGCTGGGGTGCGAGTCCACACGGGCAGCTGTGGCCCCGGAAGGAGGTGGCCGCCATGTGGGCGCCCGGCGGCAGGGGCAGCGCGCGGCGAGCAGGGTCGTGAAGGAGCACGTGTGCGTCAGCGTGTGCGTGTGAGTGCGGCTCATACACGCGTGAGCCAGAGAGGCCGCCTCAGCACCGGTGTCGTCGCCCTGTGTTGCCACACTGTGTCCCCTCTGCGTGCCCCAATGTCCCTTTTTTATAGGCACTGGTGACGTGGGATCAGGGCCACCTGGGGGAGCTCATTGCAGCTGGATCGTCTGCAGAGACCCTGCTTCCCACATGAGGTCACGGTCAGTGGTCTGGGGGTTAGAAATGCCGCATCTTTCGAGGGGACACAGTTTAACCCACGACACCCACGGACACTGGCTTTTGCGCCTTGGTGACAATTTTTCTCCAAGTTGATCCATAAATACTAAAACGTCAGTGGAACCGTTGGGCTGTACCTTCAATTTCCACGGACAGAGCCCACGTCTAGGCCCAGGTCACAGCGGGTGATGGGCCGGGAGAATTGCAGCCTCGGGTCAGGAAGGGCTGGGGCCAGGCCAGCCCTCCATCCAGGCCCCGCGGGCAGTTCGAGGTTCCCCACCCCAGTCACCCCACCCTCTCGGCCTCTTTCGGGACCCCACAGCCAGCCACGCCCCCTAAACATGCCTGTGGGTGACCTCAGAGCAGAACGGGTGGAGCTGGTGAATCCTAGGTGAAAGGAAAACCACAGAGCCGAGCCGTGGTCACGCCTCCACCTTCCAAAATCAGGAAGAGGGGGATCCACACCAGAGCGATTCACACCCCCCCACCCCGTTCTCAAGGGCGGAGTCACCTGAGGTCACACCCACTGTCACGTGCTAATAGTGATGATTTGCACGTGACCGTTCAGCCCTAGTGAAAGGAATATTGAAAGCTGGGGAGAGAGCTTTCTATCTGCTGGCTCTGCTGGGAGTTAAGCGCCTGAGTCTCGCACTGTTTTATGACCCAAAACCAGTTTGAAGAGTGAAAGAAGTTTGCACTGTTTTCATTTCTCTTTTTTTGAGTAATGGAATTCCCGTGGGTGTGGGGCTGGGGTCTGAGGGTGACAGTGGTGAGGGAGGGAGGGACACCTGTGCAGGACCCTAACCCCGCCCAAGGCCCCGCCCTCCTCTGCCAGCCCCGGGCCTATCAGATCCCTGTCTGCACTATCACCTCCTCCTCCCCTCTCATCACACCCTCAGGGCGTCCAGCACAGTCCAGAGCACGTCATGTGAATTTGGCACTGCTTGGGGGCCGCTGACTGGCCGTACCTCCTCCGCAGGGTTGAACACACTCTGTGCTGCGTAGATGTGCTCTGGGAGCGAGCGGAGGGCGCGGGGCCGGCATGGAGTCCGAGGGCGTGCCCTCCTCTGCCCACTGGACGGAGGGGAAGCCGGGGGTCCTGAGGAGCTCGCAGGCTGCAGCTCTCCAGCTATGGCTGCACAGGCAGAACAGACCCCTAGGACTGCCGGCCGCGTGCGGGGCCTTCCCTGGGGACAAAGCCCGGGCCAGCTGGGCCCAGAAATGCGGTGTTGCTGGTGGCCCCGGCTGGCCCGTCTTGTTAGGAAGGACAGCGCTGCACCAACGCACAGGAGGGGTGGCCTCTGGACACCTGTGTTGTGTGGCAATGGTTCTCACGGTGGGTCCCAGGAGCAGCAGGAACTTGAGGGAAATGCAGAGTCTCGGGCCCCACCACAGACCCAGGTGGCCTGGGCGTCTCCAGCCACCGCTCTGGACCCGTGGACGCGGTTCCTGCATCACCTCGTCATGAGGCTGTGGTCCTCCTGTCCTGGCACTTCTGCAGGCATCTTTCCGCCTCGGTGTGACCTCTCCGTACTGACTCATGTTGCCATGGGCAACTAGACAGAATGGAAGAAAACCGGGTCCTGCGCTGGCCTGGGTCTCACCAGTGCTTGCTGGCAGACGAGGCCAGCCCAGGGCACGTCCAGGCACTGGACCTTCTCTGATGAGTGGGGGCCGGTCCTCGCCCGATACAAGCCCACCCGTGGCACCTTTCAGACCCAGCGCCTGCCATCTCGGCAGGGGCACCTTGCCCTCCAGCTAACCCCCCGGCCGGGTCTGCCCCTCCCGTCCTGCCTGGCACTCGGACCCATGTTGTCAGCACAGGGCCATGGGGCTAACCCAACAGGGCCGTGTCCATGTGCCCTCCCCATGGCTCAGGGAAAGGTGGTGCCCGTCCCAGATGAGGACCAGAGCCCTCCGAGCCCAGAGCTGACCGGTGGCAGGTTTGGACCCCGTCTGCTGAGTCCCAGGCCCTTTTTCAGAGCTGCCTACATGGCCTTGCTTGTTGGAAGCCACCCGTCTCCCCGCTCCTACAGAAAATGTCCTACAGAGGCTGCTTGCACGGGCTGAGATTTTCCTGGAAAGAAAATGAAATAAAACAGACAGCTGTGCTGCAGAAGTCCCGGGCGGGATGAGCTGAGCTGAGCCCTCCCGGGAGGCCCCGCAGTGGGTGCCGAGACAGAGGGGGCAACGGCCACATGGGGAAGGTGAGCAACCCCACCACCCAGAGCACACGGACCCCTCCTCCGCGCTCCTGGGCCCCCCCCCCGCACCCTGTGGCCGTGACCCTTAACCCTGTCTAACTACCGAGTAATGCAGGATCGTCATGGGACGTTCAGAGGGCCCCTGCAGGCCACGAGGACAAGGAAAGTCACCTGTCGCCCTGCCCCACAGGAAGCGGCTTCACCTTCCTCCTGGGGCATCTCCCTGGGCTTTTTGGGTAAAAGTGGGATTGTCAGGTTTTGCGTATTGAGCCGTGGAATTTAACAAACAGCGCACGTTTCCCGTGCTGTGTGTGCACCTGCTCTCAGACCCTCGGATTTCTCCTCTATGTTGCATCCAGGCTGTCCCCCTGCCCCGGCTGTCCCGGCAGGAGCCCCACTCCTGACCAGCCAGAGGAGACAAGGGCCCGTCCCACATTCTCTGAGACAACTCGTGGCCCTAAAGTGTGTGTTTACGGGTTTGCTGTCTTGTTCGAGGGATAATACCATGTATGTGAGCGAGGAGCTCAGCGCGGGCCCGGCCAACGGCGGTGCCGGAAACGCCGCTGTAATCCCTCACCGCCTCCCTTCAGGCACCTGTTCTCTCTTTTTAAAATCACAGATGCTCGTTCAGAGGTGAGGGGCCGGATTCAAACGATTAGCCAGGAGGAGGGTGGAAAGTGAACAGGCATTTGTGACTTCTGAGCAAAAGATGGAGGGTTGCTGAATTGGGGGCGGGGACAAGTTTTCCACATTTTGATGCCAGTTTGCACAGTATTGGTTCCAAATGGAAATCTCAACACAAAGGGAAGATGACAGCAAACGCCTTGGGTTCCTTTTCCTTGAGCTCAATTGCTATTTCCATGAACCCCTGCCTCTCCCCTGTTGTAGGTCAGACAGATGAAATTACAGGCCTCTTTTACTAGAAATTAAATGGAACTTGGCTGAATACCTGGTCGTCGTGGGCTGACCGTGGAGGACTGTGGGCATCTCTCATCTCTTGCCGTGCAAGTTTCTCAGCCAAACCACAGTCCCCCAGTTTCCTCTGGCAGTTTCTCTCTTTTTACAATTAGGAAAAACTCCAAATCATTCCGATCGGCTGTTCATTGATGCTGTGTGCGCAGGGGCGTTGAAAGAGCTCTTTCCCCTTGCACTCACAAGACCCCTTGGGAGGGACGTTGCTGTCCCTCCAGGACCCCGGGGAAGGTGCCTCTGGTCTCTCGCCTCCTAGAGGAGCACAGCTGGGGGCCAAGGGGCCCCCTGGCATCTGTGGGAGGTGGGTGGGAGTGTCAGCTCACACCCTTCGCCACAGCCCCCCACGTGTCTGCCTCCTGGGCCTGGGCCCTGGGCGGGCGCACGCAAAGGCTCCTGCCCCCCAGCCTGGGAGGCCCTCGGCCGGCCCACCTGAGCTCTTGAGCAAGGCGTGGGCTCGGCTCTGACCAGTGCGCTCCACCCAGGTCGCCTGGCCTTGCCAGCCCAGGGGTCTCGCACGGCCCGTCTGGGCTCCCGAGGGCACAGCGGCCACCGGACGTTCCTGTGTGACTTGGTGTCAAAAATACTCGCCGCTTTGGGCCAGAGAACAGCATCCCTGGATGCACAGCCCCTGCTGGGTGTGAGTGGTTCTGAGGACAGGGGCTGAGCTCAGCAAGACTTGCATGTCTGCTGGCAAAGGGTATCTTTCCCTTAAAAAGGACCCTTGCTCCCCACAAACTGAGTATGAGGACAGACCATGCATCAGGGTCCTGGGAGCTGGTTTGGGGAGGGAGGGGCGCTGGTCTCCGTGGTGACCTGGAACGGCCTCTGCTTCCCCGGCTCTGCGTTTGGGCCTGGACAGTGGAAGGAGGTTCTGGGGGACGGAGACAGGGCAGGGGGGTGGGGGAAGCAGGAGCACAGATTCGGGCAGGTTGAACTTGGGAGGTGGGTCAGCATCCAAGGGGGCCGTGGGGTCTGGGGAGAGACCAGGCTGGGAGGCCCAGGGACGGGCCAACAGGAGAACAGAGCCCCAAGGGGAACAGCAGGGATTTGAGAACTAAGACCCGGGGTCCCAAGGTCTGGTGATGAGGGCTCGGGGGGGCGAGGTTTGGGTTTGCTGGGATGATTTGATGCCTGGGGGGAAACACTGACCTGAAAAGAGCGGTTCTCTGGGTTCCCCAAAATGCCGTTTAATGATAGATGGAAAGCCCCAGCCTCAGATCCATTCAACTTCCATTATCCCGCCGTACTAGTGGGGTCAGTGCCGGAAGCTCTCAGGGCAGATCTGAGGAAGCTGCTCCACTACTGGGCTGGGCTGGACTCGCTCTGCGTGGAGTTGCCGGGGCCCGGGCTCAGAGCATCCTGACGCAGTTCGGAAACCTCTGCTCCGGCCTTCAGGGCTGGGAACGCCCGCAACTCCCTGGCCTTCGGAGGTGCTGTCTGACCTCCACAGGCGTTTGTTTCTCACCCCATGGAAGCCCTGAACCTGAGAGGTGCCTGGAAGATCTAAACCCCTCTGCACATGAGGGTGGGAGATAGAGTGAAGCCACAGGCTCGTCCTCCTGGGGGGAGGGGGGGGCATGGGGGCGGTGGAATGATGGGGTCGCGGGTGTTTGAAGCATCTCTAAACTTCTGAGAACACAGGAGGGCCTGCCTGTCTGCAGAGGACATCGGCCTCGTAGGGAGGTGGCTCCTCCTGGGCCTCTCTCCTCGGTGTGTAGACGCCGTCCCCTCCTCGTGTCCTCACGTGGCTGTCCCCCTGTGCGCGTCTGTGTCCTGATCTCCTCTTCTTACAAAGACACTGGTTACACTGGATCAGGGCCCACCCATGCCCTCATTTTACCTTCATCACCTCTTTAAAGACCCCTCTCCAAGTGCAGTCACATCCTGAGGTCCTGGGGGGTCAGGGCTCCAGCATGTGAATTTCAGGGACACAGTTCAGCCCATGACACCCTCAAAACCCCTCACCCATTCTCAGGGCAGGTGGTTTCAGCACATCTGCAAAGCGCTGGTGACGGCCGTGTGGTCCCCTCGCTGGACCGGGGGCACCTGGACATTCGGAGACCAGAGGGACTGGCTCTGGGGCCAAAGTCCATGGTACCTGACTTTGGGCAAATGTTTTGACCCGTCTGAATGTCAGGGGTATTTTATCTGTAAACACCGAGACTCGAGATACTTAGCAGAATTGACAGGAAGAGGAATTTGACATTGTGAGCGACTAGGGGTGTAGCTCGGGGCCCAGCACGGGGTCGCTGTTCCACGGGCGTCAGTCTGTCTGCTGTCCCCAGGCCCTGCCTCACCTGCGCCTGCAGGCAGCACACGTGTCCTCTGTCTCGGGTGGGAGGAGAGGGGGCGGCCTCGTTCCCGCAGGTCCCGGAGCCTGGGCGGGACGATGGCAGGAGAGGAGGTGGGACCCAGGCCTCCCGCCAGGCCTGCCTCTCGCGCACAGATGGGCGTTGGCTCATTAAGTCGGGACCAACACAGAAACAGGACTTACCTCCTGCAGGTGGAGAGAGTGGGTCTGGAAAGTGAACCTCAGCCACTTGGATCTCCGCTCGGGAAGCTGTCCCTGGGGAAGACCCAGGCCTCACAGCCTGAATCTCAGGGCTTCGGAGCACGTGAAACACTGGAGCACGTGAAACACTGGTCTGCACACACAGCTCCTCCAACTCGAGGCCTGTTGGTGTTTACCACGGAGCAGGTGTTTCTGTGCGTCCCCTACGCAGTGGCCGGCACCACGGACACTAAGCTCTCTGATAAGGCTGGGCTGGGGGAGGCAGCCACGGGCCATGTCTCGCCCTTAAGCTCGGAATTCTCAAGACAAGCTCGAGGCACCTGCCCCGGTACACGGGGCCGTGCCAACAGGAACGGGAAGGAACAGACGTTTGCTTTTCACTGAGGTATAATTGACGTGGAGCGTCATGTCAGTGTCAGGTGTAAATGTAATGCTTCGATATTTGTACACATGAAGCTTTGGGGTAAAATTAATTTGATACTAAAACATACAGAGTTGTATTAGAGGGCAGATTGCAAAAGGCCACTCCGACTTTTCCAGTGAAGGATGGGACTCCAAAGCCACGTCCCCCGCAGTCCCGAGCCCCGGACAGGCCGCTGTGTGTGGGAGTGAAGGCGGGCCGGCAGGCTGGGGTCCGTGGAGCAGCCGAGGAGCTCTGGGCCCCACGGGCGTCCGGCTCCCGAGGGTCTGCCCGCGGGTCCCGTACTGTGGACGGCCGCCCTGGGGCATCCGGGGGCGTCTCTGTCAGAACCGTCCCGTGCCGGACTGTCACCGCCTACAGGGAACTGTTCAGAGCATCCCTCTGGGATTTAACTGGTAACAGTGAGGCTGCTAGGCTGCGTCTCAGCAAAACTCACCAGACGTGACGCTGAGCCTCTCCGCCCCTCCACCGGCAGTGGTTCTCCGCGTCACCCCCGGGGAGCCCTCCCCTCACGGGGCTGCAGGAGCGGGAAGGCAGGGTCACGACGTGGCCGGAGCCCCCCCTCGGGCCCCTCCAGCCCCCCTTGTTCTGCTGCCCCATGAGCTGCTTTCCCCAGCCCCACCCCGGGCTCCGCCTCCCGCGTGGGGACCCCGAGTTCGTGGTCTGGGGCGCACAAGTCTGAGGTCATGGGGTCGGGGGCCGTGCTGCCGAAAGAGTCCAGGGAGCCTCCTTCCTGCCTCGGCCAGCCTCGGGGTGGCCGGCCGGGGAGCTGGTGGCCGCCTCCCCCCAGTCTCTGCTTCGGCCCCACGTGGCCTTCTCCCTGTGTGGCCCTCCTCGTAAGGTCACCAGTCCTCTTGGATCAGGGCCTGCTGTGATGGCCCCATCCTAACAAACCTCCCCTGCAAAGACCCCCTCTCCACACAAGGTCCATTCACAGGGACCCGGGATAGGACGCTGGCCTAGGCTTTGGGGGACACGGTGCCATCCACACGGTCCTCTGAAGCCAACCCCCCTCATCCCATGGGGAGCCGCCCATCTGGACCCGAGTCCGGCCCACCTGGTTCCCACACTGCTCGCTCAGACATGGCGTCCTGCCTGCCCTGGATCATAAAACACCTGGTCCTCTGCTGTGTCTTCTCCTTAAACTGGCTCAGGTCTGAAAATCTTCGTACTCATCTTAAGCAGGAGAGTCCATGAAATCATGTTTCTGATGCACGGAAATGTGTTCCTGAAACACGTTAAAAGAAGCACATATTTGAAAAAAATTGTCCAGTCGACCTAAAACCGACATTCCGTTCTTCAGGAAATGCGAACGGTGGTAGATGCTGAATGTCTAAAACGTGAGCCCTCCTAGGCAGCAGTTGCGCTTCGTCAGAAGCTCGTTCCACAAAGGTGTTTCCAGGGGTGGCCGTTCCAGGCCCAGGATTTGTCCAGTGGGAGGAGACTTGGGGGCCCGTGGACTATTCCAAAGGCCATGAGCTCTGGGACCAAACAGGCCTGGCTCAGACCCTAGCTCTGCCCTCCCTAACGTGAGGGGTTCGGCTTAGGGTACAGAACCTCTCTCAGCCTCAGTTTGCTCATCTGAGCAGTGGGTGTGTGTGGGGGGGTGTATATAGATGATATACATGCACATCTATATATATACACTTGTACACATACACACATATATACATATATGCAAGTATACACATAGACACACACCTATACATTTGTACACCTGTGCACATATACATCTTTATACACGTGTATACATACATGCGTATGCATATACATGTGTACACATGTGCAGGCGTACACTTATACACATCTGCATACGTACACATATATACATGTGTGTGTACACACATTTATCCACATGTGCATATATACACACACGCACACATGCATATAAACATACATCCACGTGTACACATTTCTCACGGCTTCTGCTCTCCAGCGTGTGCTCCTCTCCACGTGAGGAACCAGGTGGTCCTCCGTGGGCCCTGGGGCGGCCACAGTGACCGACACAAACCATGTGGGCTCTGCCGTCGCCTGGATTGTGCGCTGAGGCCTTGGCTCCCAGCTGGCCGTGATCTCACCATCTGGGAGCCCTGGGGTCCCCAGGGTTCTGGAGCCTATGGTGTCCTCACAGGTGGCAGAACAGGTCAGAACTCACCAGGCGTGTCTGGGCCCTCCTGGCCCTTTTGAACAAAGCCCCGCTCTCCAGGGCCCTCTGTGTGTGGCGCCCACAGTGGGATCACCCTCGGCCTCTAACCGTTGCTGTTTCCCTCCCGGTTTAATTACTTCTGTTCCACCTTTGCAAAATATGGTTCTTTTACTAAAGTTACGTCGTTGCGCTAATTAATTAAGATTTCTCTCTTAAATATTAGCCATGTTGCGCCCTGCCCCCCTCCCCCGGTGAACGAGGCCAGGAGACCTTTCAGCTGACAACTCTACTGCACCTTAAATGCCAAGCTTTGCACGTCTGATGCGTGTTCCGTGCGTCTGATTTTCCTCCCTGCTGCCCATTGAAATTCTTGGCGTGTTTTCAAATCTTATTTCGTCTTTTCCCATCTCCCTGAATTTTACACTCGCCTAATTTATAAGGAAAACGTGCTTTGAACTTTTAAGTGGGATGTTGCAGAATAAGCCATCTTTCATTCTTGATAAGCTGACGTCCTTTTCCTTTTCTTTAAAACTTGAATTGCTGATATTTTATCTATTTTTTCTTCACTTCTTAACAAAACAAGAACGTCTTTAAAAGACCTTCTGCATGTGGGAGGGAAATTAATAATTATTATTAAAGAGGGAAAGCTGATCCTTAATTCTTAATAGAATTTGCATTTTTCTGGAATTCGTGGAAAACGTATCTGAGCGTGTGGGCATGGCTGTCGGCTGCATCCTGTGGTTCTGTTGTTGTTTTCAAGAGCTGAAGGGAAGGGGTCTTGGTAGTTAGCGCTCCACATGCCCCCACCACCCTGCGATAACTCGGCCAACAGGACCCTCTGGTCACTCTGACAGCCAGGACAGCGGAAGCCAGTATGAGGACAGAGAGCATGAATCATAATAACATGGGGAGAAAACAAACCCTCCCCTGGATGAGGCCCCACCCTGGGGCTGCAGGTGGGACTGGGGAGGGGGTGACATCAGAGCTCTCAGCCAAAAAAGGCCACTGCAAGGAGTCAGGTCTTCAAGGTCTGACTGAATGATGGCTGTTGGTCTCTTCCATCGCCTACTGGCCACCTGGTATGGTCAGAAGGGCAGGAGGGAGAAGTGTGCGTGCGTGTGTGTGTGTGTGTACACACCTCGTGTCATGATCTCATCATGAGCTGTTTAGTTGGGAACATAAAATTCCCTCTGGGAGCAATTTCCAACAAGTATCAAGTTGTTTCACGACCTGGGAAATTCATCTTTTCTGACCTTTGTAGCTGGGCACTACCAAGCTATGACACTGCAGCCTCTTCTAGTGGGGCCCGTGTGTACTTGACGAGGATCTATGGACTATTCGGAGACCAAGGGCTTGAGCCTGCTTCTTAGGGGATCCCAGACTGCAATTTCTAAATTTCCCATAGTGAGGTCTTTTATTTAAACTTTCAGTAGGTTAAGGATACATCAATATTACCCACTCTTGCACCTATTTATACCAAGTGATTTCAATAGCTCCTCTCGAGGGGCTTTTAGAAAATGTTTATCTCACCGTCGAAGGAAAATGTGAGTTGGCAATGAAGAAATTACACCGAAAGAAACAGTTGGCATGTTTTGCTCTCATGAAAAACCTGCCCAGAATGCAATTAAAGATCCTGCAACAGCTTCTGATCTCAGAACATATTACAAAGCTCTGGTAATTTAAACAGTGTGACACTGGCATAAGAACAGACCCACAGGTCAGTGGAATAGAATAGAGAGCCTGGAAATAAACCCACATGTATATGGTTGACTCACATTCTACAAGGGCGCCAATGGGGAAAAGACAGTCTCTTCGATAAATGTTGTCAGGAAAACTGGATATCCACGTGGAAAAGAATGAAACTGGACCCCTATCTTTTACCATACATAAAAATCAACTCAGAATGGGTTGAAGGTTTAAACATAAGACATAAAACTGTACAACTCCTAGAAGAAAACAGAGGAGAGCTTCATGACATTTGGCTTGACAGTGATGTCCTGGATATGACACCAAAAGCTCAACTAACAGAAGCAAAAATAGACAAGTGGGATTACATCAAACTAAGACGCTTCTGCACAGCAAAGGAAACAATCAACAGAGTGAAAAGGCAACCTGCTGAATGGGAGAAAATATTAGCATATATCTGATAAGGGGTTAGTATCCAAAATATATAAGGAACTCCTACAACTCAATAGCAAAATAATAATCATAATAATCTGATTTTAAAATGAGGAAAGCACTTGAATAGATACTTCTCCAAAGAAAACATAGAAATGGCCAACAGGTATGTGAAAAGATGCCCAACATTACTAATTATCAGGGAAATGCAAATTAAAACCACAATGAGATACCACCTCATACCTGTTAGGATGGCTATTATCAAAATGAAAAGAGATAACAAGTGTTGGCGAGAATATGGAGAAATTGGAACTCTTGTGCACTCTCGGTGGGAATGCAGAATGGTACAAAATATTGCAAAATGTGTGTGTTCCTAAAAAAACTAAAAATAGAACTGCCATAAAATCCAGCAGTTCCACTTAGGTGTATTTATTCAAAGGAATTGAAATCAGGATCTTGAAGAGATATCTGCACCCCTGTGCCCATTGCAGCATTATTCTCAAAAGCCAAAATATGGAAACATCAACAGGTGAACAAATAAAGAGAACATGGTGTTCCCATGCAGTGGACTATGATTCAGCCTTCAAAGAAGGCAATCCTGCAATAGGTGACAACATGGCTGGACCTGGAAGGTGTGATGCTGAGTGAAATAAACCAGTCACAGGAAGATACGCCTTATTCCATTTCTGTGAAGTATCCAAAACAGTCAAACTTACAGAAGCAGAGGGTGGAATGGTGGTGGCCGGGGGCGAGGGGAGGACACGGGAGTTAGTAGTCAACGGCATGAAGTCTCAATTATGAAGACGGACGAGTTGCAGAGACCTGCTGTGCGACCCTGAACCTGTGGTTAATGGCACTTAAAATGTGCTAAGCAGACAGATCCCGGGTTATGTGTCCTCACGGCACATGGGAGAGGCCGCCGGAAGGGGGCAGAGTCGGAGGGAAGCCAGGCGCTGGCTTTGCGGGGGGCAAGGGAACCCGGAAGGCAGTCCCGGAAGCTGAGAGAGTGAAACCAGCCCCGCAGTTTCTGCCCAGCAAAGCCGTCTGAGACGTCTGGCCTTCACAATTAGGTGAGAATAACTATACAACAGTGATAAAAGCGTGCAAGTTTCCAGTAAGGCCGGTTTGCTTTGGAGGGAATCCATGCACCCTCCGTGCCTTTTACCTGAGCCGCTGGGGCCCTTTCTGTCCCAGGCGACACAGTGACACCCGCCCTGCCTTGCATGGCGGAGTCAACCGCCGCTGCTCCTCCTGTGCCTCCTCCTCAAATAGCATTTGGCAGCGATAATACCATGTCCATCAAGTGTCCCCAAAGTCAATAATCGTCTGTGTGCCTTTAAAACATGCACTCCTTCCTTCTTCCAAGAGAATGCTGGCTTTCGAGCAGGCTGAAAATACATGTTTTTCACTACCCCCTGTCACCCACAGATTTCTCAGCCCAGTGGGGCAGAAATGGGGATTTGTGCTGTTTGCATGTGGAGTTTGACATTAAAAAAAATCTCTGCGGCTCGTCCCCCAGGGCAGCCTGGCTTCTCTCTCCAGTGGATTAATGAGTCACTCTCACGATGCGTCACGACAGAAAGAGCCCAATGAATGAACCACCACGGTCCTCTCTGGAAAGGAGAAAATGGTGCTCACTGAGTGGGGGTGTTTATTCGGATTCACTGTTGTTGCTCCAGACGATGGGGAAGCCGGGAGACTGACGTGGGCGGGGCACCCAGCCGAATGGATGACACTTCAATATCTGAGGTTGGGATCTTGTTCTGATAGCACTCAGCAGTGGGCTGATTTCTCCTCCGCCCTGGAAACCAACCAGTCCCTGAAATGCCTGGATCTCACAGCCAGTGAGTTTCGGATGAGGGTGTCAAGTAGCTGTGTTCGACTCTGAGACATCCAGCGTGTTTCCTGCAGAAATTGTCGTTGGAAAACTGTCACCTTACAGAAGCCTCTTGTGAGGCGCTGTCTTCTGCTTTGATTGTCAACCAGAGGCTGACCCACCTGTGCTTGGCCAGAAACAACCTTGGCATTGGCGGGGTGAAAATTCTGTGTGCGGGGATATTCTGTACCCGAATGTCAACTACAGACCTTGGTGTGCTGTCACTGCAACAGAAACAGACATGGCTGCAAATACATCTCAAAGCTTCTCCAGGGAGACTCCAGCCTAACAAACTTGGACCTGGGTTTCAACCCCATAGCCACTGGATTGTGTTTTCTCTCCGAAGCTTTGAAGAAACCAAATTGTAGCCTGGAATTTGTAGGGCTCTGGGGCTGTTCCATCAGCCCTTTCAGTTGCCAGGATCTCACCTCTGCTCTTATGAGCAAGCAGAGCCTGGAAACTCTGGACCTGGGCCAGAACATCTTGGGGCAGAGTGGAATAATGGTGCTGCTGGAGGCTTTAAAACAGAAGAATGGCCCCTTAAAGACACTCAGGTTGAAGACAGACAAATCTACCACGGAAATCCAGAAGCTGTTGAAGGATGTGAAAGGAAGCAATCCACAAGTGACGACTGAATGCAATAATGCCAGAACACCCAGGTCCTCCTGTTGTGACTTCCTTTCCTGAACACCCCGAGATAACTCTCTCGCATGTCCCCAGAGGGGGCCATCTGATATCTCTAAGACATCTCATTAATGAAGACCAGAACATCAAATGTTAATTACTGGTTCAAAATGTAGAATTGAGCACTGGTTTTTCACTCTCTGGTTTCTGGTAAATTCTGCACAAGTCACATACCCATGTGATGTTAAAATGTTCTCTCTCACAAGGATAAAAAAAAAAAAAGCAAAGTGCTTTGAAAAAAAAAACAAACTGAACTTTGTTCAGTTTCCGGTTTGGAGTCACTTCTGCCTGCACCACCTAATCACATGAGACGCACAGATCGCACTGTAACACCACCGTGAGGGTAAAATGTGAATTGGATGTTCATATTTTAAAGGTTTTTTTTTTAAGTCCTCTCTTTAACAAGGTATAGATTAAAGTTAAAATGAACCAGGGAAAGCAGTCTGTTTCACAGAGCGTCCACACCGGGCAACCCCATAGGGACAGTGCTGGCGGATGCCAGATGCCTTCAAAGGAGGGGGGCGGGGGGGGGGACACACCAGGTGAGCCTACCTGGCCGTGTAACTCACGTTCTAAACGAGCAGACGGGTGAGGTTATTTCAGATAACGAGCGATTCAAAGAAAATAGAACAGTGATGAGACAGAGGCTGCTTGCAGCAGGAGCCCCCTGACCAGGGTGATGAGAAGAAGCACCCCCTGCCCCCAGAGAAGAGCAAGGATGGGAAGCACCGAGACCACGTCGGGTCTGACCGGGCACAGCTGGGACCGGAAGACAGGTGGCCCGCGGGAGGCGGCTGCAGGTCACCAGGCTTGCCCAGCACCGAGGGGCTTTGGGGTCTGTCCCAAGAGGTTGAGAGCCAGGAGGTGGTCAGTTAGCAGAGGGACATGTTTAAATTATGACTTAGAAAGATCAGTGGGGTTCCACCACAGGGACGGAGTGTAGGACACGGCAGGTTCACGGGCGGTGACGCTGTGGACCAGCCTGGGCCGAGGACGGCGAGGACACGTCAGGTGCACGTTGGATGGGGCCGAGCGGCTGCCCAGCAGAGAACGGAGGACCCCGAGGCCAGGCTGCCCTCCCCTCGGCTCTGATGAGGCTGCGACCAGTCGTCCCCCTCCCGCCGCGGGCTCCACGCTCCTGACCAGGAAGCGGCAGACCCAAGGGCCCCCCGAGCACGTCCCATCGGACAGCCGGGAGCCCTCGCGACTCTGAGTCAGGCCTCAGAGCGGCACCCCAGGCCTTTCCCCTCCTCCTCACACATCCAACCCAGCGGGCCTCCTGGGAGTCTCACACGCATGTGTCAGCCCAAGTGCATCCGTGCCAGGCGGCCTGGGGGTCAGAAGCTTGGTCAAGGGCTGGATCCCAGCCCCCAGATGGACAGGTGGGTCTCGTCCTGCAGGGGGGGCCAGCAGGCGGGGCTGCGAGTCCTCTTCTCTGGGTGGATCTGGATGCGGCCCCGCTACAGGTGCTGCCAGGCAGGGATGGTCGGCGGGGCTGCAGCCACTGCCAGCCTCTCGGCCAGTGAAGGGAGGGCGTCCTTGCGTGGTGACACAGCACAGGCGGGAGAGCTTCTCCCGGGGCCCGTCCAGCCTCTCCCTGGAGCAGCCGTCACATCTTCACCTGCTCATCCTCCGACTTTGGTCTCCCCTGCAATAAACGGGAACGACAGTGACCATCTCAGAGGCTGGCGGTAAAATTTACAGGCGTTCACATGTGGCCGTGTGGAGCCCAAGCGCTGGCAGCCCCTGCAGCCCCCTGACTGGGCCGCTCACCTGCGAGAACACCAGGTAGAGAAGAGGCTGTCGTACTTCACAGCCTCAGGGTTTTTCACATCAACGGGCCCAGAGCTGCCGGTTCATGAACCTTTGGGTTTCCCTTGTAGAAGCAGCAGCCTTGTCTGCGGCTGAGGGTTAAAATGCCTTAGTTATCTATTTTACGTTTGGTAGTGTATATATACACTACCAAACGTAAAATAAATAGCTAGTGGGAAGCAGCCGCAGAGCACAGGGAGATCAGCTTGGTGCTTTGTGACCACCTAGAGGGGTGGGATAGGGAGGGTGGGAGGGAGATGCAAGAGGGAGGGGATATGGGGATATATGTATATGTATAGCTGATTCACTTTGTTATACAGCAGAAACTAACACACCATTGTAAAGCAATTATACTCCAATAAAGATGTTAAAAAAAAAAGCCTTAGTTGACGTTCTACTCGGGGTCCAGATGCCCCAAAGCAAGGCTGTCATCCTCATAGATCGGGTGAGCCATGAGCAGGTAGGAAAATGACGTGCTTGGCGTGTCTGCCACTGTCAAGAAGGTTCGGTGGGAAAGAAAAAAGCCATGAATGCCTCATCAGTACTTGTGGAGAGAAGATAACCTAGAGACTGATGATCGGTCCCGGGTCCGAGGAGGAGATTTATGTAATTCAAATGGAGAACCCATGGGACTTGGCGTTCCCTGTAACTTGGGTGACACCTTCTTTCCCAGCTGGAATGTGTGCTCACTGGTTCCCACGCTGTGCTGGCCACTTGTCTGCAGCAGGGACGTGGGCTGGGGGCTGCATGCACTTTGGCCCCTGGCTGACCCGCCCTCAGTCACCCTGCAGACTGCACGTGGCACCAGCCCTTCCGGTTCCCCTGCTGTGTCACCCACTGTCACTATGCTTCCTTCGGCGAATCAGGATTTCTCAGGAGGTCAGAGAGGCTGTCCTTCTCTCTGCTTGGTTCCCTGAGTGCTGTGTTCCCGTCTCCCTGTGTCAGGGCTGTGAGGGCAGCAGCCACGACCTTGCTGGGAGCCTCTTGCCCTTTGTCCTTTGCCCTGGGCGGTGCCTCAGTGCCTCGGCCCGGAAGCCTCGCCCAGCAGGTCTCACTTACACCAGTGGGCTTCCCGAGGCCTCTGGGGGTCACCCTTGTTAGTGGGCGATGGCTGGCAGTCCTAGCCCTGGACTGGTCACCACCAGGATGCTGTGGCCTGCGCGGGACCAAGCACCCCCCGAGAGGTCCCCAGATCCTCACCTTCTGGGACTCAGCCCCAACTCTTAAGGCTCGGGGGCCGGTGGAGCTGGGCAGTGTCAGCGAGGCCAGTGGGGAGCTTGGCACCGGGCCGCCAGGCGGTGTGTGTGCTGGCCAGCCTTGGCAGGAGGTCCTGGAGGAGAGTGTGGCACCAGCAGGACAGGGCAACTCCTTCTCGTCCTAAGGAAGGACGTCGGTCGTTCTCAAATGACTTGTTCCTGAGGAAGACAGTGTCACCACCGGCGGCAAAGCCTGGGCTGTGGGGAGTGAGTGCTGACTTACTGGTTGATTGAGTGGCTGTGAGTCTGTACGTGTCCCTAGGTCTGCAGTGGGCCTCTTGTAGACAGCATACGTACGGGTCTTGTTCTTGTGTCCATTCAGCCAGTCTGTGTCTTTTGGCTGGAGCATTTAATCCATTTACATTTAAGGTAATTAGCGATATGTATGTTCCTATTGCCATTTTCTTAATTGTTTTGGGTTTGTTTTTGTAGGTCTTTTTTCTTCCCTTCCTCTTTTGTTCGCTTCTCTTGTGTTTCTTGCCTAGAGAAGTTCCTTTAGCGTTTGTCGCAAAGCTGGTTTGCTGGTGCTAAATTCTCTTAGCTTTTGCTTGTCTGTAAAGCTTCTGATTTCTCCATCAGGTCCGAATGAGGGCTGGACAGAGTATTGTCCGCTGTAGGCAGTGGCTCTGAGTCTTAACCTGGGGGGAGGGGAGCCGGCGGTCCCTGTGATGAAAGCTATGGTCTCTCGTAGGGAAATGCACAGACAAAACTCTCCATACAGTCTTGGCAGTTACAGGAATCCCTGAAGTTCACCCCTGAGTCTCCTGGGGAGTCGTGACACCCTCCTGTCCCCCAGATGAAGTCCCTCGGGCCCAGGGTGGGATGGGGGTTTAGTTTCCCGCGGTTCTGAGCTCACCGCACAGAGTGAGAGGGCCGCCCTGCCCCCCGGACTCCCCTGCTCCAAGCGGTGGGGACTCAGAACGCAGCGCAGGGATCACAGGCCTGCCCAGTGCTCCCCGGGGGCTGAGGCCACCGGGCTCTGCCTGGCACTTGGGCGCTTGTGCACCGGCCGCCTCAGGGAGGAGCTGGGGGGAGGGGGAACACCTGCAGGCAGGGGACGCCCGGGTGGGCAGCTGGGCACCTGCTGCGAACCCAGGGAAGCCTGCTGTGCGGTGGAGAAACACCCGTCAGCGCAGACCCGGGAACCCGTCCTGTCCGGTCACCCGTGGCACCCGAGAGGCACCCAGTCACCCTGCGAAGGGCTCTACCAGGGCTCTGCGGACGCCCTCCAAAGCCTCTGCTTCCCACGGCAGCTGTGCTCCCGGCCGCCACTTCCTGTGCTCCGTGTTAGGAGCTGGTCGGTGGGCCCCTCACACCACCCAGCGGGGGTCTGCACATGGGCCGGCCCCTCCCACGAGGCCGAGGGGTGGGGGCAGCAGGTGGGACACGGCTCCATGGAGGAGCCGGGCAGCTGTCATCATGTGACCCAGGGGACCCCCCCCCCCCCGCACCGCACGGGCGGGAACACCCCTCCCCCAAGGGACACCTCCACACTTCTTTTGGAAGCTCCTCTCACCTGGGCCCCTGTGCTGGGGATGGGGGAGGAGCGGCCCGTGCTCCACGGAGAGCAGCTGGGGAAGAAGTGAGAGGGGAGCGCTGCTTCCAGCTCGGCTCCGGGTGCGGCTACCTGGGGAGTTCAGACAGAACCCAGCCCCTCCCTGGCTCTGGGGCCCGGGCGGCCAGGTGTGGCCAGGTGTGGCCAGGTGTGGCCAGGTGTGGCGTCTCACCACCTCAGTCACAGAGACACTGGTGTCTCGGGCCTGGAAACCTTTCTAGGGAGACGGTGGGGCTGAGCTTTTGCAGGACAATGACAGGCAGGGCTGTCACGTGCTTTGTGATTCTGCTTGTGTTATTTCAAAGAGGTTTCAGCTGGGAAAGGTGCCCGAGGAGAAAGGTACCACCACTCTGCTGGTGAGGGGGGTCCTACAACCCACAGCAGATTTCTTTTTTTTTTTCAGGCTGGGTGTTTTTCATGCTCCTTGGGCTACTTTGGAATAAATAACATGATAAAAAAAATACAAAATGCATCAGGCGCCGACTTTTCCTTTTCTGGTTTTCCTGTGTGTTAATATCAGCAATGAAGAAGTGAAATCCCAGCACATGAACGGAGCCGACGCAGAGCTGAGTGACAGCCCTGTGGTAACTGTCCCCTGTCACTCACCGGGCCGGGAGGGGTTCCTATCTTCATACTCACCCCAAAGCAGCGCGGCTTCACAGAATACGGACCACACAATGGCTCCTCGGGGGAGACAGCTCCCCGCCACCGCAGGCGTGTAATCTGTCCCCCTGGTGCCCCAGCACCTACAGGCAGCTTGAGCAGCTGGGTCTGGGTGGGGTGGCAGGGACCCCGGGGTGGAGCTGGGGTGGGAGGGGAGGGGGCTCTGAGAGCAGGGAGGTGCGAGCTCCCTTGGTTACGAGACCCGGGGCCACGAAGCCCAGAATAGCCCCGAGACACCGCCCGACGTGCCCTCCCTGCAGACTGTGCCATAGACATGCCAGCCCCGAAGATGGGGGAGCTGCGTCTGGGGCCCCCTCCTCTGCCTGGCTCTGTCCCGGTAGTCGTGGGCGCCACAGGCCTGGAGGATGTCGGGGCACCCGGGGTGGCTCAGAAACTCCCAGAGCCTTGATCTTGGGCCTGGTTGCCAGGCAGCAAGGCTGTGGCCGTGGAGCCAGGAGAGGCAGATGAGCTTCCCCATCTCCAGTGGGAGGGGCCCCGCTTCCGCCCCTGCAGGAAGGAGGGGGGCGAGGGGGTGGACCCCCTGCACGCACCGTGGCCCGGGCTGCACAGGGGTGCCCTTTCTCCTCCAAGCCGTGCTGCCAGATAGGTTCCGTCAACCCCAGGCACAGGTGAGGACGCCGAGGCCCCGAGAGATTGGGTACATTTCTGAGGATTAAGTGGCTGGAAGCGCTGACACCAGGGCTGGAGCCAAGGCCTGTCCGCCTCCGACGTCGACCCGCGGCCTCCAAGGGGCCTTCGGGGGCCAAGCCATTCCCCAAGCACCGCCCTCCACAACCAGCCCCGGGTGTATGCGGGAAGGTGCCACATTTATCTCTCTGCGCCCCTCGCGATGCTCCTGGCCCACGGTGGGCAGTCTTAAAGGCTCTAGAATAAACGACAAGCAAATTCACGAAGAGCAAGATGGAGAAACAAACAAGCCAACAGAGGCCAAGCAGCCCGGCGCAGGGCGGGGGATAAGGACAGCATCTGTGGTCACATGCATTCTCAGACACCCTGGTGGGTTCAGGCTAGGCATCCGGACAAAGGCCACCTTGGGGGGGAGGCGAGTGTGTGGCCTCCGTGGGACGGCGGGAGGCCTGCCGGCCAAGATGGGGCCGTGGACCTGCTCCTGGGCTCAGATGCCAGGGCCCAGCGACCCCGCAGTGACGGTGTGTCCTCGAGGCTGGGGCTGCTGACAGCACGTGAGACCCCATGGAAGCCACGGCTCGGTCTCCGAGCAGGACAGCGGTCTCTTGCTTCTCCTAGCTCAGGGGGGCTTATGGGAATCTCACGGGTATCCAACTTCACGCACCCCTCCCATCACCTCCCCAAGAGAAACTGAAACGGAGGTGTCAGATGTAGGACCCTCGGAGCCCTGCCTGTCCCAAATTTCTGTGATGCTGTGATTTTCATACACTTGAACGATTCAAGAGTGAAATTCTGCCTGCAGAAACACAAGTATCTGCAGCGCTAGCACAAAAGGGGAGCCCGGGGAGCCCCCAAATGGAAACATCACCACCGTCATCTCTGAGCTGGAGACTGAGGTCTGCAGTCTCACATAAAGTACCAGTTAAACTTCTCCAGAAAACCTTGCAGTTTTTGTTAATATATGACATTCACTTGCAGTAAACACAGTGCTTGGCTGTGCAAATGTAACTGCAGACGTGCAGCTGGGCGCTGTCCCCAAGGCCCCAGAGAGCAGCTCACAGGCACACCCCACCTCCACCCAGCACGGCACAAAGGGCTTCCATTAATTTGAGCCAAAAATCACCCTACAAGATATATAGAAACTTCATCTCATTTATTTAAGCTCATCACTGTTGATTAATCCCAAACCGAAGTCCCTCCGCTCTGCTTTAGAAAGAAGTGATGGGTTTTAAAACTGCATCAGTGGCCGCGTGAGCATGACAGAGAAATTGATCCTCTGCGGTTAAAACGGAGTGTTCATTGATTTCTTACGTTAAATCACCAGCAGTGCTTTAAAATGTAAAGCTCACGGGTAAGAAGTGCCCAAGCTCCTGCAGTCATTGGAAAGCACAGGCTCCCTGCCCCGCAGATCTCCCGGTGGGAAGTCACACCTCCCAGGGCCCCGCACACCTGAGGCCGAACATCCGGATGCGGGAGCAGAGAGGGCTCCGGCGGGCTTGGCAGGCCGAGGGGCAAGCTTCATTCATTCACTTCAGTGCTGCTTTGTGAGCACCTGGCATTCCCCAGGTCCTCCTGGTGGGCTTGAAGGAGCACAGAGATCTCATAGCCACCCTGGATGCTCGGGGAGCCGTGCCGTGGCCGGACCCCTTCTCCAGCCCCCAGGATCCCCGGCTGTGCTGAAGTTCAGACCTGGCCTGGCACGGGCACATGGTCTGCTCCTGGTCCACATGCAGCCCCCTCTCCTTCTCCCCCCACAGACAGCCCGGGAGAGGGAGCACCTCTGTAGGGGGAGGTTAAGGCCCTGGCCGGGGGCTGGCCTGGGATGGCGACTCAGTCCCCCCCTACCCCACGGTACCTCTGAGCCTCTCCCTCGGTGTGTGGGCTCCGCTCTGAGCCTCAGGAAAGCAGAGAATGTGGGCCGTGCTCGGCTGCCTGCCCGGGGGACGGGTGGGAGGTGAGGCCACAGTGCAGAGCAGGTAGCCTGCAGGAGCCCCAGACGGGGAGGGGGCCCGGGGGGGGTGCCCTTGCCCACTTTGACTGTGGGACGTGGAACAAGGCAAGTGTGGGCAGGCGGGCGGCAGGTGAGGGCACGCTTGGGTGCAAGGCCTGTTTCAAAGGTCAGGTCTCCGAGAAAGGTGATCTGGCAACAGAAAGCTCCTAGAATAATAATCTGGGTTTCCAGCAAAACCAAGAATTGTTGAAGTTCTGAGCAAGGTTACAGCTAACACCCTTTTCGTCGCCAAATTAACTTAAAAGCCAAGAAGGTCTTGGTTGAAAGGCTGTATATCTGAAAAGAAAGAAAGCCCAAGGGGTGGTTCCAGCTCTTCTTGTCCCTGTGAGCTGGGGTCAGTGTGAAACTCAGGTTTGGAGGAAGTAGGAGAAAGTGTTTGTGGAATCATGGCCCCTGAGCCCAGCAGGCAGACGCCTGGGACCCGAGGGAGGGGCCACCTGCCCTGCGCCCGACCCGACGCGCCCTTGGGGCCAGCGCCCCCCAGGCTACTGCGTCCACGCGCGTCCTGGCCTTGAAGCCACACTCGGTGCCACCTCGGCTGTTCCGCGAAGGCAGGCAGTGTCTCTGCACACACGGCCACCTCCCCCGAGTGGGACCTGCCATCCACACCGCTCACACCACTCGTTTACCTGAGCCAGGTGAGCACTTGTCCTTTTCAGCTTCTCTGTGGCTCAAAAACTATCAAAAAGCACAAACAGAAGGAGAAAATGAGCACACCTTTCACCCTTCCTCACGGTCAGACTCCACGGAGTGTGTGAAGCTCTGAGGGTCTTACCCGGTGACCCCTGCCCACTGCAGCCCCCGGAAGCAAACACTGGGATGTGTGTCTGGGTTCCCTCCGTGCATACAGTGCTCAAATACATGGGTTTGGGTCATTGTTTCTTGTTAGATTTTGTTGTTTTGTTTTCAAAAGTGAGATTGGGCGTTGGCTGTTGTTCCATGATTCGCTTAAAAGACTTACCAACAAGCAATCACTTATGGATCTTTCCCAGTGAGAGCCTAGAGACACATCTCCTTTTTAAGAACGAAACATTGAAATACTCTCAGTGATGGCTTGTTTCCTATTTGTTTATTTGCTGTTGCAGGCAATGCTGAAGTTACTATTCTTGTACAAATATAGGCATCTGTGCTATAAGTTTTGTAAATTAGATTACAAGAAATGGGATTTTTTTGCTCATAGAGTATGTGCATTTTTATTGCCAAATTACCCTCCAAAAGGGCTTTACCAATTTATACACATAATAGAAGTATACGGGAAAAAAAGGTATTATCAAGCTTTTTAACTTGTGCCAGTGCGGTAGGCAAAATATTGTTTAGTGTTTATTTTGTAATTATTACAAAGTTGAGCGTCTTTTCACACACTAATTTCCCCTTCGTGTCTTCTACAATTTACTCGATCATAATCGATGCTCATTTTTCTTTTATTGTTTTCTTTACTGATTTGTAGAAGCCATTTGCACATTGGAAACAGTACTCTTTTAAGACTTACGGATTTGTAAGAATAGCTTAGGTTGTGTGACAGTCGAGCCCCCAGATAAGTATTTTACACTTCTTTCTAATTGCTTTGTAGTTCATTGTTTTTTACATTTAGATTTTGAGCCATCTAATTTTTCACGTGGAACGTGGTAGGAATCTCACTTTATTTTCTTACAAAAGGATACTTCATTTTCCCAATTGTATTTATTGGATAATTCCTTCATTACCCAGTGGTGTGAAATGCCACCTTTATCACTAAATTCCCTGGTGTGATCAGCTCTGTTTCTGGACAATCTGTTTTATTCCACCGATCCAGATGCTGGTTCTTACGCCGGCAGGATGCCACCCCAGTATTTGATTATGTATTGTAATATCTGCAGAGCACGTCGTTCATTCTCCCCCTCAATTTCTTGGCTGTTCCTAAACGTTTATTCTTCTAAGACCTGAACCCAAATGATCTCTCAGAACCAGCTTATCAAGTCACACACAAGACTCACCTGATCAGGATTCTCATCACGAATGTATTAAAATTATATGTTCTCTGTAATGACTGGCTTTTCACCACTGAGAGTCTTTCAGTCCAGCAGTGTAATTAATTTTTCCATTTTTGAAGGATTTGCTTCAAGTGTTTCAGCAAAGCTTTGTGTTTTCTTCATAGACAACCCACCTTGCCTGGGTTTCTCTGGTTGCTGTTATTGTGGGTGAGACTTTTCCCCAGTTCGGTTTCTTCCTGAACAGAGCGGCAAAGAGACGCGCTTGACTGGATGTCACCTCGTCCACTGGTCACGCTGATTCCCGTCAGCACCAGCATGTCTGGTGGGGTCTTTGGGGCTCTCCGGATGCCCAGTTGTATCTCCCCAAATAGTCACTTCGTAGTTTTCAGTGTTCATGTGAGTGTCATCATACGGCAATGGCTTGAACCTGTGAGTGGCACATGCAGTGCCCACTTGTGACGCCCACTCGTGGCCCCCGAGGCCCCACGGCCCCGCGCCGGCTTCCCGGTTACACCCCAAGTCACGGGAGGCAGGAACTGCTTCCCCGCCCCTCCACCCCAACTCTGTGTGGTGCCATCTGGTTCTAAGCGCCTGAGAGCCGTGTAGCCGTGTAATTTCTGAGCGTCACAGGTAAGATTACCGCTGCCAGAAAGCCTGGAAAGTGCTCGAACCCCTGGACCCTCGAGGCTGCCCGTGGAGCGCAGTGGTGTTGGCTGAACCCTGACTCTGCAGGCACCCATGTCGTGAGCTCAGCCTGTTCCGGCGGCCGTGGGAAGACAGACTGGAGGCGGCCGTGGGGTCAGCGTGGCAGACGTCCAGGGTGGACTGAGGGCGAGGCAGCGGGAGAGGAGGAGGGGCCGGGCTTGAGGGTCCTCAGGGGACCCAGCAGGACTCAGAGGAGGATCAGAGTGTGGGGTAAAGTCAAGGCAGGACGGGAGGACAGGGGACCCTGAGGGAGGGGCTGGCGGGGGGCTGGCGGGGCTGATGTGCCCGCTGTGGACCGGGTCCAGCTGGTCATCCACATGGGGCTCAGGTCACCTGGGTCTGAGCATGAGGGTGGCAAAGTCACCTGCCCGGAGAGCCGGGGGAGGTTGGTGGAAGGTGGGTGACAGGCCTGGGAGTGTCAGAAAGGAAGGAGGTAGGGAAGGACCTCCAGGAGGTGGCGGGAGGCGAAGTCAGGCTCTGCTCAGAGCAGCCCAGGCTGGTGACATGGACGCGCAGCCTACATGCAGAGACATGGGACCGGGGACACGGGGACACGGGCCGCAGCACTTGGGCCGTTGATTCATTTGAACCTTGGTCCCCGAGGACCCAATCCTTCTGGTCACCAGGGTTTCGGTTTCAATCTGATCCCAGAGGCTTTGGGTCCTGAATTCTGCCACAAGCGTGCCAGCTCTCCTGAGGGTAGAAGGCAACCCAAATGCTAAAACCCCCTAGTCCAGCCTCCTCGGGCCAAGGAGGGGCCTGGGAAACAGACCCTCCATCTCAGTGCCGTCCGGGGACCGGTCAGCCCCCCTCCATCCTGTTGGGGGCCGTGCACTTGCTCCTCAGAAGAATTTTTATGGTTCACCTCCCAGGAGAGGGGCCACGTCTGAAGGCTGTGGAGAACTAGGTCTGGCAGTCGTTTCTGTTATTGTAAAGGTGTCGTTCAGAGGCAATAAAATCAGTCCCAGGACCATCTGACTTTGTGATGTCACCAAAGAGGGTCAGTTAGCCAGAAACTGGTGATTTTCCCCCCACGAAATGTAAGCGTTACTGAGAAGATGCTGACCTAGAGTTTCCATCACACTTTGCAGGTTCAACAATTTTCCTAAATCCCACAATTTTCACACATGTGTTAGCTCCTGCTGCGACTCTTTGGGGTAAGAAAGCTGGGGAAACAGAGGCAGGAACAAAGCAGGCCTCGTGTGGGACGGGATGAGGCTGTCTGTGCGTCTGTGGAAGAAGGAAGAGGGTTCTTCTCTCTTGAGTGAGGGCAGGTGCCACAGCAGCCCTTGTGTGACCGTGGGCCGACAGGTGACAGGGCCAGCGAGGCTGCGTCCCCGCCCTCCACCTGGAGCCTGTGTCCCACTGTGCTTGAAACTGCACTAGGGCGTCTTCCCTGCACGTGGCTACGTAGGGTTCCGCAGGCGGGACCTTCAGAGCTTTGGCAACTGCAGTGCCAGGCCCGTGCTGGGCTCCTTTCTGAACCAGAGCCAGCTCTGGAGGGCAGAGTGGATGGTACCTTCATCTCGCCCAGCTGCTGGGAGGTTAGCGCTGTTTCTCCTGCCACTCCTGCCTTTCTCCTGCCGGAACTGGGTTTGAGTTTGGAGACTGAGGTGGGACAGAGAGGAAGGGGGTCCAGGGCACCCAAGACAACATCCGTCGCCGGGACCACCAGAGGGACCTGGGTGCCCTCCTGAGCCTGGTGCCAGGGGGTGGGGGCTGCCCCCCCAGGACCTCTGGACCCCGGCGCAGCTCCCTCAGGCCACTGCTGGCCATGTGACACTGGAGAAATAAGGTCACCACGGGGTGTGTTGTCCCTCTGCTGTGCGTCCAGCACCTCCTGTGGGTCAAGCATGATGGAACCAGTCAGGCCAGGGTTCCAGGTGCAAGGGATCCGCAGATAATTTTAAAATGGATAGATTAGGAAAGAGCTCCTTGACAATTCAGTCAGATTTCTGAGCAATCAGATACCTGAATCCAGAGGAAGCGGCTAAAATGTCGAAAGTGGGACTGAGACGTGGAGCAGGCGGGGCGTCAGATGTAGCTGCCGTCACAACCTTTCCGACCTTGGACTCTGTGCGTCAAGTCACTTTAACAGCAATGTGGCCAAGTACGCCCACGCTCCGGGCTGTGCCCCTGGGGCCCCCGTACCAGCCCCCAAGGGCAGGTGCCTCGCCTGGTCTTGGCCGTCAGGCCCTGGGGGCTTGGTCGTGGCCTTACAGGCTCGAGCCAGGCCTGGGGGAGGTGGGTGGGCACTAGAGGGCCCACCCTCTCTGGTCACTGGAATGGGGTGCAGCCCTCCCCCGATGCCAGAACCCCACATGCCCTGCGCCCACTGCAAGCTCCAGGGGAAGGAAGACGCTTGATTTCTTCTCTGAGAGACTCACCAATCCCTCCTTCTCTTCTTGGAAGGTGAAGGATACTGGGCTCTTGGACCCTTTGTCCATCTCCTGGTTGCAGTGTTTTGCTCCAGGAAAAGCAGGTCATCACGTGGGGATCGCCATTGTTCCCAGATCACTCCTACCCTACTTGAGTTTCCTTATTAAAGTTATATTTTCTATTAAAAACAAAACCCAGTGGGCACCCGAGCCATGCAGCTCTCGGGCTCAGGCTGCTCTATCCGTGCCCCGTGGGAAGCCAACCTCACGCTCGGCCAGCAACAGGACACCAGGACCATGGCGGCAACATTTATATGATTATCTTTACCTTCAGAGGCTGGACTCCTCCCCACCATGGAGGAGCTGACACTCAGCCTCTCCCCCAGAAGGGCTCCCACGCTGACTGAGGATGTGCCCCAGGCAGGGGTGGGAGGGACAGTCCTGCAGCTCAAGCCCCGCTGGGCTGCACCCCGCAGGCCTGCGGGCCCTGCCGTCACCTCGAGACCCAAGACAGAGCCCGGGGGCAGCGGCAGGGAAAACAGTGGTTTGTTGGATGGGGATCTTATGCGTTAGAGGCAAAGGGTTCCGGAATAACACCCCCAGCCACCGTGGACAGCAGGCAGGACAGGGCAGCAATCTCAGCTGCTCAGGGGAGAGGGAGGCCGCTTACAGGGGAGTTGATGTCAGTTACCAGGGAAACCAGCAGCTGGGTAGGTCCCTCCCCGCCCTCAGGTTAACCATCACCCCGAGGGCAGATGTTTCCCTTAGCAGGTGGAGCTGTTCTGGCCTGAGGATCAGAACAGTCACTAGCTGGTCAGGGGGCCAGGGGCCGGCCAGGCACAGTCATGAGTGGGGCGTCAGTGAGGCGGGGACGTACAGAGAGTGAGAGGGCAGCCGTTCCGAGCGGCCCGACCACACGCCTGCCCTCCTGGCTGCTCCAGGAGATGTGCCACTCCTCGGCTTCACTTCTTACTTGGACAAAAACAGGGCAGTGACTCAGGGGCCTGGAGCCGAGACAAGATGTGAACAGACTCCAAAGGCTGTGGTCCGAAAGCAGAATCTTACGCCGTCTTCCAGGAATCACACAGGAAAGCTGGTCCAGGTCGGCTGTCGGAAGAGAAGCCAAGGTCTGAACCGAGGTTGCACGTGATAGCGTGAGCCGCGGTCCATGAGGTTGTTCAGCTCGTCCCAGAGCCTTACTTTAGACGGTGACTTTTCAGCTTTAGTGTGGATCTGGTGGATACCGTAAGCTCTGAATTAGTGGAGCTCCTATTAATAAGATTATTTTACACTGAATTAAACAAACACGGTGTGGTACTCAGTCGTAACACCAGCTCAGATACGCGTGATGAGCCCTTCTTGTCGAGGGTGCTGGGAGGGTCCCATGTGTCCTATTGGAAGTTCCCACCATAACACGTCCTAGTAACATAATCACGTAAATCACAGCAAACCGAGAGCTCTGACGGCCCCATCCCAGGCGAACAGCATTGGGTGCACTGGGGTCCCTTAGCGAAGGAGCCAGTTTATTCCACCACCTGACACCTCTTCTCTTTAAGGAAAGGAAACGAAGCTTTTATCGCCCGCTTTCCTGATGCCTGTCTCTGCACGTGACATTTGTGTGCCAGAAGGAAATGCTGGACGTTGATGAGAATTTGTGCGATCGTCATTTTCCGAATCAGGTCTTTGAGGGCGGACGCTGGTTTCCCTCTTTGAGGGACAGCTGGGACCAGTGGGGACCTTGCACACGTATGGGTCTGTAGCTGGTCTCTGCTGTCTCTGTTGAGGTTGTAGAGCGCGCACCCGGACGTCTGACCTCGCAGGGCGGCCCCAGCAGCTCCGTGCCTGGATGGCCGTGTTCCCGCAGGGGAGGCGCTACGCCTCTTTCCTCTTCGCGCTGACACCTCCCTCTTTTCAAATGCCGGCTCCAAACAGGGCTGAGGGATGCCTCCTGCTCTTAGCAGGTCACCGATGAGTCTGCAAATCCCGCCCCCAAGGGCATCGTGAGCCTGCTGACCTCCTATGGACACGGCAGCTGGAGGACGACTTTGTTCCTGGAAAGCTATCCTTTTTAGACATAATATTGATCATTTTAATTAATAGTAATTTCAACAAAGCTGATCCTCACTTATAACCCAGCTTCCCTCAGTTCTCGATGGGCAAGAGAACCAGTGACCATCAGTACATTTGTCTGAGGAGAACCTCTGGGGATACGGAACCCAGACCCACCCGTTCCCCTCCGCCGCACGCCTCTCCCTTGCTGCAGAGCCCAGGAAGCCTCCTGTCCGACGCCGACATAGACGCGGAGCCCAGCCCCCGACTCAGCACCTGTGGCGGCAGCGCCAGGTGGGGAAGATCAGAAAGTCACGTGAGCCAGGCCGTCCACCACCGGTGCCCGTAGACGCTTTGTTGGGCGTGGATCAGGGTGATGACTTCAAGGTGTTTACTGTTAACGTTCGAGCGTCTTTGCTTAAGCGACGCACGTCGCTCATTTTTAACAACCACGGGGAATTAAATCAGCAGGTTAATGACCCACAGGCTGGTCGATCTCAGGTGTGAATTCGGGGGGTGGGGGGGTGGGCCCAGTTGGTCGGTCAATTAGGCCGAAGTCTTCATCTGCTGTGACCCAGGAAATACTGTGCGTCAGGCCACTCCAGGTGGCCTGTGGCTCAGAACATACACCTGGCCGGCTTCCTAGCCCCACACATCTTGCTGTTCAGAGTCGAGGGCTTGTCTTTGGCTTTCTGAGGCCCCAGGAGTAGCGCCGGCAGCAGGTTCTCGCCCCTCGGCTGTGAGGGTCGCTGAAAGAGCAGGCTCCCGGGTCAGTGAAGGCGGGTCCTCACTGGGGGTGGTCCCCCTGCCCTAGCAGGATGGGAACGTGCCACGTCACGTGGTGGGCCCGCGAGGAGGGTTATTCTAGCCGCCTGCAGGCCCCCAAAGAAACCCGGCCCTCCCTGACTGGTCAGCTGAGGAACAGTGCTTTGTGCGGACACCAGCCTGCACTCTTCTGTCCTGGGCTGCCCCCGAGGGGCACGAGACCCACTGAATGCCGGGCACACCCTCGTCAGCAGGAGCCGGGAACCCAGGGCTCGACCTCCCATATCAAGGAGTCACCTACCCTCCAGGAATATCAGCCACTATCTGGCATTTTCGACGTAGCATTGCTACCTAAACTCAAGAGGTGTCCTAATCAAGTTGGAGCCACGGTTATATTTCAGGCTTGCATACTGGTGACCAAAAAAAGAAAGTTTTGCGTTCAAGTGGCATTTGTTTAAGGGGCCCAAAACCCCAGGGAGGGGCCGTCCGAGGCCCTGACGAGGCAGGTGGACATTTTCCTCCAACACAGCATTGCTTCAAGCTGGGGCTTTGTGTGAGCGATTCGGTCCGTTTCCGGGCGAGGTGGGAGTTGAGTGCAGCAGACTGACTGGAAGCTGGTCCAGTGGACTGGCTGTTGCTTGCCTGGTTCACAGGAGGAACAGCAGCATAAAAGCACTGAGTTGTTGGTTCCCGGAGGGACTCCGAGACCCACGTTCCAGTGTAGGTTCTAACCTGCCCTCTGGAGCCAAACGGGGAGGTTTGGTTTTGACATTTTGGTTGCTTGCCTCGTCCGTCCTTCACGAGGTCATCAGAACGTGGGTCACCTTGGATGCTGTGGATTTCACCCGAGTTTGCTTCGTTCCCTTTAAGCTTTTGTTCCGTGACTTTTAATTCCTTAGGTGGTCCTTGTCGGAGTTGATTTTTACTCTAATTTGGTTTGAATTTGGGTGTTCTGTTCCGTGCTGTGATGATTTGTCTAGAGGTACTTTAACACTGTAAAAGTCAATTGTGTATCAATATTATTGATCAAAACATTTTCCTTGGTGGTGGTTGAAAAGAACTAACTTTCAGGTAGACACTGCATTCTGCTTTTCCTTTACATCCAAAGCTAAAGGGGAAAGTAAAGAACAGTAAGCAAATTTCCACTTACGTTTCAAGATCTAATGTTGGGTATCGCATATGAATTGATTATCAGAGATTACTGTCCCTTGTAAGCGAAGCTGTGTTTCACACGGGGATGCAAGCGCAGGCAGTCGTGTCCCAGGAAGAGAAGGGCTGGCCGGGCCCGAAACGCAGGTCGGGATGCTGTTTTCGGTCTGAACCTGTGGGCCATGGGCCTGGTCACTAAGGGAGCTTCCTGCCAGTGCTTCCCAAGAGGCAGGACCAGCTGGGAAGGCCCTGCTTTGCTGACCCATTCGCCAGTTTGGGGCATGACTCACCTGGGACATGGGGAGCCTGCAGAGGGGCAGTGGCCCCTGCCAGGAAATCCCACGATGCCTCCCATCATGTTTGTGATGCTGCTGTTTCCAACAAGGATTCACGGATCTGTTTGCTCTTGAAGGAAGGCAGCCATCCTCTCCGGTGTGCTGTGTGTGGAGAGAGATGGAGGGGAAAATAGTGGGAGGAGAAGGGGAAGGAGGGGCCTCATCCAGGCCTCGGGTGTCGGACCTTCCTCCGGCAGGACTGTCCTCCGGATGCTCCAGGGGGGAGGTGGCCCTGGCAGCCCCCCTCTCATTTCCTAAGAGCTGGCCGTCGGGTTCTCCTCTAGGAGGCCCCACGCCCTCCCCTTGCTTCCGGCCCTGGGCCTGGGCTTCTTCTCAAAGATGGAGTCAGACTACACAACCTCTCTTTCCTTTATCTTGAACGTTTTTATTTCTTCAGGCTCTTCCCTTCCATCTTTAAAGAATTCTTTCAGACGAGGGATGGGGGGCTTCCAACGAGTGCGTTGACCGCAGCGGGTGAGGAGGGTCAGCCGGGAGCTGCCCCCACTGGGAAGTTTCTGGGGAAGGGGGTCGCAGTCTCTCAGGACCACCCGCAGGCACTTATTCGTCACAGATGGAGGAGGGACCCTTGACAGCGGGGTCCGATGGACAACACCCAGCCCCCTAAGCTGGTGCAGTGGGGGTCATGGGACACCCTGTGTATAATAGTCTTGCTGAAGATTTTTAACATGAACCCAGTAATGAGGAAACAGGCAGACAAACCCAAATGACTGTTTTCACACTAGACATTCCTGAGTGCCCCGAGGGTCGGGGGAGGGGGGTGTCCCTGGGTCCTTTCCTTCCCTTTCCCAGGGCAGGAATTTCCCAGGCACCAGCAGAGAAGGGCCAGCTCGTGAATGCTCATAGAAGGTTCCAGACACAGCAGAGTGAGGACTCCAAATGACCTTTAAAAATCTTCACAAACACCCTTGAAGTGGTCCCTCTCCATTCGTGTTTACAAATGAGGAGGGGTGTGTATGTGTGTAAATAGGGAAGAAACCTAGAAAAAAATGTACAAAAATATCCATAGTGATAAGTAGCTTATTTTCATTATACCTTTCTGTATTTTTCAGTTTTTCTTTTTCAATCAAAAAGAAATAGCTTATTTTGAAAGCCATGTTCAGTAGCCTTACTTGGCAGCTGTGTGGCGCTTGTGTGCAGATCCCAGCTGCCGGGGCGAGACCACCCTTCCCCCAGGAGGGCGCGTGGCTTGGGGCTGCCGACCGCTGGCGCCCAGCGCTCCGCCCAGTGAGTCTGCACATACATCCAAAGAGAAGCGCCTGCCTCTTACAAAACGTGAGCTGGAAGCTCCTGGACAGCGCGTCATGGTGACCCCAGGTTGTGGAACTGGAGAGCTCAAGATGCCCCCAGGACACGCCCGTGGTCGGTGCCTGGAGGGGGTGGCTGAGCTCAGGTCCGCCTGCGTGCCCCCTCCTCCCCTCGTGGTTGCATCTTCCTCTGAAGTTCTGCTTTTATTCAGGTTCTTCCAGCAAAACCTTCCCCAGACCCTCCATCTCTCTCAAGTGCCAGCAAGTAATCTCATCAGGTGCCTCACAGAGGAGCGGTTGTGTTTAGGTATCAGACCCTTAAGCTGAGCAAACGTGACATGTTCTAAGCATTTATCAAGCTGGGGACCCCCTTCGTGAAGAAGGCACAAGAGGGGCAGGAGACGTCCAGTGATATTAAAAGGCACCGTGGTGGCTTTTCAGTGGCAGCTCAGCTCACCTTGAGGGAAAAGGGTTTGCTCTGTGGTGGGAGGTGAAGGAAACGGGGCTTTTGCTGAAATAAAGCTCAAGCCAAAGTGCATGGACGCCTGCTAACCTTTGACCCTGACTTGACTGGGTCTCCACACTGTCTCCTGCTCTCAGCTCCAAGAGCCTCCACCCGGCACCCCTGCACACGGGTCTGTCCCCGTGCCGGGAGCTGGGCTCTCAGGGGGAGGACGCCCAGGAAGACAGGACACTGTGTGTCTGCCGAGCCCAGGCTATGCCCCCAGGAGCTGCTCGAAGGCTCCTTGCCACCAGTGCATCCAGGGTCTGGAGAAACGCTAGTAAAACCAAACACCTATTCCCCCACCGATTATACTCGCTGTCCCCGGCCCCAGTTTGCAGAGGGCAGGGTTGACGCTGTGCTAGAGAAGCACTGAGACTAGGGTTGTGCCACGGGCAGGCCAGTGGCTGCCGGCCTCCTGCCCGCCATGCCTGTGACCTAGACCCTGGGAGGAAGGCAGCCCCCGTCTCATTTCAGTAAAGGGTGTCGGAAGCTAATGCGCGGGGACTCACGAGTCTGGGCCTCGAGGCCATCCTGCTGCCAGACCCGCGTGTGGAGGAGCATCTGCTCAGGGGCCGGGTTCCAGGGGGCTCAGAGATGCTGCATTTCACCCCCGCCCCATGCCCAGCCTTCATGGCGTGTGTGCCAGGGATGGTGGCCCTGCCTGGGGACACAGATAATGGAGGCGGCCTGGCCCCTGGGCACTCCCTCCCAGACCGTGAGGCAGAGAGCAGGCAGGTCACTCGGTGTGGTGTGGCCATTTCCCGAAGCACTTTAGAGCCCGAGGAGCGAGCCGCGGTTGTGGACAGACTGCGCCAGAGCAGGGCTCAGTGGTCTCTGGACTCTGAACCTGGCCTCCCCCTCTCCCCACTTTTGTCTGCCTTTTTCTGTAGGGAGTTCTTGTGAGCATGCAGTTTAAATGAACGTCGAAAGGTCGTCCATGTCGTAGCCTAAAAACTCAATGGCGGGCTTCCCTGGTGGCGCAGTGGTTGGGAGTCTGCCTGCCGATGCGGGGGACGTGGGTTTGTGTCCCGGTCCGGGAGGATCCCATGTGCCGCGGAGCGGCTGGGCCCGTGAGCCATGGCCGCTGAGCCTGCGCGTCCGGAGCCTGTGCTCCGTGACGGGAGAGGCCGCGACAGTGAGAGGCCCGCGTACCACAAAAAAAAAAAAAAAAAAAAAAAACCTCAATGGCGTAACGTGTTGAACCTCTCAGGGATGTTATAAGACAGGAACACCCCAAGGAACGCACCTCTAGTGGTAGACATACAGTAGAGAAACTATGTATTATCCAGCCAGCAGAGTACAGCAGGCTCAAGGAAAGGGTGGTAGAGAGACAAAGAAAGCAGGCTGTGGGCCTGGCAGGAACTCCTACCCCTTTGGGTCTCTTCTGCACAATCCCCTTTTCAATTCAGAATTCCTGACGCGTGATTCTCACGCAAAGCGTAGCAGCTCGAAGTGGTGACGAGTCCTATCCGAGAGGGAGGAGAAGCAGACGGTCAGGAGACGGGGTGGGGTGCAGGCCCACGGGAGGTGGGTGCACAGAGTTGGAGAAACCTGGTTAGGGCCCCTCCACCCCCACTCACAGCTCCCAGAACTGCCACCCTCCCTGGGATCAGCCCTGGGACCCTCCACTGCACCTGGCGCTCGGCTCCTGGCTTCCCAGACGCCAAAGACACTGCAACCCTCTCCTCCGGGTCCAGACTCTGCGTCTCACTCGCTCCCTCTGGGCAGGAGGCGGAGGTCTGGGAGGGGCGGCCGGAGGCCAGCTCTGGGGACTCTCTCTCACGGTTAGCGGTTAGCATCACGCCCCTCACCCCGGCCTGACCTCCGTGGGGCAGGAGCACGGAAGGTGGCCGCTCTGTTATAGGTTATAAATGGAAACTCCTTGCACAATCCAAGAAATACAGCTTCAGTAACCTCAGATCTTGTCAGTGAGCAGAATGCCGTTGGGAATCACAGCCTGGAAGGGCAGGTGCTCCGGCCTGGGGGCCCCACCAGGTAAGACAGCGGGCCTGGCCTGGCCTGGGTCCTAAAACGCCCTCGGGGGATGGCCCAGCCAAGGACCCGTGGCCTCTGTTCTCCAGCTGCAGCCTCGCCTGCTGTGTGACACCAGGCACTGTGGGGACCTCCTGGAGGCCACACGACCCCTCCCCCTCCTCCCCCTCCATCCTCCTCCTCCATCCTTCTCCCCTCCTTCTCCCCCTCCATCCCCCTCTTCCCCTCCATCCCCCTCCCCCTCCTCCATCCTCCTCCCCTCCTTCTCCCCCTCTATCCCCCTCCCCCTCCTCCATCCCCTCCATCCTCCTCCTCCCCTCCATCCCCCCTCCCCCTCCTCCATCCCCCTCCCCCTCTATCCCCCTCCTCCTCCTCCATCCCCCTCCTCCATCCCCCTCCTCCATCCCCCCAACTCGAAGCTGAGGGTCATGCTGCCACCAGGAGGGGGAGAAGATGTGACGAGGCCCCTGCCCACCCCTCCAGGAGCCCAACTCCCGTGGTGGCGCCTCCATTAGAGAGCTGGATCTGGGTGAACATCCAGAGGGGCGAGTCTAACTGCTGTAAGTGCATCCCTGGGACCCAATGGCTCCTGACCCTAGAGGGAGTGCTCCCCATCCCTGGGACCCCCGGAGTCATGGGTCTGGGAGCTCGGGCCCTCCTGAAACTCACGGTCATGATTGGCCATCTTCCTACAGCTGCAAACAAGTTCTCCCGAAGCCCAGGGGCTGCATGATCCCTTGAGTTGCTCACAGATCTGTAGTTTTGGCAGAGGTGGTGGGGGTGGGCGTCAGGTGGGCCCCCCAACCAGGGCTGGAGGGGTCACTCCCAAGATGGCGGGTTCACACAGCTGGCAGGTGGGGCTGGCAGTCAGCTGGGAGCGATGCCCGGCTGCTGACCTCAGCTCTTACCAAGGGGCTGCCTCCCCACGGTGGCCTGGGCTTCCTCACAGAATGGAGGGGAGAGTCCCGGGGATGGACCTCGAGCCCCTTGAGCCTGGGCCCCGACGCCAGGCACTGCAGGTGTCATTCCTGCCGCGTCTACTGGGGACACAGAGGCCTCATGTCTGGGTCAGGGGTGTCAGGGGATGTCACCCTTTGGTCCCCCCAATGGTGGAATAACCCCCGAGTGCCATGCAGCTGTGCACAGGCTGTGCTAGCCAAGCATCTCTGCCCTGACAAGGCTGCTCGGGGTGACGTGTCACAGGAAGAACATAGGGGACTCTCTCTCAGATCTGTTCGGCCCCCACGGTGCTGCGGAGTGTCTCTGCCCAGTGTCTCCCCGGAGCAAGTGTCTGCAAAAACCTACAGACCACTGCAGGGAATGAGAAGCCACCAGCCTAGCAGCCACCGTGACCCTTGTGGTGGAGGGTGGTGAAGACAGGGAAGCTGCTCAGCTCTTCCTCCCAGAAGTGCTCAACTGAAGATGCGGTTCTTCTATGTGTTGCCATTAAGAATACTTGATTAGCATCATCATTAAGCAATAATCGCTTGTCACAATGACATCATGTGTCTGTGACTGACGCGTTTAAACCAGTTCTATCTCTGTAAACCCTGCTCTGGAGCTAAGCTTCGTCCTAACACACTTCTGAAATTAAATTACTGGATTAAACAGATAGAATTAGGGCACAGGATTGCACATCTAAATTACACGCTGTGTGGGGAAAGGAGTGAAAAGCCTTTTTTCCTAAGTCTCTATACACTTCCCCCTCAAAAGAAGCCGCGACCTACAGCCACACAGTTTGTGGCTGCAGAGTCTTTGCAAAAGCTCTGAAGTGGATTAGGCCTCTGTGTCATCCCTCTAGACTTGGGGTTCCTGGGTCAGACAGCACATGAGCCTCTCCCCAAACCATCGTGGCATCTTACTTCCTTGACTTTTTTTGAGGGACCTTCAAAATCAACCTGTAGAACCTACCTGGGCCACCACTGACGACATTCTCCATGGACTCACATCAGTTGATGTGCATTGTCCATACAGATGTTGTGAATCACATGGCTGATTATTTCTGGTTTTCACTCTGGCCTCCGGGAAGCTCAGGATCAAGTCCACAGGTTGGTTTCAGCAGCCAGAGGGGACGTACAGCCTGCAGGTCTGCACCCTAATCTGCCAGGGTTTTTTCCTTTCTTATTTTTATTAATATTTTCCCTGGACGTGTTTTTTTTAATTTACATATTTTTCCATTTCATCATCTGTGTTCTTTTGGTTTTTTGTAGACTAGGAAAAGATACAAATAAATTTTAGTGCACAAATAAATGGATAAATAAGTAAACATATAAAATATTGGCTTTTGTTGTATGAGGAGTTTGGAGGATCAGATACACATTATACCTTTAATATTTTGCGACATGGGTGTGAAATTAATGCTGTGTGAAGAGCATACTTTGTGTTTATTCATTCAACAAATAATTACTGTGTGTCGACTCCACGCCTGGCCCGGGGGACAATGGCCAAGTCCCAGCTTAGCATCTAGTGGAAGGGACAGTCTTCACTGTGGGACGAGGCGCCCTTGCCCAGATGCACGGAGGCCAGGAAGGTAGAAAGGGGGTGGAGGGGGGGTGCGGGACGGGGCTCTAGAAGAAGAAACGGCCACCACGGAGGCTGCGGCAGAGGGAAACGCAGCCCTTCCCAAAAGAACGGCCGGAGGGGCGAAGCCCACAAACTGTGGAGCGTCCTCGTAGGTCAGGGTGTGGACTTCTCAGGCCGTGCTGGGGATTCAGGGTCTTCACCCTAAAAGCAGTGGTAAACCATTGCAAGTTTAATGGAGGTCGGGCAACACGATCTGATACGAGTTTTCAGACTGTCCCCGGTCTTGGGAACAACAAACTGGGGTGGGAGGGTGGAGGAGCGGAGCGGGGGCCGGGTGGGTTGGTGCGGAGACTCCATGTTTAAGACGCAGTTGGCAGGCCCTGGGGAGGAGCAGGGGAGACGGGAGTCAGGGAGACCCTGGAGGGGGCCCCACGTGCAGGAGGTGCTCACGGCTCTGTTTTGCCGGCTGGAATCCGAGGGAAGGGGTCGACGTGGAGCCGAGTACACGGACCCCAGCAACCCGTGACGTGGCTGAACCCACGTGGGCTTCCGTGCCCACGTCCACGAAGGCCTGGGGTCTGTCAGGGACCCAGTGGGACCTGCGGGAGCAAAACCCCCAGACGTTTGCAGCTTGATTGATGTTCACCCCTTGGTGAGGTTGGGATACATGTTCGAAATTGCAGGTTTGCAGGCCTCATGGCTGCACGTCTGCTTAGTCTCCTGTCCCACCTGGAGGCCGACAGCTCCGGGGAGCACAGCGGGGCGGGCGGGCAGGGGGGCTGCGGGGGCCTTTGTTGCGGGGCTGCTGGCGGTTCACCAGCACGGCACCCCCGGCCGGGTTAGCAGTAATTAAACTGTGAAATCAGACCAGGGCCGTGAGCCCAGACGCCACACCAGGCTGTCGAGAGCAACCGCGGGGGATAAATCACCGGCCCGTGCCCTGCGTCCCCCTTGGCACAGGCAGGGCAGGCGGGGGCCGGGATAATGAGGGCATTCTGCATCTCCTCCGGAGTGGGCGCGGGCGGCGAGCTGGCCAAGCGTCGTCATGACGATGACGGGGCACCGGCAGGCGCTTCCTCCCGCTCGGCGCTTAATGAAGACGACCATGAAAAGTCGTGCCAACACCAGGCCACGCCGCGTGCCAGCGGGCACACGCAGCCTCACGCCCAGCGGCACCGCACAGTGTGACAGTAATTGTGCCTTGACAAACGGGGCCGCGATGCCGGGGAACGTCTGACTCAGGCAGGAGTGAGTCTGCTGAGTGATCTCTGCCGATGAGACCCTGCTTTGTTCTCCGAACCCTCGGTAGGTGGTCTTGGCCTGTGGGTGCCAGAAACATCTCTAATCACTTTTCACTGTTTACTAAAGAAAAGACGCTGTAATTAAAGTGAAAACTGCTCCCCTCAGCACAACCGATGAGATCAAGATAAAGGAAAATGTTTTTAAAATTTTTAAGGAAATCAGTACCATTTTCACATTATTTTCCCTGTGAGGTGATATTTTTCGTTTTTTCTTTTTTTTTTTTTTTTTTTTTTTCTTTTTGCGGTATGTGGGCCTCTCACTGTTGTGGCCTCTCCCGTTGCGGAGCACAGGCTCCGGATGCGCAGGCCCAGCGGCCATGGCTCACGGGCCTAGCCGCTCCGCGGCATCTGGGATCCTCCCAGACCGGGGCACGAACCCGTATCCCCTGCATCGGCAGGCGGACTCTTAACCACTGCGCCACCAGGGAGGCCCCGTTTTTTCTTTTTAGCTGCTTTTCTCTCTGGACTGAGACACTTGGGCTGGGCTGGGCTGGGGCGGGGCTGTCACCGTCCCTGGCACCTCATTGCCGGTCCCACCCCCCCAGCACCTCCCAAGCGCCGTGTGAAGATGAGCCCTGAGGCTGAGGGCACACGTCTGCGTGGCCGGGCTCAGGGGGCCTCCATGCCATGGCCACGCTCTGCCACTGCACTGTAGTCACTTCTTGGCGTGTGGACATAGTGGCTGCTCTGCACGTGGGCACCGAGCTGCCGTGGACGCTCAGGTGGCACAGACACGTGCAAGTGAGCCACCTGGAGGGGCAAACGGCCATTCACTTACTGTAAAATGAACTTGCTGGACCGTCCTCTGAGCATCTCCTGTGGCCTGGACTTGAAGTTCTGGCCATTTAGGGATTTCACAGAGATGCACAAAGAGAGGCTGTACCTTGTCCACCAGATCCTTTGCTCACGGTTAGTGTAATAGTTGGGCTCTCGGGTGGCGTCTGCCCTCCCCGCGTCTGGTTTGGTGTGTCTGGGAGGACGGTGCCGGGGCCATGCCGGCATCTGTGACTCAGGAGATCACCTCTCTGTCCATTACTCATCTTCAGCAGCAGAAGTGGCAGGAGGACACATTCGCGTCACCGTGCCCGAGGGTCCTGGATGCCCCAGCCGAGCCCCCATCAGGTCCTACCTGCCTTTCCACGGTGCTGCAAGTTGCCGCTTCCTGTGCGGTCCCTTCCCGTCCGTATTTCTAAATATGCAAGAACCAGTGACCCCAGCGCTGCACCCCAGGTCAGGAACTGACGTCTGATGATTGAAAACAAAGCTGAGCCTGAATCTGAAGCCCTGGCTGAGCCCGGCTCTGGCATTACGTGGGTGCCCATGACAGTCACCACCCCCTGGAACGGGGTTTCCCTTTTTAGTCTATTTTTATTGGAGTATAGTTGTTTTACAAGGTTGTGTTAGTTTCTGCTGTACAGCAAAGTGAATCAGCTATACATATACATACATCCCCTCTTCTTTAGATTTCCTTCCCATTTAGGTCACCACAGAGCATTGAGTAGAGTTTCCTGTGCTCTACAGCAGGTTCTCTTTAGTTATCTGTTTTATACATGGTATCAATAGTGTATATATGTCAGTCCCAATCTCCCAGTTCATCCCACCCCCCTTTCCCCCCTTGGTGTCCATACGTTTGTTCTCTACATCTGTGACTCTGTTTCTGCTTTGCCGATAAGTTCATCTGTACCATTTTTCTAGATTCCACATATATGCGATATTATACAATATTTTTCTCTGTCTGACTTACTTCACTCTGTATGACAGTCTCTAGGTCCATCGCGTCTCTGCAAATGGCACTGTTTCGTGGAACTGGGTTTCCTAACTTGTAAGTATGAGCGTGAATGAGCCCCAGCTCGGGCATCCCGTCAGGCGGCTCGTGTGAGGGCTTCCCAAACGTTTCTATGCAAGCACTTTATTTTTTTTATTTTTTATTTTTTTTGCGGTATGCGGGCCTCTCACTGTTGTGGCCTCTCCCGTTGCGGAGCACAGGCTCCGGACGCGCAGGCTCCGGACGCGCAGGCTCAGCGGCCACGGCTCACGGGCCCAGCCGCTCCGCGGCATATGGGATCCTCCCAGACCGGGGCACGAACCCGTATCCCCTGCATCGGCAGGTGGACTCTCAACCACTGCGCCACCAGGGAGGCCCTATGCAAGCACTTTAAAACGCATAGATTTAGGGCAGGTTAAGGTGGGAGAGGGAAGGTGGTCACTCCAAGGAAGCAAGTGCCGTGGACGGTCAGTCTAATGATTAAAAATCAAACGCTAGGAAGAGAATGGAGCCCGTCCCTCGTTGCTCAGGCCTCAGTGTTCCCGCTGTGGTTGTGAGGTCGGAGGGTGGATGTGTGACAACGATCTGTAAGCCGACCCTGGCAGGGTTGCCACCTCAGGCTCACGACCTTTGAACAGCTGAGCAGGCAGTGCCCGTCGTTCCCCCGCTGTAAACATGGGAGGGGCATCCCTGACCCAAGGCGCCTCGTCTCCGACGGGAAGTGGCGGCGGGGACTCACATCCCACGTCAACCCACTCCTCACTGCATCCCCCGGGGCCACAGGTCTGCACCCGTGTCCGGGCTCCAGCGCGGGGGGAGCCGGGCGTGGACCAGGGAGGGGCATTCTGGTGCTGTGAACCCCATGAGCAGATTCCGGGGCGAGTCGGAGCCACAGGGCTGACTCCTGTGTCACCGTGGCGGCAGCAGGGGAGGGTCATTGGTGAAGAGGCTGAGAAGGCTGGGACCGCGGGGCGGGGGGCGGGGGACCTCGCAGGGTCAGCGGCAAATCCCTCTGAGTCACTGAGCTCCGAGCGCCCTCGACTCAGCTATGCCTCCCCTGTGAACTGGGGTGAGCACAGGGTCTTGGTGAGGGACCCCAGGTCCCACGTGAGCCCTCGGGACAGAGCCTGGGACACACGCTCTAAGTGGAAGTGACAGCGGGTCCCCTGGAGGAGGCGCTCCCGCAGAGCCCGGGCTCTGTTCCACTGTTGTCTCTGCAGTGAGATGTTTGTTGACTGGCTGGCTGACTAGACGGAGGCTAAATAACCATTCTGTGCCAAATGGGATGGTGCTGCCTGTCTGGGACGTTGCCGGTCTGTCTGGACCAGACCCACGAGCCTGGTGTGGGCTTTCCGGGACCGGGAGCATGTGGACAGCCTCCCCATCCCCGGCCCAGGTTCAGAACAACCCACCTTCTCCCACCAGTGGCTGAGAGAACCCTGGGGGCTGGTGTCCACCCTTCGGTGAGAAGGGGCGGTCAGACCGTGTCCTGAGTGCAGGCAGGCCCAGGGGCAGCCTGGGTCCTGAGGGGGCTGCATGCCCGGCGGGGCAGGGAGCCAGGGCCCCAAGACCGGCCCCATGGCGTTCAGCAGCAGGGTTGGATGCAGCTTCCTGGGGGCAGGGACAGCAACTCCCCATGCCCAGGATCGGAGAGCATCGCCCCCCGGCCGACGGTTTCAGGCACAGGAAGACACCCCGGGGCTGGGCCGGGCCAGGTGCCCTGGGGCCCGAGGAAGGGGGCTCTGGATCCCGAGAAGATGCCCACAGCCGTGGTTCTGGGGGAGGGCCGGTGAGTCCGTCCCCTTGACTGGGGTCTGGCTGGGGTGGCGGTGACAGGCGGGGAGGCAAGGGCACAGGGATCCCAGAGGCTGGTCCTCTGACGCTCCCCAGAGCCCTCACGCACGGGCGTGGGAACGGCCCTCATCTCGTGCTGGATCATAGTGAGCGCGGAGCAGCGGCGGCCGGTGAGACGCCGCTGGCCTTGCTGAGGCTCCACAGCAGGCTCCACGCCAGGGGAGGGGAGGCAGCTGGGTCAGGAGCCTGGTGCCCGGGCGTGCGGGCGTCCCATGCGGAGGGGAGGGTCCCCACTGCGGACACCCGGCCTCTCGGCCCCTCCGGAGCGGGGCATTAGGTGCGTCCGCACCGTCCACCCGCACGACTTCCTCATCTTCCCGGATCGTAACCCTGTCCCCACTAAACGCTGACTCCCCAACCCCTCCCCCAGCCCCATTCTCCCCACTCCGCTTTCCGCGTCTGTGACTCTGAGCCCTCCGAGGCCCTCACAGAAGTGGAGTCACACGGGTCTCCTCCGTTCGTGACGGGCTTATTTAACCCAGCGTAACGTCCTATGGTTCCTCCATGTTGTAGCAGGTGTCAGGGTGTCCTTCCTTTTTAGGACTGAATCATGGCTGGGCCACGTTCTGTTTATCCGCTTATCCCTCCATGGACATTTGGGTTGTTTCTACCTCATTCTTGCGAATAATGCTGCTAAGACCATGGGTGTGCACAGATCTCGGGGTCCCTGACTTCGGTCCTTCTGGGTAAATACCTAGACCTGTGGCTGCTGAGTCACAGGCGGCTCTGTGTTTAGTTGCTTGAGGCGGCTCCACACCGTTCTCCACTGTGTCTGCACCAATTTACGGCCCCACCAGCACTGCACAAGGTCCAGTTTCTCCGCATCCTCGCCAGCACTTGGTATTTCCTGTTGTTGTTTTAAAATTGCGACCTTGCGGGCCTCCCTGGTGGCGCAAGTGGTTGAGAGTCCGCCTGCCGATGCAGGGGATACGGGTTCGTGCCCCGGTCTGGGAGGATCCCATATGCCGCGGAGCGGCTGGGCCCGTGAGCCATGGCCGCTGAGCCTGCGCGTCCGGAGCCTGCGCGTCCGGAGCCTGTGCTCCGCAACGGGGGAGGCCACAACAGTGAGAGGCCCACATACTGCAAAAAAAAAAAAAAAAAAAAAAAAAAATTGCGACCTTGCTGGTGGGTGAGCACACAGCCTCTCTTGACCGCTGCTGCTTCCTCTTGAGTGGCTGTGACTAAGGCCACCCCACGCTCGGGGCAACACGGGGTTCAGCCGAGCATGAAGGAGCTCGGGGGCAGGTCACGGGTCAGATTAGATGGCAGGTGTTGTGGCCTCTCTGAGATGCGGGCGGGCTGGTGTGAGCCGGGGCTGTGCCAGGTGGCATCAGCGAGCACAGCTGAGGAGGGAGAGGCCCCAGGCAGAGCAGGGGGCCGGGGTGCGGCCCATCACGGGTCCTCACGGCAGCCCTGCACCGACCGGGGCCGCCTTCCCGCCCTTGGCGACTCCACGGGGCAGGAGTGAGGACTCGCCACCAGCCACGGCCGCGGCCGAGTGAAAAATTACTTCCTGATGAAGAGAAATCAGCCGACCAAGCGCTAAGCCCTTAAGCGGACTTTATCTGCAGCAAAGAGCCCTCTCGGCGGGTTGGGGGCTGACCTGCGGGCTGGGCCGCGGAGGTCGCTGCTCCATTCGGTGCGGCCCAGCGGGTCGGGAGGGGGGCCTGGGGGCCGTGGGAAGGGCGGCCGCCCCAGCCGCCAGACCCGCTCCAGCCCGGCGGGCAGGCCAGCTGTGCTCCGGGCGACAGGCGGGTCACAGTTAGGGCGACTGGCCGCGGGCCACCTCCTCTCCGGCCGCGAGAGCCGAGCCTCTGGGCGTCATGGTGCCTCTGTGCACGCAGGAGGTGCTCCTTTCTTGGGAAACAGGAGGGAAAGAGGGATGAGGAGGGCCGGGCCCCCGCCGGCTCCGACCCCCCGGCACCCTGTCCAGTGTGCCCTGTGCCCGTGGGCCGGGGGAGGGACAGGCTCCAGGGCAGCAGGACAGTGAGGGGACCCCCGGGGTGGGGCTCTGCCACATCCCCTCTGCCTGCTCTGTGGTGCTCACCCCTCACTTTGACCGTGAGGTTTTTGCCAGATTCCAGGTGCCCTGGTAACAGGCAGGTATCCCAGGACGTCCAGGTGGGTGGGAGCCCGACTGCCGGACGCAAGTGGCAGTGGGGTGAGGCCGGGCCGCGGGCCCGGGTAGGACAGGGCAGGGGAGCCGCCATGGTTTCCTCCTTCACGGTTTTCTTGTGAGTCGGCCCCGGGTCCAGAACTGTCAGTTCAAGAGCCGGACTTGCTGTGGTTTTCTTTGCATTATGAGCATTTGGGAAGCTGGGGTCATGCGTGTTTAGTAGGATTTAAGGCCCGAGGAACGTAGCTGGTAATGCTACACCCCGACCGCGCAGAGTTCGTTTCTCCGTGGGAGCCCGGGTCACAGCCTCACCAGGGCCGCGCTCCGCGTCAGATGGGCCCGTGTGACCCCGCTCCACCCCACGCCAGTAGGGGATGGGGGCGAGTTCCTGAGCCCCCGGCAGACGGGAAATGACCACAACTGGTAGGGAGGTTGTGGGAATTCAGCACACACGTAGGGGAACTTGGCACGGCCGTGTGTCCACTCCCCACGCCCAGGGTTCTGGCGGGCCATGTCTTACGTCCCCAAGGCGGCTCCACAGCAGAATGACTGAGGCTTGTCCAACGATGAAGGGACGATGAGGACCACCCGGGGCGGGGGGGTGCGCTGAGAGCGACCCACTTGGCCTCAAGAAATGATGGTTCCCGCTGGCGCTGCCAATGCAGACACATAGGAGGCCTGCACAGCCATCCGACCGAGATCCGCCCAGACCCCAAGGGGCGCGGGGAGGCTGGACCAGGACGGGCGCTCCCTGTGGAGTGAGCCTGCCCACGTGCAGTGGCCTCGTTCCAAAGCACACGAGCACCCTCGGCTAGGATGGCTGCCCAGGTGCCCATCATTTGAAACAGCATTTTTTAAAACCTCCAAGTCACAAGCCTAGAGCTTGCAGATCTGAGTGTGAAAGTCATCGACCAGTAAAGCACAGCGTTGAAAATGAAGGGTGTCCAGGCGGAGCCGGGCCCACCCCTATGGAGCGCCGTCGCCGGCCTGGCTTCCACCGGGAGGAGGCATTTGAAAGGGGAGCACCGCGTTCCTTAAGGTCCGGCTTTCAGGGGTCCGGCTTTCCTTCGGGGCCTGGCCTTGCTGTGTCTAGTTGGGTGAGCGCTGTCCCCACAAAGAGGCTGCTTCTGTTGTGGGCACCTGCGTGTCCCGCCCGGAAGGTTCACACCCCGCGCCCTTGGGGTCTCACGCCCTTGCTCTGCTGGCGTCTCCCAGTTTCCTGCCGGGAGCCCCGTGCCTGCCCACCCACTGGAGTCCTGCCCCCTCCCTGGCCCTGGACCACGATGGACTCCCCCACGTGACCCGTCCTTGGAGAGCTTTGCACACGCAGGCTCCTGGGCTCACGCGGAGACCACCTCCTGTGTCTGAACTGTTGACCAGCCACTCAGTCCATTCCGCGTTGGCAGGAGAATAATGGAGTGGAAAAGCCATTTCTTCTTTCTCTTGAGCGCTTTCTCACCCCTCAGGAGCAGGCTGATTTTTCTCCCTTTGTTTTTTTGCCTCCCTTCTCCCAACACATTGCTTCTCGTGCCTCCTGTAAACTACAGCCTTGGCCAGTGTTCGTTGAGTCGCTGTGCTCACAGCTTTCCAGGCCTTTTCTGGTCCAATCGCTGTGGTGGCTCTGCGGTCCTCACACGGTGGCAGCGACGTCGTTACGATTACAATCCCCCCGCAAGCAGGACAGAGCCAGGACCCTGACCCAGAGCCAGCCAGCCACTGTGGCCAAAGTTGACTCATTTATGGAAACTCCTTTTCAGAAATACCACTTTTCTAGAGAATTCCACTTAAACACACACACACACACATTACTACTTTCTAATGTAAATAAGTCTTATCTTGGCACTACATTTTTCACATGGGTATTTTGCTTAAAACTGTTCTCATGTAGGGGGCTTCCCTGGTGGCGCAGTGGTTGAGAGTCCGCCTGCCGATGCAGGGGACGCAGGTTCGTGTCCCGGTCCGGGAGGATCCCACATGCCGCGGAGCGGCTGGGCCCATGAGCCATGGCCACTGAGCCTGCACGTCCGGAGCCTGTGCTCTGCAACGGGAGAGGCCACAACAGTGAGAGGCTCGCGTACTGCAAGAAAAACAAAACAAAACAAAACAAACGATCCTCGTGTGTTTCCACAAATCCTGCCCATAAGCTGTGAGAACAGTCAACCACTAAGTGCCACGCTGTTTTATGTCCACGATGCTCACCCCTGATGCTGCCTGGGGGCTTGGGCATAAGACACGACCATGGGAAGCAGTCTTGAAAACAGAAAATTCTCCCATTTTTCTGATGGTTGAATGGAGATGATTCAATTTTATGAAACTCACCCAGGTGCTTCTCCCCCAGACTTCGGCTCCTGCCTCATCGAATGCTACCTTTGACCTACTGCAGACCCCCGCTTGGTCTAAACCCCAGTTCAGGCGCAGTCACACTGCTCTTGTTGCTGGTGTCCAGACCTCTCCCCTCCTGCCTGCACTGCCGGCTCTGACAGGTTCCTACAGTATTTTAGGACAAAAGAGCAACAGTCAAAGGCAGCGACTCAGCAGCACTGGACACACGGTGACCAGAGATGACACGGCTCCTGCTCAGGGCCGGGAACGAAGCCCAGCCATCACTCAGAAGGCCCTGGGCCTCGGCTCACGGCCTGGCCATCGTGGAAGTCCTGCTAGGGACACGGTCCCAGATGGCTTCTGCAGAGGCCAACGGTGTTGGCACGCAGGGTGGTTCTCCGTTTCCGGGTCAGGGCGAGGCGGACCGACCCCCCGTGGGTGGCCCTGCCAGGCCTGTGGGGACGTGCGGAGCCCCCAGAGCTCGCGGCCTCCCTGTGGTGCCACCAAGGGACTGCAGGGTCATCTTCGAGTGAGCTGATGTGCAACATAGACCCTCAGTGATAAAATCGCTGCCGACGGTGTCTTAAAGGACCCTTTGCTCTGGACTACCACAACATATAAACACAAAGTACCATTTACTGCACATCAGTTCATTTTTCTGCCAGCCTGTTCCCCCCTTGTGCCACCAGAGGAAGGCCCTAGGAAAAGCCCATATAATGTGACCGGCTGATCCTGTTCCATCAGAATCCAGGGTGTCTCTGCCCTGGAAACAAGGCAGCCCCACGGAGCGGAGCTGCAGAGGGAGGGGCCCCGGGATTCGGAAGGTCCAGGGAGGAGACGCAGGCCCAGCGCACCAGCGTCTGAAGCTCAGAGCCTGGAGGCTGGACTTGGTTGCAGCTCATCTGGCCCACGTGGGTCAGGATATCTCTCAACGCCTCGTTCTCCGGGGTGATTTCAGGTCCCCGTGGGTGCACGGCGCTCGTCCGTCCACGTCAAGGAGCTGAGCTGTGTGCAGGTTGGGGGCCCCTTCACCTACCCCCATCTCACCCCACCAATCCTTCCTCCTTCCTCCTCAGGCCTCTTTCTAGGGCAGGAGTGCGTTCAAGCCACTTTTTCCCCACAGGAAAGGATCCCCTCTCCTTGGGGGGTACGGAAAACAAAGGGTGGTCACCGCATGGCTTTTCTCCACCTGCATTTACTGACGCCCACGTCGGCGGTGGAGCAGAAACAGGGAAGAATCTTCTGCACTGAGATCTCATCTATTCCAGCAGCCGTGTCTGGTCTGCACCTTTGCAGAGACCCTCCCCTGAAAGTAGATGGAAAGCCCCCCCCCACCCTCCGTCCGAGGTGTCGGGAAGGGCGCAAGAGGAGGTGCAGCAATTAACCACTCAGCAGAGCTGTCGGCCTGGCGCGCGCGCCCTCCGCCGCGTGATGCCTCCATGCGAAATTATATCTGACATTTAATTTAAATGCACGGAGCTTTCATTCAAGAGTAAAGGCAGCCGCCGAGGCCGGGCTGCTGCCGGTGTGGATTTCTTTCTCTCCGCCCGCTCTCCTCGCTGACCCGGCCTCACCTTCCCCGGCGCACGCAGCTGTCTCTTTACTCTGGGCGCCCAGGGCTTCCCTGCGCCTGGCAGAATGTCTCCATTTGCAGAGTCTGTAACCGAGAAAGAGACCAGTTCCCCGGAGGACTGCTGCGCACAGCCCCCGCACCGTTAGTGGGCGTTTGGAAGGCTGTCTGCTCTGGTGCCTTCAGAATCAGGAGAGCTCCAGCTCGGGGGGGTTTACCTGGGGGGGTGTACTTATCGGCGAGTCGTTTACTTAGGGAGTCTCTGTCCAGGATCCCTTTCCATGCAGACGTGAGACGTGGTCCAGAGCGCTCCTGTCCAGCAGGACGGGCCGATGCCTGCACCCCCGAACCCCCTGCCCCCCTCCCACGTCTCAGGCAAACAGCATCTCTGCAGCTTGGATCCCTCTTGGTCTGGCCGTCTCAGAACACTCGTGTTCTGGCTGCTTCTAAACCAGTCGACTGAGGATTCCAGCCCCCGGCGTATTGAAGCAGATCCCTCTTAGGAGGCGGTGAGGTTCTTGGCCACGGAGCCAGGGGAGAGGATGCGCTGGGAGCCATAGGCATGTGTTGAGCTGCCAGAAGCTGTTTTCAGAAGAAATGGAGACGTACCCCAATCAATTCCAGATGAACTGGGGTGCGTTCCAGGGAAGGGGAGGGGGTCTAGGGCCCCCCGGCTCTCCTCCTCCCCTTGCCGTGCCGGAGCCCCCTGGGGGGGGAGGAAAGAGCAGTGAGCAGCTGTGAGGTGCCCGCGCCCTGAAGCTGGTCTCCTGAGGCAGGTTACCCGTTGGCGGCTGAGCGACGTCCCTCTTCTCGACCCCAGTGACAGCTTCGGGGAGGAGGTGAGGGGGAGGACACTCTCTGAGGAGGCAGAAGCCCTTCTCACTCATCCCCCAGCTCAGGGCTCAGCAGGCCCCCGGGGCGCTCTTAGCGTTGCATTGACAACCACTGGGGCCCCCAGCCCTGGAACGCGCGGGTCGCGGGCACCGTGGAGAAGCCGAGACCACAAACAAATTAGCAACAGAGGCATTTGCCGGGGGGAGTGGGGGGCACCTGGGCCTCCTGCACCTCTCTGGGCAGGTCCCGCGGGCCACGTGGGGGAGGCCATCGTCTTACAACGGTGTTGGCACCTCCCCGGGAAGCAGGTGTTCTGCTTAGGTGGCCACAGCGAAACACCGGGGCCTGGTGGCTTCCATGTGTGATGGGGGCCCCAGGCTTACAGGTGGCCTTTGCTGGGTGCAGCTCCCGGTGTCTCTCCTTGGAGGACACTAATCCCATCGGGCCAGGCCGCCCTCAAGGCCTCACTAGGCTGTAACTAGAGACCTCATCTCCGAGTCCAGCACGCTGGGGTCTGGGCTTCCAGACGTGAACTTGGGGAGACATAAGCCTTGGCCCATAGCAGGTGCATCACAGACCCCCCCAGCTGCTGGGCGGAGCCGTCGTGTCTGTAGTTCAGGGTCTCTGCTCCTCTCGGAGGCCCACGCCGGGCCCCTGTCCTCCCAACACAGCAGTGTGGCCCTGAAGCCCTGGTTACCCCCTCGTGGTTCCGTTAATGTCCCTCTGCCACCAGGGACACGAAGCCCTCGTGCCGGCGCCCACGCCCAGCCTGGGGAGTCCATTGTCAGTGAGCCCGGAGAAAGAGCGTCTCTTTAAGCAGTTAATACATTTGCTGGATTCTGTAACCCTTTTGTGACACTGGAGTTTTACCTGCGACCCCTTGGGCCTTGCAGCCCCCGGACCCTCTCCGTGCGGGGAGCCTCAGTGCTGCACTTCCTCCACCAAGTCCTGGGCAGAGTCTGGGGAGTCTGGGGTCCTCAGGGACCCATGGGCGTAGCGGTTTTCAGCGAGTTACCTGGTCGGGCACCACCTGAGCCACCGTGGAAGCACAGCCCCACGCACCTTCGCTCCCTGAGACTCCGGCCACCACAGCAGCCCCCCAGGCTCACCCGTCGCTGGAGGGGCCCCTCCCACACATCACAGCCACCCCCGCCCCAAGACAGGGACGGGCCCTGGCTGGAAACACGTGATTCCTCCGAGCCCCGGATCCCGGTCGCAGAGTCCTTGCAGACATGGCGGGGGCGAGGGGGGAGGGTTTGAATGTTTCCTGGGGGCTCGTTTCCAGCAGGTTAAAAGGGGGCCTTTCCTCTCGCCAGGGCAGGCATTCTCACTTCCTCTCTGTCTCCCCGCCCCCCAGCCAGGGGAGCAGCCGTTGGCGGCTTCGTGTGTAAAGGTCTGATTACGACCCCGCAGACCGGGGGTCAGGGTGGGCCGCCGGGCCCTGCTTGCCGCCCTGTGGGAGCAGGAACAGCGGGGCCCTCGCTGCCTGGGGAGCCCCCGAGGGCGCCCACAGAGACCCACGCCACCTCGCCTCCTCTTCCGGGCCATCCGTGCGGGGGAAACAAGGGGCGAGGGGACGCGAGCTCTGCCCGGCCGCGGTCCGTCCCCTTCCCCAGCCGTCCCTCCGCTCCACGGGGAGAGAGCAGGTGTCTGGGCTCTGGAGGGCCAGCTTCACGGGAAAAATTCCTCTCCAAGCATATGAGCTACTGTGCCGACCTGGGTGTCCACCCTCGGGCCCCGCCTCTTCCCCGCGCAACGCTAGACCGCATGGCCCGTGGTGCGGCGTCCTCGGGGACGCGGGACAGCGCTCGGTCAGGCCCCTCACACGTAGTGTCGGGGGACCAGAAGCATGGGGGGGCGCACAAGGACCGTGTGGCCCGAGGAGGGGGGCGCTCAGCCCAGGCCCCCCGTAAACCCTGGGAGGGGAAGGGGCCACGCGACACAGCGAGGGGCCGGGAACGAGCCCCAGACCATTCGGTCAGAGGCGTTGAGTCCGCTGGTCCCACCCGCTCGTCTGCGTGAGGACAACGGACTAGCTTCCCAGCCCCGCCTGATTCCATGTAAAGCGGGCGGCGCGCTGCCTGCCGTGCTTCCTCTTTCCTGGATGGTCTGAGGTGCTTCACACGTTCAGACGTGCACAGAGCAGCCTTTCACTGTTTCCTAAAGTTCGAAAGCAGACCCGTCTCCTGTCTTCAATTGAGGCTGTAGATGGCTGCGGTATCGTAGCTCTACTTATGTGTTAAATAAAGAATCCGTTGTAATATTTCAATATTAAATGGGATTCTGGGCATGTTTACAGAAGAGCCATTTATTATCCCCAGAGTGGATCCCACTGTTGCCACGGCATCCACATAATGGCCCGGATGGTAAGAATGGGGGTCGGGTTCACTAAAATACTAGACTGGGGACCCCAGTCACCTGCATTTAGGTGGATATTCCAGTATCTTCCATTTCTTTGAATTCCAAACTCTTTAAATCCAAGTCGGCATCTAGGAACGCTTTTCTGGGCCCCGCCCCCGCCCCGACCCTGGGATGTCCCACTGCGTCCTCTGTCTCAGTGCCGTCTGTTTGTCCCACCAGCCTGAACTGCTTCTCAGTCGGTCGTGTGTGCTCACCCCTCCACCAGACTTCACTAACACGTGCAGTAAATATTTGTTGAATTAAGGACTCGGCACAAAAACAGAAAACAGAAAGTATCCCAACAGCATCAAACGTTAGCTCTCCCCCGCGGTCCAAGATGCAGCCCAGAAAACAGCCAGACGGAGCTGGTGCCTGACTCGCCATCGAGTGGTGCTCCGGATGCGCGTGGACACACAGCGTGGCAGGAGTTCACGGTTCCCACTGGGGCCAGTGGGGAAGGCAGGTTAGCGTCTCCTCAGCGTCCTTGCCGGGGCCTTGCTGGAACCTAACTCGGTCAGCCCGGAAAATAGTCACCTCACCTAAGCATGAGGAGGGTGGGTGATGGAAGCGGGGCAATGGGAACCAGCCCTCCCGAAGCCACGGGGTGGGTAGGCGGTGTTGTTTTCAATCAGGCCCTGGGCTGGAGCCCCTCCAGAGGCAACACCTTCCCAGCAAAACAGAATGAGCAGGATATTTCAGTGGCCTGGCGTTTTTCATTTGCCCCCCACCAGGTGGCCAGGGGACCGCTCTGCTGGGCCGAGAACCCCACCATGTCCTGGGAAGAGTGAGGGGTTTCTAGAGCCCCGGCTGCAGGATATGCTTTAGTGGTTGTCTAGTGGCCTATCTGCGGCTGAGTCCCTGACAGTGACCTGGTAGGTTTGTGTCTCCTACACTATGAGAACCTACCATCTCAGAGAAAATGTTAAACAAAGAAATTTATTAGTTATACTACACCTGGCTTCCAGGAAAAGGAGTTAAGGTAGCTCACCATTAAAAGAAAAGCGTGTCTATGTGTACAATATGGTTAAACGAAAGGGGTAGAAAGTCTGTGGAGGAAGGGGGCCTGTGGGCCAACAGAAAAGCACCCTTAAAATACGTGTTTGAACAAACACAGAGATAAGAAGTCAGTAAAGGAAACTGCGGCTGTGCAAAGTGTAAGTGCACGGGTGGGCCCAGTGGTCCAGCTCCACCGGGAACCTGCTGAGCCCTCACTTCTAGATGGAAAAGATGTTGGTGGGGATGATGTTGTCTGTGGCCGGAGGCCACCGGCCGGCATCCCCCCCGGAGCCACGTGCAGAGACTGGGCATGTATGTGAATGAGCTCAGACCTCGTGTCATCACTTCTGAGCTGTCCAGCAACACCAGAGCACATCCCACAACAACCAACATGGCGGCTCTAGGGAAGAGTTGTTTGCACAGTGACTGAAATTATCATCTTCCTTAGCCAGTATCTGATTCAATGACAGCCTTGAGGGCTGGCACGTGGAGCCGAGCTCAGGGCTCCGGGTCGGCCCTGGGCTGCGAGGCCACGGCCGCTTCAGTGACCGCAGGCCGCAGAAGGGCTGTCAGGACACCCAAACGCTCCACGCGGCTTCTAGTCCCTACTTCAGGCTTTGTATGGGAGGCCATCTCTCCTCCCCTAAGGAAACAATGGGATGGGATGCAGGTGCTCTGGGGGTACTGTGAGGACCGCCCTCCTCGGCGTGAAGGACTCGGCGTGGATCCCTCCCCAGAGACGTCCGGGGCTCGGGAAGTGGATGTAGGAAGTCAGGGATGACTGGGGACAGGAGGCCAGGCCACCGATGAACGTGCACACGTTTTGTAAATTCCCCTGGGGCAGGGCCAGGCAGCGTTACAGCCGCTGCTGCTCCTGTTTGCTTTGAGCTGCTGTGATTTCGGGAGAGGAAGCTTCGGACCCGGCTGAGAACCCAGGACTGGGCTCTAACCCCGGGTGCATCTCGGTCACGTGTGACCTCGGGCAAGTCGAGTCTCCCACTGGGCTTTGCTGCTTCTTCTCCACCGTATTTTACAAAGTGAGACGTGTCCCCATGTCACGGGGACTTGGGGACAAGAAGTGAACCCTTGTGCGCAAAGTGCTCAGAGCTCCCTGGAATGAGGACACGGTCTAAGTTGGAGGCGCCGGTAAAAACAATAACCTAACGCAAAATTAACCTTAAATTCAAACACTGGGGACCATCCCTTTCCTCTGCTTCCCTCTCTCTGCTCTTAACTCCTTGCACCCTTCCTCCAAGCCGAAGTTGACCAGGGCCAGGGCAGACGTCTGGGTGGACGGTCCTCTTTTGACCTGGGAACATCTTAAAACTCTGGTTGCCTTCCCGCTTCGTGTAATTAAAATGACAGCACGAAACCGTAAGACAAGTCTTGAAATGGCACAGAGTTCTCATCTTTCCTGTGATGACAGTGACTTAGATGCGCAACGCATCAGATACCAGGTGATTGGGCCCTGAGCGTACGCTGGGGCTGCCTTGGGGAAGGCGGCGCTGGTCACACTGGAAACACCCCTGGCGGCTGCAGACAGAGCCCCGCCCACCACCCGCCGCTCTGCGTGTCCTCTTGTGTCGGATTCAGAGCAGGGGAGATGCTCCCTGGGGGCCCGAGGACTTCCACAGACCACGGAACATCCGGGCACCCCGGACCTGCTTCTGTGATGCCCAGGCTGGCAAACCTCGTGCCAACAGCAGCCCTCAGCCCTGCCCCTGGTACCTCCTCTCTTCTCTCCAGGTGGTTCGTCTGCCACGTTAGGGTCCACATGTGCTGACTGTGTGACGTCCGCCTTCCCAAGGCCCTGCGGGTGCCATCTGTGGTTGACATGTGGGTCACTGGCTTGTGGTTAGCTGGCTATGACAGCCTTATTCTAAACAGTGCAATAAACGATTAATAAATAGATTTTTTAAAGAAATACAGTACCAAGGGGGCTTAATATGGTTTAAAAGTGAAAGCACTCCTGACAAAATAAAGATTTTAAAGGACAGTCCAGACCAGTGAGGCCCTTTGGGGCCTCGGATATGAATGAGTCAGAGACATGGCCCTTGACAGCTGCCTCCCAGAAGGCACGTGTGAGCAGGGCCCCAACCGAGGGCCGGGCGGGGGCCCTGGGTGAAGAAGCGCTGGTGGCAGGGCCTCCTCCTTTCTGGCCTGTGGCCCTGAGCCACCCGGGCCACCGAGAGTCCCCTGGAGCCCCCGTCACTCGCCTCAGACGCGGCCGCTCCCTGCTGGTGGGGGCACGTGTAGTTTAACACACGATGTCCTGGTTCACAGGCAGGTCTGCTCCAGACGTTCCAGCCGGTGATGCGGGACTCAGTGTATTTTGCCCTGGAAATCACAGGCAGCTGTTCAGCCAGGACACTGAATGCGCCTAAAGACGAATGCCCAGGCCCCGTGCTTACCACACCACCATACAGGGAAACACGGGGTCTTTCCGCCAGCTCTAACTTGGGACCGCGGAACCAGAACGGAATGCCGACCCGGAGTGGGAGTCAAGGGGCCCTGAAACCTGCCCATGGGGCTTCTGCTTCACAGGAGCCAACGGCCCGGGGGGGCCCCCTCTAGAGCTGGAGCATCACAGGGACAAGGCAGCGGCTGCATGCCCCCCACGCTCCCTCCATGGGCAGGTGCCAGGGCTCACTCGCTCTGAGCGCAGGACACTGACAGCCACCAGGCTGTGGGGTAACCCTGTGGGGACCCCAGCCCAGCTGTAATTGGGGGAAGCCTTGCCAGGCTATCCAGCGAAGGGAAAATGTACCAAAATAAAAACCGCAAGCCAGGGCTTCCCTGGTGGTGCAGTGGTTGAGAATCCGCCTGCCAATGCAGGGGACACGGGTTTGAGCCCTGGTCTGGGAAGATCCTACATGCCATGGAGCAACTAGGCCCGTGAGCCACAACTACTGAGCCTGCGCGTCTGGAACCTGTGCCCCACAACAAGAGAGGCCACCATAGTGAAAGGCCTGCACACCGTGATGAAGAGTGGCCCCCGCTTGCTGCAACTAGAGAAAGCCCTCACACGAAACGAAGACCCAACACAGCAAAAATAAATAAATAAAAAACCCTTCCCTCTAAAAAAAAAAAAAAAACTGCGAGCCACTTAAGTGTGTACTGAGGCTTCATGAAATACTTGTCAAATTAACTTTGTAATGAACACGTGGTGCGCGCATAGCTGGACCCAGGGCCTCAGCCCACTGGTGTTTGTCCACGCACCTGTGTGACTGTCTGCTAGGCTTTCCTCACTGAGGGGATGTGTCACCCTGGGGGCTCCTGTGGCCTCCGGAAAGGGCAACCAAAGCCAAAGCAAATTTATTCTACCCTTTAAAAATGTCACCTCCCTGTTTCACCAGGACAGAGAGCAGCCTTTGTTTGTGGAGAGAAAGAGCTGCCCCTCGGCTCCGAGACCAGTTTGTGTCCAGCCTGGCACGGGGAGAATTATGTCCTTCTTGATTTTTCCCTCAAAGTGGAGGGAGCTGCACCTGAAGTAGGTGAGCACACACTGTCCATGAAGCAGAGAACGGAAGATGTTGCAAAACGTGGCTCTAATGGTCCCAAGGAGATGCCAGACACTCTTTCACCCAAAGGTGGACACTGCATTCCTAGAGCTGCCCAATGCCCAGTGCACCCTTTGTCTCCGTCAGCTCGGGCTGCCGTGTAACAAATACCACAGACGTGTATTGTCTCACAGCTCTGAGGCTGGAAGTCCCAGATCCAGGTGTGGGCTGGGTTGGTTTCTCCTGGGGCCTCTCTCCTTGAGTTGCAGATGGCCACCTTCTCGCTTGTTCTCACGTGGTTGTCCCTCTGGGCACATGCAGAGAGAGGGGGAGATCTCTGGTGTATCTCTTCCTCTTCTTACAATGACCCCAGTCCTAGCAGATCAGGACCCGCCCTGGTCACCTCATTTAACCGTAATTATCTTCTTAAAGGCCTTATCTGTAAACACAACCACATTGGGGATCAACACGTGGATTTGGGGGACACAGTTCAGACTGTAGCACCTTCTGAGACAGCAAGGCCAGAGCTACACCCTCAGTCCTGTGCAGGTTTAAGCCTGGAGCATGCAGGCCATCTAGCTGGTATCCCATCCCCTTGCAAGGGAAAGCGAGGGGAGGCCTGGAGTCCATGAGATTTACCACCTAAGAGGCCCTCCTGGCAGTGAAAGGGGCTCCCGACCCTGCAGACCCAGGTCATAGCCGGGTCTCCACCCATTTCTCCCGCAGCTCAGGATACAAGAGCAGGGGGACGAGGCCACCTTGGACTCCCCCGGGAGACCCTCCAGTGAGCTCTCTGAAGAATGGCGTCCTCACCTCCCACTCTGAGCCGCCTGGTGAGCGCAGAGCATCCTCCTCCTGAGACGGCTTGATGAGGAGCTGATTGTGATCAACAGCGTCCTAGATCCAGACATCTCCCAGGGTCATGACGATCCACGTGTTTACTGGGAATTAAATCAGCAGATGCTTCTTGGACACACAGAGGAACAAAGGGATCCTTCATTCCCAGCACTTGCTGTGCGTCTTCCATGTAAAAGACATTGAGATCGGGCATCAGAACACACACTTCTGCCCTGAGAAGTTAAATCGTGTTCTGTAAATTCAAGTGTTATGAGCGCACTCGACCCCTTCAGATTTCTTCAAAATATTTTTTTAACTAGACTTTCATTTAGTTAGCCCCGGCTGCTGCTTCCTTGTGAACTCCCCCATCATTTCCGAGGGGCAGACTCAAAGCCTTATTCTCGAAAGCGGTCCACATGCGCTCTGTGCCTTGGGCTCCTGCTCAGGTGAGCGGGGGCCCAGGTAGGAGGCACGTTGCCGGGAAAGGGGAATCCCCTCCGACCTCTCCGGTGCCCGGGGCGCTGGACAGATGGCACAGAGAGCCTGCCTGGGCCCCCACGGCCAAGGGGATGCTCTCACCCACCGACTCGGCCACCCAGTAGCCACAGCTCTGGGAGGTTCCGGGCCAAACCCAGTCAAGGCTTGTCCAGCTCGTCGGTCTGCCCGTCCAGGTGCGGGGTGAACGGCACTCGGCAAGAGGTTTCCTGTCATACGTGAAACTCGTGACTGTTCCACCGAGGCCGCTTGAGAATGCCGCAAACAAGGCGCCCATCACAGGGTCAGAGGCTGCCAGCCTCCCCACCGGGGCCGCCGTGTGCACATGGCTCCGGCCAAGGCCCACCGAGGTGGACACACCTGAGACGCAGCGGGTCCCCCCCGCACCATGTGTCATAACCACGGCTGGTGGGCAGATACGACCCCCCACAGGGGCAGTAAATGCCTGTTCACAGGGTCTCACACACTCACCTCCTAATATCAGCTGGAAGGGCCGGGGTGGGGACGCCGGGGGGTCCCAGCTTGGCTCTGCCTCCGGCTGCCCAGCTCCACGTCCTGCACGTCCAGCCGTGATGTGAGTGGGGCTGACTGACCGGCAGGGGTGGCCCTGGTAGTTACAGATTGTCATGACGGTTTCGCGGTATCATTTCAAAGCCAGATGAAACGGCCGTATCCCAGATGTAAGCATAGCCCTGGGACACTCGGTGAGACGAGAGCAGAGTTAAGAATGGAAAAAAGCTGTTTACTCAGGGCGTGTTGGCTGAGTCACTGTTCACTCAGTCATCGGGATGTTGTTAAAAGATTTGTACTTCTCTGGGCCTGAAGATGCTGAAAGGTCGTCTCTGCTGCAAACCCGAGGAGCCGAGAATCGCTCTGAAGGGTACCACTCTCCTTAAAGTACGCGTGTTACTGAAGCTGCTTATAAATCTCCTTTAAGGACTGTGTAGTGTCTTCCTGGAATAAACATTCACGGCGCACTCCCTGTACATCCACTGCCGTGCCGAGTGCCGGGGACAAAAAGGAGGGTAACAGAGTCCCTGTGCCCGAGGACACCCCGCTAACTTACTCCTTCCTTCAGTAAGTTTTCACTGAGCCTCTGTCACGTGCCAGATGCTGCCCCAGCAGCTGCGCATCCCACAGTGTGGACGAATGGGCACAGCCCGGTGCGATCAGGCTGCCGTAGGTGGGGACCAGTGAGGTCAGGGCTGCACCCTTGAGGCACCACGCTGGGCGTGGTGGACGGGGCATCACGTCATCACCTGGACAGCTTCCAGGCCGAGGCGGTGCATGTACACATGGACTTAGAGAAGCCCGGGACCCTCCGTAAAGGCGATGACCGCCTCTAGACCACATCTCAACCCCGCATGGGCACACCCTTCACCCTGGAGTGACCTCGGCACCTCAGGGAAGGTAAACAGGGTTGAAACCTCGGCAAGAGGATCACTGTGGAAGGCAGGGAACGGCCTGGGACCTCACGGTCCCCCAGGACACGGCTGGGGGTTCTGCCGGGCTCAGCGGGGCCCCGTCACGTTTACCACGGGGTAAGTTCAGCTCCCCACCCCCGCTCCCCAGAAGAGGAGGCCTCCCAGACAGTCATCACACGTCACAGGAGATGTTCTGAGCTTGGTCTGTAAGGTGAGCGCAAACTGCTGCGGTGGTAGCACGGGTGACCCTGGGTCCGGGGTGAGGTGTCCACTGTGGCCGCAGCTCCTGGACCTCGGTGGTGGGTGTGAGAGAGAGGGCTGGGCTCAGGCCCTGAGGATGCAGACTAGGACCCAGACCTGTGGGGCTCTGTTCCCTGCCTGCTTAGAATGCTGTGTGCACTGGGCATTCACTACACGACAGGGCCGTTTTGGGTTGTAATGTAAAAATAACTTCCCCAAATCTTCCAATAAAACTGACCTTCGAGGAGGAAGGACACGTTTATCTTGAAGCTCCGAACACCTTTGGGAGACAGGCAGCCTCTTTAATACGAGTCTTTTGTTTTCTCCTGAAAGAAAGACAGAGGGGGAGAGGCAGAGACAGAGAGAGGGAGAGCCCTGGGACCCTGCACCCCTGCTCTCCCGGGGCACCCCCAGGGCACCTGGACCCGCCGTGGGGCTGGTCGGGCGCAGGGGCCCCGCACCCCGCTGTTCCAGCCCACAGGGTGAAGGCACCACGTCTGTTCTCACCCGTCACAGTCCCGGGGCCAGCTCAGCACCTGGCTTACAATGTCACTGGGTGTAAAGGTCCCATCTACTCTAGAACCTTCTGAGTCTGCCCTTTACACCAACGGCAGTGTTTACACAAGTTTTAGCAGCGGAAACCTTTCTGCAAAAAGCAGCTTTCTGGGAATTCCAATACACAACAGAGTTCAAGGCGCAGCTGGGGTCCAGGCAGGCGTCCAGCCCCCGAGCCCTGGGCTAGTGTGCAAACTCCAGTCACGGTTCTGGAAAACTGCGCTGGACTCCCACGTGCACCTAAACAAATCTGCACCAAAAGATTACATCTTCAATTTCTTCTTCCTTCAAATACATGGAAATTTAAAACTGGGCGGAGGGAAAAATAAAATACTCTATATTATATTTAATGAAGCTTCTACCCCGTCAAAGTAGTTAGTGACCTTTTATAGTCTCCTGCCTGTTTATTTTCATTTCCTGATGTTATCGCCAGGATTCCAGAGGCCAGGGAGCCGCCCAGAATCTGCCATCCGCGCTCTGGGGCAGCTTCTCTGTGTGGCGCTTGCGCGTGAGGCTCAGACCTCATCATGCTGTGCTGGACGCCCACCCCTGACAGACGGGACCTCTGCCAGGCTGGGCCCTCCTGGTGTCCTGGGGAAGTTCGTGGGTGCAGAGCAGCGACCAAGGTGTCACCACTCCAGACTTACTGGGAGGGAGGTCTCCAGGCTGCGACTGGGGGCTTTGGGGGTCCGGGCCAGGCTGGGGGATTCATCCCTTTTTGTTCCAATTTCATTAACCTCATATAAGAAGCAGGTGAAAGCAATTTATACAAATCCTTTTTTCAATTGTGTAAGACTTCCACCTTTTGATAACAGGCAGCCTGCCTGAGGGGAGAGCCGCAGACAGGCAAATTGTGAGACCAGTTTAAAATTTGAGCTCCCTTTTTTTTCCCCCACTTCTTCAAAAGCTTCTCTGAGGATAAGATAAGAGTGTAATCCCTTAGTTTGGTACAAATGTTTTAAGACTTTGTGTTTCTAAAAATCCAATTTGAATTAGCCTTGAACTTTAAAGCTGTTTTGTCGGCTGAACCAAAAGACATCACGGGACACGTATAATGGACAGCATTGTATGGCCTCCTCCCTCCCTCCTGACCCCCACGAGGACACGCCAGGAAAACCGTCCAGAGGCAAATGTCACAACTTCAGAAAGCTACAGTGCTTGTCTCTTTTCAACAAAGATTTTGCTAAGCTTCCCTCCCCGTGGCCTTGAGGAGTCTGACAGCGTAAGAGCTGCCCCGCTCTCAGACACACCTGGGCCAACCTTGGCATCCCCAGAAGGTCACTGGACGCTGACAGGCTGGCACAGACCCTGTGCCCACTGCTCCTCACGTAGTCGACTCTGCCCGTCCTTGCCTGGGCCCCTGGCAGGGCAGAGAGAGGGCGCCTCCACGTGGGGACAGTAGCCGCCCATCACAGGACTTCAGGACACTCCCTGGGTGCCCACAGGGTCCCAGGCGCCACGCGGGAGCCTGTGTGAGCCTCAGACGTGCACAGAGTGAGGCCCACAGGGCAGGACAAGGCCAGAGCTGGGCTGAGCGGAGGCCCCGGCACTGGCAGGAGGGTGGCCCACCAGGTGCAGGAGACACCCAGATACCCAGGAAGCAGCCCCGCAGCACAGGGGTCTGACCCGGGGGTTTGCTGGACTGGAGGTGGGCAGAGGCCGGGCAGCGGGTCTGCCACGAGGGCCTCCCAGCCCACCACCCCCAACTTCACTCAGGCTCATGGGCCTCTCAAGACTTTGCCGGGAGTGGATCATCCCTAGAAGCTCAGTAGGTTAGATTTTTTTTCCCACTATTACATCCTTTTTTTTAAGTTGCGATAAAATATACATAACCTAAAATTTACCATTTTAACCATTTTCAGCTACAGCCCCGTGGCATCAAGTACATTCACATTGTTGGCCCGCCATTGCCACCGTCACAGCCAGAATTCTTCATTTTACAAAACTGAAACTGTCCCCAGTGAACTCTGACTCCCCGCCCCGGTCCCCCTTCTCCTTTCTGTCTCTAAGGACCTCCTATGAGTAGAATCATGCAATATTTGTCGTCTGGTGACTGGCTCATTTCACTGAGCACAGTGTCCTCAAGTTTCATCCACAGTGTAGCAGTGACAGAACTTCCTTCCTTTTTAAGGCTGACTCCTATGCCATTGTCTGTATGTATCACATTTTGTTGATCCATCATCTGTAGATGGACCCTTGAGCTGCTTCCATCTTTTGGTTATTGTGAATAATGCTGCTGTGAACATGGATGTACTAGGATCTGTTTGGGTCCCTGTTTTCAGTTATTTTCAGTATATAGTGGAATCGCTAGATGGTATGGTAATTCTGTGTTTAACTTTCTGAAGAATCACCAAAAGCTGTTTTCCACAGTGGCTGCACCAGTTTACATTCCCATCAGCAGTGCATGAAGATCCTAATTTCTCCACATTCTCCCCAAATTTTATTATTTTCTGTTTTATTTTATAGTAGCCATTCTGATGGGTGTGAGGTGGAGTTTCCTTGTGACTTTGATTTGCATTTTCCTGATGACTGCCGACAGCAGGGCATCTTTGTATGTGCTTATTGGCCATTTGTGTACCTTCCAACTCTGTCTGTTTTTGAACTGGGTTATTTAGTTTTTTGGTAGTCGAGTTGTAGGAGTTCTTTATTCTGGATATTGATCCCCTATTAGATATGTGATTTGCAATTATTTTTACTTATTCTGTGGGGTGTCTTTTCACTCAACGGCATCCTTTGATTGATGCACAAACGTTTTTAAGTTTGATGAAGTCAAATTTATCTATTTTTTCCTTTGGTTGCCTGTGCTTTTGGTGTCGTATGCAAGAAATCATGACCAAATCCAATGTTATGAAGATTTTCCCCCGTGTTTCCCCCATCTTCTAATGGTCTTGTAGTGTTTCCTCTTACCTTTAGGTATTTGATCCATTTTGAGTTAATTGTTGTATCGGGTGTGAGGTGAGGGTCCAGCTTGGTTCTTTTGCATGTGGGTGTCCAGTTTTCCCGACACAATTTCTTGAGAAGGCTATCCTTCCCCTCAAAGGTTTTTTAAAAGTCAGTTTGTTTTTGTATAATATATGGAAAAAAACAGGTAATTTTTAAGTAATAGAGTTTTCTTTCAGGTTGGTATATTTTTTAAAAACGATATTATAAAATTAATTTAATATTATCTTATAAATATTGATAATATATAAAGCTGAATTTTGACTGCCCTGCCTAACACACGTCACATGCTATTCAACTGGCTTTAAATTAATTATGTAAGAAAAAGTATAATTCATGAAAAGTCAACTTGACAATAATATATCATGTTTAGTTTGGGAACTGAAGACATATTAAAAAGTAAATTGAAATTTAACTAGGTGTTATGACTCCAATAACAGACAAAAAATGCTTTAATGACCTGATGTTTGAAAATTCTTTCTTTTTCAATTAAAAGTGGTATATTTTCATAACTTCTATGGTTTATTTATGAATTACAAGATAAAATGAAAAGTTTCAGGCCACTATTTGTAAGGAAGCCTTTGCAAATAAACACATTTCAGTTGTGGGTGGTCTGAATTCTTAATAAAGTAAAAGCCAGGTTGGACATAGTCGCCTGGAGTTTCAGCTCTGAGCGTGTCCCTGGAGTGGGGGGGCCATGACGGGGGGAGGGGCCTTGGGAGCCGGCACCAGCCGCGGGCGACTCGCAGATGCGCTTGGAGCCCATCTTTCCAGGTCCCGCCTGCTGCCAGTTCTGCATCCTGGGAGCCGACTTCACTGCCTGCCCCTCAGTAGAAAAGTGGACAGTTTAGAGTTTGTAAATGCGTGAACCTTCCACGCTGGCCGGCAGCGTAAAGGCTGAGATGGACCGTCTGAGGGAGGGTGCTCTGGGGGAGGACGGTGTCTGAAGGGGACGGAGCCGGTGGGCCAGGCAGGAACACGGGAGGGACAAAGGGGTCTGGGAGTGAAAGCAGCAGGACGGGACGACGGGCTGGATGTGGGTTAGGAGAGCAGAGGTCAAGGTGCTGGTTTGGGACTCATGCCGCCGACCATGAGGGGCTGAGCAGGGGGCACCTGAGCCCTGTGAGGACAAGCCTGGGACTCCAGGGGAGATGTCTGGCCAGCCCGGCCCGAGGCTAGAACCAGAGAGTGAACTTGGGGCGCTCAGGCGCCGGAAGCCAGGGACAGAGACCAGGGGTGCTGTCCGCTAACAGGGCCTCCCAGTCCAGGCACAGGGCCGTGATCCCCTCCCCAGCGCCTAGCTTTCAGCTTGATCCAGTGACTCGTCCTTGAGAGAGGATCTCTGAGCCCCGCCTCACGGACCAGGAGGGTCTCTGCAGAGCTCGAGGAAGCACTCCCTGCAGTGTAGACAGTGTATGTGACCCACCTCTGGTGACGTGTCTGACAGGTGGGGACAAGGACGGTGTGTGTGTTTGCGGCCAGTGCCTTGATCCTGCAGCTGTTTCCCAAGCGTCTTCCAGGGGCCTTTCAAGTTGGTGAAGCTGGTCCAGCCCACGTCACACCCACTAGACCAAAGCAGAGGAGCCCCTCCTGCGTTTCCCCTCATCCCGCCGTCCCTCCACAGGGCCATGTCCTGAGCCCCCAAACACCCGTGGCCACGGGCACTCGCACACAGCCTCTCCCTGACGCCCCAGGAGGTAAGGGGCGCCTTCCTGCTGAGGACCCGGCTGACGAGGGGCTCCTGAGCTCACAGTGCACAGCCCGTGCCTCGTCACAGCCTTGCTCGAGGACCCCGGGCTGCCAAACCCGGACAGGGTGCCCCTTGGGGGGTGCCTGCTGTCCCTGGCACCTCACGTCTTGGCCTCACTAACCTTGCTCGCCCCCCGAACTTCTGCAATAAAGGGGGTTTGCGTGCCACAGGGGGCATGGCGGGGGTGGCCGCAGGCCGGGTCCTCCAGAGCCCACGGGCCTCGGAGCAGGACAGTGCCACCCCCCTCGGCTGGAGGAGAGCCAGGGACAAGGCTCACCCCGCAGACGGCGGGCCCCCTGCCCGGGCATCTTCCCGCAGTTCTGGGCCGCGGGGCCGAGCTTTTCCTCGTGTGTGTGGACCTGACGGGAGCGAGGGTGACCTCCCTGCAGACATGGGGTTCGGGGTGCCAGTGGAGACCAGCCCACGGAGGGACCCTGATGGCAGTGGGGGCCTGTGATGAGAGCCCCTGACACGGGCTGGCCTCTCGGAAGACGCCAGAGGGGCCTCGGGAGGGCGGGCTCACCACCTGCCCCACGGCTGCCCCCAGAGATGCGCGTTTTGGGCGGTCCAGCAACCTTTGACCTGCATATTTGGGGAGGCCAGAAAACCTGCATGTTATTTGGACAGGAAAATGCATCTGTCCCTGTCTAACCTGAGGGTAGTGACCGCTGCAGTCACAGACACCGGGGCAGGTGAGGAGGGGTTTCTGCCTGGGCTGCGTGCCCGTCTCGGGTCCCCATCTCGGGGGTCAGCGCGGCCTTGGCCTGGAGCTGGGCAGCTTGCAGACGAAGGGACAGGGGCGGGGGGACTTGCCCAAGAGGCACGGGTCACCTCTGCTCGCATTTCGGGTCAGGGAGGACAGCCCACCAAGTCCCTCTAGGAGACCCCGAGGGTGAGACAGGCCACACGTCCACTGACGAATAGGAGGAAACCAGCACATGAGGCCAAGAGGGACAGGCTCAGACTCATGGGACAGTGCAGGGTGGCCCCGGTCCCTGGGCCTCTGCTCCGTGAACCTTGCCCTCGCCTGTGACACAGCCCCAGGGAGGGTGGCATTGACGGGGGGACCAGGACCCCACATGGAGAGCTGAGCCCCTGGGGCCTCGGGGCAGGATCCCTGGCACATCGTCCCGAGAAGCTGAGGCTCAGCCACCTTCAACTCACGTCCTCTCAACCTGGGGGTCACACTGGGTCTCTTGTTCTTGAGGGTCACACTGGGTCCCACCTGTAAAAATCATACACCATGATTCATGATTCAACATTCTGAAAAAATGTCCAACCGAATATTTCCTGGTTTTGGTCATTCTTTCTTACTTTAGTTTTTCTCTGTGGGCTTTTCAAACCAAGGAAACTTCTGGGGGTTGGAGGAAGGTTACATATTTAAAGGTTTTAATTTTATTTATTTATTTATTTATTTATTTATTTATATAAATTTATTTATTTTTACTTATTTATCTTTGGCTGCATTGGGTCTTTGTTGCTGCGCACGGGCTTTCTCTGTTGCGGTGAGCGGGGGCTACTCTTCGTTGTGGTGCGCAGGCTTCTCATTGCTGTGGCTTCTCTTGTTGTAGAGCATGGGCTCTAGGCGCGCAGGTTTCAGTAGTTGTGGCTCGTGGGCTCTAGAGCGCAGGCTCAGTAGTTGTGGCACGTGGGCTTCCGTCGTTGTGGCTCGTGGGCTCTAGAGCACAGGCTCAGTAGTTGTGGCACGTGGGCTTCCGTCGTTGTGGCTCGTGGGCTCTAGAGCACAGGCTCAGTAGTTGTGGCGCACGGGCTTAGTTGTTCCGCGGCATGTGGGGTCTTCCTGGACCAGGGCTTGGACCCGTGTCTCCTGCACTGGCAGGCCGTTCTCAACCACTGTGCCACCAGGGAAGCCCCAGCTTAAATTTTCATTTAGGAATTCCAGCACTACACCACTTGAAGAATTTCAGTTGACTATTACTGTGGATTTTCAGCTGGCTGTACACGTCACAAAATTACTCAATAAATAGGCATGTACTAGAGAGATTTTTTTTTTCTCTGCCTGTATCTTTATCCCAGAGCTGCTGTAACAAAGTGCCACAAACTGGGTGACTTAGAAAAACAGAGATTGATTCCCTTACAGTACTGGAGGCTAAGTTTGCAATCAAAATGTCAGCAGGGCTAGGCTCTCTGAAAGCTCTAGAAGATGGTCATATGGGGTTTTTTGTTTGTTTTTGTGGTGAGAATGCGTCAGATCTACTCTCTTGGCAAGTTTCAAGTATTTAATACAGTATTATTAACTATACCGTGCTGTACATTAGATCCTCAGACCTTAATCACTTATAACTAAACTTTGTACCTATTGACAGGCAGCTCCCATTTCCCCACCCATACCCTCCACAACCATTCTACTCTCTGTTTCTGTGAGTTTGATTTTTTTTGATTCCACATATTAAAGCGATCATATGGTATTTGTCTTTGTCTGATTTATTTCACTTAACCATAATGCCCTCAAAGTCTGTCTATGTTGCTGCAAATGGCATTATCTCATTCTTTTTTATGGCTGAGTAATATTCCATTGTATATACGTACCCCATCTTCTTTATCCATTCATCTGTCAATGGACACGTAGGTTGTTTCCATGTCTTGGCTATTGTAAATAGTGCTGCTGTGAACATTGGGGTGCCTGTGTCTTTTCAAATTAGTGTTTTTGTATTCTTCAGATGTATGCCCAGGAGTGGGATTGCTGGATCCTATGGTGGCTCTATTTTTACTTTCTTGAGGAACCTCCATACTGTTCTCCATAGTGGCTGCACCAATTTACATTCCCACCAACAGTGCAGGAGGGCTCCCTTTTCTCCACACCCTCTCCAACACTTGGTATTTGTTGTCTTTTTGATGGCAGTCGTTCTGAGAAACGTGAGGTGATATCTCATTGTGGTTTTGAATTGCATTTCCCTGATGATTAGTGATGTTGAGCATCTTTTCATGTGCCTGTTGGCCGTCTGTATATCTCCTTTGGAGAAATGTCTGTTCAGAGGCTCCTTCCTTGTCTCTCTAGTTTTAGGTGCTTCTGGCCATCCGTGGTGCTCCGTGGCCTGACAGTGCATCACTCCCGTCTCACCTCCATCAACACTTGGTGCTCTCCCTGTGTGTCTGACCACCTTCTTATAAGGACACCAGTCATATTGAATTAGGGGGCCACCCTTTGACTTGATCCTAACTACATGTGCAACAATCTTGTTTCCAAAAAGGTTACAGTCTAAAATGCTGGCATGTCTTGGTCCATCCAGGCTGCTGTAACAAAAAAATAGACTAAGTGGTTTAAACATCAAACATTTATTTCTTACAATTCTGAAGGCCAGAAGCCTGAGACGAAGTTGCCAGCAGATTCGGTGTCTGGCGAGGACCAGCTTCCTGGTTCATAGACGGCCGTCTTCTTGCTGTGTCCTCACGCGGAGAAAGAAATGAGAGAACTCTCTGGGGTCTCTTCCTTAAGGGCACTGACCCTGTCACAGGGGCTCCACCCTCCTGACCTAAACACCTCCCAAAGGCACCACCTCCAAATACCATCACACTGGGGGTTAGGATTTCAACAGATGAATTTTGGGGGTGATACAAACTCAGTCCATAACTTGGGAGTTGGGACTTCAGCATTTCTCTTTCTGGAGAGGACACAGTTGAACCCATAACACTACCTGAGGGTGCTGCTTACTTTTGCATGAGAGAGAGACCTTCACTCGTGTATTCTGCTAGTTTTGTATTGTTCTCAGGTGGGCGGGAAGGGTAGGTCCCAGCCGCTCACCAGTGCTGCCCTCCCCACAACCCGAACCGCACTCTGGACCCAAGGAGACCCAGCTGGGTGACGGCCAAGGATGCAGTCAGGGTGGACTGCCTGGCCTGCTGGACAGTGACCGTGTCTGGAACTGGCCACTTTGGGAATGGCCCCTGCGGTACCGGGTGGCTGATGAGAAGTCAGTGCTATAAGTGAATATCTGACCCCCAGCCAAAGGCATTATTCTCTCCTCTGAGATCCAAAAGAGTCTGTCAGTAGTTTACCTGTTATAGCATTTATCACGTGTTCCACGTGTCAGGGTCATTTATGTTGACGGCAGTCTACCTACCTCCCTGAGTGAAAAGACCCTCAGAAAGGGAACTACGTCTCTCTTGTGTTTACAGCCCTCATGGCACAATGAAGCACCTTGCACTTACAAGGACTCAAAAATACTTGATGAACAGATACTAATGGATTAGTTAGCTAATGTGCGACCTTCTCGGTAATAGCTCTAATGTATCTCTTGGTCCAGTTAGACTGTAGATTAACGATGCCTCTGAGAAATGGGGGAAATAAATGGGGGATTCCAGAAGACAAGATATTGAAGAAGATTTTCTTGGGAGAGGAGGTCCTGTAGCAGCCTCCCAGCCTCCCGCCCACACCACCAACAAGTGAAGCCCCGTCAGCGGAGGGGTTTGGAGGAAGTTGACTCACGTGTCATCACGCACGAACACCTTGGTGTGTTTGCCTCTCAAAATAGAGGAGAGGTTCATGCCAGAGGTCCTGCCACTGTCCACTATGACAGAAGAGGGACAAAAATAGAGAATAAGCCTCAACACTTGATGAGTGTCCTGAATTCTCATTCTGAAAAAATTCTCATTAACCCTCCAAAAATTTTTCTTTCATCGACCTGCTCAAACCGTCAGCCCCCTCTTTGCATGGCCCTTCCCGTGGTCTCACCCCTGCTATCTTAGGGGGAAACTTGTTCCTGCAGCTTCCAGGCCTGTCAGTGTGGTCTGGGTTCTGCCTCTGTTTCTCTGAAGCTCCTAAATGCTGAGAAGCAGACAGGGAGGGGGAAGTGGTCCCACATCCCAAGAGAAGGGGCCGGTAGGCCCCAGCGTAGTTGCTGGGGGTTGGTCAGGCCTGAAGAATATGGGGAAGCACCTCTTTGGGGCCCAGGAAGAGAGTGGCCAACGCTTTCCTTCCACTCCACAGGGGCTCTGGGGTCCCCTGGAGAGCCTGACCCCCTAGCTGGAGTGGAGACTGGGGGGACACAGGCTTACAGAAAACTGGACTGAAAACCTGGAACCCTGACTGCTGGTGGGCAAGGAGGCAGGGGGCTCCCATGACCTCAGGGGGCCCAGGACCCAGGTCAGGAGGGTTTCTGCTCGGGGGAGAAACTCCATCAGAAAGAACTGGGGACTCTGGTTTTGGCTGCAGAAGCAACCGTGTGGGCAGGGCAGTCGTGGGCAGCCAGGCCAGGGGAGGGGCACCATGTACGCGTGTTGGGGAGACCTCCTTGGGACCCCTGAGGGTCGGGGCATCCTGCAGGAGGGCGAGGCCCAGAGAGCACCACCCAGCGGGTCAGAGGCCAGGACAAGGAGGGGTGCCTGCCTGGAGGAGGAAGGAAGCCAGAAGCTCAGGTGGGTGTGGAGGCCTGAGTGAACAGAGATCACACGTCAGGGGCCGCCGGCCAGACTACGAAAGGACAGACTGCTTTGCACTGTCCCCGAGGACCACAACGGTTGTGTAGCACCCAGGAGTCACCCGGAGCAGAGAAACAGAACCTGCGGGGAGGCCCCGGCGCCGCAGAGGAAAGCTCTCGCCCTGTGCAGTGCCTTGAGTGACCGCGTGTTTCTAGCCGGGTCTGTACCCATCTCTCAGGGAGGGTCAACGCGGGAAGATGCCCTCAGAGTCCCCATTGTATGTAGCACACGTAAAGGCAGGGACGATGAGTTGCTTTTAACAATAGCCTCCCTTTCTACAAGTGATTATTTGTAGACTTAGCTGATAGTTCAGAAACGCTGCGTTCATTGGACCCGTTCGTTCGGATCATTGTGATTTTGTCATTCTTCCCAAATCCCACATTTACTGCAGATTTGTTTCTTCTTTGCTGCCCCCCCCCACCGTGTGGTGGGGGGAGATGACAAAAGGTCGTTTATAAGAGTGTAGGGAAGAGCAGTCACCCCACGAGTCAGGCAGAGCAGCCTCTCGCCCGAGGTGAGGCACGCATCTGGGGGAGGCGTGTGGGGTCCTGGGGGCCGCAAGTGGGCGATACGTGTGTCATGGCCACTGACGAATGGCTTTGCGTCAGCACCTGAAAGCCACGTGCGGCGCTTTGGCACCTGGAAGCTCCGAGCAGGCCACGTGGGTGAGGCTGCGTGGACAGGGCCACACCCCCTGGGCAGCCGGGCTGCGCTGTCCACAGGAAGTGACCGGGCTCCTCCAGGGCTGAACGGAGAGGTCCAGGTGCTCATCCCCGCGGACACTCACGGGCCGAGGACCCGGAACAGGCAGCCTCCTGCGCGGCGTCCCCCAAGACGGTGGTGTCAGGCTGCGGGTGCAGGTCCAGCGCAGCCGTGAGGCCAGGACGGGGTGCGGGCTGTGCCAACGCTGGTGACCGGACCCTCCCGCGTCCACGCAGAGCAGCTCAGCACTGTGGGCGGGTGACACTGACCGGCCAGCCGGCTGTGCTCACAGACACACACGGGCATCACTTCTGCCGACACCAAGAAGGCCCTGATCTCCAGTCCAGTGGAAGCGCGGCATTTACACGTGGGCAGTGTGGCCGATGTGTCCCTCCATCGCCTGCTTTCGTGTATGGGACCTCGGGGTCCCCCGAAGGGGTCTCTGCTGGTCACCCCAGCCCGTGGGCTCTGCCTTTGCCAGGGCTGTTGAGTCCCCACAGGCTCCTGGGGTTGTGGTCTTCATCCCTTGTTCTGGGGGCAGTTGGTATCTCAGATAGGTTTGATTGAACAAAGAAGCTTAGCTCATCTGAGATTTCACCCCGGAGTTCTCCAAGCCCTCTCCTCCCGTGTCACTACATGTCACTCGCTGCTTCGCCTGCAGGGTCCTTACCCTCTTGGGGTGTGATCATGGCCACCTCGGTCCCGGAGGCTGGCCTCTTCCCACCTCGGCAGGAGCCGCCGGGAAGGTAGGAGCCCCCCAGACGGCAGGGCCACGTCCTCCGAGCCCGTGCGCCCCTCGGCATTGGCGGCTCCTGGCGGATTTGCTGGGAGTCGCTGTCATCAGCATCCGGGGCCGATGGTTCCTGGAGGGGCTGAGAGTCAGGATATCCGAGAGGAAGGACCTGATACCAAGGCAGGGCCTGTACTGTAACTGCTGGTCCCTGTTCGGGTCACAGCTGGGGTCAGCAGAACCCGGAACCAACTAGAAGAAGGCTGTGCGCCGTGCAGAACCCGTGGGACCCGGCCCACTCCTCGGAGCTACGCCAGCAGCCTTAGGTCTGTGCCCCACCCACCCCGCCCCTTCTCCTGTCCTGCTTCCTTCGGGGCCTTCGCAGGAGGAGAACACGTGTCCCAGGGACCTGGCGGCTGGGACCCACGCACAGACCCCAGGCTGCCCCGTCCTCGCCAGGCTCCAGGCCCTGACCCACCCCAGCGCCCACGTGGGTGTCCACTGTCCCTGAGGCAGTCCCGTCACGGACCCACCACCCGGCCTCTGGCTTCACAATGTGCATCTCCCAACCTGTGGGGAGGCAGCTCTTGGCAAAGGCCATCGTGGGCAGGTTCACTCGTCAGGACAAAGGTGGCACAAAAGGCCCCAGATGCAGATACGGAAGCGGGAGGCATAGTGTTTCCAGGAGAAGCTCGCCAGGCTGGGTGGCGTGTTTCCCTGGGAGGTGGGTTCCGTGCTGTCGCCCATCTGAATGCTCCCGTGAGAGCCCACGCTGGCTTTCCTAGGGCTTCAGGTGGTGATTTTCTGAGGAAGAAAATAGTTTGAACATCGTGCTCAATAGCAATTATGTACCACAGTGTCTAAATTCATGATTTTTTCCACTTATTTTAAGCCTTGTTGGGTGTCCTTCTCATGTCCCCAAGCCTGCATCATGCCTACAGCTGGTTCTCCCTGCAGAAGGGGTCACCTCTCTCTCGGGACCACCAGTGAGGTTTCCAGGGGTGGTCACAGCCCGCCCTGCAGGAAAGAGGAGGCACCACTCTGATCATCCCAGCCTGAGTTGTGAGGCCAGCCTGAGCCAACAATCAATGAAAATACACCCATATTTAACCAACCTACTACACTGGTAGCGACAATAACTAACCTGGCATCTGTAGGGTCTCCGTCAGACTCAACCATGAACATGAGTTTTAAAAGTATCTGATTTAAGTTTCCATAGTGTTAAATGTCACTCGTGAAATCACACAAGCAGTCGAGCTCAGCTAAGACCAACCACCACCTTCTGGTCAAGGATGAAACACGGAAGGGATGCCTTAGTGCTGACTGGTACTTGCACACCTCAGACTGTGGAGCTTTATCACTTATGTAATTCTTTTCTTTAAGACTAATCACCAAATCTATAGCTGGGGGCGAGAATGCGTCTTAACAGTGATCAGAGCTTGGCCGCTTCCACGTCATTATGGCTCCTGCACTAGGTGGACGGAGCCCACGCGGCCTGGGTGATCCGCTCCATCCTGGGTCTAAGTCTCTCCAAGTGAATCCTGTCTCAGGTAGGATTCAGAAGGAGCTGGGTTGGGGCCCGTGTCACCCACGACAGAGCAGCAGAGAGCAGGGGGGCGGCAGATGGCAGAGTCACAGGCGAGTGTCCACCCGGGGTTAAGGGCAGGTCGGGGAACCCCCGCCAATGTGCTCACTGTGATCCTGTAAAACTCTAGACCCATCACTGAACAGGTGGCTCCCAGCACTCCAGGGTGGGTGTCAGGGGCTGCTGGCCTCTTCCTTGAGGCTGTGACTCGCTGAGGGGCGGTGGTCAAGGAACTGCTGCTGACCAAGAATATGGATTCCGGGGATTTCTTTTTTCTTTTTCTTTCTTTTTTTTTTTTTTTTTTTACAAAATCTCCAAAAGCAAAGATAGAGCAGTAGAATGATAGCACCAAACCAGCCTGTTCTGACAGGTGATTAATTAAGTAACAACCAATGAGGAAAGCTAGACTCTCTAGAGGGGGCCCCCTGATATCGGGCCATGGGGTGTGTCACCTGAGTTCTGTTCAACGTCTTTGTCAGGGACTTATTTAAGGACGTCTAATTGGATTTAGTAAAGGTTTGAATGGTTCGGGCTAGGAGGGCAGTAGGAACAGAGAAGGTGGGATGAACGTCCGTCTCACGTTGGAATTCTAAGGCGAGGACCCGCCCACCCTGAGTGCACAGGTCAGCAAGAAGGACCATGGGATTCTGCAGCTCCCTGAGGCCACCGTACTGGTTACCCACACCAGAGGACACACACTGGCCCCGTGGCTGATGCTGCCCACACGTGTGCTTTGCGTGCCCAGAGCCGGTCTCCAGGGCTACAGTAACGGCACCACAAACCACAGAAGGGGACTGTCTCGTGGTCTCGGGCCAGAGTCTAAACCAAGTGCACACAGGCAGAGCGCTCGGGGAGCCTCCCTGCCTCTGCCGGCCCCAGGCGCCCCCGGCTTGCAGCTGCATCGACGCCCCTGTGCTTCCCCCTGGCCTGCTCTCTGCGTGCGTCTCTGTCCAAACTCCCCTTCTTGTAAGGACGCCACCCACGTGGAGCAGGGCCACCCTAATGACCTCACTTGATCGCCTCCACGAACACCCTGTCTCCAAACAAGGTCACATTCCGCGGTACCGAGGGTGAGGACTTCAGCACGTGAATTTGGGGGAGACAGTTTGGCCCATAACAGCCCACTTAGTGTTTCCAAAACTGAGAAATTTTACTTAGATAGTTCAGATGTCTGACTTTTACCACCAGACCCACCTGGCCTCCTGGCGCGTCTGCCGAGCAGGGTGGGGGTTGGGGGATTCGCAGGGCAGGCTCTACCTCGTCTTGCTGCTACACCGGCCACTCCACCTAGAGGACCAGCTTGGCCCCCAAGCGCGTGGCGGTCACAGCCCCCGATTTCCACTGCGCCATGCCCCAGGAGGCCTTTAGGCATCTCGTCAAAGGAATATGTGCCCTGAAATAATGATGGAATTAAAAAAGAAGTAGAGAGAGAAACGTGCTAGCACACCCTGGACGTCCTCGGGCAAAACGGCGGTGTCCTGCGGAGGGGTCCACGGCCCCGGGACTCGCTGGCCTGGCCGCCTCCGAGGGGGCGCCCTCAGTTCTCAGCTCTGCCTTCAGGCGGCCGCGTGAGAGTCAGGAGGACCAAAGGGAAGGGACTGGAAGGGACTGCACGGCCGGGGGCAGAGGAAACGACGGAAGGGGGTGGGTTTGCGCCTCCGGGTCGTGGGTCGGCAGCGTGGCAGCTGCTCCCGAGGGCAGGAGCATCACAGCGTGTGGACTAATAGCCTTATTTCAGCCACAGGTACAGGCTTCCTGGCATCAGGGCCGCTCCACTGAGCCGCTCCACTTCCTCGGGACAACCCTCCCCGGATGTGGTGAGGCAAGGGGCCCGGCCACAGGGGAGGGCCACGCATGGAGGGCCACGCCGATGAGGCTGTTTCCTAGGTGAGAGGGTTCAGACCGTGACGTCATGGGAGAGGGGGTCTGGGAGACCTGGGGTGACGGGCACAGGGTGGCACAGCGCCGAACAAGCTCTGAGCCTGCTGTTCCATGACGTGGGGCTCCCGACTGTGACACCAGGACACTCAGGTGCCTCTCGCACGGTGGGGTGTCCTGCTGTGTCCCTGCCTCCTCCCAGCAGGTGCCAGGAGCACCTCCCCTCCCGCTGTGCAGCCAGAGCTGACCCCAGACGTGGCGGAGGCCCCCCGGATGGTGGGGGGGGCAGGTAAATCACACACGCGAGCACACACGCGCACACACACACACACACACACACACACACAAGACCCACTGCTCTGCCCGTGCGGGGCCGCAAGGACCCGGCCCTCCCACATGAGTCCAGCACTGGGTCCTGGACCAGTGGACTCGGGGATGTCAGGGTCAGGCTGGGCTGTGTTCAGACCCCAAGCCCCGCCGGCGATGTGGCCTCACACAGGGTCTCCGTCCTGATGCACCTGCCTTTCATCGGGTTGGAGACAGAAACGGAAAGTGCAGAGCGCTGTCGCTGCTGGGTTGTGTCCAAGACAGCTGGGTATTTTTCTCACCTAAGAGAAATGCTGAAGAAATTGTCAGTGCACAGCATCGACGAGAGGAGAAGTCTGGAAGGATAAAAACACGCCCAGTTTCATCTTCCAGGGGACGTGGATGACCAGGATTTACTCCATATGGGCTGGTAAAAAGAGATCCATCTCACCAATTCTGTCATTTTGCTAAAAATGGGAGTCCCATTCCCTGCCGCCGACCCGCCCCGTTTAGAAGTTTAGCGACAGAGCGCCAGCTTTGTCCCCCTGAGGGGGGCTGGCAGCCATCTCCTCTTTTCTGGGAACTTGGCTTCCCAGGGGGCCTGGATGTCTTCCGGAGGCTCAGGCTCTGTGCTCCTCGAGGGACCAGGCCTCCATGCTCCCCGCCAGCCCTCCTCGCCTCGAGGGACAGCCAAGCCCCTCACGACAGGACTGGAAACTTGGGGACAGTGCTGGAAAAATCAGCATGTGTGTGTGTCTCTTAAGCAGAGCCTATTTTCTCCTCCTCTTGGACGCCCAGAGATCCTACATCTCCCAGGCTCCCTTGCAGCTATGCGTGCCCACGCACATCCACTCAGACCAGCGGGACGAGGCAGAAGCGACCTACACAATTCCCGTAATGGACTCTAACCGTCTCCCCACGGTCGTCCGCATTCTGTCTATTTCTGGGTCAGCTGTTTGGAGGGGGAACCAAGGAGGGTGCTGAGGCCCCGTGGGGCTGTGCAGCCAAGAAACAGAAGGAGTTTGGTTCCCTGGGGGAATGAGCAGGGACAGTCCACACCACCACTGACGTGCACTGGACGGCACAGGGAGGAAGGGAGTCTTCAGTGGGTCAGGGGCACTGAGATTTTGAAACTGCTGTAGCGGTCAGTCTACTTCGACTACTCTCTCCCTCAAGTAGAAAACTGGAAATTAGTCTCAACTTTCTACCCTCTCACCTCTTACATATCATTTTAATAACATGTCTATCTCAGTACCTAAATATATTCCTTCTCTTTCTCACTGTCCCTATCGCCACTGCCTTAATTCAGGTCCTAATAATCCTGCATCAGAATTATTGGGAGAAATAAGTTTTGAGGAACACCTAATCATACCTTCACGTGTTTGAAAGGCCAGACAAAGAGAGATAGGGATTACGTTTCTTCTGAATGTTCCAGAAAGCACAGCTAGACCTGGCTGGAGGAAGTGGAGGGAGCTCATATTTGAGCCTAGGGGCCCACGGCCAAAAGCTGCCTGGCTCCCCCAGCGTGCGGACGCTCAGTGTCCTTCGGTCCACAGAGTCCAGCACCCTCTGGCCCGGTGCCTGCTGCCAACCCGGGATTGCAGCTCCTTCCCCTTCTCAGCCTCCTTTGGGAGCCTGGAGCTTGCTTCCCACGTAGCCCGCCTCCCTCCCCCCTCCTCTGCCCCAGCGCCCCCCTCCTCCTCCCCCTCCCTCCCCCTCCTCCCCCCTCCTCCTCCCCCTCCTCCTCCCCCTCCCTCCCCCCTCCTCTGCCCCCCAGCGCCCCCCTCCTCTGCCCCCACAGCCAGCCCCTCTCCTGACTCTCCTGACTCGGCCAGCCCTGACCCTGCAGCTGGAGAGGTTGCCCGGAGCCCTGGCCCTGTGGCCTCACCTCCCAGGTGAGCAGACCCTGCCGGATGTCTTCTTTGTCCACTTCTGGTGATTTTCCCCTCTGGGTTTTCATTGTCCCTCCTTGAATTCTAGCGTCCCAGGATGCCCCAGCCCAATTAGGGACAGGGCTGTGTTCTTCCCCCTGGGACTTCTAAAGCCTGCACAGTCAGGGGGGATCTGAACAGAAGGAGGTGACATTTAGCTCCGGGAGCAGGTGTGTGAAATCCTAAGCTCTATATCCCCGTGGCTGCACTGCCATGGATGAGACCCCTGAGGAAGCAGAGGCTAGACGCTCCCAGAGAGATGCCCTCTGTGGAGGGGAGAAAGCGTCGCTGGGCTTCCCACCACCGCGTCTCCTAGATCTCTGACAAATCCAGCTGTCGTGTCTGTTAGAGAGAATTTTCTAACCCAGCACACTGCCTTCCATGCCTCACGCGTGCTTTTAGTTCCTTGCAGGAGGAGAGGGGCTAAAAGAATAGTCAGAGGTCAAAATCGTCTTTGTGATTTTCTGGGAAATAAAATTAAGCAGCTCCTTCCAGACCTATCAGGTTAGGAGCGTTTATACAGAATGTCCGTGACTTCTGTGCTCACTTCTGCCACGCGGAGCCCGGGGAGCGTCTCGTGCAGCCCCAGCAAACAGGCCTGGCTCCGTCCGGAGCGGGACTCGGCTTGGGGCAGCGTCTCCCTCTGGCACGTGGCCTCACTCCGTCAGAGGAGGTGGGGTCGCAGATGACCCTCCCAGACTCACTCAGCATCCAGCCGTGGGTGGCCTCTCATCACCCTGAAAGGGGTGCCAGTTCTCAGGTGACAATTAATCTCTATCCAGGACCCTGTGTGAGAGCCAGACTCTGGCAGAGAAAATTAATGGAAGAACACTTCCAGCTCTTGATGATAATTTTTATTGAGCCCCACTTGGTTTGTTGTTAAATTGTGACTATGACCCATAATATGTCTGAAAGAAAGGATAAAGATATTATATACCTATGGGTGATTACATTGCATTCTTTGGTTTATGAACCTCTAAGTCCCACAGAGAGAATTATCCATCACAAGGCACCTTCATGGCTGATGTTAAGTGTCGAATCCTATATTGCTTGAGAACATGTCATGGCAGAGCGCTCACTCCCGACTGTGCTTCTGTGGTCACACACGGAAGGCACGCCCGGGGACGGGCAGTTCAGATGGAACCAGGGACCATGACTGTCCCAGGTCCCTCTCAGAGCCCCTCCCACGGGCTCTACACACGGTCTCCCGGGGGCCCGCGGGCCGACCCTGATGAGCCCCCGCAGTGATCCTGGCAGACACGCAGGAGGGACATGGGCGAGGGTGGATCCCAGACGGCACCCTCGAGGGGAGGGGAGGAAGGCTCACTTGATGGGGAACCAGGCGTGGAGGGAACGGGAGCCGTGCCACCAGGGGGCACGACCACAGCGGGGAAGGCCTGGCTTTCAGGGGAAGCCGGCCGCAGAGCCCGAGGACGGTCCTCTGCCACGCCCCTCGGCTTCTACAGAGTAAATGTCAGCGTCCTAGGGACTGTGGTTTCCCCACCTTTTCAGCGACATTTGCTGAAATCGTATAACCATGAGGATTTTATCTTGGAGAATAAAAACCAAAGGTCTTAGATCTCTCACTGGTACTTTGTTTCTGAAGTTGCGTGAGGAGTTCTGGGTCTGATGCTGTTGGAAGGAAGAGTTATCTGCTGCCATAACCAATGCAGAGGGACCGGGAGCCTCAGGGATCCTGTCCAAACGCAGCTGTTTGCTGTCGCCGCCACCGCATGGCGTCCAGTGGGTGTGATTTGGACATGCTCCCCACAGTGACCTGCACCGAGCGGTGGAGCCTCGCTCTGTGCCTCTGGCCTGTCCCCGGATCTGGGGAGACAGGAGTTACTGCTCAGGGTCCCATCACCCACCAGATGCACACACACAGGTGGCGAGAAATACTAGCGCCCACACCCTCGAGTGGATCCTGCCCACGGGGTGCTTCCGTGAGGGAGACACATGGCCACACTGCACTTCCGTGTCCTTGTCTGGAAAACAGAGGTGATAACAGATCTGACCACAAAGGATCGTTGTCAGTTTTAAGGAAGATGCCTCATGCAGCGCCCGTGGGCTGGGACGCTGGCACAGAGTTCATGGCTCACAAGCGTGGTCAGGGCAGGTTCCGGTCAGGAAAGGGCTGTTCTTAGACGGCAGGTATTTAACTTTGAAAGTGACAAGAGCGATGAAATGGACACGGTAAACCCCAGTAAATGCAGCCGTCACCGGGGCCCTGGGCTCCAAGATCCGCCCGTCCATGTGCCTTCCCAAGAGGAACGAGTGCACTGACCTGGGATCTCCTCTCCTCCTCCTCCTCCGAATGGTCCCAGGAGAAGCTGCCAGACCAGGAGGTGCAGGGAGCAGGGGGGTCCCCGAAGCTGGGGCGACACCTCCTTCCCGGTTCAGACATTTGGTGTCTGCATACTGTTGGGCTGGCGCACCCCCCTTTATTGCAGATGATTTTTCCTCTTTGTATTTTTATTACTGAATTGTATCTCCTTAAACAACAGCTTCAGCATTTGTCTGAACACAGAATTTCCGTTTGCCTCCATGGAAATGAAGGTGGAGCCCACACAGCGGAGAAAATGATAATAACCAGTAGCGAGACCCGCCCAGCGCTGACCTCCGCCCTCCCCCATGGCTGGCCCTCTCTTCTGACCCTTCCCACAAGCCCACGAGGCGAGTCCCACCTCATCCCCGTTTCCGAGGCAGCGAGAAATTGAGCCCCTCCCTCAGGTCAGAGTCAGGAAGTGTCAGAAATGGGGTTGGAATCCTTTCTCTAAAGCACCACACTGGGTTGCCCCCCGGGCCCCATAATGTGACCAGGAGTTTCTCAGCAGGCAGCACTGAAATGTAAGAGAAATGACTGTCCTGGTCACCTTCACCCCACGCAGGACGGCAACAGAAATTCCAGTTCGAAAATAAGAGCAGCCACTTAGCTGGACACCAGGTGAGCTCTTGAGAGGGACCTGGACCCGTCGTGATGAGGAGTTGGGAACGGTTGCTGCACTCGGCTGCACCAATGTTACGGACAAGAGGAAAGGTGATTTGCGAGAGGTCGTTCCAGCCAACGGCTCTCCGGGCACCTGACGTCGAGGGGGGAGGATGTGGAGGGTCTGGCCCTCTCCACGTCGGCCCCTGGCATCCAGCGTGATGGGCGGGCAGGGGACAGCTGCTGGGAGTTGGGCAGTGACAGGGCTTCACCTGCAGGGACAGCCAGCCAGCCTGTGTGGACCAGGACTTGCAGAGAGGCAGCTTTCTCAGCTGGGACCCGCAAACGGGCCTTGGAGGAAGGTCCGTCTGGGGACACGCCCAGTCGGCCTCTTCCAGGCTCCGGAGTGGCTGGGCTTTGCCTCCAGAGCCTCCTGACGCGGTCGCTGTCCTTTGCGGTACAGCAGTGCCCGGACTCGGCATCTGAAGACCGCGGCTGTGGGCCTGGCCTGACTCACGGCTCTGGGGGTCCAGAGCGCTGGCCCCCCGCCTGAGGAGGCCGTTCCTGTCACAGGGCGGCCGGGAAGATGTGTCACCTCCCCTTTGGAGGAGCGCCCACCGCTGTGCCGGATTCCATCCGCCGGAGTCGAGTCCCCTGGTCCAACCCCCTTGGGCGGCCTGCGGCGCCGGCGGCTCAGGATGAGCCGGCCCAGCGGGACCCCAGTTACCCTCCGCAGGCGGACTCACGAGGAGTTTCAGTTTCCCCATTTCCCAAACTTTATGGAATGCAGTTATATTCTTTTCTTTTTAAATTTTAGTCCATGGCCAGTCCTCTCCTAGGACCTGTCCTGTTTCACAGTAGCAGTGGCTGGAGGACAGCAATTCCGGCCACGCGGCGTGTAGAGCCCTGACTTCCGCGGGCAGCCGTCCCCGTCAGCAGGCAAAGAGTGGAGGGCATGTATTTCTGAAATGGCACAGCTGTTCTCTTCTGGTTGTGTGGATTGTTGTAGGAGTCATTCGACAAAAATCAGGTTTCTAAAGCCACAGCTATGTAGACGTGACCAAGAGGGGACACTGTGACCTGAGCGAGGGTGCCCTTCACAGTGTCAGAACGGGCCACCCCGGGTTTGCTGGAAGTCGCAGGGGGAGCCTGCGGCCTGGAGCCCTCAGCGCAGCCGGGCCACACCTGGTGTCTGCGGGGGGTGACGGCCTCAACTGGAGGCAGGAGGCTTTGCACGCAGGGCGGTTGGGTAAGAGGACACGGCGCCTCTGCCCCCCGTGGACCTTCCTGTGTGGTGAGCGCAGGGCCCGTGCCGCCCGGCGCCAGAGCCCATCCTGCCTAAAACCCCTGCCCTCCTGGGAGAGGGGCCGCGCGGGACCGTCCGCGCCGCTGGGGCCCCAGATGCGGTGGCAGAGGCTGGGGGCCACGTCAGAGGGAGCGAGGACGGGCATGTGAAGTGGCATCTGTGGCGCCGACTCTCCGGTGGTGGGTGCCAGAGTGACAGCAAGGGTGACGCTCGTAAGATGCCCGCGTGTCGTTTCATCGAAGACTGAGACTGAGTGCCAGCTGCCTTTGCCAAAGACAATTATTATTACTGAATGGACAGTAATTGCTATTATGGGGAGGCTGGGAGGAGCCGATGGCACGCTCGCTGCTCACCCGGGGCTCGCAGGGTCCGCGGTGAGAAACTGAGTTCTCCCTGTACAATGGCGTGTGTGCACAAGTCTGTGTGTGCACGTGCACACGTGTGTGTGTGTGTGTGTGCGTTTACTGATGTTCTAGCCTTGACCAGCTTGCGACACTTAGTTTACCTCTCAAAATTTTGGTTTTCTCATCTGTGAAAATAGAAATAGCAACGCACAAATCTGGGGCTTCTGGGGGGCCTCCAGGGGTTCCCTGAGCCCCACGTGGAAAAGCAGCAAACAGGGCTCGGGTCGCTCAGCCCTGCTCATCGTGGTGTTCTCTTCTCCATGTGCACAAGTACGCACATGTATGTGAGATGGCATGTGTCAGATGCTGTATGCACTTGTGTACAACATATGTACATGTGAAAGGACTGCATGCATGTGACATGGCTGACACGTGTTATAGACGGTGTGTGACTGTGTGAGGTGGTGTGTGCCTGTAGGTGAGACGGTGTGTGTGCCTGTAGGTGAGAGTGTGTGTGTGCCTGTAGGTGAGAGTGTGTGTGTGCCTGTAGGTGAGACGGTGTGTGTGCCTGTAGGTGAGATGGCGTGTGTGCCTGTAGGTGAGATGGTGTGTGTGTGTGTAGGTGAGACGTTCTGTGCCTGTAGGTGAGGTGATGTGTGCACACGTTTGTGAGAGGTTGACAGATCTGGAGCACCCAGTTATTCTGAAGGCAAGGGATTCAACACAGGGTTTCAAATAAGAAACTTTGAGCTGAAAGCATAGGGGCGGGGGGAGCAGTGTCAGGGGCGGGGGTCTTAGAGGAGGAGCCGTGCCGGCAGCCGACACAGGGGCCTGGGGTGGGCAGCCGGGAAGCAGCGTGCTCTGAACGCACCAGCTTGGTTGGTTGGAGGAAAGGGAGCCAACCTTCGATGGGTCTGGGGAAGAGCTGGTGCAGGTCATAGTGAGAAAAGAAGGGGGTCAAATGGATGGAGGTGAGGACCCTGAGGACACGGGGCACAGGACGAGGCTGTACTGGTGCAGGTGGGACCAGGAGTGAGGTCAGAGCACATCGTGGCCTGAAAGAAGGGACAGACCTGACCACAGGAGGACCAGGGATAAGAAGGCCTCCAGTCTCACCCCAAAGAAGGACGTTCAGGACAGAGAGGCCGTCGTCATGGAAACCGGGACACCCAACGGAAGAGAAGGAACTGAGTCTCTTCTGAACGTGCTGAGCCCACAGGGCCTCTTAGTTCCCCGACTGTCACCTGGGGAAGCCACCCTTCTCCCCACCATGCCAGTGTGGCTGCCACATTTAGGCACTGTTTTTGTAAATGGCCTTTTAAAAAATATTCTTAATGGTCAGAAGTGATCTTTCTTTAAAGGTTTATTTTATTCTTAAAAATACTCAAGAGCCATTTGGAAATGAGAACAGTGAAATAGGGGGTGCTCAGGTTAAATAATGGGGTCTTGGAGGAATCAGACGTGCAAAATGGTTAGAAAACGTAAAGCTAGATTCCTAGTTTTGTCTGAGCCTATCTCCAGATAATTCTGAATGAGAACTTCAAATATGACAGAGAAAGGTCAAAGTAAATATGTAACTTCCTAAGGTGTTTGAACTGAAAGATCTCAGGAGACTATATATATATATATATATATATATATATATATATATATAGTGGTTTTGCAAGAATTTTAAAAGCTGTCTCTGTACATGGTAGCACCCTATGTAAGATTATCTGCTAATTTGTACCCTACTTGCTAAAATGTGAATGCACATAATGCTGCATCCACAGAGAAGATTCAACCGTTTTTTATTCAGTTGGCTATTTGGCAGCTATGGGTGAATTCATACGGAATTCTGAAGGGCCATTGCTGGATTTCTCAGAGTGACAGCTAACCCTGAACCTTCTGGGACTGCTCCATGTTGTGTCAGAAAGACAAGCCACTGGCTGTTTCCAGAAACTTTGTCCCCATTAGATCTCAATACATGTACACATGTTTGCAATGTAAAATCGGAAAATATCACTTTATAGTGATTCCTCTTCTGTAGGCTTCAGGTACTAAGCCAAACTTGTCAGGCTGTGACAATTTTACATTTCATGGGAGCCTATTTTCATACATTAAAACATACGTCAGTGTTTTCCTTAAAAGTATATGTGAACAGGAGAAAGCTGAAATGCATAATTATGAAATAAACATTTGCTTGAATTGTTGTTCTACTTTTAATTCCAAAGCAATTTCAGGAAAAAAACTGTTTCCAAACAATTATAGTGGACATGTACTATGTAATTGACAAAGTATGTGAAAGCACTTTTAACCCAAAAAGAGAGAGAACCCACACATTCTTCATAGCACTATTGTGTTTCATCTGTAAATAACGGCATGATTTAGCCATTTTCAAAAAAGTTAGATTCTTGTTCAAGTGGTAATGAGTCTTTCTTGCAAACATTCGCTCTAAGGAATTTTAGCTCAGTTTTGTGAAGAAGAATAAAATCTAGTCATGAACATACAATATATTTACTATACTGGACATCAATTATTAAATATGTATTTTATAGCATTATTTTGTAAATAATAAAAGGTTAGATCTTTACAAAGAGGGAAATTGAAAGTAATACATCTTATAGACTCTAGAATCTAGAGAATAAAAAACAAATTAAACTGTAGGGAGACTGCTCTGTTTGTAAACATCTGTCCGTATGAAGAGTCTTTCAGAATGCTACTTTTAATGGGCAAACCATTAATAGTAATAATCAGGCTTTGAAGCTTTTCTTGTCCTTACAGGAATTGTAATATTAAAGTTTGAAAAAGAAAATCTAAAAAAAAATCCTACATATTTGTTAACCAATCCTTCAAGCATAAATTATTGCTGAAATACATTTTTTGGTTTTAATACAATGGTTTCATGTGATCCTGTTAAGCCATTGGAGGGAGTAGCAACTCTATTTCATAATAGAGTTCCTATTTTTGTATTTTGAAAATTCTAGATCAATCTGAATATAAGCCAAGATGAGAATAATAAAAGCTGAATTACGTTGGTGATTTTCTTTCTGTTTTGAGGAAAGAATTCACCTTTTTCTTGAAATAAAGTAAAATATTTGAACCAATAATTTTATTATTTCTCCATTCCTCTCAATTTTAAAGATTTTATAGCAATATGTTAAAGTTGCTAAAGTATCACCCCAGTTGGTGAATTTGATTGTCCTGCTTCCAATATGCAAGGGAGACTGGTGAGGAATCTACTCAAATGCAGCCCCTCTTGTTGCAATGGACTTGGCTTCTGTCTCCATGACGAAGGACTTGTTGCTAGTGTCTAAAACTCTTCCAAATATTGTCCTTGAAAATATGGCTCTTCACAGCTCATGCAGTTCAGTTGAGTCATCTATACTGACCTGTGCAAGCATCCTTTTTAGAAAATTATCTCAGTGACAGTTGCTATTTCACTAGGAGGTTGACCAATAAAACATCTTGCTTTTCAAAATTCATTCATTGATGTAAAATGTTATTTTCTTTAACATTATAATGGTAAGAAAATACAGTATGCATATAGCTGCAATATTAAAAGGACCAAATTTCATTTTTATAATTTAAAATCATTTTTATAAATGGATTTACAAATCAAAAGTATTTTAAATATAATTCATGTACTATTATATTTTTTAAACAAAATTGATTCAGATCTTCTGAAATCAAGCAAGTATCCCAGAAGGTCTTTTTGCCACTTTCTATCTTACCATAATATTGAAAATTCCTGGCCTAGGTGTTGTTTTGCTTTATAATAATCATGTTTCCCATGACAGTCTTTCTCTATTTTGTTTTAAAATACATTTTCTCTGATAATTTAGTTCATTGGAAATTTATTCTAATCAGTTAAATGTGTGATCTGTAACAGTTTGGTGCTCCCTAAGTTGAAAATGAGATTTTTAACACAGAACATTAGGTTTTACACATAACAAATGTGAACTGCACTTTAAAAGAAGTCTTAGCAAGATCAACATATCATTTTAAACTATTTAAATTGTTTAGATATTTTGTAGGTCTTGGTGAACTTTACGTATACTTCCTATTCATCAGCTAAACAATCCTAATTTCTATATGAATAATATATGCATCGTATATAAACGATTTCAATCAACATGCCTCTCAAAAACATTTTGCATCATGTTTAAAAGTTTTCTCTGAAAATGTCATTGAAATTGTAAATTGAAATTTATTATTAAATGAAGTCTAAGCTCTCCTGACAAAAAAAAAAATCCTAACAGCACCACTCATTCTCCAAGATATTAGCCAAACCTAGTCTTACATTATTGTCAAAACACTTTCCTACTAAAGTATTTTTAAGAATTAAAAGATAGATACATTTTTCCTGCCCTGGATGTAAGAAAGAATTTTTAAATAAAGGGAAATAGAATGAAAATCTGGTGGATTAATTTATCAGATTCTGAAACAGACTAGAAGGATGAGAACCTAAGATACAATACATTCTTTTAATGAATTTCCTGGGCAAGCCGTTCATCTTTAAGCTGAGAGTGAGGGTTCCGAACTCAGACGCTGCGTCCCGGGAGGGCGGGGAGGACGGGGTGGGAGGACCTGACAAGTCCCTACCCCGTGAAGAATACACTATGTGGTGTGCACCAAGGCGTGCGTGAGAAAACAGACTTTTCTGCTCATAAAAACCTACATTAAGAGTTTAAGGCCCTTCTAACTGTTTAAAAAGTGACCACAGGCAAACTTGAACTGTGCCACCATCGTGCCACCCACCCTTCCTGAACGCACAAGAAAGACAGGGCATTAAATTCCGATTAAATCGGGAATGTGCTGCTTTGAGGTTGGGAGTGAAACCCTTTGGGACAACTGAAAAACTAGATAAATAAAAAATGTATTTGCTTATTATGTACTTATTTAACATGTCATATCGTGTTTGTATGGAAAGCAGGACAGTATCTGACTTCGAGCTGCACGCCCTCTCTGGGGTCGCCGACCCTCTGACCGCCCCCAGGGGCCCTGGACGACGCGGCCGGGGTCCTCCTCGCGCTGTCTGTCATAGAGCCAGGGTGGCCGCGTGGGGTCCGCGCCACCTTGGTGACCGAGGAACCGGACCGGGCCTCCCCTCGGGCCGCTCCCCTGGCCATCCGAGCAGGGTCCTCACAGCCGGTTGTGGCTCCTGGCGATCGAGGGCAAGGAAAGTGACGGGCGTGCAGCGGACGGCCGGCGGGCGAGGAGGTGCCGCCGAGGCCGGGCCCCTCGCGGGCTCCCGGAGCCTCTCGGCGCCTCACCGCGGATTGGGAGCTCGCGCAGGTTCCCTTCCAGCGCGGGTGAGCAGGCCGGGCGCTCCCCGAGGCGGCGCGGTCCCCTGCCCCGCGAGCCCCGCTGCCCCCGCGCCAACCCCAGGTGCGCCTGGCGGACCCCTGGCCAGCCGGGGAGAGAGGCGCGGCCGCCCGCGCGCCGCGCCCCGGGAGGCACCTAGCTGGGTCTCCGTGAAGATGCACCGACCGCGCTCACTCCCGCCAAGTCCCAGAGCCCTGTTAGCAAGGCAGGCGGGCCGACAGCGAGGGCCGGGCGCCCAGGTGCCCCCACGGCCGAGCGCGGGGCCTGGGCACGTCCCCCCTGCCCGCCCCCGTCCCCCCTGCACGCCCTGTGCCTGGCGCGGCGTCCCCTGACCGCCCGGAGTCCCCAGCACCTCAGAAAAGGCCGGCCCTCCTGTCCCGGAGAGGACGTCCTTGTCCCCGGCCCCCAGCGTCCTGAGATCCCCCCACGCGAGCTGAGGAGGCCCGGGAGCCCACTCCCCCGCACACAAACGAGCGCGTGCGCGCACAGGCGGTTGCTATGGAGAGGCCGGTTCCCAGCCAGGCTGAGGGCGGCAGGTCCCCTCCCGCAGACCTCCCAACCCTGCCGGCCCCTCTGTCCGCAGTCCTACCCCCTCCCCAGGCCGGGGCTCTCCGGGGCCCCTCCCGCCTCCTCCCCTTCCCCCTCCTCTTTCCAGGAGGTACCGGGCCGACCCGGGCCCCCCGGCGGGCAGCAGGGAGGGACAGCCAGTCGGGTCTTGGTCCCCAGGTGGCGCGGGTCGTGGGCTCCGGGGACTGGAGCGATCGGGCGGCTCCCGGGAGGCCCGGCGGGTGGGCAGAGGACAGGGAGTCTGTAGGCCCTGACCCGGCGTGGGGACACGCGAGCAGGGGTGGCTCCCCCCCCCGCCCCCCGCTCCTGGCCTGCCGGCTGTCCGCGGGCGGTGTGCGCCGTGGCGGGTCGCTGGAGTGGAGCCGCGGTGCCCCTTTGGCCGCCCCGGAACTGAGTTTCCCCTCGAGCTTCTCGAGGCCCGGCGAAGCGGCCAGCAGGCCTCCAGCCCCCGCGAGCTCGGGCCGCTCAGGCCTACCGAGCCCGGGTTCTCGGAAGCGCTCGACTCCCGGCCCCTAGAAATAGCAAATGCAAGTAGATCTCAGCTTAGGCCTTCGGTCAGAGGAAGCGAGTCCTTCGGACACTTTAGACAGAGGCAAGCACTTCGCAGGCACTCGTGCCCGGGGCCCTGGCCCGGGGAGGGCGGGCCGGGCGGTTAGGCACTTCTGTTTCCGAGAGGGAAGCGCGACGGCGGGGACCTTCGGCGCGGGTCAGGTCTGGGGGCAGCGCCCGGGGGAAGGGAGGGGGGAAGGGGTGCGAGCTCGCCCGCAGGGCCGACCGGGCTGGGGGCTGGGGGCGGGGGCCGCGGCTCTCCCGGGCCCCGGGGCCGCCGGGTGTGGGCAGAAGGGGCGTCGGGCGAGGAGGGGCCGCCGCCTCCAGCTGTCCCGAGCGCGGGAACAATGGCGAGGCGGTGGGAGAGGGGGACGGGGAGGAGGGCGCCCGGGTTTCCAGAAAAGGAGAAACTAAAGAGCCCTCCACTGACTGTCATCTGCATGTGACAAGATCTCCCCCCCACACCCCGCTCCTTTCTTTCTTCCCCTTGTGCCTGCAGCTGTGGGCCTCGAGAGCGCATTGTACGCACAGATGTTGGGTTTCAGCTCTCGCGCTAGGCTGCTCGGCGGGGGGCGCCGCGCACCGGGGGTGCCCCGACCTGTGGCTGAGACCAGGGGTCCAGAGCGGGGAGCGGCGAGAGTGGGGGGAAAGGGGCGGGGGAGTGGCCGCGGCGGCCGCGAGGCCGCCGGAGGCCGCTCACCAGGCCCAGCCGGTCTGGTCGCCCCCCAGGCCCCTGCTTGGCCTCGGGCGCCGCCGGCCCGACTGAGAGTCGCGCCCTGGGCCCGCGCCCGGGGTCGGGGAGCTTCGGGAGGAGCGAGCGGCTAGCTGAGCGCGCGGCCTGCGACCCCGCTCCGCTCCTCCTGCGGGGCAGCGGGCCAGGCCGGGCCTTGACCTGGGCAAGCGAGGACGCAGCTCGATTCCTTCCTTTCCCCGCCGTCTCCTCCCGACCTTTCGGGCTGGCGGCCCTCATTTCGCCTGGACCAAATGGCGGCAAAGTTCTCAGTAGTTCCTGCGTCCGGCAAGGCGCTTTGTAGGCGCCTTCGAGACCTAAACACTCGAGCGGGATTCCTATAAGGGGCGGGGGGCGGGGGCATTTACTCGCTGATTTGCCCGGCGTCATTGGCCAGCTTGAATTTGGAAAGGGAGCAAAAGGCCCCCGGGGCAAAAGTGTCAAAACTAACTCGGAAGAAGGATGTGTCCTGAGTTTTTCACTTGCAAAGAGTTTCGACGTCACCCCTCCCATAGCAGAGGTCACAGCAGGGCCGTGCAGGTTGACATTTCTTGCCGTGTCCCCTCTCCCCCGGGTGCTACCCTGAACTTGCCCAGTCTGAAGTGCGACTCAAACGATGAAAGGGAGAAAGGCTGAAAAGAAAGAAAAGGCGAAGGCCCGGGCTGCCGCGCTGTACAAATGACTGACAAAGCCGATGTCCATTCATAGTCTCGGGCGGGAGAGGGTGTTTGGAGAGCCGCGGCCCCTTAGCCAATTGCTGTCAGCAACCTGTGTGTGTGGGGTGGGGGGGGACATCGCTATAGCAACCGGTGGCTGGGCCGCGAGCCGCGCCGCCGCCGGCCGGGTGCGCGCCGGGCCGGATATAAGGCGGGGCGCGGCGGCCGCGCAGGATGGAGCTGCGCGCGCGGCCGGTGGCCCTGCGGGGACCGTCCCGCGCCCGGCCCCGCGCCCACCCTCTCCGCGCCCTGACCCGAGCGCCTTGCCCTGGGGCCGGGCCCCGGCGGAACGCACAGAGCCCGGCCGAGCGGCGGAGCAGAGCTGCGGGCTCCGAGCTGGTGCGGCCGCCGCCACGGCCCGTGGAGCTGCGGCGCGCGGCACCTTTGTCTCCGCCGGCTGCCGGAGAAGTTTGTGGTCAGAAGCAGGATGGCCCCGCTTGTCTGTGGCTCCGGCCCAGGGAAAAAGGCTGACGGCGGTGATGGCGCCGCCGCTGCCCGCGGCCGCCGCGCCCCGAGGCCGTTCGGCCGGGCACACGTCCTTCTCTCCTCCGGCTTGGGCGCCCGGCGCCCGCCCCGCTGCAGGTAACCAGGGGCGCGGGGCCGGGGCGTGGGCACTGGTGGGGCCGTAGAAGGGACAGGGGCCGGGTTGGGGGCCGGAGGGAGCGGGAGAGACCCACCGAGGGCATCGCCAAGGCATGTAGGTGGCGCGGCGAGGAACCGGAGTCTGGTAAGGGTGGAGGGTGCGCGCGGGGCGGGGGGCGGGGGCGGGGGTGGGGCTCGGGGCTCGGATGGGCGACCTGGGCGTCGGAGAGCCCAGTCCGGGGGCTAAATGACTCGCAGCAGGCTGCCTGTCAAGTGCTCTGTTTGGCTGGGGAGGTCTGCGTCTGAGGTCATCCCCCAAGTGGGTCAGGGGTGGACATTCTGTGGTGACCCGGTCGGTGGCAGTCCCACCCCAGAGCTCCCCGCGGAGACCGCCGGGGCTGGGCTGGGGCCACTGCCTCTCGGACTCCGCATCGCCAGCCACTCCGGGCGGTTCGGACCAGCAAGAGGGCGGGGGCGGGGCGGGGGTCTAAGATGGGGTGGGTTGTGGGAAAAGATGAAGGACAGGATGAGCAGCCGGTGTGGAAGGGAACCAACGTGGGAGCATTTTCCTCGCAGCCCGTTTTGGGGCGCTCTTCGCCCTTCTTATCGGGGCCGGAGCGCGCCTCTGTGCTGTCGAGGCGTCCCAGTTAGAGGACGCTGGATGGGCACCCAGGGAGGAGAGTGCCAGGGGCAGGTGGGGCCGTGTGTGGGAGCGCCGGGTTCTCTGATCTCCCCGGTCCGGTGGAGAACGCCTCCGAGCGGCCACCTCCCCTCCCCCAAAAGGAACCTGCGCTGTCTCGGCGCCCTCCCCGGTGGGGCGGCCGCGCGCTTGCCAGAGAAACTTCTGACGCGGAGCTGTTTGAAGGAGGGACTTTATTGACTGCCTGTGTGGTTCTGAAGTGGGACTTGCCTCGGGGCTTTAGGGAAGCCTCGGTCGGGGCGGTCGGGCAGACCCCCGAACTAGGGGCTGAAACCTCAGCAGAAGAGACCTTGTGGAGCCGGAGACGGACTCCCGCCCTTTTGTGTCATCAGTGCTCAGAGGTCGCTCCACGCTGGACGGCTGGGGGTGTCTGTCACAGTCACCAGTGCCTACTGCACCCCCAAACGCACAGCCGGAGGGTGGCCAGGAGCCATCGGCCGCAGCGGGCACGGTGCCCCCGCCAACCGCCCAGCTCCCCGGCCCGGCCCCTGGGCCCTGCCCCCGCGTCCTCCTGCTCTGGGGTCCAGTGGCCCCGCTAAGTCCGCAGACAGCGGCCCCTGGTCGGCACCGGGGAGCCTCCCCGCCTGGGGTCAAGGGCGCTTCGGGGCCCAGTGGTCTTCGGCAAACCGGCCTTCTCTGGATGAATGCGAACGAAAGTGCGAGGCGGTGAAGGTTTGCGTGCAGGAGGGAGACGGAAGCTCCCGTCTCTTTATCAGCCCCGGAGGGGCCGCCCGCACGCAGCTAAGCACACCCCGCTTGGCTCCCGAGACGGGCGGCGAGGTGAGGCAGGGGGCCTGTGCGGCTCCGCGGGGCCCGGGGTGGGCGGGCGTCGTTGGGCACACTGATCCTTGCCCTGCGGCCGGCGCGCTTTGTGGCGGGAGGGGCTGGGCCCCCCGCACTGTCCCCGCGGGAAGCGGGCTGGGGCCGCCTGGGGACCCCTCCGCGCTGTGAATACCGCGGCTCCCAGGAACCCTCGACCCTTTGTGTCCGGCGCTGCGGTCCGATCTTTCCCACCTCGGTGCGGATCGCGTAGAGGAGAAAGGCGGGAGGGACTGGGAACGAGAAGTGAGAAAGCCGGGGCCTGTCGAGGGGGAGGGGCCGAAAACGGCCGTGCGCCCCCGGGACCCGCGCTCGGAGCGGCGCCGCGGCAGGGTCCTGACCCGCGACGCCAGGCGAGCCTCCCAGAGGCGGCTTCTAAGCCTCCGCGAAGGAGAGAAGCAGAAACCCTAGTGCTGAGAAGGGCTTGCTTCTTGCGGAGGGAAAACTTCCAGAGCACGGGTGACCCAGGGGATGCCTGACCCCGGGGGCGCGCGCCCGGGCCTGGGCAGGCCGCGGGCCGACCGTACGCTTCTGCAGCGCGGGCCCCCGGCCGCGCTTCAAGCTTATTGGTCGGGTTTGAGTTTGGATGCGATAAACATGCCGACGGAGCCTGAGAGGTGGCCGGGCCGGCTTTCTCCCTGGCCGGGCCACGTCGGTCCCTTCTCGGAGGGTCGCCCTCTGTTTCCCCCGAGACAATTTGCTGCTTATCAAGCTCTGCTAAAAATTAGTTCACACGGGGGTGTTTTTCCCACTTTAAACATAAATATCGTAAATCTTCCCTGACACCTGAAAACAGAGTATTTCTCCAAAACTGATCTTCTAGGAGTGCTTAAAGATGCAAACAGACAATTTATAATCTTTTGTGTATTTACTTTTATGCCTATGCCTGAACGAAACCTCACAAATAGACGATTTTAAAACAGCGTATCCCCACTTTATTTTCATTGAGGTTTATATTTAAGAATAATTGTTTCTTGGAGATTGTTTTCTTTTGCCAATATAAGCTTTTTTTTTTTTTTTGGCTACTTGAATGGCAGATTTGCAAGTACAATTTCATCTGCACAAACGAACAATAGCCTTCAGCTGCACAAAGGATTCCTCCCACCCTGAATTCAGACCGCAATGCCTCTTGCTCTGATAATAGCTTCTGAAAAGATTTTGTAATGCAGAGAATTAATACATGATTATTTCCGCCTGACTTCTCTCATTTATTAGAATTCTGTGGCCAGTTCCAAATTAAAAATAGTTCAGTTAACAGCTTTAAAAAAATACTTTAAAAATATTTTAAGACACCCCCCCCAATATTTTTAAGTTTGGTCATTCCTGTGGCCTGAAAGCTGTTTAAAATTTTGATCAGCTTTAAAGTGATAGTTACTATATCTTAGTAAATATATCTTAGTAAACTTAGCATGAAATTTCCAAATAATTCTAAGATGGTTCATCTGGGAAACCAAAGACAGACTTGTTTTTAACCATTCATTAGTAGTCTCTAAAATTAATTTCTAAATTTTACAGAGAAAAAGATCTTTACAATTATAGTAACATAAAAGTGCACAGGAACACGGGATAAGGCTGGGTTTGCAAATCAAATTCTTGAGAAATGATGCAAATGAAAACATCAACAATATTAGAAGTTTAGTATCAATGAAATTGCTGCATGCCTGTGCCCATAAGTTTTTGGGTACAAGTGTGTTTTAAAATTGATTTAGATAATGAATTACTCTTGCTAACGGGTTGCATAGCACAGCCTTGGAAAAATGCTAAATTTTTCTACCCGTCAACAAATACTTTTACCATAAAGTTTTATATTTGTGCGGCTACCTCACAATCAAGTTTGGGTTTACAATGTTCTTTTTTCTTCTTTCTTCTTTTATTTTAGGCTTACCACGTGGACAGCTTAAAAAAAAAGTTTTGAAGGTATTTTGCCATAAATGGCAAAGAAGATAAAGGAAGCCCCATGCACCTTCACTTATAAGCACAGATCAAAATCGTTTAAATAGGTCAGGACAATGTCTGCAGATGCTAAGAGCCATTCCACTGATGGCCTCTGTGGTCACATATGCATATTTCAAATCACAGCTTTTGCAATATTTTATATTCTAAGTTCAAGGAGCTGCAGGTGGAGATGGTTGAGTGGAAGAAATAAGCAATGTGCTTCAGTTTACTCTCGATATGAAGTTGACTTACTCTTCCTGATTATTATAAAAATCATACTTTTCCTGCTTCTGCAACTTAGTATTAAGTGCTTGTATATGTGTCGCCTGCACCCTGGGGTACACAGACACCCTGTGCTCCCTGTGTGACCAGGCTGCTTGGGACTGCTGCTTCCTCCACCTCCCCCCTCACCCCTCCCCTGCTCCAAACTTTCCAGGGGGGAAGCTGCCACTGTACAGAAGGAGGCGGCCTGACTGTAAATGTCAAAGTCATAAATATTTAAACATTATTTTCTTTCAATTTCAAGTCAAGACTGACAAGATGCCTCTAATTAGTGGAGGGCTCTCGGCAGGGCTCAGCCCCAGGACAAGACTGCAGGAAAGCACCTGTAGTTACAGCCTCTCGGCCTGGGGGAGCAGGGACCCAGGTCACTCCTGGGCAGGACAGAGGGTCAGACTCACTTTTAAGCAAAGGCACCCATTGCTTTCTCTTAAATCTCCTGGTTAGCAGGGGTCCCTTAAGATTTTTTTTAACTCTACAATAAAGAAAGGATATACAATAATCATAGTTATTTAAACTCAATCACTGTGCCGAGGACGGAGTTCACGCTCTTTAATTTTTAAAAAAAAAGTATGAATTTTTGTTTCTTCCGGGATTCCTCAGCCCTGACTTGCAGCCAAGAGTTTTTCCTCCCCGCTTGACCCTCCCGACAGCACTAGGTAGGACGCTGAAGTCATCGAGGGCGCCCCAAGGAAGAGCAACTTTTGGGTTCCAACCGAGGTGCCCTGGGGCCAGCGAGAGGCAGGATTCCCAGCCGGGCCCTAAGATCCTGCGGCCTCAGCGTCACAGTGGTCCAAACCGGCGCGTCGCTCTCTGTCCCCAACAGGCTTCCTTCCTCTCCTGGTCAGATCCCTCCTCCCTGACCGCCCCCCGCTGTCCAGGCCCCTCCTTGACCCGCTGCTCGCCCTCCCCAGCCTCTCCAGACCCCTCTCCTGGCTTTGGGAGGACCACTGCCACCCCTTCCCTGCAGGGCAGCTCCGGCCAAGGCGGCGGGGAGCTGGACGGGACCGTAGAAAGTGGGACTCAGTGGGCGTGGAGTCCCGTCCTCTTCCCCGGGAGCACCTGGGACCCAGCGGGGGCTGCGCAGCTGGCCGGAGACAGAGCGGGGGTGGGGGGGGGGCAGGGAGGAGGGACCCGGGCAGTCACCCTCCTTGACATTTTTCTTTGACCTCTGAGTAAACTCCAAGCGCTGCGTGAGGGGAGGCCGAGCAGGCCCCTTTCCGCTTCCCCGGCCGAGCGCAGCGTACGGGTCACGGTGACCGTCGGTTTCCGGCAAAAAGGACCGAGCCGGCCGGGCGGCGACGCTTAGGCTGCCCGGCCTCCCTCCCGGGGGAGCGCCCCGCCGGGGTCTCTCCTGCCGCCCCAGACCCGGGCCAGGGTAAAGTGCAGTCGCCGCTGCCGGCCTCCTTAGGGGGCCCCTGCGCGTTCACGGCCTCCCACCTGGAACTGAGCGACAACCGGGCTACGCTTGTGCCCCTTACCCAGCGAGACCCCGCGCCTGGGCCGGACCCTCCGGAGGTCCTCAGTCCTCCGCGCGGTGGCGACCGCCCCGTCGGCTACGCACTGAGGTGGTGGCCACCCACCGAGGCGCTGCGCGTCCCCTCGGAGCCAGGCTGCTCACCGCGGGCGTGTGCGCTTCACGTCGCGGGGCAGGAGGGTTCGGGAAGTCCCCGTACCCGGGCGCGGTCAGCCACGTGGGCGCGCGGGGTCCCCCCGACGCCTGGACGGGCTCCCCTGGTGGGGGGGGCGGGGGCCGCCGGTCGCCTGCGCCGGGGCGGAGTGGGGGATGCAGTGACGGCTGGGGGCGCCGAGCGGGGGGCTAGCGGGACGCCCCCTCCGCGGGCCGCGCGCCCTCCTTTGTTGTCCCCGCTCATCTGCGGAGGCTCGGAGCCGGCCTCTCCCGGGAGCGGAGGGCCGCTAGTGGGGGGAGGGGCGCATCGGCGGGGTGGGAACCCGGGCGGCCGGAGCCTCGCCGGCCTCTCAGGGGAGCGTCCCGGGCCGGAGGGCTTGGAGAGGGGAGCGCTCCCCTTGAACCGGCCATGGGGGAACGGGCGTGAACCAGCGGCACCGCGCGGGGGCCGAGGAGCCGGGCACAGGGGTGTCGGGCCCCCTCCCGGTCCGCCCGGGTCTCCGGCACCGCGGCCGGGTCCCTCCGGTTTATTTCTGCGGTTCGGCCTGTCGCCGCGCGGGGCGGGGACACGGTGCCGGGGGGAAGCGGGGCCCGCGCGGCTGGCAGCCGGCAGCCCTCCGGGTGACTTCTTTCTGGGCCGGGGAGGGAGGGGCGAGGGGAGGGGTGAGAGAGGATGGGGAGGGTCTCCCGCCCGCCGCTCCCTCCAGGCCGAGGGCCCCGCGCCCCGCTCGCCCCCGGGCGTCCCGGCTCCCTCCCCCGACCCCCCCCCCACTCCGCGCCTCCCCCGAGCGTCCTCGCGCCTCCGTCCCTCCCGCCGCTGGCGGACCTGCTGCCCTCCTCGGAGCCTCGCATCCAGGCGAGAAAATCCGGCGTCTTTTCTCATTTCACCCGCGTTTCCATTAACCCAGTCCCGGCACCAGCTAATCCGCGCCACCGAAGGCAAAAGGAGGCTAATTAATGACCAGCTTTTCCAGTCAGGACCGGCGATAATTGCTTTGGTGGCCTTTATGATTACAAGATAAAAATGGCCCGGCCTGACATAAGAGGCCCTGTGTACACTCGGAGACAGGAGGAAATGAAGAGTTGGGAGGCTGAATACGGAGCAGAAAATTACTAATAGAAGAGAGATAATGAATAGGCCGGCCAGGCATTCATGGGGAAAAATCCATTTTGTTACCACGCGAAATTAGGTGGTGGAAAGGAGTTTGCTAATTGTCCTCATCTTGTAGCAACCGGGACGGGGGCGGGGGCGTGCCTTTCTATTCATGCCCCGAGTAATTGCGGAAGGGTGTGCTGGCCGGAGTCTCTGTCGTCCCCTGGCGTTTTTAACTGTTGCTGATATTCCTTATAATGAAGCTAATGAGGGCGAGCACTGTGCAACTTTGCGCGCATGGAGACTCGTGCAACGCACCGAAAGGATGTTCTTACCCACCCCCACCCCCACCCCGCCCCCCTGAAGCAGGAGAATCCGACGGACCTGGGCTCCTTTACCTTTCACCCGCCGAGAAGTGAACTCCTGGACCATAGTGCGCCCCTGTCTCGTGGCTCCTTTCAAGGAAAAGCGCCGAGGTGTGAAGTGCGGGGTCTGTGCGGGGTGTAGACGCGGCCCAGGTCCGAGGTCTGTACGAGGGGTCGAGGGGACGTGCCTTGGAAGGCGAGCGGAGGGGCTTCCGGGATGGCAACTCCCTGCAATACAGCCAAGAATATTAGCGTGACGCTTCACAGAACCAGGCTCGCTGGTTGGACTTCTGCTGGTACTCTTACCCACAGCAGGAGCTAGGCATCCCCCTCCGATCCCCCCACCCCAGCTCCACAGTTCGTGAAGCATCCTCTCCCCTCGTACCTCTTTAGAAGGGACGAAGGCTTTATTTTACTTAAGGCAGTGAATTAGCTGCCAAATACTTTATATCGTAAAGTTTGAAAAACGGCGGCCGTTAAGAAAAAAAAAAAAAGTGATGCCTCTAATGACTTTCTTTGTGAAAACATTGCCGTCTGTGGTGCGCTGTGTTGAAATGACTCTAGCTTCTGGTCCGAGGGCTGCTTTTCTGGATGCCCTCCTGTTGTTGTTTCAGTGCCAGCCCAGAGCTTTACGTTTTAGGTTGCGTTTGGAAGGGATGGTTTTCAGGACTCATGATTCACTGGGTAGTAACCTGCTCCCTCTCCTATTCTGCAGAAAAGCAAACCCAAGCTTCTGCCTCACCAGGCAGAACGAGAGGACTCGACCAAGTTCATCGTGCTCACTCTGGTCTCCATCGTGGCCATCGTGGCGGTCCTGCTGGCGTCTGGCGTCATCTACTGCCTACGACACAGCCCTCAGTACAGGCTGAAGGAGAAGCTCTCGGGACCTGGGGGCGACCCGGACCCCGATGCCACCAACGCCTACCAGGTAAAAAGAGACTTTTCTAAGTGCTGTTTCAATTCCATTCACCACTGGAATGGACGGATTGTTTAAGTCGTCTTTGGCCCCTCCCCCATTCCCAGCAGTTGTTCATTTATTCAGAGTTTGGGTTCTTGTGTGATGATGATTTGAAACTTCTCATTAGCATTCATGTAAATACCTTGAAACCCTAGTTTTCCTGCTCTAAATTAATCTTATGCTGTTCTGGGATGGTCTCATGTTAGCTGTGAAAGCGGGCTGCTAATTAGAAATGTGAAAAAAGTATAATACATGAATTATGTATTATCTGTTATCTTCCTTAGTTTGGCCACTATTAATAAAAAATGCCAGAGTTGCAAGATAAATTGGTTGTGTAGATGTATGAAGATGTCTCTTAAATCATCGACTTTCTCAGGGTCTTATGTGAAAAGATCCTCTGACCTGATCTGTTGCCACCTTCGCTGTTATTTGGATAAAGTGGCATCTAAGGCTGATAGATGGAAAGTAAACCAAGGATGTCTTCAGGAGAGCAGTGGTGGAGCCATGCACTGGTGATGCAGAAACAGTCCAGACACACCTGGGAAAAAACTGGAACCAATGAGACTGAGGGGAGGAGGTTCAGACAAAATTGGACATAAAAAAAAAATTCACAGAATGTTTGGGAGTTCCGTAGCACACACTCCAGATTTAATAATGTTCTGTAATGAAAATACATCTTCATGCAAGCCCAGAATATATACCAGTCAGGGCATTTGATTTCTTCTAACATAAAATATAATGCAACTCCAAGTATATTTTCCCATTTGGGAAGTAATTTACTTAATCACGTTTTCTGAAGTTCAGTCGATACATTTTGTAAAAGATTTTCTCCCATTGGAGTAGTCTTTGTTTTCTGAAGTTACATGATTGTGATATGGAATATGTCGTGTAAATAATGCATCCTGTTTTACAGTCGCGTCTATAAATATTATCATTCTATCATCACAGTTGCACTGCTGGGGGGCTGCTCAAGCTCTTTCTAGATCACCCCCCACCCCAGGAGCTTGTCTGAGAGCCACCCTGACCCTGTCTCACGTAAGGTGCTGGGATGAACTGATAACATCGCTCTGCTTAAGAGAGACCAGAAAGTACTATTTTCCCTACTTCAAAACTCTTGGTGGTGGTGTTGAATGAAGAAAACCTCTGGTTTTCTGGAGGGGGTCAGAAGCCTGGTCAGTACGATCTTTTCTTATAAAGAAACAGCAACTTCAAATGTGTGGGAGATGGCATTTCAGGGGCTAGCTTTTCTTCAAAGCAAAAGAAAAAGCACATTTGAAGAAGAAGCTTGGAAAAAAATGTCACACAAACTAGTAAGAATTTATCCAGAAATTCTATTGAGCAAGACCAGTGTAGGCGTTTGGGTCTTCTGGGCCAAGCCTGTGCCGGGACATAGATAAATTATCGCACTAGTTCTGTTAGGTGTGTGAGAGATGGCAGATCGTACGGGCGGAGGTTTGTAGAAAGCACGGCATCCTTTGATATGCTTTGAAATTCGAATATAGAATATTGATAGAATGGAAAGGTTGGACTTGCATGCAGAAGTGACTCATTCTGACAAAAGTGCAGGTTGCAAATGCACACTTAGGACTGAGTTTGTGATAATTAACAGAAAAAAAAGCTTCCCAGTGACATCTCTAATTAATAGTATCTGTAATTAAAATCATGCCCTTCCAGCAGGAAAATTGTTTGAATTTCTTGGAGTGACCTTTATGTGGTTCCTCCTGGGGGCATGGTGGTTAAGTTGATATTGATTTTATAATGAGCTCTGGTTTGTTTAATAAGAATCTGTAATCCAGACAATAAATGAAATGTGTGCTTTTCTTCAATCCAGATTAATAATAATAAAAAAAAGGTGGGGGGAGAACACAGAAAAAAACTTTTCCTTTAAAAATAGGATCTAGGAAAACTTGGAAATGAAATTATTGTGAAGATTTTCTGGTGGGCTTAGTTTTGAAATTACTACAGGACACCCTTGTGGGAACTACTTTGATTAAATGTGGAGCTTTGCCCCCTCAAAGTGGACCGTTTACCGGTGAGAACATGCTGGCACCAGGCTGCCGTGTTTTGATTTGTTTTCTAGCAGAACACACTCAGCAAATGGGGATAAGGATGTCATGATTTTTAGCTCTCCATCTAGCTGAGTCATGGATTAAGGACTTGTAAGAGTGTCGTTACGCGTAGAAGATTGTACATTTGTAAACGAAGCAGGTATTCATTCATTCATGTATCCATACTTTGTTAGGTTTCTCTATAACTGCCATGGAGACCCCCTTCAAGTTTAAAAACCTGTCTGAAAAGTTCTTTAAAGTATTTCAAGCACAAAACAATAATTTTAGGACAGTATCTTGTTGCTTCCACGCTTCGTTTTCAAATCATTGAACTTCTGCACTTTGCTAATTCTACAATACAGGTGAGGTTATGGATCACCTCAGCGTAATTCTCATCACGGGGTTACAAGGAAAATTGAACAATTTAATATTATGTTTTATTTCATGGGGACATGATGGAAATATTCAGTTCATTTCATAAAGTTTCTGAAGGAGAAAAAGAGTATTGTGTAAGTATAGAAGTAAGTGAGTGGCCTTGGAACGGTGGACTGGTAGGTGGCAGTGTCATAGGTTTTCCTGATACTAGCCTATGAGGTCACCCTTTAAACGAAAGACCTGAGTGTTCTCTTGCAGGAAGGAGGCAGGGCACAGGCCTTGGGGGAGAGGGGAGGGGAGGGGAGGGGAGGGGCTGGTGGTCTGGAGGAGGGACTGGACGTGTGATTCCTTCTTCCCAGAGAGCCAGAGAGGCCACGTGTCCTAATTAAACTGCACAGCAGGGGTGGTGTTGCCAGATTCTTCTAGTGGGAAGGCCCTCGTGTGGTTGGCCCTTCATAAAGCTCTGGTCTACGTCTTCCAGTATCCATCCCCTGCGGTCCCTGGTGGTCTGTGCCGCGCCCCTGCAGGCTCCTAATCCGTGCTTTGGGGTTTGAGGTCCCAGCGGACTCATGGAGGGTTCCTGAAACATCAGTGAGCTTTTCATAAATTGTTTCCAAACAGTGAGTAGTTTGCATTATTAGCTTCGAATGCAAACACGTTTAAACATTTTTTTCCTCTTCTCCCTTAAAGTAGAACTATCTCATAGACAGAGTCAGCATTTTAAAGATTCTTAGTTAGTTTACACGTGTGTGTATTTTCGTTTGCTTTACCTATTGGAAAATCACATCTTTCTTAATAGACTCATATTTTAACACATAACAGGATATCAATTTCACAAGGTAATCTATCAAAGATTAATTTGCTCAAACTTGAAAGATTTGGGTATGTTAACTTGTAGAAGAACTGAAATCCATCCTTAAAGGTCACGTTTTAATGGAATTCTGCTGCCAAACTTTCCCCCATTGTTTTAGTAAATGTTATTTTTGTCCTCCACATAGAGCAACATCATGTATTTGGATTAAGTCTGTATTTCCTGATCTAAAAAGCCAATTTCTTTACTTTTATTCCTGTTTTCCCCCGATTGGCATGTCACGTGACACGTATGTTGTACGCACACGTGAGTGTGTATTTACACACACGCGCTCCCCAAGGGCATCTGGCGGGCTTGTGAGGCGAGGCTACCAGCACATTCTGCGTTCTGTCACGTCACTGTCCTACTTCTGCGCATGGGGATTGGGTAAAACTGCGCAGAAACAAGCAGTTACATGATTAGAAGGCGTCCCCGCCTTTCTCTCCCCGAGTCTCTTTGAATGTTGAGTCCGTGTCTCTGAGGCTTTGATCATCCCAGAGCAGCGGCCACTCCCCTTCCCCACGTGAGGGAACAGGCTCCTGCGGAATTGCTGGCGAGGCCTCTTTTGATGGTTTGTCTCCCAATGCCCACAGGCTCCCTGGGTATCTGGGGGCCTTTGGAACCAGACCCAGAGGAGAGGAAGCGGTCGGGAGGGCGCCCTGCAGAGAGCCGCCTGGGGCCCAGCCCGCTAGCTCCAGACTCTTGGGGAAACGACGGCCACCGTCCCCTCACCCCGACTCAGGCTGACGCACCCAGGAGCCCAGAGGCCCCCCGTCCTCGCCCCTGAGAGCGAGGAGCGCCAGGCTGTCAAAGAGAGGGCAGGTCCCAAGTCGGCTGTTCTCCTGGCCTTTGATTCAGGGGCCCTTCTAGGTGAATCTCCCGTGCTTGGTGTAGCAGTCGGCACAGAAACCTTTCCCAGTTGAGGTGGAAAACAGTGAGTTCCTGGGGTATACTTGATCCACCACCAGTGTCTACCATAGCCCTTCCCATTTCAGTCAGCCGTGCATCTTACAGTGCCTTGGCTTGGCTTTATGTTTAAATTCTCAGGTCAAAATACTTTTGTGTGCAAATTTCCAATAAGCAAAATCTGTCCAGCTTCAAAAATGGAAGGGAGCCCTGAAATGCTATTAAAGAACATTTCTTTCTGTGATAACCTAGTCGAGCCTGAGAACTGGAATCTTTCAGGTTTTGCCTTTGCAGAAGTAGCTGGCAGTACCAATGTCCACAGGCAGAATTTACTCGAAACTTTCCCAATTCTGATTGGTTTTGCAAGGGGGTGTATTGTCAGGTAGAAGCCCGGCTGCTGAAGACGAGGCCCGGGGCCTTCCTGCCTCCACGACCCCCAGACAGGCCTGGGCTCCTCTCTACTTTAAGTCACGCCATGCTCATCAAGGCAGCCTTGTGAGAACCCAAGGAAAACTCACTCACTTTTTGGGTGATGAGAGCAAAGGGACCTGTCCACCTCGAGCGTTTCCAGGACCTGCTTTTTGTCTGTGTGTTCAGTGTCAGGGGATCAGTATCAGGGCCAACAAGCTGTTCTGCAAGCTCAGTCAAACCTTCCAGATACCTTTCTACTCTGGGCCTGAACGTGTTTCTGGAAGACCTGAATGTGTAGCATGTTTTTCTCATAAATCTTAAATTTTCAAACATGTGGTTTCCAAAAGCAGCAACTCCATGCTCGTTCTCTGGTTTCTGTGCAACAGAAACCTCAAAAATAGCTCCTGAGATTTGGAAACAGATCTTCTAGGGGAGGCTGAAGTCTGGAAAGATTGCCAAAGAAATATCTAAACATGTAAAGAAAACATGTTGCCGTCCTAATATAGCAGCCACTTCCCTGATCAGACAATGATAATTAGATCAGACTTAATTAAAAATAACAGACCCCTCAGTGAGATAAGTTGAAAATAAAAGACAGGAGCATCTAATACGAAGATTTCTGAGGCCTGGATTCTGCGGCTTCTTCTGGATCCTGCGTTACTTATTCTGGTCTGTTTTCATTTTCCTGGTGTGTCAGCAGATCTGGATTTTACTCAAATAAGTGTTTCTCAAGGCCGGCCAGGCAGTTACGTCTGGGAAGCGGGGGCAGCAGGGGGGCTTATCTTCCCTCCTCTGTGTCCAGCGACTTTTCCCAGGTCCTCCCATTTTGTTCTGTCACAGCCAAGGGAAGAAAGTGTGTCTGAGAGGGAGGTCTGGTCCTCACCAGCTGCTAGGTGGGGGACAGTTTGGGGGGTGACGAAGGGAGGTGCATCCTTTTAATCGACTTCAATACGGGGAATGTTCTAGTCTGCCTTTCCCACTCGCTGTCAGAATCAGAGCACCCTTCCACCTTGCAGAAGCCAGAGGAGCAGCCCAGATGGTGCCCTGGGCCCGGGAAGACCCCCTGAGAGTCCCTGCCCTCTGCCCCCAGCTACAGCCTCCCGCCAAGCGATGCCCACAGAGGTGCTTCGAAAGCCACCTCTGGCCACTGGTCCACACCGTGTGGCCTCTCCGGGCAAGCAGGGCTCATTGTACACGTGGAGGAGTGGCATGGGGTAGGCTGTGACCCCTCCCCGGCCCCCGGATCTGATGGCCCCGCCGCCACCTTCCTCCTCGTGGAGGGAGACTTAGGAAGAGTCGGCACCGTTTCTGTGCTCCGCTGATGGTTTCATTTGCTATAAACCCACGTGAAGCCCTAGTGAGCAGCACGTCCCAGAGTGACAAGGGGCAGTTGGCACGGCGTGGACATCAAACACTGCAGGGTCACAGGGAGGGGCGCAAAGCCCGCCAGCGGGTGGAGAAGGCATGGGGGACCCACAAAGATGGCCCCCCGGGTGCATGGGGGGCGTGCCAGGCAGGAGGATGAGCTCAGACCCGGTGTCCTCGTGGCTGTGGCTGTGGACCCAAGTAAGGGTGGACCTGTGGAGCAGGGCCTGGAGGCAGGAAAGCTGGGCGGGGCTGCAGGGACAGTGTGGGGCAGGACCCTGCCGAGGCCCCAGGAGGCCCCTCCCAGTGTTCGTGCTGAGGACCACGCTGTCCTCTGAGGCTGGGCCAGCTTCTCCGTCGCTGAGAGCGGCTCCATGGACCACGGCTCTTCGTCACGTCCGTGCTGGTCTTCCTAGTCTCTTTCCCTTTTGCTACACTTTCCATTTTTTAAGTTTCTTTCTCTCCCAATATTTAAGTTCGTTCAAGCCCGTGCTTCCCACCCTTGTGACATCGGCTGGAACTTGGGCCAAGCCCTCCTCTGAGCCCAGCTCTCCTCACCACAAGGTGGGAAGGAAGGAGCTTTGTACTCTTCACTGGGCTCTTGAAGGTCAGAGAAGGTCGTGGAGGGGCCAGTGCATCTCACATCTAAGTTCTGTTTACGGGGCCGCTGTCCGTGGCGACAGCGGTGCTCAGGAGTGCCTGTCGGTAGGTGTGGGATTCGTCTCAGCTGCTCGGCTCTGGGCCCGGCCCTCCCAGCCCAAGTGTGCACTTAGGACCTCCTCGCCTTTGCATGGGCTGCTTTCTCTCCATCAGGCCCTGGTCCAGAGACGCAGGCGCATTTTCTAAATGAAAACTTGGCACATACAGTCTGGAAAGAAAGCAGTGTACCTCGAGGGAAAACCGGAGAGAAACCTGGAGATCTGGACTGTTCTAGGAAATCCAGTCATCGTGGGGAAGGCCAGGTGTGGAGATAGCGTTCCAGGGACTTCTGTGGAGCACTTCTCCCCCGTCTGTCCAGGAGCGGAGATCGGTCCAGTCATCATTCCACTGTCTGCAGAGGAAGGTGGACTCGGTCTGTGGATTTGGGTCTAGGCCACCCCCAGTCAGAAGGGGCCCTCGCTCCCCGCCCCCCAGGCCTGCCCTAGTACGAGTGTCGCCCCTGCCCGGTTGAGGGGCGCAGCTTGGGCATCCCTTGGGGGGGAGGTAGCCTGTGTGCGGCCAGGTGTCCCTGGGGACCTGCTGCCGTCGGCTTCTCGGAGAGGATGCTGAGCCGTCCTGAAAGGTGGGCGCTGGGAGGAGAAGCCTGAAGCAGTAAAGGGAAGTGTGAAAAATGGATTAAACAGGGATTTAGACCAAAACGGTAGGAGGGTGGGGAAGGAATTCTAGAAGGCAGGTAATCAGAGACCGAGGGTCACTGTAAGTGAGCAAGACGGTTCTCCGCAAGGTTCAACAGGCCCAGAAGACCCGTCTCCCCTTCTGAGGGCTTGTCTCCCAACATCTTTAGCTTCTGCTCACCCGTTTTCCCCGGGAGGGCGTTTGTCCCCAGGAAGAGGTGAGGGCAGCTCCCCAGAGGCCTCTTCAACCAGAGCCCAGCTCTCTGCAGGCAGCGTCTGCAGACCACAGCCCAGGGCAGGCCGCTGAGAGCAGAAGCCCACAGAGCTGCCCGGTCCCTGCTCCCGGAGGCTGGCCCAAGGGCACTGCACTCTCACGCACCCCCGATGGGCGCCATGCACCCCCGATGGGCGCCATCCACTCTCAGGCGGACTTGATGGGCACCAGAGGACGCCTCTGTGCCGCGTGGCATCACCTGCAGTGAAGGGCACTAGCCTGTCAACAATGGCCAAGCCCAGCTCCTAGCACATCACGGACCTGGCATGAAAGAGGCTAAGAGACTACAGAAGGTGGTCAGGGGAGGAATGACGGCGCGGACCTTCAGAGCAACAGGAGTCGCGGATTCAGAGGAGGGCAGGCTTCAGGAAGAGCAAGTGCACAGCCCAGCCCAGGAGCATCGGGCGGTGACAGCAATTTCCAGGCATCAGAGGAGGAATATTTAGGGACCGGGGGGAGGAGGACAACTCGAGCCTGAGCCCCCGATGCAGGCCGTCTGTCCCACCCAGGGAACGACTGGACGTCAGCATCACTTTCTCCCGAGGCCCCTTTGGTTTGGAGTCTCTGTGCCTCGGCCCCATGACCGCCCCTCCCTTCTCCCCACTCCTCGCCGGCAGCTGCCCCGGCCTGGGTGTGGCCCCCAGAGCCTGCATCTGTGTCTGCATCCCTGTTGGCGTGCGGGTCACCCTTGAGGAATGAACACCTCAGAGAGCCTTGGGGAGGCTGCGTGGCTGAACTTAGAACTCTTCCAGGAAGTGTTTTTTGCAGAATTTATTTCTTGCAATGATAGAGTCACAGTTTCTGAAACAATAGGGGCAGAAGAGAACTTTATTTCCCATTGGAGTTTACAGGCAGGACCGGTTCACACTGGGTTAGGCGTGTGCTTGAGACAAGCAGCTCTGTGATGGGCCCCAGCGGGCCTGGGGTGGTCAGGGAGGGCTTCCCAGAGAAGGTGAGCGAGGGGCTCAGACGGAGAGAAATGGAGGCAGGGGTGCCCGGGAGAGGATGGAGCAGACAAAGCCAGAAGGCTGGGCAACAAACAGACGTCTTCTTGGAGCTGAAGCCTGTGTTGAGGAGAGAGAGGCGATGGGGAAGCTTGAGCCCAGATCTGAGAGGGTCACGGACAGATGGAATAGAGGGAGTTTCAGGAACCAGGCAGGGTTTGTCTGTGCTGCACGTGGGTCTATGCAGCGTTAGTCACTTTTTCAGGAACATCACAGTAACGGCATCTGTGACATTAGAGAAGCTATGTAACAGTGTTTCTCTTCTCCATCTGATTAACTGTTCTTAAACTTTGTTGCTCAAAATATTTAAAGTCTCCATTGGGGTTTCCTGCTTTGGAAGACTTGCTGATAATTAAAAATGGAATCTTGGTAGGTTATTTCTCTATTAGCAAGGGCAAGATTTTCATAAAGGTGATTTCCAATTAGGAAGGTGACAGTTGTGAAAAAGTATTCTCTTAAGATTTTTTTTTTTTTTTTTTGCGGTACGCGGGCCTCTCACTGTTGTGGCCTCTCCCGTTGCGGAGCACAGGCTCCGGACGCGCAGGCTCAGCGGCCATGGCTCACGGGCCCAGCCGCTCCGCGGCATATGGGATCCTCCCGGACCGGGGCACGAACCCGTATCCCCTGCATCGGCAGGCGGACTCTCAACCACTGCGCCACCAGGGAGGCCCTTCTCTTAAGATTTTTGAATGTAAAAGATAATGCAACCAGCAAAATTAGGTGTCTGGGTATGTTTGTATGTGTCTGTGTTTGTGATTATTTGGAGAGTAGGAAAGGGAAGATTCACAAATGATTATGTCAGGAAGTAAGTCCAGATGCTTTAAAACGCACAGTTCTCTAGGGTGCTTGAGGGTTAGGGACACGAAGCACAGGTTTCAACTTGGATTGACTTTGTGATGTTTAATCGCAAATCAGCTAGAAGAGTTTGTGTGACAGATGTGGGATTATTAGCGTGCACAGGGTGTTAGTGTCAATATGTAACTAGATGTACATCATCCAATTAAAGTTTAAAATTTTGGGTTTGCTCTATAGGTAAGCATTTTGTCATTTTCATTGTTTTCTAAAGACAGTGAAGCAGAAGAATAACCAACAAAGGAATATTTTTAGAATTACGTCTTTCATAAGCCAGCACAACATACACTCTAACTAGAACCCAAGAGGGTCTCGAGTGGGAGGAAATCAAACGCAGATGTGTTTGTAAAACAGTCATCAGTTGGCAGGGAGGTTACAGCTGGTTCACCTGTATCAGGATTACCTTCCCCACCCTGGCCTCCCTTTCCTCCCCCACCTTCAAGAAGAAAAATACTGAGTTCAGTGACCACAGATTTGAAATTGAAACGTGAGGGAGAAAACTAGGGGGAAAAAAATCTCAGATTCTTTTGTCGGTTGCTTTTGAACTGCCTCTTTTCTGACCTTGGACCCTGTGTTTCCCGGACGATGACTGTGAAATGGTGCGTTTTTGTTTTTGTTTTTGTTTTGGGGGGTTTTTGCGGTACGCAGGCCTCTCACTTTTGCGGCCTCTTCCGTTGCGGAGCACAGGCTCCGGGTGCGCAGGCTCAGCGGCCATGGCTCACGGGCCCAGCCGCTCTGCGGCATGTGGGATCTTCCCGGACCGGGGCACGAACCCGTGTCCCCTGCGTTGGCAGGCGGACTCTCAACCACTGCGCCACCAGGGAAGCCCAAATGGTGCATTCTAATTCTGCCTGCTCCCCACCACCCGCTCCTGGTAGCCCCCTGCTTTTAGAGGTGGATTTCCCAGGCACGTCTTGGGTCTACAGATTTCACATCAACTCCAAGAGAGGCAGCAAAGCAGAGCTGGTGCCCTGCATGCGACAAACAGCTCTTGTCCCCCGGCCAGCAGTGTCCTGAGTGTCCACTTGCCCTTGGATCCTTTCCCAGCCCCTCCTCCTGAGCAGCAGGACACCCCGCTCGCTGGTTTTACTCGAGGGCCATTGCCAACTCGGACTTGCTATGGAAGTTCGGCACCTGTCCCCTCTTGGTGGTAGGTGACAGATTTTGCAGGCCTTAGAGGTCAGAGCCCTCATTTCACAGCTGGGAAAACTGAGATAAAACAGACTGAAAGTGACTTGCCCACAGTCACCCAGCTCATCAGCGGTGCAGCCCCCAGACAAAGGTCTTCAGAGCTCTCTGCGTCGTGCAGCAGGATCGCCATTCACAGCAGCTTCACATGGAGCAACTGGGTCCCAGAATGATGTGCGTTTGTTTCTGAGAAGCAGAGGCAGCTGCTTCCTCCTCCTCCGCCCCGCCTCGGCCCTGCCCTTTGCCTTAATGAGGCAGAATGGGGAGCTGTGAATACCTTTTGTGCTCCTGGCTGGTCCGCATCAACCCCTGGACTCTCCCTTGTGTGCTTCTGTCTCGGAACCTTTGTGCAGACCGCGGTCCACACTCTGAAAGCCCTCCACCTGCTTTATCCTCCAGGGCATCCCATCTGTCCGCCAGCCTGGACCCTACACCCTCTGCCCGCCCAGCGTGGGCCCCTCCCGAGAGCCCTTTCCAGTGCCCCGGAATTACCCTTCACACCTGGAGGGACTTTCGCATCAGGGGCTGAGACAGACCTGGGTTCAGAACTCGGCTTGTTCCTTACCCGGCGTGTCCTCCTGGAAGGCGAGGAAGTTTCCTAAAACGCCAGGTCGGGAGAATGAGCCCACCGCACCAGCGGGGACCTCTCAGCGCTCAGTAAAAGCTGACACGTGACTCTAAGGTATGGATATGAGAGGAGCCGGTCGGGGGAAGCGTTTAGAACTCCCGCGAAAACCATCACCCTTGACTTCCGGCGTCCGGAAGCGCGCCGCGCACGGGGAGCGTTGAGCCCTGTAATGTGGACCAAAGTGACGTTGGTGGTGATGACAGGTGATGAGGATTCAGTATCTTTTGAGCAAGAAGAAAACTAGGAAGGTGACAGAAGTCTCACAGAAAGCAGCTGCTGATGCTCTTAGGCCACGTCAGGCCCAGGTTGCTGTGAAGAGGCGGGCGGTTTATTTCCACCTGACTTGGCTATTTTTAATCGTCTGAATATGAAACATGAAACTGAAAAGCCGGTGCACACAGGTGGGGCCGCTCCAGGCCACCTTCCCTCACAGAGGCCGAGCTGAACCCTGAGCTGTGAGGCATCTCTGACTTTGGGGACCCTTGAAGCACAGTTGTCTGGTGAGTCGTCCACCGCAGGAGTCCAGGTGTTTACTGTTTTATTTGTCCTACGGATGGCGGCCCTGCCAGGGGGCTTGGAGCCGCTGGACCGGAGCCCTCCTGTGAGAACTGGGGTCTTGCAGGGGTTGTGTGTCAGACACACTCTGCCCTGGGTCTCAAATTCCAACTTTCAGCCGAAGCATTAAAGATGGTTACGGAATCCACGGTAACTACGGGTTAGGGGAGGGGGACGATGCTCGCTGGAGTCTGTGTTTTTTGTTGTCACAGTTCTTTCCCGATTTTGCCCTGATGTTGACCGGGGGCAGAGCCGATGGAGCGTGTCTCAGGTCTGAAAGGACAGACAGGTCTTAGGTGGGGTGCGGGGGGCACCTGGTCCACAGTGGGCACGTCCGATTCGTTCTGGAGGAAGTCCGCGCACTTAGTAACGCACCTTCTAAGCCCCCCTTCAGGCGACACGCCAGCTGCAAATTTTGTGACTGTGCACCCTGCACTGTAAAGCTCTGGAGAATGAGAACACCCTGGAGATGCCAGCTTGGGCTCACAAATGACCTCCCAGCCCTGCCTGGTCTGAGCAGGAAGCCTCCGCCTCCGGCCGCGGGGCCTGATTCCAGCTCCTGCAGCATCTCGGCCGCCGCCCAGGGGTGGGGACCTGGTCCCCTAGGGGCTGCTGGCTGCAGGTGATGCCCACCAGTGAGCGGGCATCTGGCGAAGCCTCCCCGACCTGTGCTGGACGCCGAGGGAGACAGAGAACAGGAAAGTGACTGCTGTCCTCAGTTTGGGGGGTGAGAGGCCGTCCACGTGGCGATGACTGGAGAACGGGACAGGGCTGGGAGCGAGGACGGCGTGGCTGGGAGGGGGCAGACGGGGTCCGTGTCCTGGGCCTGGCTTTGTGACGGTGGACTGTTCCAGATTTAGAAGCCAGCTGAACATAATGTTCACCTCTCTTAGTTGAAATGTGTCTATAACTTTTATTTTGAGAAGACATTTACAAGATGGGAACAGTTACTCGATGTCGCTTGGTAAACACTGCTGGCCGTGGAGCTGTCCTGGGCAGTTGACTGACGCCGTGGGACCTGGCACTTAACGCAGCTGCAGTCCGGCCAGAGGAGCCTGGGTTTGCGGCCGAAGCTGTCATCAGTGTGTCGGGGTGCGGGTGAGGGTGCCACATCCCTAGTTAAAGGTCAGAATGAGCACCGCCCCACGGAGGCTCTGGAACCCGGCTCAGGGTCCACCATGGAGAAGTGCTTCTCCCCTGCGTGTGCACATGGGTGTGTGAGCACGTGTGAGCGTGCTGTCCCACCGTGGAAAGGTAAACGCTATTTGGGCATCACTGAGCAGCCTGGTGGAGGTGGTGAAGAGCGTCCCAGGACGGGTGGTGGCGACCTTGTGACACACGCCAGTGATGGTGAGACAGGCTGAGTGCCGAGCGCCCCATCCTGGGAGCAGGATCTGGGCTGGGCCTGCCTAAGGACGGCCGCCCAGTGCACCTGCTGTGGCTCTGACCTCCGGGGGCGTGTCCTCTGCTTCTTACCCAGAAATGGCCGTGTTCTCATGGCCCCCAATCCCCCTTAGGAGGCGGCACTGGGACCCCAGGACCCCGGGGAGAGCCGTCCCAGGGCACAGAATATGCGCCCGTGTTTACTCCCCAGACCAACGCTGAGCAGGTGAGCTACTCGTAGTGAGAATGTTCATGTGAAATCCGTCCCCTGAACCGCTTCACGGGTCCCCGCTTCTGTGCTCACAGCCACCCCGCCGGCCTTGAAGGCCAGGCCATTCCTTCCGTGTCACACTTGGTGTGCGCTCACAGCTATTGGAGGAGAGCCGGCTGATCAGACAAGGCTTTGCTTTTCTTCCTATGCTTTTTCTTGACGAGACGTTCCTGGCCCCTGACCATCCGGGATGTTTTGTCCCCTGCTTTCCCCCAGACATTTCACTCGAGTTTAATCATATTCAGTGTAGAATTTGCTGTATTTTAAACATATCTTGTATGGGTTTTTTGTTTACAAAAGTAATGCCTCCTCAATTTAGAGAATACAAATGAGCACAATAAAAAATAAGATAAACACCACCCGTCCCCCACCCCGAGGGGACTTCCCAGGGCTCGCCTCCTGCCTTTCGGGGCGTTGACCGCAGTGCTTGTATTTACTGTCGCCGCCGAGCGCCTGTGTGCCTCCTCTCTGTCACAGCGGCTCTGTGGCCGCTATCGGTGCCCTGCGAGCTGGGCTCAGGCCCCTCCCAGGGAGGCCACTCCTTTTGAGCGTTTTCTCCGTCTGCAGAGTAATTGCCCGCCCCCCGCACACCCCCTAATGAACCCATTTTGCTTTCTCCCCGGCTTTGTGCATCCTGCCTTGGTTTTGCCCTGTTACCACTAATTACGCTCCCCAAATAACCCTAAAAACCCGGCCGCCTTTGTGTGCGCACTCAGGCCGTCCACTGCTTTGTTCCCGTTGTTCCTTGAAAGGTACAAAGAAAGAGGTTTTTCTCAAGCCTGTGGAGTCCTGTCTGTCCTTTGGCAGAATCTGGGGATGGCGAGTCTTTTCTCTCAGACTGAGCCCCACTCTGCAATTTCCCCATCAGATGAAGATTCGAGAGATGAGACGTTTGCTTGTCTCACACATTTGTTGTTATGTGTGTGGATGGATTTCTTCTTCCGGAGTCCTAGTTAACCTACTCTGCAAGTTGTGTTACAAAGAACCATAAGACACTTGGAGACTCCGCAGACACATCCCAGGGCCTGGGCTCCATAGGTACCAGAGAAGCAGGCAGCTTTACAGAAAATGATGACGGCACATCAGAACGTGCTGTGTGATCCTGTTTTCTTAGTCTGCATCCTCGTACCCTAAGGACTGCCTCTGAAAATGCGAAGCTCTTGGGCTTAAACAGATCCTGCACTGACTCTGCTCTGCGGACCTGCCCCCGCTCAGGGGTGGCTGGCAGGGCTGGCGTGTCTGCTGCGCTGGCTGGACCTGCGGGAAACACCCCCAGTGGCACCAAGATGGGTGATTCACGTTTTCTTGATGGAGAGTGCCTGCTCCTGTCTCACCTTTTTTGACCAACGAGGAGCTATTTGGATATTTTAAGATAGCGGGGCACAGGCTTCACGTGTTTATTTTGTGACTGAGCATCTGAATTTAGGGGGACTGTGAAAATGCTGTTCTTTTCTCCTTAGAAACTTCTAAACTCTGCTTTCCCCAGGAAGGGAGGGGAGAGATTCTTCTTGCTAAAGACAGCGGTCGGTCGGCAAACTGGGTTCCACACGGCCCTTGGTGCCGTGGACCAGCAGAGGGACAGCCCGAGTGGATCCGCGTCTTTTAGTTCTGGTGCCCTGGGAGCAGGACCTCACCTGGTGTTCCGACTCCCTTCCCGCACCCGGCTGCAGATGAGGAAGCTCGGCAGGGAGCCTGCGTCCAGCAGAAGGAAGGTGTGGATAGGGGTTGCATGCTGGCCTCACGCCCAGCACTGTGTTAACTGCTTCACATGTTCGCTCTTGGAATCCTCCCAGCAGCCCTGTGCAGCCATCTGCCATCCCCACTCCATAGATTAGGAGACTGAGGCACTCCTCAGGCAACTTGTCCAAAGTCACGCAGCTCCTAAGTGGCTGAGCCGGGATTCAGACCCGGGTGACCTGGGCCCGAGTCCTTGCCTCGACCCATGATGCACAGCGCGGAACAGGGTCTGTCTTGGGCGGCGTCTTCTCCCACTGATGGATTTCATCTTCTCCCTGGGACTTGTTCCTAAGACACAAATGGCCCTAGAACACCTGCTTCCCAAGCGTAGAGGCCCCGCCATCATTTGTGGTACAAATGTGGCTCAACAGCAAAATCGCAGCGTCTCCCCATGACTGTGTGAGCATCCTCATCGGGAGCTTGGGATGACTTGCATCTGTTTTCCTCGGTGACTTTTCTCCACACCCGCGAGGGTCCAGAAGCTAAAAAGGCACAGCCACACTGAGATGAGTCACCTCTCCAGAGTGGCCCGAGGCCCCTCTTTAGAGACAGACAGCCTGAAAACCGAAGCACCACGGCCCCCAAATAAGTGATTTCCCTTCTGCTGTCGGAAAACGACTTTCTTTTCATTCACACACACATTGGTTTTCTCTTTCCTGCTAAAGTTTAGGCACTGGATGAGAAAACAGACTTGGCCAAACTCCTGGCGGGAGTGGTTTGGGACCCAGGACCCTGGCTCACAGCCCGAGTGAGCACTCGAGTGGGAGAGGCGCCCCACATCTGCGGGTGCAGCCCAGAGGGTGTCCAGCTCTGTGCTCGGCGGCTGGTGGTCTGCAGCGCTGGACGGGGGACACCCTGAGCACAGAGCCATTTGAAGGGAACCCATGGATGGCTGGTTGACCCCATGTGTAGGTCTGCCTCTTGGTCACGGGGTTATGTGTTATGTGAATCACTCGCTACACGAGGATTGTACTTGTGTTTATCAACTCAAGGTCATCAAGCTAAATGCTCAGGATCATTTTTACTAAAGTAGTGCTGTCCTAGATCATAAGCAAAGTCATTTTTTAATTAAAGGCGAGTTAGTCTGGATCTTAAACACCTTAAAAGATTTTTTTCAGTGGAGGGGCTGGAAGGTGCTGCACCTCTTTGTCCAGCCAAGTAAAAACTCTTTGCCAAACTCTCCTCTGTGCTCAGGACGAGGCCCCGCTGAGGAGGCGCTGCATCTGTAAAGTCGAAGGGAATTAGGATTTTAGTGAATGTGCACCTTAATTCGTACCTCGATGGGCTTGGTGTCATTTCGGGGTTTCCGTGACCTAACCCAGGGGGTTGGCGTTCCGGGTGTGGATTCTACCCTTCCTGCTTGCTGCCAGGATTATAAATTAGGAAAAGTTCAAAACCTAAGTCTCCAGGTTTCTTTCAGAGCAGGCTGTGTAGCTCCTTTAGCCTTGTCAGTTACCTTCTGCTCAAATAAGATGCCCTCCACGGATGATCAGAGCTCTGCACTTTAAACTGCCTTCACAGGGCGTTACTTACAGGAGGTTGTCTGGTTGATGGTGGTGTCTGTCACTTGATGACATGAGTGTCCTGTCCTATCGTGCGTGGCTCTTATCGGTGATAAATGCAGGCAGTAAGCTCAGGGAAGTGCTTTGACCTGATAGCAGTTCCCTGTGTGATGGGAACTTCAAATTACATTTAAAATAAATGTTTAAGCCCAGCCCGTGGCTCAAAGGGGTCAGTGGGGTCGTGCCTTCATCCTTGCCATGTGGACTGCGGATGCCTTTTTAGGGAGAGATGATACTTTTAAATGAAGAACGAGGCTCACAGCGTCACCATCTGGTCTGGGGAGGGGAGAGGCTGGAAGCAAGAGCTCCCTGGTAAACCCACGGCTGACGGCCGTCCTGAGAGGTTCAGATCTGCGGAGCATGGGCTGAAACATCCCCACGAAACCATAAACCTAAGGGATTTCAAAACTATCCAGTTAGTGTCCTGGCCAGACCATTACTAAGTCAGGTAGTAATGTTCTAAAAAGAAGTTCATTTTTTCTTAGAAATTTTAAAGTAATAGTGCAGAGCATGGAGAAAATATAGAATTTCCGTTATTAATTTAGAAGCTATAATCAACCTAAAGGACTAATTTAAAAGGCCATACAGTGATTCCCCCAGAGATTTCTGCATCTCTTTGCATCCTGCCTGCCTCTCTGGGGACACCTAGAGAGTCCTGTGACAGTGCAAGGAGGGTGACATAGCAGGAGGCAGGGGAGGAGGGGAGGATGCGTGTCCAGACGTGAGAGCTCAGGGCTCGGGGTCAGGCGGCGGCCACAGGGACACGGAGGGACTCTGCCTGGAACCAAGCAGAACAAGCCATTATTGAAGATGCACCTGAGCCCCGTCCTCAGCCAGCGGGACCGGTGTGTCCCCTCCCGGGGGCATGATCGTCAGACTCGGGCGGCTCCGACTAAACCACTCTTGAGTTATCCCTGTTTTTGTCACAGACACATAGGTCTGGCCTGCTTGTGTTAAGCTCAAGGGCAGCAGTGGAGGTGGACCTTGCCACCTTGCGGTCCTGGCGTGTGTGTGGCCTGGCTCCCCCAGCCCCGTTGGTCTGAAGCCAGTGGCGGCTCTGGCTCCCCAGCTGCTGCTTGTGCAACAGCCTCACCTGAGCCAGACGTCGTTCAACCTGTGTCTCAGGTCAGGACGATGAGGCTCGGACCCCAGCCTCGCCGGGTGCGGCAGGCAGACCCCCGTGGGCGAGCTGAGCTGCAGGCCGAAGGGACCGGGAAAACTGCAGCCACAGCCATGAGCCACGCTGCCTCAGCCACAGGCGCGGTGCAGAGAGATGCCAACCGCGGGTGAACGGCTCCCTCCGATGTGTCCAGAGCCCGTCAGCACAGGTGGGCCTTGGGCCACAGACACGGCTTGCTCCCAACATCTTAATTCCAGAAACCCAAGCGCACTGACGGGGGCAAAGCGGAGATGCGGGACCGGGGCCACCAGCACTGCCACCCCAGGGGTGACACGGGATGGTCCCGTCCCCCTGCTCCCCGACCTGCAGCCCCACCCGCGGGGAAGCTCTTGCAGCCCCGCGGACACGAACCGCCCATATCCCAGCCTCCAGAGCTGTTTTTGTCCCACCGGGTCCCCGCCCACGGCTCCACGCTGACCGGGGCTCCCGTCCTGACACCTCCCTACCTCTTGTCACCACTCAGCTCTGCTGGCCTGTGAGCCCCCGGAAGCCGGGCCCTGGTTGCATCCGCCCGGCGTGCCCAGCATCCAGCACAGTGTTGGACGTGTGGTTTGCTGAGGAGGTTAGCGACGAGGGCTGACAGTCACCCGGACGCGTGCGCCCGGTTCCGAAGGCTCCTCCTCAGCACGGTTTCTCATTCAGGCCTGCCGAGAGCTGCTAGGTTGGTGCCTCTCTGAGGCCCAGAGAGGTTCGGTGGTTTGCCCAAGGTCACACAGCCAGTAACAGCTGCAGCCAGGACTCAGGATCAGGCATCGCCAAGACTCCGGGATGTGAGCGGATGGAAGTCTCCTGGAAGCTAAGAAAGAATCGACGTGAAATGTGTTACCCTTCTCATTGCAGCCTCTGGAGGAACGGGTGCGCCCCGGGCCAGGTTCTAGGAGGAGCTGCCTCGCAGCCGGGGTGACCTGGTGGGCGTGTCCCGGGCAGTTTTGTGGAGGCAGGGTTTCCCCTAATGTCTCCTCACGGCCCTCGGTGTGAACACACCTCCGCTGGTGCTCACGGGAGGTTGGGGCACGGGGGCTGCTGTGCCCCAGGTGTGTCCCACCCCCTCCCACCCAGGCACCGGTGCTGGGCAGGACCCCCCCCGGCCTCCCAGGAGCAGTGCTTCCACTGTGGGGGTCCCAACACCGCCTGACCCTTCCAGAGACCCTGGCCTCACCACCTCTCAGGTAGTCCAGAGGTAGAAACGGGACGACGGTCAGTTCGAGGTCAGGCGTCCCACCTCAGCAGGTGCACCCATTTTTATTTGCAGATGGAAGCACATGGTGAAGGCCTGACCCACCCCACCCCCCTAGGGTCCCTGCGCAGCCCGGGAACCTCCCCTGTGCACAGGCAAAGCGCCATCACCCAGGCTGCCAGCCTCTGGGGCTTCCTCGCTCCAGACAAGGCACAGGTGTTCAGCATTGTTTGCTGTTGGAAATGGGGGTGACCGATTTTTCTTGGATCTTTACTGCAGCTTTTATTTTTAAAAAACAAAGACCCACAAGGGGAATCCGCTCTCAGCAGCAGCGGGAAGAGTGCTGGGCCTGAGTCACAGGTTCAGTCCCAGGGGACCACCAGACACCTGTGAGGCCTTCACCGAGCCTGTAAGTCAGTCCTAATCATCTACCAAATGAGGAGGTCTGAGTGGATGCTCTGTGGGCACCTCCACCTCTAAAATTCTTGCTTCCTTTAGAAATATCTTTGAACTCGCCAAGCCGTCCAGAATTTGTTCTGGTTTAAAGAATTATTCTTATCTTCACTGCACCAGTACCTCTACCGTTGCACTGATTAACTATGGGACCTCGTGGCAGGCACCGCACCGGGCATCTCACACACATGAACCCTTTTCATCTTCTGTACTGTCCTGTTACTTCCATTTTTAAGTGACAGCCCTCAGGCTTGGGGGCCTTGAGTGCCTGACCCAAGTTCACATAAGGTCTGGTCGCATAAGGGCCCCGCCCAGGGCACTGCACTTTCTGCAGGGACCGAAGAGGGACAGGAATCCAGGCTGGGCCATCACTTCATCCCTGGCCCCTCCACGGGCAGACACCCAGCTGCTCTGATGTTTTGCTTTTCAGAGGGTGAGTCTCAAACATCTTACATCTCCTTCCCCAGAGGAGCCTGTTCTTGGAAGACGTGTTCTGAGCTCTCTTAGCCTAAGCTCATCGGACCTGTTCTTCTGGGTGAACTAAATGAAACCGCAGGAATTACTGCAGGAACATTTTGTGGTGGGCCTTCCCCAAATCAAGTAATGTTCCACACGCGCAAGTGGGAAATCAGTGACACACAGACCTGGTTCCTAGTGTCATCTGCCTTATTACAGTCACCCGTTGTGTCTGGGTTTCGTTTTGTTTTTAAGATTCTGAGGAAATGTGGGTGGAATTTCAAACGGATTTGTTGTTTACAAACCGTGTGAAATTCCTGAGCCCTGGACAGGGAGGGCCGGCAGGGAGACCCCACCCTCACCGCTGGCCCTTTTTTCTTCTAGTTCATCTCTTCCACTGTCTCCTCCAGGTCCCCACACTGATCCCCGTCGCCAGGTGCTCTAGCAGGGCTGGGGGTTCACATCCAGCCGGGCCCCCCTCAAAGCGCCTGAGCCATCCTCCGACCTGGGGAAGAGCCGGCACCGCGTCCCCGGGGAGAGCAAGCCCTCAGCTGCCTCGCGACAACCCTTAGTGCCCAGTAAGCGGCGGCCGCGTGAGAGGACAGGAAGCGGGGACCAGCCCCGTGGCCGAGGCCTTGCCCGCGGGAGTTGAGAGACCTGTGGCACGCGGCGCTGGTTGGGCAAGTGGGCTGCGGCCCCCTGATGGCACCAGCTGAAGAGCAAGGGGCGTGTGGGACCCTCAGATCTCCAACGAGTCCTTTGTCCCCTGAACAAGTTTTCAACTCTTGGGCTCAGATGCTCTTATAAACTTCTTCTTGACGTCGTTTTGTTTGACGGCGCAGGTGACGTGTTCACTGGGCAGAGGCTGGGGGTCACCGAATCGTGACTGTTGAATTCTCCCCAAGGGCGCCTGGTCGCTCAGAAGTGATGGGAGCGGAGCGCCCGGCTGAGTCTCCCGGGGGCTGCGTGACGGCCAAGACCCGGGTCTGGCGGCTGCAGGGCCACAGGCATGGAGGGGCCTCCCTGGCCAGGCTGGTCACGCATCCCTGAACGAGGCAGCCCCAGACTCTGCACTGACCCAGCCGAGCTCCGTCGGGTGGGGGGCTCATCCGTCAGGCCCGAGCCCCGTGTCTGGTGTCCGCCCAGGGGGCAGCGTTCCCCATCCACCCTGCAGTTTCCCTCTCGTACGCGCTTCTCTGCATTCCCTCCCGTGTGGGCTTTACCAGTTGGAGCGATGTTTTGAGAACAAGGAGAACCAAAAAGAGGGTTTTTTCTGTAAACATCCTGAGCCTGGTACCGTTTCTGTATTTCAGTCCACAGTGTAAAATCCCTTCCCTCCCGCCGGGGCCCACGTCCTGATAAGGAAGGGGCCTGAGTTAGTGCACATGACACGCCATTCTGAGGGTCCAGGGAGGCCAGAGGTGGCCCAGCGGCCCCTTCTGACTCTGCGTGTCTGTGTGTGTCTGTGTATCTGTTTATGTGTGTCTATGTGTGTGTTTATGTGTGTCTCCGTGTACGTGTGTATGTATCTGCATGTGTCTATAGCGTATCTATCTGTGTGTCTCTGTGTGGCGTTTGTGTATCTGTGTGTATCTATGTGTGTATATCTGTGTGTGTCTATAGCGTATCTATCTGTGTGTATCTGTGTGGTGTGTGTGTATCTGTGTACATCTGTGTGTATATCTGTGTCTGTGTATCTGTATATCTGTGTCGGGGCTGTGTGTGTCTACTGCGTATGTGCCCGTGTGTGTCTCTGTGTGGCGTGTGTGTACCTGTGTGTGTCTCTGTGGCGTGTGTACATCTGTGCGTGGTCATGGGTGGATCCCGTCGGCCGTGGCCCTGGGGACGCAGGTAGGGAGGCTCTGACCGGCGCCCGCTGTCTTGCAGGAGCTGTGCCGGCAGCGCATGGCCGCGCGCCCATCCGAGCGCCCGGAGACCGCGCACACGTCCCGCGTCAGCAGCGTGTCCTCCCAGTTCAGTGACGGGCCAATGCCCAGCCCCTCCGCGCGGGGCAGCACCTCGTCCTGGTCGGAGGAGCCCGTGCAGCCCAACATGGACATCTCCACCGGCCACATGGTCCTGGTAAGACCTGCGCCCTCCGCGCGGGGTTGGGAGGGAGTGCCCACGAGAGGCTTGAGGGCCCAGCTCCCTGGCATGCGGCCCCAGGCGGCAGGATGAGGGCACCCCATGTCCAGCCCCTCTGCCCAGGGCCCCCCGAGGGAGCGTCGTCCCGGCTCTGCACAGAACCCTGGGCCCCCACCCTGGAAATGCGAATGGGTGAGCGTTGACCGTGTGCGCTGCTTCTCCAGCCGGACTCCAGACGCAGTCCTCCCCTCCCTCCAGCCCCCACCTCACTGAGCAGCCTTTGGGTGAACGCATGTCGCCCACAGGCTGCTTCTCGTTAAAAGTGACGTGGGAGGGGTCAGCTGCTGCGTATGCCCTTCAGAGGCCCTGTCTGGTGCAGAAGCCTCCCTGGCAGGGAGCCCTCTCCCCAGGATGAACCCACCCCCTGCCCGTCCTGGAGCACGTGGTGCTTGATGCGTGATTACTGTCCAGGTTTTATTAAGAGGGTTTGTTCACAACTCAGCGCTTCTTGCTGTGTGGACGAGTGCTGATGGCTGCATGGACACGGCCCTCCCAGGTCTCCAGGCCACAGGCCTCTGTCTCCCTGTTCAGTGACCATCACACTGGCCGTAGTCTCTCCTACTGGGGATGGGGCTTCGGGTGATGTAGGGCAGAGCCTGAGTCACTAACTCCGGAGCACCGGGGCTCTCGTGGATCAGGGGAGAGTTTCCACTGCGCAGCTAACTTCCCAGGAAGGGGAAGGGACTGGGAAGGCCAGTGTCTCGGTCCCTTCTGGTGGCTTGAACGGACACTTAGTTAACTCTCTGTCTGGAGGCTGGAAGGCTGAGATGGAGGCCCAGCGGATCTGGGGTCTGGTGGGAGCCCGAGTCCTGGCTCACAGATGGCAGCTTCTCGCCATGTCCTCACATGTGGGAGGGGCAGGGAGCTCTGGGGGTCTCATTCAGGCACTGACCCCGTCGTGAGGGCCCTACCTCGTGACACCATCACCCTGGGGGTTAGGATTCCACACGAGAATGTGGGAGGACACAGACAGTCACCCCAGAGCAGCTGGGGAACCACGTTTGCACTGAAGAGCCTCAGTGTGGAGCCTGGAGGTGGGTCTGGGGATGCCCCCAGGACGTTGGGGGGCGGAGGCGCCCACTCCCAGGATGTCCGATCCGGGGGCAGGAGGAACAGGTGCCAGACGTGGGGACTGAGGGGCACAGCAGAGGTAACAGACGAGGGAAGCCGAAGTCGAGAGGTTCAGCTCGGCTGATCAGCGCAGCTGAGCTACGCCTCCCTCTGCTTCCTCCCCACGTGGACGCAGACAGAGGGCCCGGGGTGGGAGCGCGCGGCGCTCCCAAGGCTCCACTGTGGTCGCGTGCGGCTGGGGCCTGAGTCCCAGGGTTCGTAGTTTCTGAAGGAGACGGCTCATCGCTCAAGTTGCAGAGGTGTGCTGCCGTCCTACTGTGCGCCGACCGCCAGGAACTCGGAAGGAACCTCTTCTCTGGACAAATAACAGTTATATTAGTTTAAAGCTGACTTTTTAGAGAACGTTTCAAAGTGCCTCCCTTTTAGAAAAGGAAACTCCACCAATCTCATTCAGATTTCTAATGAGATTCGGTTTGGGGGCCAATACATCAGCCAGGTGCGTTTATCTGACAAGTTGGTGGGAGGGAGATGCATTTCGAGAGCCTTTATCATATTCTGGTATCTTCACATTTCAACACAACTGAGCTACAGCTTGACGGTATCTCACCTCCAAATGGGACGTGAACACATTGTAGTTTTCGTAGTAAACTGTGTTTTGTGGCACCCGTGTGTGATGGCAGATGTGACAGGGAGCCTGGTGGTGGCCTCTCAGCTGAAGTCCCTGCACTACAGAGCTGACCCGCCGTCCGCAGGCCACCCCGCAGCCAAGCCTAACGCGAGGCGTCCCCCGGGGGGTTGGCGGCGACACAGTTTCCAAACCCACGTCCACCGCCGACCAACCCAGAAACCTGCGGGTGCTTGGCCGCCCCCTGGACTCAAGGCTTCTTCTTGTTAACCGACCGATGCGTCATTAGAATTGGGGTCACCGGCTATTCCTCCCGACTCTGAGTGGGGAGCAGGTGCCGGGCACTGGGGAGAGGGTCCAGCTCAGCCACGGGGACCCCACTGTGCATGCCCCAGTGTCTGGTGCTCACGCCCCAGTCCTGTTTTCTGCCCTCTCACCCACTTACAGAGGGGTTTTCTCAGCCCCACCGTGGTCTTCGGCCCCCCGTACGGGACCCCGAGGTGTGGAGACGTGGCAGAAGGGAGCCCCACTTGGCATTTTTACACCTTCTCATCCACGAAAGCAAGTAAAATGGCTCGTCTCTTAGGCTCCGAAACTGCTGCCCTTTCTCACGGGAAAGGCCATGGGACACATTCAACCAGACCAGAGCCACATTCGCAGGGCCTGTCTTGTTACCGGCACGTGGATGCAGGCTTCCCATCTGCAAGGGCTGCAGGGAAGCCACCTGTGCCGGACCTCAGGACACACGGGAGCCCCGACCTCCTGACTCATTAAGGCCACAGGGAGACCGGCGTGTGGTGCTCAGCCCTCCCGGCCCTCCGTCAGGACCGTTCCCGGTCATCAGACAGCCGCCACGACCATCTCCCTGAAGCACACGCTGAGGTGTCAGAGGCCCCGAGGTAAGTTATGCGAAGTCCAGGCAAGTCCCAGGAACCCGCCGTCCCTGATGCTTAGCTGCTCCCACGAACGTCACACAGATGTGACATTTCAAGTTGAAGACGTGGTGGAACCAACCGCCAAGCTACTCACGTTTGGACAACTGGGTGGACGCAAGGACTCACTCAGGAGGCCAGTGCGCAGGCCTGGAACGTTCTCCTTGGCAGAGGACGGGGTTGCCTTGGAAGGAGCGAGCGGTACAGGAAGCTGCGAAGCCAAATGCTGACCTGTCGCTGGAGGACTGTCGGAGCGCTGGCCTGGGGAGGCGCCCTCAGCCCCGAGCGCCTTCCCCCTCTCGCTGTCACTCCACCCACCACAGTGTGATGTTGGTTTACGTGCTGTGGCTTCACGCTGGGAGCCGTGGTACAGAACTCTCGGAATAGACGCTTCTCCTAGGGGTGAGCAGACTTCGCCCTCTTCCGTGGACGAAGGAAGGTCTCCGGCTGGCGGGGGTCGCAGGCCACCGTGCAGATGACAAGGCCACTGCCGCCAGCCCAGCTGCTCCGGGTGGTCTTCATGGCGGAGGAGGCCGAGCGTAGCTGAACTGCAGGGAGGGACCTAATTACCGCTGAGCCAGGGATCCCAGCCAGGTGGACGAGACACAGAGGAAGGGGCCAGGGAAGCAGGTGTTGACTGAGGCCTAGAGGCCCTGAGGTTCAGGAACACGGGTGTCGGCCGGTGCCGGGAAGTGGGGAGGGGGAGGCCCTGGCAGCTGCCCAGTGGACACATGGGAAGGGGCAGGGCTGGCCATCAAGAGCCCCTCCTCCCAGGAGCCACGTCCTCCTGGCGAGACCAGCACGGCCTCCGAGCTGCCAGGGCCCAAGGGGTCGATCTGGAGATGGGAGCATCCTGCTGACGGCACGGACGCTGCGGCCCCAGAAACTGGGGCAAAGCTAGGAAGCTCAGCTGTTTCCTGGTCCCATGTCCCTGACAAATCCTTCGACCTCCGTTTTCTCATCCCCAAGACGGGCTTAGTAATAGCACCTCCTGCGAGGTCCCTGTGAGGGTTAAACGAGACAGAGTGTGAGATGCTGCACCTGTGGAACCTACAGTTGTAATGATTAAGGCTGAAAGGACCACGGCAAATAATGGAACCAGTTCTCCTTTGATGAAACTAAGGGGAAAAGGGCCTCCACAGGGAAAATGTCACATGCCCTGGAAACTGCAGCTCCGGGCGCACGGTGAGGGTGCTTTAGGGGGATTTGCAAGCCCAGGAAGGGGGTGCCCGGGAGGCTGTGCCTGACAGGCTCCCCGAGCCGTGCGGCGCCCAGGCCTGGGGTGAGGTAGGAGCCCCCGGACGTTTGCAGAAGGAATGACGTCACCGGGAGAGGAGGGAGGCGGGAAGGGAAACACCCTCCGCTGTGAACCTGGTCGGCTTCTGAAGAGACGTTGTCCAAGGCAACGTGGCCAGGTCTGACCAGGCTCAGAGCAGAGCTCTGGAAACAGGTGGCCTCGTTCCAGTGACTCAATGAACTATTAGCAACATCGTTGTGTTTTACGTAAGCTGGGCTGTGGGACTCAGCTTCTTAAGAACTGCTGTCCATCTTTTGAAAGGTAAAGGACCACGTTTGAACTCATCCTTCGAAAAGACCTGTTCCTAGAGCACGTTTGTTTTCAGAGGCTGGCGTGGCAGCTTTGTGGGTGGTGACAAGAGCAGGTGTCCGGCCTGGTTCCTGGTTCCACGGAGGCCAGCTGCTGGTCACAGAGGCAGTGCACAGCACGCAGCTGTGTAGACGGAGGGGCCACGCCTTCATCCAAGTTGGAGGTGAGGGTACGGACCGGATCTTTGCATTCCCTTTATTCTTGCAAAATACGATACAACAGGAATGAGCGTCACTGAGCGTTTATGTAACAGCACTGTCCTAAGAAACCGTGAAGTAGGAACTGGTTTCAGCCCATTTCACAGATGAAGACAAGAAAACCAAGAGCTGGGATGTAAACACCTGAAAAATGGGAAGTTACCACGTCGCAAGATGTGACCAAGCCTCCCCGTCATCACAGAAGGAAGGAAACTTACAGAAGCAGAAGTGTTTGGTGACAGACAGCTGCTCTGGACCTGCGAGGGGCGAAGGATGCTGTGTCCACGAAGGAGACAGGCTACCTCCGACCTCACAGCCCAACCCGCAGGGCTCGTGGCCTCTCCACTGTGTCTGCCTCCTGCGCTCCTTGATCATTGGACATTTGCACTGAGTGATAGCTCTCATTTTATCTGGCACCAGCCTCCTTAGCTGGGACTTTTATACCTATGCATATAGTAAGTTAAATGCTTAACCAGGAAGCGACGTCTCTTCCCAGAGGCCAAGGGTCTGTTTTGGAGGGGGTGGGGGCCGACCCCGTTTTCTTCGTCTTTAAATTCAGCGCCTATATTCCTAAAAGAGTGTCACCCAGGGTCCTTGCCACGCGCCCTGGTCCTGCTCTCTGTGACCCGAACGTGTGTCTGAGGCTCAGCTGGCCGCTGTCCTCATGGTGAGGGTGACAGGGCCACCGAGAAGTTGACACGGTGGCCGGGCTTCCTCCGGCCGTGTGCCTGCTCGAGGGTGTCAGGTCCAGCTGAGCCGGGGTCTGCCTGCCGCCATAGGACCCACCTCCAGGCACCCAGAGCTCTGATGCCGTAGCTCCTGCCCGTGGTGCTGCTTTCCGTGGTCTGCGCTTGGAGGAGCACGAACTCGCATGGAAGCTGTTTCCTGCCATGTGAACCCTGCCTGAGGCTGAGACAGAAGCCCTCCTGGGAGTAAAATGGCTCAAATGTATCAAACGCTGTGCCCTTGGCCGCCAGCCCTCCCAGAACTTTGGGGATGGCCACGGGAAGCCTTACAGGCCAGCCACGCAGGGCATGTGGTCAGAGGTCCAGGGCTGCATTGACTGTCCAGAGCAGGGAGACGGGGCAGGAGGTGATGGAGTCAAGGCCAGAGGAAGGTGCGCCTGCTCAGGTGGGCTGCTGCTGGGGTCATGCGGTGAACCCAAGTCCCATTCCCGTAGAATTGATCTGACCCCCAGTGGTGGCCTTGGCAGGCCTCGGGCAGGCCCTAACCCAGAGTTCCCAGGTCGGAGCGGCTTGGGGCTTTTCTAGAGCCCCCTGTGTCTGTGCATTTTCTCACCCCGGGCACTACCTCTGCGACCCGGAAACACCTGCCCTCTAGGTGAGCTTGGGGGCCAGAACTGGTCGGCACCCACTTCAGACTGCTCACGGCCCCTCAGGCTCCAGGAGGACCCAGCGACTCAGACAGGACAGTTTGTGTGTGAGTGTGTGTGTGTGTGTGTGTGGTGCCCAGTGTGTGTCTGGCACACAGTAGGCATTTAATCAGTCCTTGGGACCCTTCCTCTGCCTCCTCGGAGTTCTTGGGTGGCTGCCCATCTTCATCCTCACAGGAGGGTAGTCATCCAGCAATTCCCAAATTGAGAGCAACATCTAGCTCTAAATCCTGCATCATCTTAAACCAAGTTTACAGTGACCTACATTTACCGTTCTCTTAGCATTTTCCTGTCGTTTGAGTCCCAGCCACCCAGGTTCGAGGACTGTGTTTTGTGTTTGTGTTCATGGAAACATTTTATTTTATTTTATTTTTATTTTATTTTTATTTTTTTTTTTGCGGTATGCAGGCCTCTCACTGTTGTGGCCTCTCCCGTTGCGGAGCACAGGCTCCAGATGCGCAGGCTCAGCGGCCATGGCTCACGGGCCCAGCCGCTCCGCGGCATGTGGGATCTTCCCGGTCCAGGGCACGAACCTGTGTCCCCTGCATCGGCAGGCGGACTCTCAACCACCGCGCCACCAGGGAAGCCCATGGAAACATTTTAATAACGACTTGCACAGCTGGTGGGAAGGTGGGCCGTGCAGAGCTTGTCCTCCATCCGTGTGACGACTTCTGGGATCCCAGCCCTCCCCCACAGGCAACACTGCCCCTCACATGACGCTGTGTCTGGGAGACAGCTCCACGTGAGTGTATGTGACTCTGCCCGCCTTAATGGTCTATATTATTCTGCTGTTCAATGTGCAGTAACTTATTTATCGTATGCTAGTAAAGGTCATGAAGGCAATTTTCAAACTTGGCCACTGCAGCATCACAGCATGTGTAAAAATAACTGTAGGTTGAATTTCTGGAAGAACCTAGGTCTTGTTGTTTATTTGGAGAGGCATTGCCACGTTTCCCACCAGAACGTTTGACTAATTGATGACCCCACCAACTATGCAGAAAATGGTACTGTATCCCCAGACCCTCCTGAGGCTCGGGTACTGGCCAGCTTTGATCTTCCACTGGTGAGTGGAAATGCTGTTTCAAAGTAGTTTAGTTTACATTTCTCAAGCCACGTGTGACTTTTCGTAATTTGGGGAGCCATTTATTGTTCCTTCCAAGGATGGTTTTTGAAGTGTCCCGCGGGGATGCCCACCCCAGGGGTAGGAGTTCTCCGTGTTACATGGCACCAACCACAGATGCCAACGCGAGTTTACTAACGTGGTGTCGGAGTGAAACTAGTTCACTCTTGTCTGTCTTCCGTGCCCATTTATTAGTCCACACGTGAGAGTCCGCCGTGGACTCAGAGAGCTGGCCTGCAGCCCCTCCTGAGAGCCCTGGCCGCTGGGGTGCAGCCTGTGTTGAGGGGCTGCGATCGTGTCTGCTGCCCACGCTCGGCCGGCCCCTCGGCACCAGGGCTCCTCTGGCATCTGCCACGTCAGTGACTCTTGACAGTTTGTTGTTGATACAAGGCCACGAGTACCGTTTCCACTGCCCAGTCTTGGGGGTGCAGAACTACTTATTATATTTTTGGTGAGGGATGTAACTTGCCATGTTATTATTATTTTTTTTTTAAAGAAGATGTTGGGGTAGGAGTTTATTAATTTATTTATTTTTGCTGTGTTGGGTCTTCGTTTCTGTGCGAGGGCTTTCTCCAGCTGTGGCAAGTGGGGGCCACTCTTCATCGCCGTGCGCGGGCCTCTCACTATCACGGCCTCTCCTGTTGTGGAGCACAGGCTCCAGATGCGCAGGCTCAGCAGTTGTGGCTCACGGGCCTAGTTGCTCCGCGGCACGTGGGATCCTCCCAGACCAGGGCTCGAACCCGTGTCCCCTGCATCAGCAGGCAGACTCTCAACCACTGCGCCACCAGGGAAGCCCCTGCCATGTTATTTTTAAAAATCGGATTTATCGTTTAAAGTGCTAGAATGATGCTAGAATGGTTTCCTTGCATGTTAGACCCTCTGCTGGTGAGAAGGTAGGGTAAGATAGAGTAGAATCAAGCATCCGGTTGGTATTTGTTAAATTAGATGGAATAAATCAAACACTAGATTTGGTGGTAAGTCTGTGAGTTAATGTTTCTGAGGGGAAAAAATTGAAACTGGTGTCCAAATAGCACTTGGAAAGTGTCCGTTCATACATATGAACAAGAAGTGTTTCCTGAGTGCCCGGTGGCCTACTGGGACCCCCCTCAAATAACCCTGATGGGATGCCCAGAAAAGAGGCTGCGTGCTTCCAGTCCATCGGTTTCCTCTTGGGAACTGAGTGACAGCACTTATCAGTCCAGACCCAGGGCAGGACGATCTGATTGTCCACGCACAGACTCGTGTGTAAAATTAATAGGACATAACATGTAGCTTTTGAAATTGCACTAAACCGTGGGGTTTCGCCAGTCATTCATCAGTGGAACACTTTTGCTCACCTTTCTATGCTTGGCGTCTGGCACAGCGCTTGGACGTAGGGGGTTTTCAGTAGAAGTTTCCTGAGTGCCTGAGTGAAGTCGATGGTCGGTGTGTTACCCCTGAGAAGTTTTCAATCTGCTTGACATGAGGAGGGGGGCGTGGCTAGAAGACACTAGACTCAGCCAAATGCCAATCACGTTCCTTTGCTGGGCGACGTCTCCGTCCTGGGGGGCCTGGTCGGGGAGGAGCGCTGTCCTGGGGCGGGCAGGAGGCGGCAGGAGAGGTCACGGCTCCCCCAGGCGCCCTGATTCCGCCCACAGGGTGAGAGTCCGTGGGAGAAGCAGGACGTGCACGCAGCCTCGAGTGGCTGGGACCCTGGGCCAGACGTCGGGTGGCTGGAGCGCCAGCGTGAAGGGCTGTGTTCCATCCGTGTGTGGCCACCGCGGCTTCTTTAACGAGAAGAGTGACACCTGGTTATTCGTTTGTTCACCTACTTGAGTGCATCTGCCAGAGGGTGAGGGCATCGGTGAGAGACAAGCAGGAACTGAGTGGGTCGTGACCACTGTCCTCGGATGTTTTCTCTTCCGGAGTCAGAGGGGAGGGACCCAGAGACGCTCTGATGAAAGGTGGTCCCAGATCCAGAGGCTGCTCCCCAGGGTGATACCTGGGGTGGCTCAAAACTGTCCCCTCGGGCTTCCCCACCCACAAAGCATGACGGCTTACAAAGCCCACGTAATCGTACGTTGTTGCGGAAAGAGAGTCGCTCAGGATCTGCAGTGCTGTCCAGACGTCCTCAGAACTAGAGATGCTGGAGGTGAGGTGCCAGCGTCACGGTGTGCCTGTGGCCGCGTTTCCTAACCACTGCTGGGGTGGCAGCGTTGGCCTTATCCCCCCTTTCCCCTCTGCTGGCTCAGCAGTTATCATTTAATAACTGTCCTGATCATTTTGACGAGCATAGCTCTGCCCTCCTCCCAACGAAACTCAGAATCTCTGACTCTGAACCCAGCATCTCCCCCTGACACACGTATTGTCATTGCCTGCTATTTTAGTTTCACCTTAACATTTATACCCTTAAATTAACCATTTTTATTACTGATTTTCACAGTCAGCACTTGTTCAGATTGACTGTTATTTTTTTTCATCACCATCACGCCTTCTCAGTTCTTTGTTTTGATTAAAATCTCCTCTTTTCCAAAACGATATCCTTCTTTCAGTCTTTTAATAGGAAAGTCTCCCTGTCTTTGTCTGAAAATGTCTTTAATTAATCCTCACACTTGCACGATAGATTAGACAAGGATCAGATTCTAGTTAATTTTCTCTCATTACTTTAAAAATACTATTTTCTTGCCTCTGACGCCGTAGCTGTTGAAAAGCCTGTTTGTTGCTGGTCCAGGGACTGTTCCTTTATGGGTCATTTTACTTTCTTCCTGAATTCTACACCTCTGTTGTTCTGGGACTTCTCTGTGCCTTGTCTTGGTGTGGACCTGTTTTATTATATATGGGTTTTTTGCGGGCGGGGAGGGGTTGTTTTTCAGTTCGTTTTGTTTTTGGCTCAGGACTTACTATGATTCCTGAATCGGAGAACTGCTCTCTTCCATCAGTTCTAGGAAATGACAAACCGTTGACAGTTTACATCTGACTGTCTTCCGTTCTCTCCGTTCTCGCCTCTGGTAGCAAGTGTTGGGCGTTCTTACCCTCCTTTCCGTAGTTTCTCTCCTTATCCCTCCGCCCTGCATTCCAGGGAATTTCCTCAGACAGACCTGTCATCTGGTGTGCCTTGTTCCTCTGCAGCAGAGTCTAGTCTACTGTGTAATCCACCCATTGTGTCTGTAATCTCCAGGAGTACGTTTTTCATGTGCAGTTGTTCTGTTACTCTTTTGGAAATCTGTCTGCTGTGTTGTTCTTATATTGTCGATCTTCCTTTAATAGCTTCAGTTCTTAGAAACGTAGCATTTGGTTGTTTCCATCTAATACTTCTAAGTTCCTATGAATCGAAACCTGCTCTTGGGTATGTTTGCGTCTGGTGGGTTCTGTAGTTTCGGATCATAAGCTCCTCATAAGTGGGGCTCTATCTCTCGGAATTTTGTGTCAACCTCAAAAGAGAGGTTTTGAGCTTGATATTCCAGCCACTCCAGGCTGTCATTAAACCAGGACCATCTTTACATCAGTTCCCCACTCAGAGATTCCCAGATGGCGTATATATTGTAAATATGACCCTCAATCCCAGGTGAGGCCCAGGGTCCAGAAGCCTTCTCATCTTGAATCCATGTGGAGACAGGTAAGCTTTCTTGCGGCCTGAACACATGTTTTCACTGACGGCGTGGTCTTCTGAGGGTCCTGGTTCGTGTGTGGTCTCACATCCAGACCCCTGACTCCTGCATGCCAGATTTCCCTAAGGCCCCACGTGGACAATGGAAGCCCAGACCCCGGGGCTGAGGTACAGGAAATCGTTTGGCCCTGCCCCTCCCTCAAAGGCTTGAGTGACTTCAGGTCACGTGCCTCCCTCTTCATGTAGATTCCTGGGGATTTCCCTTAATTTTGTGAAAGGCAGACCATGCCATTTACACAGCGTCTCTAGACATCTTATAGAGGAGGCCCTTCAGTTTACCCCGTTCTTCTTGTCTCGGGGCGTGTGAGACTCATCGCAGGTTAAACACAGTGCAGATGCTGCTACCAGTTAATTTCATGTCCCCTTGACAGTCACATCTAAGACCCAACTTCATGTTCTGCATAATAAAGAAAGACACCTCAAGGTGGGTCCCCGTGATCAAAGAGAGTGATCAGCCACCTCGTTCAGGCCAGTTCCCGCACTTCCCTTTTGTACGTGGGCAAAGGGGTCACCTTGCTTCAGGAAGTGCCTGCGCACCTGTGTGTGCAGCATAGGCTGTCTGCGGATGTGCACGGACAGGCACCTTGGTCATCAGGCAGGTGGGCCGGTGAGTGGAGCCCGAATGCTAGGGGCTGGTAGCCATGGAGAAATTCCAGCGGTGCGTGTTTTGCAGTGATGATCAAGGCAGCTGTCAGGAGGGGTGGCTACCAGTTCTGTAGCTGGAACGGAAGGGCAGGATGGGTGACATCTGCTAATCCTCCCGCTTCACCCATCAAACCTGGAGAGCTCGTGGGCGTGTAATTTGGGCAGCACACAGTATGATTGACAGCTGAACTGGGGAGAGATGAAAAATACATTTGATAGTCTTATCTCTTAACTTCTCACCCTAAAAACTGAAAATAATTTTTGATAGATCAACTCTTCTCTCTTCTGCTTTGAACTCCCCATTTCAAAGCAATTGCACAAAGAACACTTGTCAACCAGCTCCTGGCTGTTGTGGCTGACTAGTGAATCTTCATTTTTCCTTTTTCTTCACTGTATTTTAGCTATTTCACCGCTGGTTGGAAGGTCTGGGAAAAGAGAGGAGATGGACATCTAGGCTTCATTCCCTTTTAACAATTTTGGTTGGTGAAGAGAAGATAAATTAGTGTGTCTTGTATGAGCTTTTCCTGTTTGGGTGCCAGTTCTATTCCCCCATTCTCGTATTATTGTTCACGAGCATGTAGCCTGTTAGTTTTAGGAAATTAAAAACCAAACATTCTACTTCCAAAGGGCACTTTTAGAATGTCTGCAAATATTTTCCAATAATGTGCTGTAGAATCCAGAATTTCCCATATGGATATGGAAGAGAAAATTCGTGCCTGTGTTGCTGTCCTAGGTAACCTTTACTGCACTCGCTGGAATTCTTTGTTCTTCCTAAAAACTTCATCAGAAAATCATAATGAGTACATCATTGGAACAGAACAGAAAGGGCTGCTGCTAAGAAAAGACCTACTGCTTTGTGGTGCGCACGATGCTGTCTGTGTGTTGCTAGGCAACCATCCCTCCTCCTTCCTCTTCCTGAAAGGTTTCCCTGTTAAACCGCTGTCGTCATCTTTCGAGTGAAAATTGTCTCCTCTGGGCTTTTTCATGTCAGTTGGGTGATAGTGAAGGTGTTCGGTCTTAGAGAGAATCTGCTCTTATAATTGTGACTTGGAATTGAATTTTGTAGATGACCATCTGGTTGGGGAGGCATGGGTGGATGGCCCTTGAAACACATGGATCTGCTGGTACACACATACAGAAACATTATTCAAAACTGCTTTTCAAGAAGATCTTAAGGAAACACTGCCCAAGTCACTGAACGACAGTGAAAATGTAAATGATTTCTTCATCACTCAACTTCTTGTCTGGGGGGGATACCCATCAGGTACCACCCCTCCCCCACATGCTAGAGGTAACAGGGAGATCGATTTGGAGATTCTTTTGTCCTCTAGAGTTTGTTTCTGTATTAGAAGATCTTTGAGGGTTGGTTATCTTAAAACTGCATCATCCTGATTCTTTCTTCCTCTTATTTCCCATCAACTCTGGAATCTAAGGTTGGTTTCCAACTGCATTTTGAACATTAATGGAATTTCTGAATAACTCGTGGCTGAAAGTATTTTTCATATGTCAAAAAGACATGATTGTGGTTGGAATCAAATTCTTATTTCCTCATTGAATAAAGACTTTTTATTAATCTATATTCATAAAAATTTGTTGTAAAACTAATATTTGCAAATGCATTTTTACATACTGTCTGAGTAATTTATAAAAAGTAAACAGAAACATAGCTTTAGCCAGACAGTTTACTTTTCTAGTTAAACTATTCCGATTTCTCTTCCACATCAAAGTCTCAGAAACATTAACTTTTCTTTGTAAAGGTTAACATTGGCTTCTGCACTAAACCATCTATGGTCAAACTTTGATTATCCAAAGAAGAGAGGATTTCATTATTGTTAAACACAGAGGTTTACAATGGATGAGAAATGATTTAGGAGAGTTTAATCTATTCAGAATGATTGGGGTTTATCTCTTCATCTTTCTTGCAGTCTCCTCTCAGTTTTCCAGTGTTTTCCGTTTATCTATGAAGATGAGTCTATCGTTGGTAGGAATAAGACAACTTAATAGTAATTTTTTGATTGATAAACAGCTATTGCAGGCATTTAAAATGCCATGGATAGACATCTTAAACTGCTAAAAGGCAGAAATTAGTAGAAATATCACAAACTTGAACTCATTTTTCTTTAGACTTGTGTTAATGGAAGTAGCTGCAGCCTGGCAGGCTGATATTTAAAATCACCGCATTATCAGTTGCGAGGGCTTTCTTTTACTGTTTGTAGACCAAAAGTACAAAAAGAAGAGAAGCACACAAAAGATATTTGGTAAAGGCAGGTGGTCTGGATGAATAATGTTTCTTTCATTAACATGTTTCCCATATTAACTGTATAATTAATTGTACATAGCCAAGGGAAGCTATGGAAATTGCATTTTGAGATGTATCAAAGCTGCCTTATGCTTCAGACTTCCATGCAATTTACCGTTAATGAATCCAGAGATGGGAGCCTCAAATCTATAATTATTACTTACTATTTGAATGACAAGCAAAGAATTTTATCAGCAGAGTTTTAAATGAAATGGGATTAGCCGCTAATGTTGAAATTGTTCATCTTATGAAAATAATTTTGAAGAAAATGTTTTAGTGGAAAGAGAGGTCTGAGGAAAGCATGTGCCATTAAAATAGCCATTTTCCAATACTCCACATGAATCTGTCCACGTTTGACAGCAGGGTGCAAATATTTTTGAAAGCGAATGAATATTTTATAGGCTCCAGAGCTGCTCATGCATCCCAGGAATAGATTATGCAATATCCCCAAACATCCTGGCGAAGGTGAGAGGGTTGGTAAGGTAGCCAGAGAAAACAGCGAGGCAGAAAAAATACAATATATGAGAGTATTCTGCAAGAAATTAAAATTTGTTTAATAGCATAGAAGTCTGCCTTTCCCCCTGCTGAGTGCTCATTCGATTTAAGATTGTAAACAGTAAATATTGTTGAAGAAAACTGTAAAACGAAGCCCTGAGACCCGTTTTTCCAAAAGGGTTTCACTGGCAGGGCCTCCGTGGTTCCATGTCTCTCAAGGTGACCCTGGCGGTCACTTATGCCCATGTGTCCACCGTGCAGCCTTGGCCTTGGCTCCGGGGCTGAGTCAGAGGCTGCGGGAGCTGAGCCTCTTCTCCAGGCAGGCTTCAGTGGGTGGCGCACCCTTCATCCATCCAGGAAGCATTTCTCGAGCACCTAGGCCGTGCAGGCTCTGCACCAGATGCTGGAGAGGCCACGAGGGGTAAAACAACGGGCGCACTGTCAGCGCCTGGAAACGCATCTTTGTTTTTTTTTTTTTTTTTTGTGGTACATGGGCCTCTCACTCTTTTGGCCTCTCCCCTTGCGGAGCACAGGCTCTGGACGCACAGGCTCAGCGGCCATGGCTCACGGGCCCAGCCGCTCCGCGGCACGTGGGATCTTCCCGGACCGGGGCACGAACCCGTGTCCCCTGCATCGGCAGGCGGACTCTCAACCACTGCGCCACCAGGGAAGCCCTGGAAACGCATCTTACCTTTATTTCTTTGTCCTGGTTTTTCCCACTGAGTTAATGGCGGGGACTACAATACCCAGTTTATATTGTCACCCAGTTAGAGCCCGGTGTCCTGTGAACAGAAGAAAAGCAATGTTCAGATTTCCAGAAGCTCTGGAAGGTTGGTCTGGCAGGGACGTCGCTCTTAGGGCCTGGGGCGGACCCCATGCGTGCTCTGGGCTCACGGACCTGCCGGAGCCCCACGCAGGCTGGAGAAAGCAGCTGGGCGCGAGCTCCGGGCGGTTCTCTGGGAGTGCTGGGCTCCCTCCCACGCGGCGCCCAAGGGGAGCGAGCGGCCGATGACACCTGTACAGCTGTGCACTCTTGTCATGTCTTAAAAGCCCTCGTTTTCTCAAACCTAGGATCATCTTGGTTTCATCTGAATACGTCTGAACGCACTGGGCCTATGTTACTCCAATGTGCGAGTCTCTCAGAGGCTGTTTTTGTGTCATCTGGGAACCGGTCCGTGATTGCTGTGGGAATTGAATACGTGGGGCCCAGGTGATCTGAAAGAGCTGATCAGTATTTCCCACCCACCGGGGAGAACTTGCTGCCCGGGACTGTGACTGGTTACTTCGTGCTTCTGACGTGGCTGCGTTTGTGTTTGGAGATACACACGTGCTCGCACACCTCTGTATTTCAATAGTTGCCTTATTTGTGTAAGTATAGCTAAATATTCCATATTGGTTTAGTTGTTCGCTGGATTTTACATGTTAAGTTTGGCTTAAGCTATTGGCTGGTAGTTTTCTGTGGTGCTTTGGGCAAACTGATCTTCAGTGAGATTTTGTAGAACAGCTGAGATAAAAACTAGTCTCATCAAATATCTGCACATTTCATCCAGGTAACAAAGCATGAAGATTGTTAGGAATATCAGGGTTGTTGATGGAATTTTCAGATTTCTACCCAGATTTTTGACTTCTGGTGAATTTAGGCTGCGACCTTGTTTCTGAGATGAAACCTTTCCTCACTGTGGTTGTGTGAGGGGTCGGGGGTTTAGACAATTGCTCAGTTTGCAGACGTTTAGGAGGATAAGGAATCAGTCTGGATAACGAAATGAGCGGGATCTGTATTAAACCAACTCAAATCCTCTAATTTGCTCTGTTAGTAAATCCTGGCAGTTCTGCCTGCCCTGTTGTTCCCCGAATCCCAGCCCCTGAGCTCCCTTGCGGGAACGTCCAGCTGGTGTCCTCAGTCCCTGCCCGGAGCTGGCGTGACCTTTTCAAAGCGTCTTTATCGTCACATGCCTCTTCCGCGTGAAGCTCCCCGAGGGCTTCACGTTGCTCTTGAAATAAGCCTCAGACCCCTCCCTGTAGGAAAGCCGCCCTGGCTTTCAAGCTCCCGTGGCCCCGGCCACCCTGGCCTCCTCTCTCATTCAGAACTGCTGGACCCATTTCCCCCCAGGACCTTCTCCCCTGGAACACACCCACCGTCCTCTGCGCCTCCAGCCCTTCCCATCTTTCAGGAGGGACCTCCCTTCCTGGACTCCTCAGCCACCCTGCACCCCAGTCGCCTTTACATGGCTGTTTTACATCCTCTTACCACTTACTGTTGTCTGAAGTTATCTTTCTAAATTCTGTTTAGCTACTGGTGTGTGGTCTGTTCTCCAGCCAAAGCATCAGCCCCGTGAGGACAGTGTTTCCGACCAGCTGCCTGCTGGATCCTCAGAACATAAGACATCCCCAGCTCATATGATATGCTTTTGATGAAGTTAGTTGAATGAACAAATAAATGGCCAAAGCCACCAACAAATGAGCGGGAGTCTGAAATAATACAGCAACTCTTAACTCTCTCTTCCACAATTAGAGGCGGAATCCAGGTTTCACTCATAATGCCAGGCAAACCTCTTTTGTCTTCAGTTTAAATATACATAGCTGTACATTTATGGAAATAGGGTATAAGTCTCTTAATTATTTTCCATTGCTTATAAGTATTCACCTTTGTATTTTGCCTATGTTCATATAACCTTAATTTTTAAGATGTTAAATAAGATAATGAGGTTCATCAAATTGCTCATTTAAAATTCTTTGAGCTTCTTGAAAATGACGGCCCGAAAATACGAGGTGAAGTTATAGTTGTCGTTACTATTACCACGTGGCTTCTCTCTCAGCACTTCTGCAGAAGACCTTTGTCACCCTCTCCCACGCACACACCCAAAATTATATGGCACTGAAGCACCCAGCATGAAACAAACGCTCAGTGTATAAAAGAACGAGCCTTTCCCTTATTCAGGAAGAGGAGTGGTAAGGACAAAATTACTTATTTTTTAAAGTTTACTAATTAGAACGTTTCCGGAACAGAATGTGTCCATTATTGACATTTTCCACCAGGGTTTCAGTTGTGAGTCTTCATCAAATTGTGATTTTCCTTTTTCATAAATCTATAAATTAAGTCGAGTGCCGGTCACAAGGAGATTTGATGAGCACGTGATTTAGCGCACGAGGGCCTTTGAGAGCATCTCTCACAGGCACAGCCCTCCATGGAGACGACCTGGAGGCTAGGCTCAGGGGTTCCTGACCCCGGGAAACACCCTGCAGGTCATTCAGAAAACTCTCTGTTACAATCGATATGCTTTCTCGCAGTCTGGACCCTTCTAGATTTAGAATACCAAAACTCAAAATTACTAAAATAAAAATATAGTCATTGAAGATTCCAATTAGTTAAGCTCTACAAAGTAGAGATTTAACTAGTTTTCATGTCCTCTTAACTCACTGCTTTGCGAGGAGTTGCCTTTTCCTTCTCTTCACGCTTCCAGAAGCACGTGGGGTGCATGCACCCCGTCTCAGTGCCACACAGGAGCAAGGAACTTGTTCTCGGGGAAGCTGTCCCAGCAGTACTTTGTAAAAACACGTGGTATTCTCTAAGGCAGGGGTCCCCAACCCGTGGGCCACAGACCAGTACCAGTCCGTGGCTTGTCGGGGACTGGGGCCGCGCAGCAGGAGGTGAGCGGCGGGCGAGCGAGTGAAGCTCCGTCTGTCTTTACAGCCGCTCCCCATCGCTCACGTTACCACCTGAGCTCCACCTGCTGTCAGATCAGCGGCAGCATTAGATTCTCATAGGAGCGCGAACCCTACGGTGAACTGTGCATGCGAGGCATCGAGGTTGCATGCTCCTTATGAGAATCCAGTGCCTGGTGATCTGAGATGGAGCTGAGGTGGTGACGCTAGCTCTGGGGAGCGGCTGCCATTGCAGATCGTCATTAGCAGAGAGGTTTGACTGCACAGAGACCATCATAAATCAATTGCTTGCAGACTCATATCAGAACCCTATCAGTGAGTGGCAAGTGAAAACAAGCTCAAGGCCCCACTGATTCTGCATTAGGGTGAGTTGTATAATTACTTCCTTATATGTTACAATGTAATAATAATAGAAATAAAGCGCACAATAAATGTTATGCCCCTAACCCCATCCGTGGAAAAATTGTCTTCCATGAAACTGGTCCCTGGTGCCAAAAAGGTTGGGGACCACTGCTTTAAAGCTTTTGTTTGTTTTCTTAGGTCTTCCATGTATTTTATTTTCCAACTAGAAAAAGGATTTTAAACAAAACAAGATAGCCACGGTTCACAGCCTCCAAACCCACGCAGCGTATTCTGCTTCTCCTTCTATGCTGCTTCTCTGTCCTGGGGTTTTCCTTGCTCACTGTCTCCACCTAAAATGAATGTTAAGTTGGGGACCTTCTCTTAAAGGCTTTGCATTTGGAAGCATATGAACTTTTCTCTACTATTTTAACAATTTAAAATCTCTATCACTGCACAGGCTGCTTGGTTAGCACACAAAGAACGGGAGCACGTTTCTAAATCACACTGAGACAGCGTGAGAACAGTTTTCAGGGGTCGCTGGGCCTGCAAAGGTTCTATGCGGTCTTCAGAACAGCTCAGCTTGAGAAACAGAGCTTTCGGAGGGTAGATTTGGAAGAAACAGCACTGATTCACATTTATCAGTGAAGCCAATTCTGCTGCCCACGCCCGGTGCTTCTGCTGGTCAGTTTCATCTGTTTTTAACCACGTCCCAATTCACTAGGACAAGGGAAGCCAATTGCCCACTGCAAGTTCACGTGGGAGTGTTTCCTCCTCAAAAACAAATTTCCACGGAGGTGATACCTAAAATGTAATAAAAAGAGAAAAGACCGCATGAATGGTCTTTCATTTATTCTATCTAATTCCTCTGCTCCCGTTCCTACTCCTTTAGGCTTAGTACACATGACCCAGAGGCTTGGGTTCCAAACAGTGCTGACTTTTCCCAAGTGACCCCACGCTGCCAACGCAGGACCGTGCACTGAGCTGGCCTGGTCTGGGTCTGCATGTTTTCCTTTTTTTTTTTTTTAATATGATGTGTGCATAGCTGCTCTGCATCTTAAGTTCCTCATTTGAAGGTGATAAAGTGGTGCGTGTTTAACTAACTATCCGGTGAGACCAGGAGCCCCACGACAGGTGAGACTTTGGGCAGGTTGGGCAGGTGTGAGAACAGAGGGTGAGTCACCAGGTGCGGAGCTTCACTTGTTATTTTTATTGCAGTCAGATGGTATTTTGAATACAATTGTATGGTTTGTGATTCGATTTCAAGCAAATCTTTCCTAAGCTAAGAAACAGCAAAACTACCCTCTGATCATTTAACCATATCTGTCCTTCCTTGAGCTTGAACGGACTACTTTGAATTTCTAATTCCAAATATCTTAGCCTGCCTGATGCATAATATTAATAAATAACATTTAAAATATGCCAGATGCAGCAATCTATAGACAACCAAAATACCTTTTTCATCAAGCAGTTTGCTCTTCCCACGTCTCTGTGTCCATATGTGCTAAGCCCAATTAACCCCATCTAATTTCTCCTTTCATCTTTTCATATTTTTTGCTTGGAATTTAAATGTCTTACTTTTGGCATTCAAACATGTAGCATAAACATTTCCCTTTAATGTATTAATGAAGACGGGTGACAATGATTATTTTTAAAGGAAAAAAGGTCATCATCTCCCCAGATGGCAGCAGAAGCAGCTTACTGCTGCTTTTAAAAGCATTCATCTAACTCTACCTGATTTTAAAGCACCAACCTATGGTCCCCTCACGAGGAAAGGAAACGTAAATGGCTGTATTCTTATTCTGACAAAAGGTTTGATTGTTGTAATAGGCACCCAAACAGAGAAGGGAACAGAGACAACGCTTTCCTAATAATAATTGCATCTTCCAAAAACCCACCTTCCTTTCCTACACCTGCTCCTCAGAGGAAGAAGCTTGTTTCTGGCAGCATCGTTGTGAAATGGACTTTCACTGGGACAGTTTCTACTTGTTTCATGTCTGAAGACTCACAGAGCAATAGAAGTCTCCAAAGATCTGTGTGGACACGGTTTGATGCTGACATTACTGGTTTCCATCTGTATTGATCAATGCGACATGGTGCCAACCGGATCTTAGTTTGCTTGTTTTCAGCAATGGTCCACCATCCTTATGAGTTCTAGTATTTTGTGTTAAAAGATTATTTTCATTATTCTCTTTAATAAGTCCTCTTGCCCCTCCCAGTATGTCACCCTCTCATTGCTAGCGGTAAGAGATGCCAGAATACATCATTTCTGTGCCTTTTAACAGAGCTAAAACCGTGTTGTCCACCCGGGCTCTCGCGGCCACTCCACGTGGGTTTGGTTGAGCACTTTGGCAGCCGGGATCCCAGCTCTGCGGGCTGGATTCAAACGAACTTGCACAGCTCTCCAGACCCATCCTCCCAGCATTCGGAGGCGGACAGCAGCACGCCTGTCCTGCAGCACGGAGGCGGCCGGGGGGGCCGTGGAGCCAGGTGCCCTCAGCTGTTCATAGAGCAATCATGGTCCGAAGCCCTTGTTGCATGTGGTGAAATAGAAGATTTTAGTAAGTGGGATTCTTTCCTTGTGACCCTGAAAACTGATCCTTGATGTTGATGCTAGTAAAATGGTGCCTGTGAAACAGTCCAGATCCCGACATGATCCGAGGTGCCAGGGCAGAGCCCCACACGGCATCACGAGCTCTTTCCACACCAGAAATCAGCAGCTCAGCTTCACGTCCATCATCTCCTAAACTGGCATTTCCAGTGACTCCTGGAGACTGGTCAGGAAATGCCTCCCTCTTAAACCAGCGATGAGAAGCACGTAGAAGGGATGAGCTCCAGGACCGGCCCTGATCCACGCGGTGAGGAAACTGCGGGTTTGTTAGAAGGACCACTGTCCCTTGTGGATCAGAAGCAGTGTTGAAACCACGAACTGTGTGCTTAGTGTCATTGCTTCTCATCTCTTTAATAGTATCCAGGAAGGTTGACCACACCGACAACAACGTCTGTCCGTGGTGACGCCCCTCAAATTCTACGCTCAAGCTGCGGTCGGCGGCTGCTATTTGTGGAGGCTTAACATATCATATTCATTAGATAATGGTAAATGTCCCCAGAACTGTGTAGTCACAGAATATAGAAGAGACATTAAGAGATTTTCTAATGAGAATCACCACCCCTTCCATCTGTACATGCTTCATAGTTACAAAGTATAGATGATATATTAACTCAGTCAAGCGTCAGAACCACCTTAGAAATACGTACTATGATTCCCGGTTTTATGTAAATTAAGGGTCCGTGAGATTGGATGGTTTGCCCAAAAAGTCGTTGTGTGGGGACCAAACCTTTTTGTTTATCACATCGTTAAGAAGTCTTTCAAAATCAGGCCGAATGCCTTCTCCGTTTTATTAGAGTTGCCTTCCTGTTGGAAAAGCTCCCTTAGGCATTCACAAAGACTCTGTGAGTGATGGGTAGAATTAATCTCCCAAAGATACAAAGTGCTCCTGTGATTAACGAAACTCTATTATGCTCCATATTCCTAGGAATTGCTTTCTTGACCTGAAGATGCTGACAATTTGATCAGAAAACAGTGCAGAATATATTTGAGCGATAATAACAAATTGTGGACACAAGTCTCCACCTTATAATGGCAGTAACACTTTTGTTCCACAGGTTTGGGATTCTGTGTAAAATGATTCCATTAAACGTGGAAGCCAGTGGTTTGTTCAACACATGAGAGCATTTCCTGGAAAGTCATCAGGTGGCACATGGTTCTCCTGGCCCAGAAACTGTTGGTCATTTTCCTACCCAAACGGGCTAATTGTGTGGGCTAGAAAAGGGGATGTGAGCTGGGGAGCTGGAAGGATAAAGTCAGAAATGAGAGGCGGATTAAAGAGGAAAACCTTAGACTGAGCCAAGAGCTCAGAAAATAGGTCTTGTGAAAGCTGACGCCATCCTCAAGGAGCAAGAAACTCAGAAGAAATGCAGGTCCATCTTCAGCCTGTTGTAAATGATGCTGTTGTGTGGTCGGGGGTCACGAGGTCAGTGTCAGCCGGTTCGGCTACAAACTTGGAAAACCCATATTCTGAAACCTCGGGATATGGGGATTATCTTTATGCAAATGCATCAAACCTAGGCCCTTGAAAAGTATCACAATTCAAGAAGGTTTTAGAAACCTTTGTGCTCAGGGCTCATCTGGAATTAGCTCGAGTGAAATTCCCCTGATAGACTCCAGGAGGATGGACACACAACGCTGTGTCCTTCCAGCCAAGAACCCTTTGGAATCCCCCACCCCTGTCACCCAAAATCTAGCTGAGTGTAGCGAGTAACTCTTCAACATTAAAGACTTACTTACTTCCGAACGTTCTTTAAGAACCGGGGTAGCTGTCATAACTCATCTGTATAAGCTCTTCAAATTGAACCAACTGGTGCTGAGCCCCGACTCCACTTGACAGAGGTCTTCTGCATGTACGTGGCAGGGGATCCCATTCATCTGGCTGACCCGCCCCCCTCAGTGCTGGTGATTCGTCGTGCTCTGCTCTGTGTATCCCAGCGCTTCCTCTGTGCAGGCTGATGATGTTGGTATAAGACGGGTCCCTAACGCCCAGGAGCTCACGACCCACGGGGAAGACAGGCTTCTTACACTAGTGACGGCGCATGGCACGTCCCCAGTGAGGGCCACTCGTTGAGGGCACAGGAGTCTACAGAAGCGTCTCAGGGAGACAGCGCCAGACCTGGACCCTGAGGATGGTTAAGACCAAAAGGGAAGAGAGTCTGGGAGAAGAGCTTTCTGACCTGTGGCTGCTCCTCCAAATCTGTGAGACCGCCGCGACCTTGGGGCTGTCACTGGGACGTTAGGACGGGGAACCACCCATTCGACATGAATCGTGAAGCTGTTTGTTGGCTAACTCAGCAAGGAAGAAGGCAGCAGGAAATATTTAATGAACATTCCGAAGTCCTGTGGTACTTTTTGGGGCAGTTCTTCCAAGTTTCAGAAGATTCAGTGGCAAACTTTTTGGCATGCCAGTCATCAATATACGACTTTTATCTGGAACACAAATTTCTTACAGAATTTTCCAGGCTATGTTCAGTCATTCAACGCATATTGACTATGTGCTAAGTGCATGCGGCACGGGCCCCACCCTGAACAAGTGATCTCATGAGAGGAGGGAGGCCCTGGTGCCCACAAAGCAGACTGGGATCCATGTCTCAGAAATGCAGTTTTTAAACTAGTGTCTGAGGCGGGGGGTGGGTTGTGGGAAAGCAAGATCAGATAAGGCAGCGGTGGGCGTGAGGGAGGATGATGCGTCTGTACTGACCTGCACTTCTGGGTAGATTCATGACAGAACAACCAGCAGGGAGAAAGCGTCCAGAATGGTGGTGACGGGGGAGGGTTCAAACAGTGGGACGTGTTCTTATTGGGACGGAATAGCAGGTTAGTAAAGTGAAGTCTTGACAAAGGACAATGCTATCTGGGCACCCTTGGTGGCTTTTGAAGCAGGTGGTATTGTGACCAGAAATGCCAGCCTGTGAAGGAACCAGAAAGGGGATGTGAGAGAGGATGTAGGAGGCCACCAGCAGCTCTGTGTCTATAAGACCCTCGTCTCAGCATCTTCTCAACTTAAATAAGAAAATTCTATAATATTGATGTCGTCCAAAGCTTAAGCAATGGTTGTCAGAACAGAAAAAAAAGAAAAAAAAGCCGCATCTCACACATGTACCAGAAATGGTGGAGTTTATCACAGGCCTTACTGTTTAGCTCCAGGTGGAGAAGTTATCAGCAGCGTCTGTTTTCATTCTGCTTTCCTTCATTTTCTACATGTGCTATTTATGGAATAAAAAGTTAGTTGTTTTTTTTTTAAACTAAGGCCTCCTCCCATTCCTACCACACACGCCCCCTCATACACACACACACACACACACACACACACACACACACGTTAAATGAAAGTATTTTAAATGTCAGCTTTTAGAACCCCTACAGTCTGGGGGAAGAACGTACATAGCGTTTAAATGTCATGTTCACTTACCTAATTATTCCAGGAGGGGATGGTGTCTGGGGAGGATCCCTGCACCTGTTCTCACATCCTTGAAGAGAAGGGGCCTCATAGTATTGAGTTATGGCGGCAGGTTTTGTATTTGTGTAAAACACGTTATTTGACTACCAAGGCCTAGCTTCCTGACAGACAACATGAAACATACTCTCATGTCTCAGAAGAAAAACATCTAATCCACAAACATAAAGAGCAAAAGCTCCTCAGACGTGGATGGGAATTATGTCCATTTAATACAGTGAATGATGTTTTGTAAAAATACTAATAGAAAAACAAAGAGCAGGTCAAATTGAAATGACCGGAGCAGGGCAAACACAGACTATTGTAGTAATACATGCTGAGAGGATGAAAAATTTATCTCAGTTTTAATATAATCAAGTGTATCTTTAGATGAGTTAATTCTCAATGAAAAAAAGTAATAATGTTCATAACTACAGTTTCCTCCCTGTGTCACTCGAGCTTGAAAACTAGAGTCCCAGTTGATACTTCTTGCCATAAATTTAGAAATTCAAGTGAACTTGCAGCATGATTTCACTTAGTTAAGATAAATGTGAAAAGTTAAACAGCTGCAGTTTACAGGAATTAAGATAATATCCGATGCCCCTTTTGCAGACAACATTTGAGACCTGATTAAACCTGCCAAGGTTTATCATTTTAGAATCCATCACATTTTATTGAAACATTTTATTATATTCGTTTATGATGGATTTTGTGAACAGTATTTTCCAAAGAAAAGTGAGGATCCCAGATCATTTTGCCAAGAACAGTTTTACATCCATTTGGAAGACTGTACATTAACGAGTCTTGGGGAAAGTAACCACAGAAGCACTGAGACTGTACACTTCACCCAGAACTACCCCTCCTTCCCGGGGACCCCCGCACACACCATATTTTAAGCTAGATAATAAGCTAGTTGGTATTTCCCCAAACTTAAGTGTCATCCTTATTAGGGTAACTTTGGTACAAGAAATATGTATCTGATATTCCATAAGGATTGTCCCAAAAGAAAGCAGTCTGTGTTTACATTTTCTAGATGGTGCCCTTAAGTTTGCTTCTTCCACACCCAAAGAAACCTGTGAGCTGTGTGGGCACCAGGGGCTGGCAGTGGCCGGGGACTTAGAGCTGCTGCGATGTTTCTGTTCCTGATGAGGGTGAGCTTCTGAGGTTCACGGTCTGTCCCTGAAAAGGGGTTCATGGTCACAGTTCTCAGTCTTCTGCATAAAAGACCATCTGCTGGTTCCCTAAGCGGCTGGAGCAGGGGGCTGAGGGATATGTGACCGTCACCCAGGACCCCGTCGCTGGCCCTCCTGGAGCCATACCTGCCAGGGGGGCCCTCAGCTGCTGGGCCAGGTGGCCCCAAGGGTGACTTCTCCCCTGGAACATCGCCCACCAGGCACCCGGCTTCCGAGCTCTGGTTCAGCTCACGTACATTGATACACACACCGGTCAGACCAACATGGATTAGAGTCGGTGTTTGTTGAGTGAATAATACAAAACAGTTCAAGTCGCTGTAGTCAACATTTCCCTGAGAAGTGTGGGACCCCAGCACGACTGTCTGGTGGAGTTTCTTTCCTTTTCTCATGCCTCTCTGTCCCCTGGAGTGGGCGCCGATGAGCCAGGGCGGCCAAGAGCAGTGGGGGGATGCTCTGAGCCAGGTGGTCAGCTGGAGTGAGTAGACAAGGGGCCTGACGGAGGGTCAGGGTGATGTGGAACGGGTGTAAGCTTTGGCCAGACATCGGGGTGCTTGACCGCTGGAGACCTGACCTCGTGTGTACGTGTGTGTTTCATTTTGCTGTGCGGGCATATTTGAAAACCCACAAGCAAGGTATTAGAGGATGGGACCGCTATTTCCTTTGGACACAATAAAGCCACTCGGGTGGATCCTTTGAAATGCTTTTCCTTAAAATCACGGTCACTTCTGGACTGAACAGGTCAATAAGGTGAGTAGGCAGGACTGGCTTGGGAGTCTTTGTGGAGGGAACGTTCTGGAGGCCTTGGTTTCCCCATCCAGTTCTCCTAGTATCGCTGCCAGCAGACAAGTGCCCGACAAATTAAGATCAGAGCAGCTGTGGGTCAAATACTTGGTTTGTTGTTTTTGTTTTTTAACACTGCCAGCCACGTGATGCTGCGCACATCAGAGTAGCCCAGTGTCTTAAATGCATCACCCCCGGTGGGTTCAGAAAAGCCAGCCAATTTCAAGAAAAATGACTTCTGTGCCAACAGAAACGGGAGCGGGGGCAGCCCTAGCGAAGGCCCCGTCTGAGGTCCCTGCCCTCGAATGTGTGGCGAGTGGCAGGATTGTCGTCACCGCTGGTGACACCTGCGCTCCCTCCCTGCACCAGGGCCTGTGCGCATAGTCAGCCCTCATCTGGGGACTAAACGGCAGCCATGGTGCCGGGCAGGGTCCCCACCCCTCCTGGCTGTCCCCACCGGGACCCCTGGCTGAGCGCCTGGCCCAGGCTCTGGAGGATCTTGGGAGGGTGTGGTTTCCGTTTCTGTCCAAGAGAAACCACTTGGACACGATTTTGCTTGGATACATACAATAGTTTTCAAACAGTGTGTTCCGTAGTTTTCACTGAAAATATTTCAAACAATTATTGCAACATAGTATCTGTTGGTAACCAGTGGTTCTCTGAGATGGGGAAAAAGAAAATGAGACTGAGTGCAGAGCATGACTTACTGAGATGCTTTCTCAGGCTGAAGTCACTAACAAACACGCTTCTGTTGGCCCTGTTTTGTAACCCAGCTCCAGCTCGCTTCCTCCGCGTAGCACTGCGGTAGCTTCTTCGTGTATCTGGGCACGTCCCTTCTTTGATGCAGAGAGCAAGGTCCTCCCGTACGCGTTTCCAAGCACACAGGCAGGGCCCGCAGACCTGGCTCCCAAACCTCCCTTACTCCTGACTTCAGAGCCTGGATGCCCCAGCCAGACATTCAGGGCCCCGGGCTCCCGCTGTCCCCGGCCGCACCGGACACCCCTGCACGCATGCCTGCCCCTCCCCTGCGCTGTGTGAAACCTCTCCCCACAAAGTGCGGCGCCATAAGCCTCCCTGACTGCGCCCATCCCGTGACCTCGCTCCTGGCTGGACACACATCCCACCTTGGGACTGGCGCATCAGACCTGGTCTGCGGTGTGTGCGTCTGTTTTCAAGGTCACTGGGTGTTCTCACCGCCCCCCTCGGCACCGCGGTAAACGCAGCGTGACCCCCTTTGAAGCAACCACCAAACCACGGGGCAGCCTTTGCCGCACGCCCTGCATCTGGTTAGTCCTCGGCCCTGTACCAGGCCCCGAGCCAGCCCTACCCCCCCTCAGCAGGGGAGCTGTGGGCTGCACCCCATGGGCCGCCCGGCGTCCCCGTCACCGCCAGTGGCCCGTGCCCTCCCGGCTGGCTCTCCTGACCCTCGCGCTCCGTTGCAGGCCTACATGGAGGACCACCTGAAGAACAAGAACCGCCTGGAGAAGGAGTGGGAGGCCCTGTGTGCCTACCAGGCCGAGCCCAACAGCTCGCTCGAGGCCCAGAGGGAGGAGAACGTGCCCAAGAACCGCTGCCCCGCAGTGCTGACCTGTACGTACCGCCGGGGCTCTGGCTGGGAGGGCGGCTGGTGGCGGTGGGGATGGGCTGCACCTGCCCCCCAGGATTTCCCGCTGCGCTCGTGCGGCCGCAGCGCCTCCGCTCCTGCCCGTCTGCTCTCTCTGCCAGGAAACGTCCCCTCACTTGATTTTTTTTTATTTTATTGAAGTGGAGTTGATTTACAATGTCATGTTAGTTTCAGATGTACAGCAAAGTGATTTAGTTATACATGGATAGATAGATAAGTAGATAGGTAGATAGATATATAGATAATAGATTGATAGATGATAGATGATAGATGAGAGATGATAGATGGATGATAGATGATAGATAGATGACATATAGATGATAGATAAGTAGATAGGTGGATACATAGATGATACATAGATAATAGATGATAGATAGATGAGAGATGATAGATGGATGATAGATGATAGATGATAGATAGATGATAGATAATAGGTAGATAGATAGATGATATATAGATAGATGATAGATAATAGGTCGATAGATGATAGATGATAGACAGGTGATAGATGATGGATGGATGATAGATAGATAGATAGATAGATGATGGATAGATATTCTTTTTCAGATTCTTTTCCCTTATAGGTTACTGCAAAATATTGAGTAGAGTTCCCTGTGCTATACAGCAGGTCCTTGTTGGTTATCTATTTTATATATGGCAGTGTGTACATGTCAATCCCATGCTCCTGATTTATCCCCCCACCTTCCCCTCTGGTAAGCATAAGTGTGTTTTCTACGTCTGTGGGTCTGTTTCTGTTTTGTAGATAAGTTCATCTGTGCCATATTTTAGATTCCACATGTAAGTGATATCATATGGCATTTGTCTTTCTCTGTTTGAGTTACTTCACTTAGTATGATGAAGTCTGGGTCCATCCATTCGCCTCATGTAAAGGGCAGGGAGACCACCACCCTTTGAGCCTGCCCCCGACACCAGCCTCGAAACACAGAACCGTTTCTTCCTTTTGGCCTTGCGGCCGAGCCCTGGAACCACGGTGGGACATACAGATTTCAGGGAGCACGTGCTGTTGCTCTGGGATCTGAGGTTCGTTCCTGAACCCCTGGAGCCTCGTCCTCCCTGTACTTGGGCTCATGCCGTAGTCCTTGAGCAGTTAGGGCCGTGAGGAGTTGACAGGCAGTCACGTGGGCCGGGCAGGCTGTGGGCACAGCACGAGCAGACACAGGTGCCCCAGCAGCCTTCAGCCTGACAGCGTGTCACCAACATCGCCAGGAGTCACTGCCAGGAGTTGGGGACACAGGGAGGTACCAGCCCTGCGGTCTCACACCGCGTGAGGTGACAGGTGACCTACAGGTGCCGAGGCCCACGGAGGACTAAAGGAGGGCGGGGCCAAGTCTGCGTCTTCCCACCCCCCTGCAGCTCCCCTCCTCCTGTCACTTCACTAGAGACACCAGCCTCCCATGTCCTAGCAGGTTCCAGGCCGGTCTGGGCTGTGGTTACTACACATCCCCCTGCAGGGGGAGGGGATCTGGGGAGTGTCTGTGACCAGAGTGTCTGACGTAAATGCCGACTGCACGAGTGAGTGTCTTGGTAACGGAAGACGAGAGAGATGCATGCAAACCTCGCACATGACAGGAGGAACTTTGTGGGCTGACTTTTCGAGGGCTCAGCAAAGCCACACTGGGTCTCACAGGCAGGACCAGCCCCCTCGCAGGGAAGCGTGCCTGGGGTCACAAGCCCCGTCCCAGCCCTGTGGAGCCAGTGGGGGACCAGCCTGGCACCACTCAAAGGCGCAGCCAGGCTCCCATCCCGCCGCCCCCCTGGCCTGGGAGATGCAGCAGCAGATGTTCTATCTCGTAGTAAGTGGCAGCGACTCCATGCCTGCTCACAGGACAGCCAGAGCCAAGATACACTCCCGTGCTGCTTTAGACCCTAGCCTGGGAATTACACACCTTTGTAAAATCTTAACACACTGCTTCTGGGTGTAAATTTTTTCTAACTGTTTAGTCAGTGTTCAGACTAGTTCTGTAATGTCTGAGGGCCTTTTCCCTAAAGAGCTCTAAAAATAGGCGCTGTTGCGATTTATAAGTTTTTTATTTAGTAACTGACACATATTTATTAAGCACCTACTTGTGCCAAGAGCTGCTGCCAGACACTGGGTCATCCAGTCAACCAAGCCTGGCCACTGTCCTCAGAGAGGATCCAGATGAGGGGGTGCAGGGGTGTTCCAACTACACCCTAGATAATGAGGTGCTGGGGGCAAACAGCCCCTCAGCCTGGGTCCAGCGTGCTCCCAGGCCTGGAGGCTTCCTCGGGTGTCAGGCCCTGTAGGGTAAATACTCAAGTTCAAAGCATCCCTTCCACAGAGGCAACCACAACACGGCACGTTCCCGTCCACGCGCCCTGCAGCCCGGCCGGCCGCTGGGCTCCGTCTGTGCCGAGTCAGCGATGGGTCCACAGGCCAGGACCTCAGGCACGTAGGGTGTCCTGTCTTCAGCTTTGGGGGCGGTGCTTCAGCCCCGCGGGGACCAGGGCCCTGGAGCCCTTGGACCAGAGCCTCGGGCCTGCCATACGCGGGCCGGAGCCAGGGCTCTGAAGAGGAAGCGCCTTCTTGGCTGGACTCCGGCGCTGGGCGTTAGAGAGAGGCCACTGTTCTTGACCGGCATGGCCGTCCCAGAGCCTGACCTAGGTTCTCGCCTGCCCGGGGTCCTGCAGGAACTAGGGGCCAGTACCCTGCAGAGACAAGTGGGCAGATAGAGCCTCCCCAGACGCGCAGGTCCAGTCCCAGCAAGTGCGTCCCCGCCTTTGTCCTCCACACCTGCCTCCTTAACTTTTAGAGGAAATCCTGTCATCAGATCTCCACCGGCTGTCCCTTCCCAGGCAGGACCCTCAGGCGATGGCCTCACTTAAACTCCTGTTGGTCTCGCCAAACTCCACCAGGGAGAACCGCCGCCTCTTCCTGGGACCTGCTTTGTATTGTCTGGCTGTTGACTCCTTAGGGCGCAGAAACGGTCCGTGACGGAGCGTAGGGTGTTGACAGGGTGGCCTCCACGTGCCCTGCTCCCCGAAGCCGACGTCGACGCCCCAGCCGGGGACAGTGGGGTGCTCACGACAGCGTCGCGTGTCCGCCGTGCTCCCCGCAGCACCCACCCGTGTCACTCAGGCTCGCTCAGGGCTCGGGATGGAAACCCCGGGGCCACCTCTCTCTGCATTTGCTCCTTTTGCCGTATCCTCTCCCGTCACCTCCAGCGAGGCCCCTCACTTCTGGATCTGATGGTACCGGCCCACCCCTGGCTGGACCCCACCTTCCTGCCTCTACTTCCCTCCCTGAACCAGTTCTGCTCCTGCCCCGCTTCTCCTCATGTCCGTCCTCCACCCGGGAGAGGGGAGTTATTGCCTGGCTCCCTGGTCGGCGGCCCCCCGGGCCACCCACGTGGACCCCGCCCAGTCCGGCAGCGTGCAGGCTCCCCTCCTCCCAACCCCTCCATGGCTTTGCTCGTCTGCTGCCTCCGAAACGTCTCTCCCCCCACCTCCCCCAACAGAGGGCCGTTCCAGCTGAGGCTGGAAGACGTCCCAGTTGGCAGTTTGGTGGGAAATTCTAGAGCGTCCGGGCTAGCGACTTTCCCATCCCTGACAGCCCGGAGATTCTAGCTACAAGTGGATTGTCTTTCAAAGGAGAAGTCAACTAGCATTCATGAGGTGTTGGCTGGCACTGTGCTAGGTCTAATTATATAGCTCAGAAGTTTAAAGAATTTAATTTTTAAGTTCTATTTTTTTTGCCTTTTTAAAAAGAATTATGCAATATTCCGCTCATCTGTTTTTTAAATTAAAAACAGGAATACGATGTTATTTTGGTGTGCCATCTTAAACAGAAAAATGTTTGTGATTCTGAGTTATAATAACAAGAGAGAGACATAGAGACACAGGAATACTTAGAGATGAAGCCAGAGAGAATGTAAAGCCGAAGACACAGGTACGTGAAGATGGACAGAAGGATTTGTGATGCCGTTTCTCACAGTCCAGCTTTCTAGGGTGTTGTTGCTGACCCAGCTCACAGCTCGGCCCCCAGCCTTGCCTGGCAGACGGGCCGGGTGAGGGTCAGAGCGACTCTGGCCTGGCTCTTCCCAAGAGCCACATCACCTGGTGGCACCAGGCTTCGGCCACGTGTGACAGAAAGGTCAGCGGCCAGGCTGAGCACATAGAGTGCAGCCCCTGAGCACCCCGGGCCTGCCCCCCAACCCTCCTGCAACTCTCCCCCGTCGGACAGATGAGGGTGTTGGAGTTCGAGCCTGGGTGCCCTGTGCTGACGGGACACCACGCCCCTTGTGCTTTTGTGGACTCACCTGAGACTTTTTGAGTCAGGAACATGAACACAGATTTCGAACTTCCACAGAAGAAACGTCTAATATACATCCAAGGCCCACGGTACTTGACAAAGCATCGCTTCCCTTGAAACACACAGAAAACAATCTATTTCCAAACAAACCTTTGGTTTACATATTTTTCCCAACTCCCAGCAGAATCCCCGCAGTGACTATTCTGGTTTAGCCACATCTGAGTGACCTGCTTAGCCTCTAGCCATCAGTCGTGGGAAATTCTCCTAAATCCGACAATCAAGCAGGATTTTCTTCCCCTCACATAAAACGGCTGCACAAGAAAGTTAAGTGTCCAGATAAGTTGCTGACTTGCCTGTCTTTTTGTCACTCCCTTTTTTCGGCCTCAGAACCAGCTGAGTAACTGCCTCTGGATTTGGGAAGGCTGTGGGTGTGTTGGTGGTGACAAGAAACTATCCAGCAAATTCTGTGAAGGCTTTTCCTTTGCTACATCACAGCAGAAGCTGGGCTCCCTGAGACTGAAGAGCTTTTAAGGGCCACGGGGAGGAGGCAGGGGCCACGTTTCAGAAGCGCCCAGGCCTTCCCGTGGGGCTGTGCACGTGCGGAGCCTCTGGAGGTGCGTCCCTGGGCTGTGGGAGCGCCCCGCCGGAGCCTCCCAGGGCACAGGGGCTGCTTGCGGGCTGGGGGCCGCGCCGCTGTCTGCACAATTCACCACTCAGGTTCAGCTTCTGCCTTCTCTTCACTCCTTTCCTTGAAGCTGGGCCACTGGATGTGTAAGACATCCAACCTCCTGTCACCTGGTGTCTGTGCTTCTCACCGTCCAATCCCGATACTGCTTGCAGAGACGGGAGCCGGGGCTGGGCCCCTCTTCTGGACCCGCTCTGGCTTCTGCACCCAGAGGCCGATCACAGCCTTCAGAAGGGCCGCGACAGGCTGTGTTTCCTCCTTGACCTGGATGTTTCCAGTTTCCATTCATCGTGCAATGGGCACATCACAGGGCACAGCCCTGAGCTGTCCATCCTTATACAGAATTGGACTCTGCATCCACTGCTGATAAACGAATCCTTGTTCAAAGTCAAGGGGAGTTTGACTCCTGGTCACCTTTTGCCATCCGCACATTTTATAAACATGTTTTACCTGCCTTCGAGTCATGGACAGAGCCACATTCAACAGGATGAATACAGGGCGCTGCCTACCAAGGCCCCCCTCAGGCTGACTTGGATCCAGGAAGGAACATTCCAGTGCCTGCTCCGTGAGCCCCTCTTTGCCTGCCGCCCTCCCGTGCAGCCCCGGAGATCCCTGCACAGTAGACCGTGCAAAAGGCCAGGTGTGCAATGTCCCGTTTACTCCGTCACCCAAGAGCCTCGAGCCAGAGGTGAGCCGGGGCGTCAGGGGGCGACGTGGCTTACCCCCTGCCCTCCTGACCCCGGGGGATTCCTTGCCGGCCAGTCCAGAGGCACTTTGCAAAGAAGCAGTGTCGCCAGCTTGGCATAATTCCCCCCACACACTTTTTATTGCAAAAGTTTTAAATCCTCGGGTTGAAACGATAATTTGACGATCGCCTATATTCCCACCAGCTAGAGTCCACATGGCTGCCGCTCCGTATTTTGCCTTTTTTGTGTGATCAGTGTGTGTGCTTTACTTCTTTACTGGCTGAACTATTTCAAAGTGGGGTTTAGGCATCATGACATCTAAATACGTTAGCCTGTGTCTCCTAAAAGTAAAGACCTTCTCCTACGTAACTACGACCCCACTGTTGTGACTAAGAAAATCAGTAATCCCCTATTAGCCGCTAATTCCAGTCCATCTTCCAATGCTCCAAATATTCCAGTTATATCATCTACAGCAGTTAGTTAACTAGGATGCAATCCAGGTTCATAACTGCCTTTTGGACTTCGCGTCTCTCTAGCCTTTGTAACTTTAGAACAACCCCCTTGGTTTTCCGACGTGACTTGACCCTAATAAGCTCCTCTTCTGGCGGCCACCCTCCCTCGAAACTCTCACAAGCTCTCCAGTCAGGAGGCTGGCCTGGTCCTTGGGAAGCTGACTGCCTGGTTCCCAGACCCGCTATTTCCCCCCTTCTGGTCACGCACCCGAGACCCAGAGGCCCAGGGACACAATGAGGTCGAAACCAGCCGTGGCCAGACTGTGCATCTCGAGGACATGCTGTGGACGTGGCCAGCACCCGCTGCAGCTGCACCCAGAGGACTCGCAGACCCTGTTCTGGTCACGGGACCGGAGACCAGAACCTGCCCGTGAACATCGTCCCCCAGCATCTGTCGACCCCCTAACTGTCTCCTCTCTGTCCTTGCTGGTTTGAAAAGGTACTCTCTGATAGAGATGGCCGCGGCGAAACTGTAACTGAATAGATTTTCTGTTTGTTGTCTACCAAACTGATTTCATCTACACCAGACAGAGGCTTCATTCGGTTTAAACAAACACAGGTGCACAGTCTCTCCTGTTATCCCCTGTGTATTTTGCACCATCCCACTCGGGATGTCAGCCTTTCTGATGATCCTGGTTTACGTGCACGCTTCCGTCCCCGCAATGTAAAAGATCACTTCCGTCTTTCGTATGTGATCTTTTACATTGCGGACCACCCTGGTTTCTTTGGATGTCTGTTTCTCGTTTTCTTACTCTGGATATTTACCACCGTGTCATCAGAACTCTGACCTTTAGGGCTTCCCATCTCTTTGGCTCAGTGCCCTTTTGGAGTCTCTGGAACAAAATTCCCTCATCTGGTTATGTGTTAAATGCCTAGCATTCTCTTTCTTGGCAACTCAAAACTTTAAGATGGTTTGGCCACTGTTCTCTCAAGGTTACCATCAACCGAGCAATTCTTTCCTTATTAGAGTTCAGTTTAGACGTGTAGCAATACTAGCCTGGGTCCCCGTCAGGTGCTGTGACTGTCAGCTGAAGGTGACACCTGTGTCCACCCGCTGTCCACCCTTGGTCGGCACAGATGGAGACCAGGATTGCTTTCTGGTGGCAACATTGTGCTCAATAGAACACAGACTTCTGTCACTTTGTTTCAACATGTGTGAGCTGCCCCCGACAGGGGCCCTCTGAGGCCACGCCCTTTGCCGTCTGTGTCCGGCCGTCCTCAGCTCAGCGGCGGGGTGGGGGGACGGTGGGGGGGGGGGAGTGGGGATGCAGGTCTTCGCTCAGAGAAGATGCATAACTGAGGTCCGTTGATTGATGGTCTCTGGGTAGAACGGTGCAGATGGTGCAGTTTTGCTTGGTTGGTGCCTGTGCTCTTATTGTGCAGAGTTGTTCTTGTGTGTGTGCAACACAAGTGCTGCCAGCAAACATTTCCACACTGTTCTGCACGCCATCCTGCCTTCCAGGCACGAGGACGGTGCCCTGGCGTCACCGCCCACCATGGCCCAGGGCTGGGTCCCGGAGCCTCTTCCCACGCAGTCACCGGGGCTGCCGGGACCTCTCTGCAGAGCTACCCTCCCCCTGCTCTCCCTCCCCCTCCCCCTCCTCCCTCCCCCTCCTCCCTCCCCCTCCTCTCCCTCCCCCTCCTCCCTCCCCCGCCTCCCTTCCCCCTCCCCCTCCTTCCCCTCCCCCTCCCCCTCCTTCCCTTCCCTCTCCCAGGTTCATGAGGGGCCACCTCACGCCTATTGGCTAATTTTCTCATAGAAAGCTAACATTTTTTAGCTGGTAGGAACTTTCTGGTCATCTCGGTCAACCTCCTCATTGAAGACGTGGGGAACTGGAAGACGTTAGACACGTGAAAAGAGCAGACAGGGCGTCGTGAGAAAACCAGGCCCAGACGGAGCCTCGACTCGGGGGCGGGAGCGTCCAGGCCACAGAGCTGTGTCCTCCCCATCTGGAGGCCGGGGTCCAGGACAAGGCTGGCCCCTCAGGGCTTCGAGGGGGTGTCTGTCCCAGGCCCTCTCCTCAGCCTTCGTGTCTACACGTCATCCTTCCTCTGCCTGTGTCTGATTCCAAACTCCCCCTTGTATAAGGACGCCAGGCACGGGCTGAGCCCCACCCATATGACCGTGTTGTCACTCCATCCCCTCTGTACAGACCCATCTCCAAATAAGGCCACATCCCGAAGTCCTGGGGGCTAGTGCACCCACACATCTTTTTGGGGGGGACACAACTCAACCTTCGACACCAGGCGCCCCTGGATGGCTCAGTGGTTGGCAGGGCGGTGCCAGGCCACTACCTGAAACCTTTGGAGCCTCTTCCTGCTCAGCACAGAGGCCGAGCCCAGAGGGGCCTTTTCCTTGCAGATGCTGAGCAGCAAGGTTAGAACAGGGGCTCCTGCTGTGCTCCAGCCCCTGTCACCCACCTATATGGTCACTCACCCGCCGAGCTGGGTGGCGATCCTATTTAGGGATTGCTTTTTTGAGAGATCCGCAGAGATGCTGGTGAAAGTAAGAAATGAGACACGAGAAGAAGTCTTCAGACCACGTTTCAGGCCACGCGTGTGCCTCCAGGACCTGCTTCGGGCGTGTTTGGAACCGGGAAGCCAGCCGTGAGCCTCTGGCCGTGGGCCGTCACCCGCGGGGCAGCTTCCTGGGTGGGGACGGAACCAGCCTGTCTCCTTGCCGCCGTGGGTGCCGTCAGGTGTGCTGACCCTGGGCCCCAGACGCCCCAGTCTGCCCGGCACTGAGCCAAGGAGGCACAGAACGTTTGATGGTCTTGTGGTTTGAGGTGTGCGTTTCTTCACGAGAGCAGAGCCCTTGCTCCCGGGCTTCCTGAGGAAGCGGCGCTGGTGGAAGGAAGTGTGAGCCCAACTCCAAGGAGGACTCACCGCCTCCGAGCAAGAGCGCTTCACGCTCACGCCGTCAGCCTCCAGTTCCCAGGTCTGTGGAGGAACGTGTCGTGCACTTAGCTTCTCAGGGTCCTGCAACAGACATGATACCAACATTTATGGCTTTGCCTCAGCTGCGACAAGGCCAAGTCAATGAAGACGTTTCCAGGTGTGACTGGCTGGGAACATGAGACTGGCGTCAACAGCTGGTGGAGAAGTTCAGGTGATGTTTGCGGTTTGCTGACCCGTCAGGGGGCCCAGGAAATTCAGGAAGGAAGAGGCGCTGCTGGTGCCATGTGTGAGCACAGCCCGGTGTGCGGGGTCTCCGTGAAAGACTCAGAGCCCTCGAGGCAGAGTGCTGGCCCGTCACAGACGCACCGCATGTTCGCACCAGCCGTACCCTCCAGGTAGAGAAGATGCCGTCAGCCAGTGTAACGGTTTCATCTCAATCTTCACAGACAATTGAGATAGCTGCAGGGCCCCGGGGGATGTTGACAGGCCGCTCGGCTGAAGACATCCCCACGGCAAGTGCCGGTGTCCTCTCACGGCTGCTACAGGTGTCTAAGTCGTGGTACCGCCAGCAGTATCGATGACTTCGTCTCTTAGGGGAGTGAAGACTGTTGACTCATACACGTATCAGTACACTCAGTGCGAGGGACACGACTGGGGAGGCTAAGGAAACGCTGTCCTTAAAGATCCATGTTAGGAGATGATGTCACAGGCGGGGGAGGCCTCCGCACCCTCTCCTCGGGTGGGTTCTGGTCGAACATGGGCACGGGCTATGCATGGCACGGGCTAGAAAGAAGCCTGAACGGTTAAGCCACAGTGTCCTCCAAAGCCTCCCTCTCTCCAAGGCTCCTTCGCCCTAGTCATAATCAAGAAGCCACTCTAGACCTTCCTCCTTCTGTTGGCATTTATGAAAGTCATCCTTATTTACCGACAACTCATCCTATACCCCACAGTGAGCTTTGCCAGTTCAGCCGACTTTTTGTCAGTGAGGTGTGTGTCCCTCTGTAATCTTGAACTTGTTCCTGAATCCCTTGCTCTCTGCCAGGCCTTATGTGAGCACTTTATAGAAGCCATTTATCACAACAAGCCTGTGAGTTAGATACCGTTATCCTACATTTTAGATGACAAATCTGACACTTTCAGATACTGAATCATTTCCCCAAATCTCACCAGGCTAGCAGGTGGCCAGGCTGGGTCAAACCTGGACCCTTAGCCCTGTGGTCTTTGCCAAGTCAATTGCTTGATGTTTTAGAGGCTTAGTTTCTTCAACCTAAATGGGAAAATGGACTCTATTCTGTCTATGGCACAGTGTTCCAGGAAGAAGGAGGGTAATACACGTGAAACATTAGGACAGGTAGAATGCTACAGACATTCAAAGCACCGTTCTTAAACAGGGGAACAGTACACAATAAATTCTTCAGGGGTTCAGAAAAGGAACAGGCACAGAGGGTTAATTCAGCAAGTTTCTTCTTAATATGTGTTCTTCTCCTTCCCTCCTTGATAAAATTTACTACTGTGGATCTTACGAGAGGAAAATAACTCGGTTATAGAGCCAGGTACAGCGGGAAGACACTACCTGAATTTCCTTGTTTCCTGGCTTCTCAGTGAAGTCTCAGAACAAGATCTTGAAGGACACACACAGCTCTTAATTAAAATGTAAGCGCTGCAGTTGTAAACATTCTTGCTCTGTGCTGTGTGTTTATAATGGAGAAGACAAAGGAACGGTATTTGGCTGATCCACAGAGGAGAGAGAGGGGGTTATTTGCTCAGGAGCCCCGCCCTGGCTTCACCTCCACCCGGCTTGTTGACCTTGAGTGAATCAGTAATCCTGCCTGGCAGCCTCGTCTGCCCCGTGCATCACCAAGAATTCAAGCAGCCACCTTGAGAACAGGAACAGTGAACCGCAAAATAGTTGACACTTGCCCGGCCGAGTGAAATGTCCACTGGACTGTCCCTGCTACATCAGCCTACCGTCCGCCGGACTCTGGCCCCTCTGGGATGGCCGTGGTGTTTCAGAAGGAGGTTCAAGATGGTCCCACACTTAAAAAAAAAAAAAAAGTTCACTGTTAATTTTTTTTTTTTTTTTTTGCGGTAGGCGGGCTTCTCACTGTTGTGGCCTCTCCCGTTGTGGAGCACAGGCTCCAGATGCGCAGGCTCAGCGGCCATGGCTCACGGGCCCAGATGCTCCGCGGCATGTGGGACCTTCCCGGACGGGGGCACGAACCCATGTCCCCGTCATCGGCAGGTGGACTCTCAACCACTGCGCCACCAGGGAAGCCCCACTGTTAATTTTTAAATCAACACATTGCTGCAATATCAAATATGTGATGGGAAGGTAGAACTCTGAGCTTTGGAAGCCCTTGTCCCAGGCTCAGTGGCATCTTGGAAAGAGTGCCCTGTGGGATGAAGGTGGCTGGACCGGTACCCGCAGGGATGCAGGATGCCGTGAGCTGTCCTCGCAGCAAGCTCAGGCTCCGTCCTGCTCAAAAGTTTTTCCCATTAACCATCGGGGGTCAAGCTCACCGAGACTCCCAAACTGAGGACAGGTTTTCTTGATTTTCCGACTAGAAAATCCAGCTGGCACTTGTTTACTGAGCCTGGTTGCTTGCAGGGCCCTGTGGAGATGAGAGGGACCCGGCAGCCCCCCAATCCTGGGCCTGTTCAGTGCGACCAGGGGGCCACTCTGCTCTGGGTGTGATCGGCGCCCTCTGAAGCTCCGGGCCCTTCTCCCTGGTTCCCTCCGTCGCGATGGCCAGCAGCGCTGCCCTGGGTAGTGGGTTCTCAGACACTGCACGTAGCCCAATTGCTGCTATTAGCAACGCCTGAAGTGGGCTTGTGGAGAATATTTGCAGTGAGGGGGGCTCCTGGGAGACCCTCGGGAACCCTTTGGAATCAGCTAGAAGCCCTGCTCTGTGTATCCAGGCTTCAGTGTGTGGGCAGAAGGCACAGTCCCCATTCAGAGAAGGGCCCGGCTTCCAAGCGGCTCACACCATCTCTGGCTTTGATGTGTCTGGACGCCCCCCCGACACACACACTGAGAAACTGGGCCTCCTGAACTTCATTTTGGGGTGAGTGTTTGTAGCGCTTTGGAATGTTCGAGTTGACCGACTTTTCTCGTGGGTTTTATTTCAACTTCCTGCCACAGCCAAGTTTCAGTCTCTCAAGAACAAATCTGTGCAGGACCCCGAAGCCATTGAGTCCAGGGGACTTTTGAATCGTTGGTCACACCCTAGCGGGGGGGCTTTGGCAGCTGCCATTGTAAACACCTTCAGAACATTCCACAGCGTCTGGTCCGTGTCACCTGTGCTCAGGTAAACATGTCAGGCGTGAACCCCTTCCCCGTCTCTAGATGTTTCTTACCTGTCTTGTCTCTACTGGGAAAAAGCCAACGTTAATAACTCAATAAGACGGATAGGGTGGCGTCCAGTCTCCAGTGGACGATACCTTCCAAGTTCAATCAGTTTAGGCTTCGCCAAGTTTCCCAAGCCCCAGAACTGTTTAAAACAAAAAATAAGTAAATAAGTAAAATCTCCCAGAGAAAGGAAAGAAACACAAACCACAGCAAAGCCCCCGTGCGTGCTCTCCTGACTCCACTGCCGAGCTGCTCCCGGGGCTGGGAGCAGGAAGTGGGGAGACGCGGCTGAAATGCCGGGAATCTGGACTTGGGGTAACACACTCACCGCCGTGGAAACCCTGAGCTCCAGGGCTGCAGCCAGGCTGTCTGTTTTCTCAGCAGAAGCAGGTGGTCTGGGGGCTGCCGGAAGGCTTTCACTGCCTCACAAGATGATGGAGCTCGGCGCTTCCCATTTTCAAGTTTGCACCTTGCAGAGAAAAGGGAGGAAGGTGGGAGAAACGGGGACTCTCGGGGGTGCCCTGCTGGCCGTGAAAGCTCCTGAAAACAGGCAGAGAGCTGTCACTGACCGCAGAAGGGTGGTTACTCCAGAACCAAAGTTAGGGAAGATTCACATAGCAAACACATTAAGCTATGACCGGTCACATGTCCTTAAATCCCACTGAGTGTCTGGTTTCAACACCCATCAAATTGTTTTGCCCGTTTTAGGCACGTTTCTGTGTCGGTGAGTCCCCAAGTGAACACTGCTCCCCGCACCCTCTTCCGCTGCATTTTCTTTTGCTCTTTTCTCCTTGTAAAGCTACATTCTTGTAATCTCGGTATTTCACCTCCTCTAGACGACAAAATTGTATGTATTGAATGATGGTCTAATAGCTTTAATATCCACGTTGATGTTTATTTTCTCTGTGTTACCAAATACGCGTTATTTAAAGGCAACCACTACATGAGCTACTGCCAAGGAGCACCCGGCCTTGGCGTTGGAACTTGACACAAGAAAAACACGAGGTTCCCTGCACACCCCGACGCTCCACTTCGTGGGCTGAAGGACCCTCGGTGGGGGAGGGAGGGAGGGAGGGAGGGAGGCATGAGGTGCGGCGACGGCCTTCAGCGGGACCTGGGGGCAGGGGGCAGCGGTGGCCCTGGATGATGCCCTGCACGGGTTAACGCTCTGCTTTGGGGCTTGCAGACGACCACTCCCGGATCCGGCTGAAATCAGAGAACAGCCACAGCAGCTCTGACTACATCAACGCCAGCCCCATCGTGAGTACCGCCCGCCACCCACCAAGGCTCGCGGGGGCGGGGGCGGGCCGGCCGGGCACTGGTTCGATAGCTGATAGCCAGTCTGTCTCCACCGGGTAACCAGCCTCCGCCAGGTACCAGGGCCGGCGCTCTGCGCCCCCCGCCCCCCGCCCACTCCTGATGGCTTGGTCCCCAGGCGGGGCTGAGTCCCGGGCAAAGGGAACGTGGTGCCGGGGTGCTGAGCCTCGTCACCCCAGGGGCCCAGCAACAGCGCCCTGGCGAGTTACTGCTGGAACCCATGACTCTGGGGAAATTCGTAGCTGGTTGTGTAAAGGGTTCCTAGGCCCACTTGTTCCCTGTTCGGGGGAAACAGGAAAAACCAGACCCAAGCCTGGCACGTGTTGAAGTGATGGGTGACGTGGAAGCAGGTCGGAAACTGCTGGTTGGTCTCCTCCGGTCTTTGCAGCGGGCGGGGTCTTCCCTTCGAGGGAGGGGGTGCGGCAGCGCCTCTCTGGGCAGCGGGTGTGATGGAGGGCGGGGGCAGGGTCTCTGTCCTGAGACCTTCGGGCCGGCGGGTGTTCCCAGCCTCCGGAGAGACCCTCACGGCCACAGCCTGCCGCCCTCGGGGCTTCCCGCCCTGCACCCGGGGGAGGGGCCACAGGGGAAAGTCGGGAGCTGCCCAAGGGGAGAGAAGAGGGGCTGGCGGCGGGGGCGGGGGGGGAGTAGGTCAGTAGCTGGTGGGAGGAACCTGCCAGGGGTTCTCAGGGCGCGTGGTGGGCGCACCTGGGCCCACAGCAGAGACGCAGGAGCAGGTGGGGCTGTGTCCCCCTTAAACCGTGGTTCCTGACGCTGGTCTTCGGGGAGCGTCAGGACAGCTCACTAAGTTCTCACAGTGGTTTCAGTCAAATACGGGCATGTAGGATGCAGCACGTCCTTGGGGCTCCGGCGCTGTGAGGTTATGGGGGAGGGGGGCGGGGGCCCGGCGGGCCTGCTTCATCTCTGGATTCGTGAGAGCGCCCTGGGCGAACGACAGCCCCTGCTGTCCTCAGTGGTGACCCTGGATGAGACAGTTCGCCGTCTGATCGCAAGCAGAACCGCTGATAGTAGACCACTGTCATCGTGGTGGTTCCATTTATTCCAGTGCATCTGCTGTATAAACCTTATTGTTATGACTCCAGCGTGCCATGGGTCAGCCCCATTTCCTGACACCTCCCAACCACACGGCGAGGGCACAGTGTAACACACTTGCGGTGCAAAAGGGATTCAGAGGGAAGCATCTTGTCTGCACCCGTCTGAGCTCAGGACTTTGTTTCTGGGTTTTGTTTTGTTTTGTTTGTTTGTTTGTCTTGCGGTACGCGGGCCTCTCACTGTTGTGGCCTCTCCCATTGCGGAGCACAGGCTCTGGACGCGCAGGCTCAGCAGCCATGGCTCACGGGCCCAGCCACTCCACGGCATGTGGGATCTTCCCAGACCGGGGCACGAACCCGCGTCCCCTGCATCGGCAGGTGGACTCCCAACCACTGCGCCACCAGGGAAGCCCCTCTGCGGTTATTTTTAAGGAGTCACTCCTTTCCCTCCAGCAGAGTAGACCTCAAACGCTGGCTCCGTCTGTGTTCAGAGGCCTAACTGGAGCCGTTCAATCAGTCTTTCTAAATAAACACACTTGTTGAGTTTGGTATTTTTCCATCAATTCTAAATTCAGAAAACCAAGCCAAAGCCCCACTGATTTACGCATCTCTCATCCGCTGAGGGTGGGCTTTGTAGCTGCCTGGACTTGGTCCCTACACAAGGGTCATGGTGATGGTCTGTAGAAGGGAAGGAGCTGCCTTCTTCCCGCTGGGCGCCTTTCCTGGGGTGAACCACGTGACAGGGCCAGAATGAGCAATAAAGCGATTCTTTTCACGTCTCAGAGACGGGAGTTCAGTGTTGGGGGGTGCCCGACTCTCCCCCATTTTATGGGTTCCGGCTTCCAGACATTGGAGCTATTTCAGGCTAAAGTCAGGACTCAGTGAGGACGGTGCTGGTGAGAAGCTGCGTCTCTCCTGGAAGCCGCCCACCAGCAGCCCCACTCCGGTGCCTTCCCCGTCTCTCTCTTGTTGGTGGAAATTCAGAACAGCCTCTCAGGCTTGACAGGGCAGGGACTTGGGTCAGAAGGTGAGGCCAGGAGAGGCAAGTGATTTTTCGGTGTCTTTTATGTTCTCCTTTTATTTCATGCCACAGTTCTTTTTTGTGCAAATTTGGGTTGGAAGCATGAACTAGAAGAAATCCTCGGTACCTCTTCCTGAAATGACTGAAGGTCTGATGTTAATGAGCTTCCCAGCAGAATTGAGTGAGAAGCTTCCAATGGGAGCCCAAGAAGCCCATGACCGTGCAGAACAAAACTCCAATAACTATATCTGCCATATTTGTACTTAGTCCTCATTAAATTTCAGGAAAGCCATCCAGTAGTAAATAATATGCAATCTCTGCTCTGAAATCAGAGGTCATGAAAGTAAATGGGAATTCTGCTTCCCCGCATGGGGTGTCTGCAGGAGAACTCCATCAGCCGCACTGGAGCTGGGTCACTCTCAGGCGTGGACTGAGGGGTGGCGGGCGTTAACACAGCAGCACACGAGTCCCCTTACCAGGGACAAGTCTGAACGTCCCACCAACACTTGAAAGTAAACTTACTCTTCATTTCTCTGTTGATTAAGGGGGAGATTGTTTCATTTTTAAACTCAGGATGCGTTTAACAAATTTAAGTAGATACAAACTGACTCTTCAGAAAGGGATGACTGCTCAGATGCCCTGAACATCCTAAGAAATTGGCCAAATATGGGGGCCAATTCCTTGGTTTTTCGGATTTACAAGCAAACAAGCAAACTATATGTGTATAATTATGGTTTATAGCCAATACTTTTCTTAAATAAATCTCAACTCATAAGAATATGAAAAAAAAGCCAGACTCTCTCCCACTGATTTTACTAATGCTATAATTTCCCAGCAAACTCTCACATTAAGACTTGGTGTCTGGAAAAGTGACTTGAAAACTCAGGCTTGATGTTCTCTTGTTTTTAAGAAAACATCTGTGAAATTTGCTTTCCATGTTAGGAAAAGCAGGTGTAAGATGGGCAGATAGGAATACAGGAAGATAACCTGCGTGTTCACCTTGAGTGAGATTGCAGAGTAGGAGACGTGACCCCCGTGGCCCCCCTACCAGAGGCTGGCTCAGACCTTCCCTGAGACTTTGGGCCACCAGGTGGTCCGGGGGCAGTACCGGCCCTGACCTCACCTGCGCACCAGCCAGCAGCCCCGCTGCCAGTCACCCTTCAAGGCTTCAGAACACAGGCGCCCTGGTCTTAATATGCTGAAGGCTTAGTTTTTAGGATGAGTTTTGTTTGGAACATTGGGGAAATATTGCTACATTTTTTAATGCAGATTAGAACTAGTTACTCATGGTCATTTATAACTGTCATTCCACAGCTTGAACCAAATCGCTAGGGTTTTTTTTATTTTTTTTATTTTATTTTTTTGCGGTACACAGGCCTCTCACTGCTGTGGCCTCTCCTGTTGTGGAGCACAGGCTCCAGACACGCAGGCCCAGTGGCCAGGGCTCACGGGCCCAGCCGCTCCGCGGCATGTGGGATCTTCCCAGACCAGGGCATGAACCTGTGTCCCCTGCATCAGCAGGCGGACTCTCAACCACTGCGCCACCAGGGAAGCCCATCTAGGTTTTTTTTTAAACTGTGCATTTAGAAATTCATAGGGACATACCTTGCGGGCACCCTAGTTCACGTGGTATCTTCATATAAGACTCAGTCAGACACATGAACGGTAGATTGAACACAAACTTTGGGGGTCTACTTTTTCTGAAAAAATCCCAGAATCCCAGAGCTAAAGGGCCCGTAGAGACCATGTCCCGCCTCCCCGCCCCCGCCTCACCCATTTTACAGACACTAAGACTGAGGCCAGAGAGCCTGACTTCATTCACAGTGCTGGAGCTTGTGTTTGTAATCACAACAGTCCTACAGGTAAAAAGTACACTACAAAGAAATGGGAAACAACAAGGAAGAACGGGGGAAGATTTAGCTCAGATGTCAGCAGAAGCCAATGCTCATCCCCACCAGGAGCTGGAGGCGGAGGCATCGTCACCCACCACACTGGGTTGGCCCCCAGAGCTCCTGATGGAGAAATCGTGTCCGTAGAAACTGACGCGATTTCCTCTAGTTATGCTTATCCCACCTTGGAGATCTTAAGTGTAGTAAAGACTTCGGTGTATTTAGTTAAATTTTTGCTTTACTTTCATTCATTCAAAGATGCACAGAACTGGGCTGAGGCTCCCGTGGCCTTATATTTGCTACACGCACGGAGTAATTCTGCCCATAATTATTTTCTGTCCAACAGGATGTGCACGGGATGAGGCGATGGTGGTGGTCATCTCAGTTACTGTTCAACTGGTGGCACGTCACCGCTCTGTGATTACTTACTGCCTTCCAAGAGGCAGCCACGTGACGCAGCCAAGGGGGAGGGGAGTGATGGGCCATTGAGCGCCCCCCTCCCCCTTACCCCTAGCCCCACGTCCTCCGGTCCCGGTCTCGGGTCGAGCAGTGGATGGGGAAGATGGGAAAGATGGGAACACCGTGACATCAGGACCTCCCACAACAGGGGGCCTTATTAACCCTCCCGAAACCCTGTTCCGATTTTTACTTTCAATCACATTTCTCACCATGAAAGCCACTAAATGTGCTAGGTTGAACGTACTAACGATTTTAAAATGTGTTGTTCTCTGAATTGCTTTGGGCAAAAAAGCACACTTAAAAAGAAGGTGGGATTTTACTTTTCATGCAGAACTATTTGCAGGGAAGAGATAGGGGTCTCCATAAATAGCTGTCACCCCCAACAAATGCTTATTTTGAACATAAAACTCCTTATTTCTGCCAAGCATTTTTCTACTGAAACATTTTAATTGGGGCTTTCAGCTACAGAGTAACGTAATTTTACCTGTATTGTGTGTGTTGTGCATTTCCGGTTTCAATTATGAACCTCACTAAACTAGAGGCACAATAAGCTTCTTCTCCTGCCCCTCCCCCCCAGCTAGCGTCACATGTTGTTCTGTCACAATAACTGACACCTGTTCTTTTGTGCTCTTACCCTCTTTCATGGTGCACATAATTATAAGGTGCGCTGGGGGCATCCTTTCACGCTGACAACCATCAGCCCCGAAAGTGTTGACGGGCGGGCAGTGCGGGGGGATTCACTGGATTCGTGTTAAGGCGGACGCGCCTCACGCAGGCGCTTCTCAAACCCCAACTCGGAGGGGGCTTTCAGGTGACCCGGGGCTTACAGCTGACGCCCTCACGTGTCGCCGTAGAATCGTGTGGTTGCACCCTCTGTGTTTTTCACTGTATTGGGAGATGTATTCTTAACAAGTACCTTTAAGTGCGGAGCATTTTAAATCCTTCATCAAGCGCAGGTGTCAAAAGCGTAGAAACTGGTCCTGGATGGGTAAGGATGAAGGATGCTGTACAGTCTGATAAGTGGGCAACCGCCTGCCACCAAGGGGAGACCTGCCCACTTTCTTCTGGGGGAGGCCTCTGCGGTCCTCAAGGGGGTGACAGCAAGGACGTCTTTGCTGACACCTCGCCTGGTCCCTCCCTGTCCTCTTAGGACGCCAGCGGGAGGGGAAAGAGCCCCATCCGTCTGATTTAATCCTGTTTGCTCTGCAGGCTTCGTTCTCATGTTCTTTTTTTTCTGCTTAGTCAGTCTTTGAATTAGATGTTGTAATGAAGGTCTTTTACGCCAAACTTCCTCTCTCAAAGCCAGCAGGCTGCATTGGAGAGATCACCTAGCCAGGAAACCCACCACGGCATTCTCCTTTGTTTGTTTTCGGTCCTTGTCTGGCGAGGTGGAAAGAGAACAGGGAGGTAGCTGCTGGAAGGCTAGGCAGCGTGTGCCGCGCTGGCTCTCAGACCCCAGGAGGACTCTGGGCCTGAGCCCCTTTCGGGGTAAAGAGAAACAAGCCCCCACGGGAGGGGAGTAACTCATCCTGGGAGGCACTGTTGCTGGATCCCTCCAGGCCCCCGGCAGTGCCCCTGCCCTCTGCCCAGCACAGTGCCCTCAGTGCTGACCTCGGCCACGTTACCTCAAACCCTGTGCGTGGCCAGCGGTGGCCGTGAAGCCTGCGCATACCGGCTGAACTCCTCTGCGATCACACGCGTCCGTGGACGGGTCACCGTGTTGGTGGCCTGGGTGCTGCTCTGGGTGCCCTCGCCTCGTCCTCACCACCCTGCCTCGTGCGGCCTGTGCGTGGGTTAACGCTCTGGTATCTGGTCTGTGGGTCACTGGCCTCCTTTTCTACCGACGCTGCTCAGTTATCTCCATCCCGGGGTAAGGGAAACATTCAGCCCGTCGCCAGGCTCCAGGCGCTGGGGAGCCCCAGTCCCCGCCTAAAACGGGGGAGTCAGGAGGGGCCGTGGGGAGGAGCAGCGGGGTCTCCCACTCCGCAGACGTGTGGGTCGAGGGCTGGGACTGTCGGCACAGGACACGCCGCGTCCCTCGCCTCAGCCGGCCCCTCCCTCCCTGGCTCTTCACCGGCTCTTCAGCTCATCTTTCTTCTGCGGTCTTGTCTCCGCAGATGGACCACGACCCCAGGAAGCCCGCGTACATCGCCACCCAAGGACCGCTGCCCGCAACCGTGGCTGACTTCTGGCAGGTGAATCTTTTTAAATTAAATTTTGTTCTGAGAATAAGATCTTAATACATTGATCATGAATAACGCCTTGGATTCAGTTAAGCCAATTCAGATTTGTTTACAGGTGTTCATCAGATGTTCCTTGATTTCAGAATTTATATGAGCCCTTTCATATTTTTTATTATCAATCTTTTTTTCCAAAACTTGAGTGTGAAAAATTCCCTTTGAGAGATTTAATGCTTTAAAGACTCTTACCTCTTTAGCCACTTTACTTTAGCCACTTTATTTTATGAACTATAAAGAAATGAAATAATAAGTGTTTAAATTATTGTATTTTATTCAAATGTATCTCTTGTCTATAATTTTAATTTTATGACGGTAAAAGATGGTGCTCAGATTATAGTCTCTCTCTTTGTGGATACTCTGTAATGATGCCTTTTACAGGCCAGGTTGGTCTCTTTCTTTTCATTCAGCAAAATCCTGAACACTCAGACCAGGCTCAGACGTTGAGAACTCGCGTCAACATTGGCCAATAAAAGGAAAATCAGGAGGCCACTGGGCTTCCCTCTCCCAGTCCCCTCTCTTTTTCCCCATTGTCCACAGCATGGCAAAGCTCCATAGGAGCAGCTCTTGGAAGGTGGCACCGTGGGGTGTGCGCGTGAGGTCACATCATTGCTCGGCAGCTCTAACAACCCCCTCCTGTGTGTTGGGCACTTCGGGTGTCCCCAGAACTGGTACAGAGGGCCTCCTGAGGACAAGATGAGGAAGATGTGCCTTCTGGGTCCCGGGGCACAGGTGATGGTGGGGCCGGAGCAGCGTGTGGTCCACAGAGCTGGGCTGTTCGGGTCCCGTGGCCACGCCGTCTCTAACCCGGTCGTTCATCCCGACAGAGGGACTATAGCTGAAGTTAGCAAATTGCGTGTTCCCTGTTCCCTGTGGTCTGACAGTCACTTTCCCAACTTTCCAGTCAACCCTCTCCTGACTCTCCACCCTTGAGAACGGTCTCTGCAGGCTTTTCCGGAGAGTCAGGAAGGGATCCAGGATTTGCTGAGTGTCTCAGTGCTCTTTGCCTTGTAAGCGTATCAATGCACAGGTGTCAACATCCCCAGTTCCCAGGCAAGACAAGCGAGCATCGGGGAGATTACATAACTCACCCGGCAAGTAGGAAACCAAGACTGGACACGTCTGCATGGCCCAGCTCTTTCATGGTGGCTTCATGCTGTTAGAAAGAAAAGACCGAGCTGAATCCTGTGGTCATGGCCTAGAGCCATCAGGCTGTGGCATGAGGACAGTCTGAGGACAAGCTGGTCCCTCCACCCCGGAGGGCTGAGTCTCCTCCCCGTTACACCTAACCTGCCGAGAGGTCACGCAGCCCGGGCGGAGCTGCTCCAGGAGGGGAGCTTGGGGCCCGGGCCCGAGGGTCTTCCTCACGCCATGCGGAGCTGTGTTCCCGAGCCGTGAGCCCACCGCTCCTGCTTCTGCCCGCAGAGCGTCGCTGGAATTCCGTGCAGGCCCAGGGTCTGCTCAGCCACCTTCCCAGCCAACCCCAGGCTCCCCGTGCTTGGACAAGCAGAATAAAGAAAATCCCGAGTCGTGTGGCAGAATAAGGGACCCACAGAATCCCACGATCACCACAGCTTCTACTGTGCTTTGACCCACCATGCCAATGTGCACAGTTACAAGGGGCGTGTAGTGCCCCCAGAGAGGGGAAGTTTCATTTTTATCAGCTCCAGGTCCCGGCTGTAACTTCACGCGTGAAAGCCTCTCTTGCCCACAGAACCACAAGCTCCTGAGGGCGTAGAGATGCTCAGCGTAGTCATTGCTCACATCCGTGGACCACTTACCGTGGACCAGGCCCTGTGTCGAGGGTTTTATACGTTCCGCCCTATAATCTTGGCAGAGTCCGTGAGACGAGAGGTTCGTACCCTGCCCCAGCTCCCGTGGCTAGTACACAGGAGCGCTGGTAGGTTTTTCTTTCTGCTTATTCCGAGTAGTTGCCATGGTTGGGGACAATTCATTTTGTCAGTATTTATCATCAGTATTTGTCGGTATTTATACTAATAGGATTCTAGAGCATTTATGGAGGTCTGATATCAAGGAGCATACGTTCTCGAAATGGAAAGAAAATATCCCTAAATGACACAGCTGGAGAAAAGCATGAAGGTGAGATGAAGTGCAAGATACTTAGAGACACAGTCAGCATCTATCAAAGTGTCCGGGAAGCACTGGCATCCCTCGAGGGGGAACAGATACTCTGTGGCCAACAGGCTGGCCCTCCCAGGACGTCTGGGGCTCGTCGGCCCGTCACAGCCTGGGAGCCGTCCTGCAGCAGAAAGACCTGCCTGCCTTTGTCTCCTCCACAGCCCTTGGGAGAGACCCCATGGTCTCCACACCCGGCCTCAGGGCATCCGGATGCAGGCAGAACACAGTGAAGAGGTGTTGGCCTTGGGACGGAGGGCACTTCAGCGCTTGTGGTTTGCTTCCTAGCACAGTCACAGTGGTTGGGTTGGCCTCTAAGTCATATTCTAGAAGTGGGCATCTAGCAGGCATGGCTCTTTATTAATAACTCACCAAGGTCACAGGCTCGACATCCTCAAACATGCCAAGTCCAGCTTCCCCTGCCACCTCGGGCTCAGCAGAAAGCATGAGGAGGAAACAACACCGGCCTCTCAAACTTCTTGCAGAGCTTCTCAGAAGCCACAGTGAAGTGCAAGCTCTTTTAAGAACAGAACCTGATTTGAAACATAAGGAGTTTCCTGTGTCAAAGACAATAGGCTGAACAGAAACCTCTGAATAAGGGTTCACGTCTCATCGCGTTGTCTGGATTCACGGCCTTTGTTAAGTTTTGACCCAGGAACTCAGCACCTGTTACAGAAAATATCGAAGCATCTTCCTTTTTTTTTTTTTTTTGCATTATGCGGGCCTCTCACTGCTGTGGCCTCTCCTGTTGCGGAGCACAGTCTCTGGACGCGCAGGCTCAGCGGCCATGGCTCACGGGCCCAGCAGCTCCATGGCATGTAGGATCTTCCCAGACCGGGGCACGAACCCGTGTCCCCTGCATCGGCAGGCGGACTCCCAACCACTGCACCACCAGGGAAGCCCAAAGCATCTTCCTTTTATTTGAGCTCTTGGGTGCTGCTCTGAAGCCCCTCCCAGGGATGAGCTCACAGGGGCTTATTCTGTGTCTGTGATGAGCAAATTCCCACAGGAAAGGCCCCTGTGAGGCGGGTTCATGTGAACGGTGGGGTCCCCTTTCCCACGGCACAAAGGAGCCCAGGCTGGGAGCTGAAGACAGCAGGTTGTTGCTTCTCCTGTTTCCAAATAAGGCCACGTTCACGGGTTCGTGGGTGTGACTTTGGGGGACATTATTCCACCCAATACGATGGCAAAGAAGAAAACAGACACTAAGCCCCGAACGTGGCAGCATTGCAACAGGACAAGTGACCGCAGCAGGAGGCCACAGGGCGGGCAGGTGGGCGGAGGAGGGCCAGGGATACGCAGCGACGCCCGAGGCCGTCGGCAGGCTCGGGACTGAGGGGCAACATCCAGACGAGGGGTCGGGGAGACTCTGTCTTCGCTCAGACACGGCACTTCTGGAGCATTCCATCGTAGGCGTGACTCAGCAGCAGCCCTTCCACCCTGACTGCGGTCTCCACGAGGCAGGGGTCTCCTGCCCCAGCCGGGACCCCCACTCCTGACTCCTCTCCCCACCCCGAGGGCTCTGCCGGGACACACAGCGCTGTTCGCTGTCCCGCGATTAGAATTCTTTCTCTGAATTCACATGACGTGTTCTAAAAATTTGATTCCAAACCAAATGCATGCCCGACCCACGACCTTCCTGTAGAAACATGTTCTGACCTGTGAGGACAGCCCCACGTGTCCCCGGGGCCTGAGGTGGCAGCTCTGGGAGAAGGCAGACCGACGTCCAGGTCCAAGTTCACGTGAGGAAATTAGCAGGAGAGAGGAGGATAACCGCTATTGAGCGCTTACCGTATGCTGGGCCCGGGGCAGGCGCTCGGGGTGCGTGACCTCACCCAACGCCCCTGACAACCTGGGGTAAGGCTGTCGCAAGTGTGTGGTCCCCCCAGACGGGGTCCCGCAGAGACAGGGGGCTGGTGGGGGGCCTGGGGCTGGGGAGGGGTCGGGGAGTTGGTGTTTGGTGGGGCAGAGACTCAGTTTGGGGAGATGAGAAAGTTCTGGGGCCAGTGGCGGTGATGGTGGCCCAGGGTGAATGTCCTGTATACCCTTGAACTGGACACTTAAAACTAGTGAAGAAGGTATTGCTATGTTATGTATATTTCACTAGAATAAACGAAAATCAGGATCCCAATTCCAACAGAAAGCCGAGGCCCAGGGATTCCAAACGACTCCCCCAAATCCACGCGGCAGCTGCAGGCGGGTTTCAAACGGGATCTGTGTGGTCCGAAATGCTTCTTACCGCCCCACTGGCCTTAAAGTGAGGAGGGGGCGGTGACTGGGCAGGTGTGTCTCCGTGAAGAGGAGAGAAAGGCCATCCCGCTGTGGGGACTGTCGGCTGTCGCGGGCCAGCCCCCTGCTGTGACGGAGGGGACATGGTGCCTCCCCTCCAGGCACAGAGGGTGTGAGCTACATCCTCCAGGTGTGCGTGTGCATGTGCGTGCGTGTGTCCAAGGCTAGAACTGGGGCAAGGCTTCTCCAGGAGCCGAGGTTTCCCTGCAAGGAGGGAAGGCCTGCCCACCTGCCGGGAGCCAGGCCCGCTGGGCTCACACACGAGCTCCAGGTGCCTCGGGAGCTCGGGGACAGCCTTCCCGGAGAACAGCGGCCTCTGGGCTGTGAGCAGGGAGGGAGGACAAGCCCCAGGCGCAGGCTGCCCGGCCCTGAGCTGTCCAGGCGGGCATCACCCACTTGTCCTGGAGCTGCTCCGGCCCCCGGCCCTACCGTCCCACCCCTGCGTTCCAAGGAGCCCCATCCATGCGGGCCGTGGGCTGTCTGACGTCTTTCCTTCTGTATGTTCAGACAAAGCAGAAATTCAGGCAGCGCGGTGGCTGATTCAGGTGCGTGTGGACCATCTGCGGATATGGACGCTACAGTCGGCGCGCGAGGTCCCCAGCCAGCCAGCGGTGCCTGAGCTCAGGGCCGGGGCCCCTCCAGGGCAGAGACTGGTGGCCGTTCCCCACTCACTAGGGGCCGGGTTGGGGGAGACACTCTAGAATTTCCAGCCTTGCCCACCTTGCTTGACAAACTTTTTGGTAACTTTCAGACAGAATCAGAGGCTGGGGAGCTGAGCCACAGACTCCAGGGCAGAGGCCTGCTGAGGTCAGCAGGAATTCAGCTCGTGCCCAATTAGTGTCGACATTTATTATTATTATTATTATTATTAACATTTACCAAGAAAGTAGTCCACCTGTTGATTTCTGTTTCCCACTTTCTGAAAGTACATTCTGCTATGAAGTCTTAACTGGGCAAGTGCACTTTTCCAAACGGATGGGCTTGATTTAAATCAAGTGTTTTTATTCCGTAGCACCCATCAGTCGTCGTTCTTAGGATGGTCAAGGAGAAACCCAAGTGAAGTACCGTGGAAGACCGAAGGAACATAAAGATTTTTCCTCCAGGGACTTACTGCGCAGGGGGGTGAAGCAGAAATGCAGTAGAAAGGTCCTGACGAATTACAGGAGTGAGCCGTGTGCCGGGGCCACGCTGGGTCCAGCAGACAGGGAGCCAGAAGGTGGCAACCCCGTTCCCAGAGCGCGCCCGGGCTCCCACCTCTGGGCAGGTCAGCTGACAGGTGACTGCTTTACAGCCAGCATCACCCAAGCCCCCAGGAGCCTAGCCTGGAACCACCCAGAGGTGACCCCTCGCTGGGTGCGCCCGTGCAGACACCCCAGTGCCCCCTGGCAGGACGCCTGGTCACGTCAGGGCTCGTGATGTCAGGGTGTTCTAAGAGGCGGGACCTAGAGCAGGAGGACGTCCTCCAGTCCCTGTCCCTCAGCTCATGCCGAGTCACTGCTGGACGTTCATCCAGCACTAGCCCTGGGCAGCGAATGATGGGAAAGAGAAGGATTTGCAGATTTTACTGATTCTGGAGTGTTAAGAGATTGTGGCCAGAGAAATGTACTCAGGAGCCCTGTGAACTTTGATGTTACAGCACATTATTTGATTAAATTAAAGGAATTGAGGACAGTGAATTTCTTAGGAAAAACCTGATCTTTCATTTCCATGAATTCACAAGTACTTTAAGCACATGCCCTAGATTTTCCAGGAAATTTTACTTCAAATATTTAGTCTGGTTGAATTCTCCATACATGAATTCACAAACCTTTCAAGATAAAAGGAAACTTTTGTCAGATCATCTTATGTAAACGTGGGTTTGGAGACCGTGCTCTGCGCAGGGCTGTGCGCGGTCGTGTATGGCGAGCCCGGCAGCGCATCCTCGCGCCAGGCACGTGGCAGATCCTTAGCTCAGGCTCGGGTAAAGAACACAGCCTGAGTTTCCTTTTTAACTGATTTTTATGGACCTCAGCTGAAAACACTTTGCTCTTCTGTGTAACACTGTTTCCTTAGTCTGTCTTTTCTTCTTTTTTCTTTCTTTCTTTGTTTTTTTCTTCTTTCTTCTTTTTTCTCCTCCTCCTTCTCTTGATTCACAAGCGGATCTGATGCATTTACATCAGGTCCTGATTTTGAAAAGGAAGATGGCAGCCTCAGTGGCACTTTTTTTACCTACGAAGTCAACGTGCATGTTAAACTTGAAACACAAACGCAGGCCAGGGAGCTGTAAGTGATTCTAAGGGACAAGAGTCCCGGGCCCAGGTGACTCCCCATACAGTCACATACCTGACATAAACACCTCTGCAGCAACTGCACAAAGTTCGGATAAACAGGCAGCTTGGTCTGTGAGTGGCCTCGCTGTGGAAATGCTAAATGGCCACACCAGCCACATCGCCTCTGCTTGACACACAAGCAGGCTGTTCCGTCTTTGCAAAAGAACTCTTGCTCAATTCCGGTGAAATGGCACGTGTCTCTTATGTAGGCAGTTTCTCCTGCTTGCTGGTGGAAAACATCCAGAGGTGGCTGCTGCAGTTTATCCAGAATCGAGACTGGCTTGGGATCAGTTCCGATCTTAACAGCTGGGAGATGCCTTCCTCCCCGCTCAGCCCTTCCTGGGTGTCAGCATTTCATATCAGCTTTGCTACCATTACCTCAGGGTTTTATCTCCGAGGGAAGCCCACGCTGACAGCTTTGTTTACTGAGAAGCAAACCAGGTGGGTGTGAGTCACGCGTAGAAGATGTGATCAAGATTTCATCACCTTCATCCTCATGTAGCCAGACCGCCACCCCCAGCGTTCACAGTTTGACTCAGGGCCTGTGATTGCGTAGCCAAAGCAGACCAGAGTCTGGAAAGGCTTCATGGCGCGTTTCTTACGACCGTCCTCTGGACAGGGCGAGCGCGGGGCTGGGGGTGGGCACTGTAAAAGGTGCCATAGACGCTGCTGTTTTTCTTCTTTAATAGATTTCAGAGCACGTGGTTACAGCTGACTGACATAAAATGCAAGTGCTCTGAGGCCTCTGAGTCCTTCTCGTTTTCAAATTTGTCAGCACCCTCATCGCCAGGCTTAAGCTGATCTGCGTTCAAACTTTGAAAAGAAGTTGGCAGCGGAAATGGGTCGTGTGGCGAGGACGCTCGGCCTGGTCTGGAGAAAAGCTGCCCCACCTCCTGCAGTAGCAGCTGCAGTGGGCATGCAGACAGTGCACGCGCTTCAAAAAAAACCACTTTTCTGTGCACTGAGCAAGTCCTAGGAGCACTTCTGCCAGGCAAGCCTTTGATAGCATTTTCTTTGAGTTCTCTTTTTACAGAACTATTCAAATGATCTCTTTCTAAAATCTGTATTGTTTTCAACTAAGCATCAACTGTAATAAATCCCTGTGCCAGATGCCTGGGAGGTAGAAATGGCAACCAGACAAGGCTCTAGTCTTCAAGGAGATGACAATCTGGTAGTAGAAAGTCGTGCCAACACAGACGAGACCAGTACAAGGTGCAAAGGGGCTCATCACAAGAGATCCAGGTAAAGGGAGGAGAAGCTTCCTGCCCGGAGAGACCAGAGTGCTTTGTAGAAGAAACCCTGGCCTTTTACCCATTCAGGTGGATTGTCTTGCCTTTAATCGGGTCTCAGTGGGGCTTTGAAAGAGTTTTGTTTGCTAAACACTTGGTGCTCAAGAAAGACTTCTAATGAAGAGACCCTGTAGTTTCTTTCCATCTGCTCTAATTAGAACTTGGAGCTGATGTTTTTCAACACCTGTGGATGATTTGGGGCTGGAGAGGGCAGGTGTCAGTGAGTGCATCCCTTTCCTGGGGCTGCCGTAACAAATGTCCACACGCTGGGTGGCTTAAAACAGTAGAAGTGTATTCTCTCAGTTCTAGAAGCCAGAAGTCCAAACTCCAGGTACCGGCAGGGCCGCTCTCTCTCGGGAGCTCTGAGAGGAGGACCTTCCAGCTTTCAGGTGCCCCGAGTGTTCCTGGCGGCGTCTCCCCAGTCCCAGCCCATGTTCACGTGGTGTTTCCCTCCTCTTGTGTTGGATTAGGACCCACCCTGATGGAGTATAACCTCGTCTTTTTATTTCTATGACATATGCAGAGACCCTCTTTCCAACTAAGGCCGCATTCATAGGTGCCAGGGGTTAAGACGTCAACATGTCTTTTCAGGGGACAAAGTTCAACCCCTGCGGGGTTGCAAAGAGCAATATGGTGTTTGTTTTTTAACCAACAATCTGTAAATTACTCAGTTGGGTCAGATTGCCTCCAGAGTATGTATTTCATGTCACTTGGGCCAACGGTCTGAACTACAGCCGCATGTTAACTTTTCCACTCACCTGGGTCTGATGACTGTGAACAGGTTCCCAGGCTCAGCTGCATCAGCTGCGTTGTCATTGTGTGTTCCTTCTCTGGGTGGCCTCTGAGTGCCACTCGGGGCTGGGAGCACAGGCGTGGGTGGCGGGGTGTAGCTGGAGTGTTTTATGACAGCCCAGGACCTCAGAGATAGCCACCCCGACCCCTGTGACACCACCACCAGTGAAGAAGTCGGTGGGCATCGTCACCACCGGTGGTCCCGTCACTCCTGCCCCCGTCCCCTGTGTGCGGGGTGATAACGTGCCTTCAGGGTGGGCTTCCCTGGCCTGTGCTGGTGCGTTCTAGGAGAAGCTCTCGAAAAGGGGGGCATTTCCGGTTCTTCTCCAAACGCAGCACCAGGGGCTTATCCTCGGGATCCCACATGTAAGGCCACGTTTAATCCACATTGACAGCTTTCTTCTGACCCAGGGCTGACAGCACCTGCTTACCGTTAGGTGCCCAATACATGTGCCCAATGAACCGGAGATGACCATGCATGCTGTGTTGTCTGACATTTAACCGAACGGAAAGTGCTAGGAAGTGCCCTCTCTGGTATTCAACCACTGCTCTTTAATTCAGCAAAGTGCTGGCTTCAGTGGACTACAGCCAGATCAGGTAGGGAATCCGGGTCGTTATTTACTTCCTTGAAGAGAAAAATGTAGCAGGTTTCTCAAAGGTCGGGCACAGAAATCGCGTCTTCCTCACGCCAGGCATGACACTGCAAAACTAAGCCAAGGAAGAGGGCGGGAGTGCCGTCTCCCGTTCGGGAACGGGACCTGCTCAGCTGGGGTTTCCACCAGATCCTGCATTCCCTCCGAAACCCGCCGCAGCCTTCCCGGTGTGCTCGGGGGTCCAGCTGGCCAGGCAGCACGGTGGGAGACCGGAAAAGGTGGCGAAGGTGGCTGTCACCCCCCGCACAGGCTCCAGGCCACACGGGCAGGGCTGGCGGAGTGGGAACCACCCTGTGATGCTGGTGCCCGCGTGGGCTGAGATTGGTTTGATTTAGTCAGGTCCCCTGTCTGCTTTCACACAGTGGCCTCAAAAGAAATATTATCCCCAGGAGTGCCTTTGGGGTTGTTCGTTTCAATTATTTCATTTGGATTCACTCTTAACCAAACCTTCAGAGAGCCAGGCGGGTCCCCAGATGGAAGGACCTCGGTGGGGGAGGGCCTTCCTAACGCCACTCCTGGGGCACAAGCGGAGCCTCGATGATGAGTTTATGGCCTGGATCATTGTGTTTTTATTGCACTCATGAAATCTGTGTTTCTCCTCATTTTCGTAATGGTTTCACTAGGCTTCTGCCCCTCCTCAAGGCACGTTAAACTGCTGCGTGTGAGAAGGACAGATCGGCGGGTGGGTCTGGAGGCCTGAGAAGCTTAGAGCAGGGCGCTGGCTTTGACTTCTCACCTGTTGTTGGGTTTGCACTAAAGAGAAGGAAAGCGTGTGGGTTTGAGCGTAAGTCACGTTTATGTGGGCTTTTTTGTAAACACTGCAGCAAGTCCCCTTGAATTCCACTATAAATGATACACTAAGAGGGGCCTTAAGAATATTGACTATTTCTATCCCTGACGTTTAACCCATAGAATCAGTGGTTTTAGCAAAGATGCTCCAAGTACGTAGGCTCACGGCCACAAAGTTGTGAGTCTTGTCTGCAAAGGAGCCAAGTTCGAGAGCCTTTGTGTCTTTGCCATGTCTGGTGTTTAAACGTGGGCCCGTTTGTTTCTTGTGTCTCGGAGCTGGGTTTGGTGTGGCTGTTATGGATGATTAAGTCAGTTTGGGGTGCGCTTTCCTTTGGGCAGTACTGCTATCTTTTGGTAAAAGGAAACGAAATGCCGGCAGGGACCCGTGGCTGTAATGCACTTGGGAAGGAATACTTTCAGGGCTGTTTCCGATAGGATGGCAGCTCCACAAAGCAAACTGTTTGTCCAGTCGCACAAATAATGACAAGTAGTGGAAAACGAACACATCCACTAATGTCTGTTTGTGTCCCACGGAGAAGTGGTGTGTCCGAGTCAGGCCAGCCAACCCGCTGTGGGACCAGTCTCCTGTTTGTCCTGCATTACAGACCAAAACGGGGTGAGCCAGGCAGCTGAATGTACAACTGAGGAGGTTTTACAAGGTGTGGAACGAGTTTACGAGATTCTTTTTTTAATATTCCATGGAACATGCAAATTATGGGGCCAGCATATTCAGAGATGCAAAAGCAGCTTCAGAGTCCACTGTCTAATGAAAATGAAATAAATTTCCTGTGCACGGAATAGATTTGGACTGTGTCTCTGGGGCACTAACTACGCATGTCATGGGGCTCAGCCACTCACACCAGTCTCTATCTGTCTGCAGATGGTGTGGGAGAGCGGCTGTGTGGTCATCGTCATGCTGACGCCCCTCTCGGAGAACGGCGTCAGGCAGTGTTACCACTACTGGCCGGATGAGGGCTCCAACCTCTACCACGTCTATGAGGTACTTCCCTGGGTGGCCACCGTGGGCCGTGGGCTTGGGGGCCATGGGCTGTGGCGGGCACTGGTGGGCCTGCCCTGTGCGGTCGCCAGCCGCTGTCCCTTGAAGCCTTGCTGTGCAGTCGGTCCCCATAGGCGGTGTCCCCAGGCCCGTGGTCAACAGACACCAAGACCCTCCAGACATCTATGCCATGGGGACTCTGGCAGAAATGGTTTTCATTTTTTTAATTTTATGAATCCAAATTTGGACAGAAAGGACCAAAAAATGACCTCACTGGGTGGTCAGTTGAGCCTGGTTCTGGATAACAGGCCCCTAGTGGGTCCGTTTTCAGAAAGAAGCCTCTGTTGACACTGTCCCTAATTCTTAGCATCCCGCCTGCACCCCGGCCCCTGCTGGTCTCCAGTGGTCTGTGTCCGCAGTGCTTGGCCTTTTTATCTGAGGGTCCCCTGCAGGCAAGCTCATTTCTCCTGCTGGATTTTTGCCCACAACAAGAAGGAACTAAGGAAACTTGGGCAGTTAAACGAGTACTGGAGTGTGTCCTTTGACCCTGTTTTGCATTAAAATTATTCAGAATGCCAAAGTCCCACAGCAGGACCCACGTTAGAAGCACAGAGGTTCCCCCTAAGCCGGTCGTGGCTTTGGGGTCCCTGCCCTGGGCTTCCAAGCTCAGGGCCCGGCAGCATCTGTGTATGCCTTTGGTTTCCTCTTTCTACAGCCAGGCGGTGCCTCCCTGATGACATGTCAGTGAGAGTGGAACCTCGTGTGGCGTTTTTGCTCAAAAGTATAATTTTTCTCTGGTGATTTTTGTCAAAGGTTTACATGGCTTAGAAAAGACAGAAACTGGAATCGTTTGGACTGTAACAGGTTTTTCCAATAATTTGACTATTATGCCCCAGAGTGACATTTAAAAAACACAAAAAACCAAAAAAAAACACCAAGTGATATTTTGTGTAAACTATGTTGAAATTGGGAAGGTAGGCGGGGCTGCTCACCAGCATCCCCCGCCCGCCACATGCCCCCGTGGTCCCCACCCCTCTCTCTGCAATGTGGCTCCGCGCTCAGCCGAGCTGGGCCCTCAGCCAACACCTGTTTCTGCACACACACCCCCGTCCGCTCTCCCCCTGCCCAGGTGCATCTGGTCTCTGAGCACATCTGGTGCGAGGATTTCCTCGTGAGGAGCTTTTACCTGAAGAACCTTCAAACCAACGAGACTCGCACGGTGACGCAGTTCCACTTCCTGAGCTGGTATGACCAGGGAGTGCCTTCCTCCACGAGGTCCCTTCTGGATTTCCGCAGGTAAGACCCACGGCCCGCTGGCGGGTTAGCGTGCTGAGCGCGGACACGGAGAGAAGGGGTTTCCTGGGTCCAAGGGGCCGTTTGCTGTAAGACGTGCCATCTGCTAATATTTGTATGTTATACATCTATTTATGTTGTGTATAGGGGAGGGGAGGGGAGATTATGTTAACTCACACATTAACTGTAAGATGCTTTCTAGCTTCAGAGGTGTTAAAATGTGAGGGGGGATGGGTATCTTAGAATCGTGGAAATGTGGTCATTGTTCTCGATAAGATTCTTCAAGTGGTGAAGAATCCTAGGGTGTGAATTTCACAGGATATTGGTGAAGAAAGCCCAGAGTTTTCGTTTGGGTGCTCAGCTGGTTAGCTATGATGATGAGAGCTAGGCCCAGATTCTGAAACGGATGACCTTGGATGAACACCTGGCTGGAGTTCCCACATTACCGTGTATTTGTGGTGCAGTTTGGAAGCTGACAGTTAAAAAATATCTAGAGAGAAAATGAAGGTGTCAAAGGCCACCCATAACCACGTTCTGAGCTTTCTAGAACCTCCCTTACGTTTAGCTGATTGGAAACCTAACAAGTATGGGAAACAGATAAATATTCAAAACAAGGAATTAGAGAATAAAGGCGAAATGCTCTTTAAATGACTTTAATTGCATGTATTCGTAAAGTGATTTGTATCTGAACAGTCACAGATACGTAACTCAAGGGAGGCTGAAACGGCGTGTTGTCATAGAGATGGGGTTTCAGGCATAACTCTGGATTTCTTGAATTTGTGTTACAGATTCTGAAGGTTATTTTGATACTATTTCTTTTGCCTTTTAGCCCACTTTGAAAAACAAAACAAATTTCTTTATTTGAATAGCCCTGCGTGTTAAATAGCATGTGAAACAGCTTCAGCCGAGACGCGAGTTTGGCGTCTCGCCTGTCGCCCTGTCCCCCTCCCCAGGGAGGCAGAGGACGCGAGCAGCAGGGGGTCCTGGGCGCTCTTGGACAGACCCACTCCATCCCGATTGCCTGGCCATTACTTACATTTTCTTAATACGAATTTATTTCTAAAAATCTTACTTAGAGCACATTTCCTGAGATAGACTCTTCAAAAAACAGTCATTACTGGCAAAATGGATGCAGCTACACACACGGCCGTTGCCGTCTTGGTGCTCATCCAGTGTGTCTGTACATATATGCATATGGGCGTGTTTCTAGCTCCGTATCCATATATGGAGTTGGACAATACATCACCAACCCTCTGTGCTTACAGTTCGTCAGGAAGAAAAATCTGATTCCCCAAATTCCCTTTCTCCAGAGTCCCAGGAGATAGGGCCCGAGAAGGTTTCGGTAAATAAAAAGGAACGCGAACCCCCCCGGGCCCGATTTTGAGCGTCTCGTTAGAGAGAAAGCTGTCCTGCCCTCACTAGCGGACAAGGTTGCTCTCATGTCCTACCTGGGCCGTTGGTATGATCACACTCTCAGAGCACATCGCGCTCAGACACGGATCGCTGCTTTGTGGTTTTCGGTGTCAAGCAGCCCCCAGATGTCAGCCATCAGAAGGTGAGCCGGCTTCTGAAGACACTGGTCATTTCAATGCAGCGGGGCGGCTCAGCTCCCTTTGAACAATAGACCCGCGTTCGTTCCCGCTCTGGCCGAGCGCGGTCGTCAGACACCGAGATGTGTAATTAAATATTCCTGGCGCCCAGAGGGAGCACATTTACACTTTAAAGAGAAACTGCTAAGCTAAGGGATAATTAGCGTCACCCGCGAGGGCTTCGCTGTAGAAGAACTCTCCCTCTCTGCTGCTCTTTCACTCCTGGCTGTGCGCAATGACGTCCACTAACGCTGCTCCCTGTAGAAATGGACAACCCTTACTTTGCCAGCTAATGAGCGGTGGCCAGTGTCATTTTTGTGATGTTGCAGCTAGTAATATGAGCCCAGTTGCATAGTCACAAAAGTGATCATTGGAAACTGTGACTGTACTGCAGGGACAGAGTGGGAAGCCCCCTTTCTGAGCCTCTAACGACCTCTGACCTTTGCTTGCTGTTGGTTGCATGGCGGTTCCTTCTCACTCAGTGACCCATGGGTTGGTTTGTATTACTAATCGTTCTTTCTCGGTGAATGCCTCCTCTTGCAGTAGATACGATACCCATCTTACTCAATGTTTGCGGCCTCTTGCTTACTGATGATTTGTTCCAGTAAAAGTAAAGCCAGACAGCTGTGCATTGCTCATCTTCATGAATTATCCGCATCTCTCTCTCGGGTCGACCAGATGAACGCTTTGGTGGGCCGTGTGATGCTTCTGCTTTTCTCCTTGTGATGCTTTATGTGGTAATAATACAAGTACCTGGTTCTGTGTAAATAAAATTCTAAACCGTGGCCGCACACTGGATTTCCACTCGCGCCTCCTCGATGGCTTGTGGCTGTTTGTAAACAGGTTTAGCACAGGGAGGGGCTGGCATGAATATTAAAATTACACTGAAACCTTCTTGGGTCCTGCCGAGGCAGCCAGTCACAACACGCTGGAGAAAAGAACATTTTAAACATGTCGTACAATAGAGACCAGAATTGCAGTCTGGAGAAGCAAGTCACAGCCATAATAGCCAGTAATTTGCTTTTTAGCCACATTTCTTAGCCAAGGAGGTGATTCCTACTGCGTCTGGCCAAAGGGGGCCCGACCGGCTAGCTGTACGTGGAGCACTGCTGTTCCCTTATGCTGTTCTTTCCTGAAACCAGCACGTTTCAAAGAAGGGCATCTTGTCATTGTGTTTGTTTCTTTTTCAATCTACCTTTTTTGTGCTTGGCCCCATCAGAAAAAAATGAGCAAAACTGGGGGATTGACCAAAAGTTGAGTTTAGCCTTTAGAAACACAGACAGGCCTGGCAGGTAGGAAACATAACAGGGGGGTGGAGGTGCCGAGCTGAGGTGGTTCACACCTAAAAGATTCCGTGATTGAGAAGCGTCCAGGAGGAAGTACTGTTTGAAGGTGCACACCCCGGCTCTGGTCTCACGGGCAAGCAAGCTCCGTTCTGCGCACACGCACACACACACGCACACACAGCGCGTGCATCATGCCTGGACACACACACGTGTGCACGCACACACACCGCGTGTGCATCCTGCCTGGAGACACGCGTGTGCACGCGCACACACAGCGCGTGCATCATGCCTGGACACACACACGTGTGCATGCGCGCACACACGGCCTTTATTGGGCTGGCGGGCTCCCCACTGCTCAACTGGAGACAAGTTCTTGGGGCCTGGCATCTATTTTGTCGGAGCTAAAGCTCACCGTTGCCTTGACAACCTGAGTCGAGAAGGGGAGGTTTTAGAAGGAGCCGGTAGATCTCTTTTCCAATCTCTTATTCTCAAAGGGCTGAGAACTTTCCAGGGATCCTGGCACAGACGTTCCCTCAACTTAATCACTTCCCCTTTCCTCTCCCCTAAACCCTAACACTGGGGTGTAGGTCAAAAGCAAGGATAGGCTCCAGCAGAAGCAGTGCCGTGGCCACGAGGACGCTGAGCAGCCTGTTGTACCCGGGTTTCTGGGTCCTCACCTCCCAGGCTCTCTAAGGTCCGGGCTTGAAGCCTGGCTCTCAGCCAGGGAGCAGCCACAGAGCACGTGCCGCTGCCCCGATGGCCCCGGGCGTGGCCGTCTCCGGGCACATCTTACGTGGACTGTACGGCCACCTCCTGCCACTTCCCTCGTGCTGTTCTGAGGGTGGAGTCTCCCTTCCGAAGCGCCTATTCTGTTCACTCCATAGCGGAAGTAGGAAAGCAACACAGCTCTGACATTTGGGCAATAAATGTCATTTTATGTGACATTAAAATACCCACTCAGCTCACCCATCAGCTACAGCACTCGACTCCCTCCCAATCCCACACCGTCTCAGGGATTTGTAGCAAAAGAACCCGCTGGTTGAATTTCCACTTTCAACTATTTCCATGCTGAGCAGACAAGCCTTTGCAGAGAAATGTGACATTTTCCCATTTCCGGCATGAAGAAAAAAGATTTTTCTCTACTGTCATTCTTTTTAAAATTTTACTTCACGTCTTATATCATAGAAATTCACAGCACATTTTAGAGCACACCCCCCTCACACATTTTTTTCCTCCAATTAACCAAAATTCTGTCTTTAATTTTCTTTATTTAGAAAGATTTTACTGAGAATTTGGATATAATTTGTAAACATGATTAGTTGTTTCACTGAACAAAAATATCAAACAAAAACTATCAAGCTTATACAGTGAATTTCCTAGCAGCGCTCTGTAGTGATTTAGGATTTGGTTACAAAATCTTAATCTATGCTTCTTGTTAATTTTCATGAATTCTGACCTAAAATCTGCACAACCGAGTTGTTTTAAACATAATCAACGCTTCTTGTTAATTTTCATAAATTCTAACCTAAAATCTGCACAAACAAGTTGTTTTAAACATAATCAGATTTATAAAAATGGAAATATGTGTCTTGGACATAATTGAGGCTTCTCTGTAATTTAGATATCCTTACAAAACTGACAGATCAAGAGGGTCTTTAAAATGCTGTTCTGAGACATCACGGTAATGTTGCATTCCAGTGTGATGTCTAGACTGTAAGAAATTCCGAGTGTAAATTGCAAAACTCAAAACTTTAAGTGAAGAATCTAGACATATCACAACAACAACGGAAATCAAATTAACTAGAGCAACCAAGAGGAGGGGGGAGGGGGGAGGAAGGCTCAAACTGATGGATCTGTTGACCTCAGGCCAGAGTTCGTACTTGTAAAGGGAAAAAGAAAACTGTGAAAATGTAAGAATTGTTTTCAAAGCTCTGTTTAATAATTTAATATTGAAAAGAAAAATAAACCTTTGAAAATGTGTGCATAATTTTGATCTTCTTTGTCAAAACAGGGTATTGCAAAATGATGTCCAAGAGACGGTCTGTTTGCTTTGGCGTATGGGTTGTTTGGATGGCTGCTGCAGAGTCTAGTACATAATCATAACTTCTGTGTCTCTCTTTATTTCAGAAAAGTAAACAAGTGCTACAGGGGCCGTTCTTGTCCAATAATTGTCCACTGCAGGCAAGTACAGCTTTTAACCTGGATTAAGACGTGTTCACGCCTCAAAGGTACCCGCTGTTAAATATAGGACCTGAACCTCCTGATGGCTTAATAAGTATATCTAACTGGTGCTTCTAAAGGAAACCGAGGATATACACTTATTTTGTCTTAAACCCTCCTGGGACTGCTGCGCAAACGCTCTGAGATGGTGTGTGTGGTGTGTGGAGGGGTCTCGGCCGAGCACGCCTTGCAGACATTTGGACCCTGCGCAGAGACGGGCCAGTTATGAACGGGACAGACCTGGAATCCAACGAGTGGCCTTCGGGTAAAAGTTCAGTGGCTCAAGTGTCCTCGAGTGGGTTCCCCCCAACCAAGAAGAAAGATCCACTGGAAGAAAACTCCCTCCGAGGGTGAGCTCTCCCCCGAGCTCCCCACCCACCTACTTTGGTGAAGAAGTGTGCTCCACTGTCTAGAACTGTCTTGCAGAGTATTCCTTTCTGCCTGGGATAAATAGGAGTCAGGTCTCCAAAGATCAAACACCAAGTGTGTCCAGTCAGTCAAGAAGTCTGTGCGTGCATCTGTCTGAGTGTGTAGGTGTGGAATGTGTGTGCCTGTGTGGCTGTGTGTGTGCACCTGCATGAGTGTGTGTGTATCTGAGTGTGTGGGTGTGGAATGTGTGTGCCTGTGTGGCTGTGTGTGTGCACCTGCATGTGTGTGTGTATCTGAGTGTGTGGGTGTGGAATGTGTGTGCCTGTGTGTGTGCACCTGCATGACTGTTTGTGTGTGTTTCTGTGTTGGTCCATGAGAGAAGACGAGGAACACAGAGTATGGTCTGTATCCTCGAGAACTGGACCAGAACACCTTTGACCCTCCTGTGGAGCACAACCATCTCTAGTTCTGAGGCAGATCTGGGCAGAGCTGTGTGATGTGAGCTGAAGGGAACTGAGGAAACCCTCGGCCGCAGGCCGGTCACTCGGGCGTCGGCGACACTGGCGTGGCGGCATCCCCACCTCTGGAGCGCAGGTGGGCACAGTGCAATGCAGAATCATTCTCTTTCCAACCGAGGCTTTTTCCACCGTTTGTTTGAGAAACACGTTGAGGCCAAACTCAGTGACGCTTTGCTGTGAAAGGATAACCGACAGGCTCCCGGTCCGCTGGGCGGCCCACAGGTCCGAGACTGAGCACAGTCACACAGCTCCCCAAGTCCTGAAATGGAGACGCTGGTCTTCTCCTTAAGTTGGCTGATTCTGCCAGGAGTATAAGTGTAAACACCATCCTCTTACTTACATGCTGCCTGTGGGCGTGAGAACAGCCTGCTTGACCGAAGGACCGTCTCAAGGCACATGATGCAGGAGGAGAGGTGCAGGGCTACTTCCTCCTAGAAGAGGCACCTTCCTTTTCCCTCATTGGCTATTGTCGAGCCACAATTCAGAACGTTTTTACAACTCTCGTCCAGGTGGTGATTATTCCCATTACAGCTGGGGGACGAGGGGGCATGAAGAGACTCTGTTGCAGTGACGGGGGACACGTGCACCCCACTCCTGAGAGGGACGGACAGACGGACCCCGAGGGTGTGGACACACGAGACCCGCGCCCGCCCTTCGTCCCCCGCTCACAGCCGGCCACTTGCAGACACTTTGAATACGAATGTCATCAACTCTGACACCGCCAGGCATTTCTTTATTTCATTTTTTTTCTGACAAAATGTGCTGAATCTTTGACCAAAGAGGGGAGAAAAAAGGAAGAAAGGAACAAATCAGCACAGGCACGATAGCTAATCCACACTGCTGTTAGCTCAGGGCTGAAAGCTCTCCAGTCTCCTCCTCCTCCCCTCCCCCTCCCCTCCCTTCCCGTCCCCTCCCCTCCCCCTCCCTTCCCCTCCCCTCCCCCTCCCCTTCCCCTCCCCCTCCCCCTCCCCTTCCCCTCCCCTCCCCCCCTCCCCCTCCCCTCCCCCTCCCTTCCCCTCCCCTCCCCCTCCCCTCCCCTCCCCCTCCCCTCCCCCCTCCATTCCCATCCTCCTCCCTCCCCCTCCCTTCCCCTCCCCTCCCCCTCCCCTCCCCCTCCCCTCCCTTCCCGTCCCCTCCCTCTCCCCTCCCCTCGCCCTCCCCTCCTTCTCCCCCTCCTCCCCCTCCCCTCCCTCTCCCCTCCCCTCCCCCTCCATTCCCATCCCCCTCCCCTCTCCCACCCTGACCCCCCTCACCCCCTTTCTTTCTCTTCCTCTCCAATTCTCCACCCTGCCCTCCTCTCCTCTCGTGGGCCCCCCTTGAGTACAGAGGGAAGATGCCATCGTTGGCGTGTGGGGAGTGGGGACAGCATGGTGCGTTGTGTCCTCATCTCTCTCCTTCTATTGACAGTGACGGCGCGGGCAGGAGCGGCACCTACATCCTGATCGACATGGTTCTGAATAAGATGGCCAAAGGTAAGACTCAGGGCGGGGCTGCTTTGTTGTGGCTCAGAGCCGGATGGGGTTGCCCTGGCAACCTCAGTGCAGTAGTCACAGAAAGCCTTGGGGAAAATCAGCCTGTTGTCCCTTTCCGGAGTCGCAGGAAAGCTGTTTGCAGCAAGCACGTTCATTTCTAAGGTTGCTCCTTTGTCCCCTCGTCCGCCCGGGGTTGCACCCTGGGCTCAGCGCACAGTAGGTGATGGGTCAGTGCTCGCCGAGGTCGTCCTGTGGTAACGTCAGGAGTGAGGAGAGGGTGACCCTGATCCTTCAGCTTCAGCTCCGAATAGCTGTAAACAAATCCCCCGTTATTAAAGCCATATTTGCAAAATTCAGAGCCACCTAAAGTCTCTTGTAGTGATTGTCTCTAAAATAGGTCACCTTTGGATGCCCCTCTGTAGCATTGTTTTAGCCCATGCATCGCTCTCCGTGGTCCTGGGCCTTTCCCTCCTAAAGACAGTGTCCGGGGACTTGGGCTTAGAGTGCTGTGATCTGAGCACAGACCTGGGATGAGTTCATGGCTTGGGTGGAGTTTAACCCATGAGAGTGCAGGGGCCAGACGGGGCTGGCGGCTCCCCAAGTGTGGTCCACAGAACAGACCCATGAGGTGTCCCCTTAGAGGCCAGAGTGCGCTCCATAGTCAAGGGGGAGAAGATTCCCTCAGACCCGCCTCTGGGAGAACCATGCACGCGTCAGCAGGGAGACCCTAACCTGACCTGAAAAGGCACTTCCTTGTTCTTGAGATGCCTGTCAGCCTCCAGGGAACTTGGGAAGGAAACACTGGGGTGAGTGACGTCTTACGGTCTCCTTCCCGCCTGTGAAAACGTCTTCCTCTCTACGTTGACACACACTCATGCACACACGCACACGTGTGTTCTTAGCTAAGGCGCCCACCTTCCAGGACACCCACCCTTCATCCTTTGCCTGGCAATAAGAGCAGACACTGATTATAGACATGGGTTTCTATACATTGTCACACAACTGTCAGCATCTCTGAAATAGGCATCTGTCTTACTCCATTTCTCCTGGTTAAAAGAAAAACAGAACACATCTTATATCGATGTGTGAGGATAAAATAATAGCCATTGTGTTACACACAAGGACTAGAGAGCTGGAGCAAGTTACCAGCCCTACAGCTAGTAAGCATAGGACTAGCTGGACCCAGGACTGGCCCCCTGCTGGCTCCAGGGCGGGGGTGGCTGGGGAGGCAGGGGTGCGGGACAGTGGGCCAGGCTCACGCCACCAGAGACCGTATTTCACGCCCCGAAGTAGCTCTGAGCTGTGATGTGCAAACAAAGAAACAACGAAGCAAATGCAAATGCTCTGATGGTGCTTTTAATAACGTGTTTTGGTTTTAGACCCAAAAAGCTACCTTTTTTGGCTGAAAGGTCGTTTGTTCCCCGTCCAGTAATGCCGCTGTGTCCCATCCACTGTATCTGTCTCTTCATTTGCAAACGCGCAGTCACTACAGGCCTGCAGCCCGCAGCGGACTTCCTGCTCCTTCCCCATCCTCGGGCTCCCCTGTCTGCTGTCACGTGTAGCCTTTCCCTATCAAACCAAATGCCTTCCGACAGTGCAGATCCCCTTGCGTGTTTGAGGTGCCGCCTTTGTGCGTAAGCAAGTGACACAGGAACCCACTGCGTATACACCGTGTGGCATGGCGCCCGGCTCGTCCGAAGGACAGGGGCCCCAGCGGTACCGGTACCGGGGCGGGGGGAATACCCGGGTGTCCACCCAGCAGGTGTGAGGGCACCTGGAGCAGGAGAGTGCCGCAGCCCCGGGGGCGGGGCCGACTCCCATCCCGGCTGCCCCCCGCCCCGCCAGCCCCTGGGCCCGAGGTGCCTGCCCCGTCCTGTCAAATCCCACTTGAAGCTCGGCTGCGGCAACAGTGCAAGCCCAGCCATGTGGAACTGGCCCGGGAGGGCGGTCTCCAGGCTCTTTCAGAGATTGGTCACCCCTCATTCTGCTCCTGACCTGCTCCCCTCTGCCCGGGGGCCCGTGCTGTGAAATCCCCTGACCCGGGGCCCAGGCTGCAGTCTCGGGACAGATCAAAGGGCAGGGCGGCCCCTCGGCCTGCGAGGTGGGCCTTTCCCAGGCCGCCCCGGCGAGCGGCCGCCGGGGTTTTGTTCTGGGCCGGGCTCGCGGGGCCGGGCGGCCAGGGCCACCTTTGTCTGGCCTGAGAAGCCGGAGGCCCGTGCTGCCGGCCCGCGTTCATCAAATGATCAAAGGCTCTGGGCCTGGACACGAAACCTTTCTTCCCATTTCCTTTTCTTAACGGAATGAATTGCAGGAGGACCGAAGAATGCGTCTCCCAAGCTCTCCTGCAGCCCGGAGCCTGCATCGGCCCTGGGCTCTGAGGCTGGCCGGGGACACTCGGGCAGCCCAGCCAGCCACAGCCTGGAGCCTCGACCAGGCACACGGGCTTCGAGGAGTAAAGCCTTTGATACAGCAGGAATCATAAGGGGCTTTCAGCACTGTCTGGTCTGTCAGCGAGCAGACAGGATGCGGTTTGAAGTCTGAGTTGGGGGGCTCGTTCTCTGCCCGGGTTTGTGGCGGGAAAGTCAGGGGTCAACCTGTAAAATTCTTCCACACATTTTTCCTGTGGCTGCGAACACATGTCTAACTCAGGGTTAATATTTTGGGTCAGGATCAGGGTTTGGTAGCGTTCCTCTCTCACCTAGAGACTGAGCTCAAACGTAGCAATGTTGGTTTTGCCGCCGAGATATTTTCCAAGCTTGTGCCTTTTACATTTTTGTCCGAGACCTCTCCTTGCCCAGGGTTTTTCATATTTCACCACAATTTTTCAAACAAATGGAGAGCGCCAGGCGGATGGTGGGGCTTCCCAAGGATCACATGTGCTGGGTCACCCAGAGGTGGCCTCACTGGCTGTCCCTCACCGGGGGCCACGGAGGAAGCCCCACCTCTGGGAAGCTGGCCATGCCACCCTGAGCCTCCTGGCTCCTGGGGTGTCCGCAGGCCCGGACTGTCCTGGGGGGCCCGTTCCTTTTGATTGGCAGGAGCTGCAGTAGGACTGGGATTTCATCATATGACGTGGGGTGCCAGCCCGAGTTGGCAGGTGCACCTGGAGATGCCTTTTAAGCTCCTGTCGGCCACGAGTTCATCCTAAGTGATCTCAGCACGGAGTGTGAAGGGATGTCCAGCGCCCGCGTGGCTATCTGTCCAGCTCCCAGTCTCCATCCTCAGGAAGCTCATCTTCTTTACTATTTCCCTGTCACATGGTGACATCAGTAAGCATGTCCTCATACAAAGGGATGTATAATCTCCATCATACCTCCTGTCTCTGAATTTGACAGCTCTTGGGACCTCATATGAGTAGAATCAGGCAGTTTGTGTCCTTCTGTGCCTGGCTTATGTCACTGAGTGTCATGTCCTCAAGGTTCACCGCGTTGGAGCCAGTGGCTGAGGCTGAATGACGTTCCATTGCAGGGGTGGACCACAGGTAGCTTATCCGTCATCCATCTATAGACACTCGGGTTGCTTCCACCTTTCAGCTATTGAATTAATGCTACTATGATCGTGGGTGTGCAAACATCTCTTTGAGCTTCTGCTTTCGATTCTTTTGGGTTATACACCCAGTGTGGAATTGCTGGCTCGTATGGTAGTTTTATTTCTAATTTCTTGAGGACCCTCCATACTGTTTTCCACGGCAGCTGCACCATTTTCCATTCCCACCAACAGTGCATAAGGAAGGGCTCTAGTTCTCCACACCCCCTTCGACATGTGTCATTTTCTGGGGTTTTGATAGTAGCCATCCTCATGGCTGTGAAGCAGCATCTCGCTGTGGTTTTGCTTTGCATTTTCCTAAGGACTAGAGATGTTGAGCATCTTTTCATGTGTGTGTCGACCATTTGGACATTTTCTTTGGAGAAGTGTCTATTCAAGTTCTTTGCCCATTTTTTAATTGGGCTGTGTGGTTTTTTGTTTTTGAGGTGTAGGGGTTCTTTATATATTGTGAATATTAAACCCTTATCAAATGTGTGATTTGCAAATATTTTCTCCCATTCTGGGAGAAGTAACACTTCATGGCTCATTGAACTTTTAAAACCCAGCACTCCCCCAGAGCTGCACTGTTCAGGGCATTAGCCACTAGCCACGTGTGGCAACTTACATGATAAGATTGAAGCGCTGACCACATGCCAGGCGCCCCAATAACACAGGTGCCCGGTGGCTGCCAAACAGGCGGTGCAGACAGAAAACACGCTTGTAGCAGGAAGTCCCGTTGGGTGGCTGTGCTCCAGGGAGCAAAGCTGAAGGTGGCCGTCCACGTGTGTCCGGTCCTCCGTCTCTTCTGTCTCTCGCCCCTGCCCCCACCGTCCCTTCCTCTGTGGCCTTGGACTGGCCTCCCCCCTCGCTCGTGTGCCCGGATGTTAAAGAGAAAGATCTCAGGAGGCCCCACGTGTTCGCAGCCCCTCTCTCTGGGCCACGCCGGCTCCTTCCTACAGAAGCCAGGACCCGGCCCTGGTCTGTGGGGGACGTGCCCCACAGTCCCTTCCCCACTCATGGGCCCTGCTGTCCCCCTTGGCCGCCATCGCGGTATCGTTCCTCCTTTTGGCAAATATGGGCTGAACCACAGAAGTGCCGTTCCAACCTAGTACTTACTGAGCACCCAGAATACATGGTGAACAAGGGAAACGATCTGTTCTCCCGGGCTTTACACTCCACGGGGAGAAGCAGGTGGTGGCTGCAGCTTGTGACTTGGGGCAGTGAGCACCGTCGAGGCCCCAGGATGCAGGGACAGTGGCGGGGGGCACTTCACCCCACGCCTGTCACAGAGCCCCGTACGCATCTGTAGCCCGTTCCTCACAGCCCCAAGGGGCCCTGAGGGCTCACTTATTCTGACACTTGGTTGCAAACTGAGGAAGCTGATCCCCAGAGGTTTGGTGACCTGCCAGAAGGCATCCAGCTGGCCAGGCTGATGCGGAGCCCTGGTCTTTCTGCAAATGACAGAGCCCAAGAGGTTAGGGGGCAGCACTGAGGAGGCACGGCCAGGCGGTCCGGGGATGGGCGGAGCAGGTGGCTGGGTCTGTTAGGGCCACAGCAGAAACTCCACCAGGGAGGGGAGACAGAGGTCAGACCACGGGGACCTGGAACCACAGGCTCGCTGACTTGCATCCATCTGGAGCCGCTGGGGAAGGAGAACGTACAGCGGATCCCGGCAGGATCGACTTGGTGCCGCTGGATTCAAGGGCTGGAGCAGGCAGGACCCCAGGGGTCTATGTGCACAGGGGTCTGCACAGAGGGCCGAGCTCGCCCCTGGCCACGGCCGTGCACGTGGACGGCGCTTCTACAGACAAGACTGACTGGGAGAAGCAGGCTGCAAAGAACAGGGCACGTCGAGGGGGAAACATCTTGTTTTTATGTCTGGCTGAAGCATGAAAACCCGAAGACCCAGCAGAAAATGAATTCTACAGACCAGTCTGCCTTCAGCATGGCTTCCAGGTGGTGATGACTTGTCACCTGCTCATGCAGGTTTCAGGCTGAAAAAAGTGTCCAGAACAGGGTGGGGTGGGGAGGGCTTTCCTTTAGTTGGAGAAATTGTGTCCCATGAGGTGACAGGTGGATATTCCCTTCTCTGTTCATCTGGCCAGTTGGAGCTGAGACTTGTGGGGTGGGGACAGGGGTCCTGGGAGCAGTATCACTGGGGGTGTGACCCAGGCCCAGGTGACACGATAGACAAGGGACTAACAGGCGAGAAGCGAGAGAAAATGGGGCCAGTTGTTCCTGGAAAACATCCTGAGCCCATCTTATCCGGGTCCTCTTGTGAACCACATTGCAGCCCGTAATCCTACACTTCGCTTCCTAAATGGTCTCTGTCCTGTGGATCATCCCTGGGCAGGTAAAGCTGACAGTTCTGTGCTCTCTCTGACCCGCCGATGGGCGGACAGGGGCCCCGTGGACTTCGGCACCACAAGGGGCACTCCTGGCCGGTGTGGAACCCCCTGCATCTCGTGGGTCAGATCTGCTCACATGGCTTCTCCCCCATCCTGAGTCACCTGTGGACACAGTCCCACGTGGCCGATGAGAAGCCGGGAGACCTGGCTGGACCCCACCCGACGCCGGTCCAGGGCTGGCCCTCCCATGCGCACTTTGCCCGGATGAGCGACAGCTAGCTTTGTCACCCAGGTTTTCCTCTCTCTGGTCCCCAAACCCAGACTGGCCCCCCACCCTGTCCCCGTGAGCATCACCACCGTCCATCCTGCTGGCCCCTGGTGGGCCTGGCTGGCCGTGTTTGGCAGGGTCGCCGCAGCTTAGGGGCCACAAGAGTCCTTCAGCATCGCTGGCTGCCCACCGCCCCAGAGTCTCCCTGCCCCGGAGACCCCGGAGGCCCAGCAAAGCCGCTGCGGCCCCTCTCAGCAGCAGCTCACGGCTCCTCCCCAGACAGTGAGGGTCCGTCCCCTGTCCTGCCGAAGACCCCTCGTCCCTCCCTGGTGGCAGGAAGTCCCCGAGCACAGCAACCCTGGTCGCGGGGCAGTGACGGCTCAAACACTGTGAAGTAGGAGCCTGAGGCCTGTGCTCCGGCTGAGTGGCCGCGCTCTGCGGGTGGGCAGGGGTGTTGAGGACCACGCCTCTGTCACTTTGCATTAGTGACCCTCCCGAAAAATCCTGCCACAGTTGCGTGAACTTGTGTTAGAACGTCTGTGACAAGGGCCAACCGTCTGTGTTGTCCTTAAGACCTCGCGGTGCCCGATGAGGCCTCCCCGGACCCTGCCTCTCCTTTCATGGGCGGAGACGGTGTGAGGAATCCAAGGAACGTGGTCCCCGTGCTGCTATCAGCTGAGTAACTAAGTAGCCTCGTCCCCGGCCAGGCCACGGGGCCGGCCACACCCTCAGCTTCTGAACCAGACATAGACTCGGGGGCCGAGGTGGGAGGAGGGGCCCGGAGAGCCTTCGATGGGGGTTTTGTGAGTGGCTGAGAGGCCAGCTCCCCGGGAGCACTTGCCCCTCGGTTCAAGGGTAACAAGGGCCCAGCCCCTCGGGGAGGCCATCTGTCCCACGAGGCCCGGCCGCCCACCCTCCTGCCCCTGTGCTCTGATCATATGGGGACTCAGGAGTGTGTCCGTGGCCCCAAGTGCAAGATCCTGGGTGGCACGGGAGGGCCGCCTCAGAGGCCCCCCTGCTCCCCTGAGACTGGCGTGTCGTTAAGGGCTCGGTGGGCTCCCTGCAGCCACAGACGTCACCTGGATGACCCGCCCCCGTCCCCTTCGTAACTCTGACCCGTCCACTGAGGACCTGAGTGTGTCCTGGGGCTTGTGCGTCCTGCATGGTTCCTTGTCACATGGGTGGAACCGGGAGGCAGCGAGGTCCCTGCCGTCAGCTTCCCATGCACGCGCTGTGTCCGCGACGCCTGCCTTCCCGGGGCGGGTGGTGATCTGAACGGCGTGCTCGTGGAGGCCTCTCAGGCTGCTCGTGGCCGTCACGTCCATCTCTTCTTTACACGTTTAACGGTCGCCCTCTTTTTTAACCACTGCGCACTCGCGTGCACTTGGGTGCCGCGTTCTCGGTGTCGACGCCGCCGGCACCTGCGCAGCGTCACAGACACTCTGGCTCGCTGAGCATCGCTGAGCATCGCAGGATGCGTCACACGGTTCCATCACCTCCTGGAGCGGAAGTGGCGGCAACTTTGCAGGCGATACACCCAGGCCTGCTTTTGTTTACTTGTATTTTTTTATAAAGATTTGGAGGCATCCTAGCTTCTCCTGACAAATGATTTCGAATTTGTTTTTAAAAACATGAAAAATACCTAGTTTGTTTGGGTTCTGAGATACTTGATTTTCAAGTGAATATGATGCCAATTTGTCTCCTTTGATCCCAGTGAAGCCTCATGAAAGGGAGATGATCATTAATCTAGAAAGCCAGCAAAAAAGTCTTCCTTTTTTTTTTTTGCGGTACGCGGGCCTCTCACTGTTTTGGCCTCTCCCGTTGTGGAGCACAGGCTCCGGACGCGCAGGCTCAGTGGCCATGGCTCACGGGCCCAGCCACTCCGCGGCATGTGGGATCTTCCTGGACCGGGGCACGAACCCGTGTCCCCTGCATCGGCAGGTGGACTCTCAACCACTGCGCCACCAGGGAAGCCCCTTCCTTTTTAATTTTGATAAATCTTCAGTTGATTCAGAGCATCCAGAAACATGAAGTAGAAACTGCTCGGCACGGAAGACCCAGGACAGAGTGTGTGCGTGTGCCTGTGTGCGTGCGCGTGTGTGCGTGTGCACCGTGCGGGAGTGTGTGGGAACGTGCCCACGTGTGTGCACAGTGGGAGGCCAGGGTCTGGAGGCGGCACCTGCACCCAGAGGCACCCAGAGGCGGGAGGAGGGCTGCCCTCCGGCTGTGGTGCCCCCTGACTCCCGGCGTCTGGGGTCAAGGCTCGGTCATGCTGCTGACCCAGAGGAGCCCCAGCTGTGACATCCAGCCCTCCAACTGCAGGGCTGAGGCCTCGCGCCATCCCCGCCCATCACTGCTCAGCCCTTCCTTCCCAGACGGAGCTCAGCCGAAGACCAGAGACTCTCAGGACCCAGCTCGGCGCTCAGACACCGCTGCCCTCGTCCGGGAGCACAGGCATTGCCCCCCACTGCTCCTTGCGGCCTCACGACCGTCACCGCTCTTCCTTCGATCCTTTAGGTGTGTTTAGCAGAGCTTTCCTCAGTTCTCCCAGAGGGAGGAATTGAGACAGTTTCCTCCTGCAAAATAAAGGCCTTTCTCTCTTGTGCACTTGACGCATGATGGCTTTTTTTTACAAGAAAAAAGGATACATTGCATCCCTGCAGTTTGCAAAACCTTCTGCAACCAAATGTATTTCTGTTTATTACGTGATGATGCTGAGGACGCTGTGGACGCAGAGGACGGGGAGAGACAAGGGCGCTTCTCGACCATGAGCCGCGGCCGCGCCGCCAAAATCCGAGAGCCCTGCGCCCTGTCCACTAGCCAGCAGTCACCAGGGGAAGTCAGGGCAAGCCTCGTAGGACGCACCAGTGGCCCATTTGCCAGGCTTTCTTTCACTTTGAATTGACTCTCGCGTCCTAAAAAACTGTTTTAATATTGCTCATACTAACGTTCTTTTAATGTTTCTTGTTTGATGGCAAATACTTTTTTTATCTAAAGCTTAAAAACCCCTGTTGTCTTAAAAATGTATTTAACAGATAATGTGAACTTTGGAGCCAGTGGTCCCCCCGAGCACACTGGGAAGCCACAGCGGCAGCCCTTCGTGTGTGTTGGTCAGTGCTCGGGGTGGCGCCGGGCCAGTGTCTCTCAGGACCCTGCCGGCCACTCCGGCCTCGAGTCTGCAGTGCACCTGCTGGGTCACTGGTGCCGGGAAAGATGGGTCAGACTGACTCACAATCGCCCTGTGCGGTGCTGGGCCCAAAGGCACCGGCTGCCTCTGCCTATGTTGTACATTCATGGAATCACCAGCTTAAACCGACCACAGGATGACTTAAATAAGCACATACATTCCTCTCGTATCCAAATAGCGGTGATGCTTCTCAAATAGAACATGCCAGAAACCTCTCCCTGAAATCACACCCCGTCTTCTGTCTGGGTTTTATTTGCATCTGTTATAATTAATTCCTCAACTATTCACATGCTTTTCGACCTGAGCACCGCACCTCATGTGTCTGTTCGCCTGGACCTTGACATGTGATCAGCAAAATGGGATTTGTAGAGAGCATTCCATTTAAAAAGCACTAGAGGGAGCTTCCTAGCTATTTGGGGGATTTAAATAAATCCTTTTACCGTCAGTAAAGCCTTTTATAAGGTGATGAAGGACACACACCCCTCCCTCCAGCCCCGAGGCTCTGGTTCATAAACGCAGACTGTGTGTCTCATGCAGCTCAGGGTCACCAGGATGCTCGGGGTCATTGAACAGGATGCAGGGCCGTGCCTCCCCGCCCCTCATAAAAGATCCTGCGTGTGCGTTCTATTAAAACTTCTCTCTCTACACACACTTCAGATAACTAACTCTCCTCAATCCTAATGCGCAGGAAGACAGCAGCCATCCACATCGGACCACTGATTCTACCTGATAAATCCATGACTTCTCTATTTTCAGCGCTGTGCATTTCGTAAGCTTTAATTTGATTCCCTCCACTGTTGAGTCTTGGCTTCAGGCTAAGCGTGATCTGAGACGTGGTCCCTGGGCGTTCCGCGTTCTCCAGACCCTGTCTAGGGAAAACCTAAGTAGGCTTTCTCCTTCCTCTTTCTCACTTCCTCTGTCAGCAGTCGTCCGAAGGAGAGTGCAGTGAAGAGAGAGGTTTCGTCCGTAGCACCTGAACAGAGCGTCGCCCGGTGGCCCTACAGTCTCCCCACGGAGCTGCCTTCGGAGGGGGCCTGCACGTGGCCCCAGGCAGAGCCCTGCAGAGTCGCTCCAGGGTGACAGAGGAGGGACGGGGTGTTCGGGACTTCACGCCGGTTCTCTTGCTCAGACTAGCCCTTCGGAAGAAAAGGGCAGTTGAAAGAGTCTTTCAAACCAGTTTCAAGAACTAAAGACGCTGCCCTGAGCAACCTTAAAAAGTGGGGGGTTAAGTCTGGACCCCTCAGGATTTTGTGTCTAAAGGACTAGGATCGTCTCTGAGCTGACGCATCAGACTCCACTCCACACCTCGTTCTCCTGGCTTCCACGGACCGGGAGGACAGAGCTGCCCAGAGACAGCACTTCTCCCAGAAGGCTCTGCTCACAGAATCTGCGGGGTCACGTTCACTGAGCATCTAATACGTTCTGTGCATCGCGCGGTCACCACGCACTGGCTCGCGGGTCCCCACGAGGCCCCTCGGTGCCTGGCTCCCGCTGGAGCTTCACGCCCACCCTGGATGCGCCCAGGTGGAGTTTTCTGTGTTCTGCCCACAGTCGGGCCTCTTCACACTTGGAATTAAACTGCAGCAACAGCTCCGTGCTGCGTCCAGAGGGGCCACCCTGACCAGGCAGCTGGGTGTTTCTGGGGGGATGAGAACTCAGGTCTCAGGGGTGGGACTCCCCCCTCCCTTGCTCGCTCTCCACGTAGGACTTCAGTTTCTTAAGGCAAATCTGTGGTTTGAAGAAGCCCATTTCTGTGTTCCTTTGGGGAGATGAGGAAGCAGGTTCCTGGCACAGGGGCCACTCGGGGGGCCACTGCACACGTGGCTGGGGGACCCCCACCCCCCATAGCTCCTCTTTCACCCACTGTTTCAGGCTGTTCTGGACTCACAGGTTCCCCCCAAAACAAGACTGTACATCTTGTGACCTTGTCAGCTTTCAAAAACTTCTGACACCTTCAGAGGAGCCTTCAGGCAAACAGAAGGAGACCCTGTCTTCCGCCTGGACGAGTTTCTCGGCGGATCCCCCAGAAAGAAAGACTTTCTAGAAAGATGATTCAAGAGTCAGGGGGGCTTGGGGTGTTCCCATACCCGGCGGATGGCGTTCATTGTCTGGAAGGACGGCCAGCTTAGATGTGATGAGCTCATGCCACACTGTCCCCACACCTCAAGGCACTCGGACTGGCCACCGTGCTGGCCGAGGGGGGTGAGCCTGGATCCTGGCCTCCCGGTCTCAGCGACTTACTGCCGGATTCCCAATACTCGTGGCACTTTCCCTGATGTGAGCACAGCACCTGGTTGGAATGTGTTTCCTCCCAGCCGTCCCCACCTTCCCTCCAGCCGCCAGCCCCTCCCACTTCAGGCACCCTCTCCCTGAGACAGTGTGCGGTCCCCCCACCTTCTCTCCCACCCTCATCCGTGTCCCCAGCGGCATCTCCCTGCCACTCGGAAAAAGGCGCTGGCAACTCAGCTGTCACCCACGTGGGCCTCAGGCCTCCTCCCAGGGCACTAAGGCTGCCTCGGCCTTGGACGTTGTCAGGCCGCCTTCCAGCTCCCGGCCAGGGGCAGAGCTGTGCACACGCAGGTGTGGTGGGAGTGGGAGACCAGAGCCGTCCTGGTAGCCACCAGCCCGGTCTCGCTTCCACATCTGGGTCCGATGAGCACAGCTACCTGCTCTGCGTGACGGGGACGAGCCTCAACTTCCCCTGAACAGGGAGTGGTGTCAGTTCTGGCGCCGTGAGACAAAATGCTGCGCGTGACATGCACCTACTGGGGGCTGGTGGGGGGGGGTCCCGGCGGACTTCAGAGGTGCGCCCCACCCAAGCCCCCAGCATTTGACAGGATTGCACGGCAGACGTGAGATGCTCCCCTCTGAACTGTAAGAAGCTCGCGAGCTTGGGACCTGGTCTTGTTCGTTGTCCAACTACCAAAGGACCTAGCAAGATGGAAAAACAAGAATATATGCAGAATTCATAAGGTTACATTTTTAAACTCAAATAGTATTATTTCTGTGGCACCCAAGTCACCTGGTGTCAGGTGGGTGCGTCTGTAGGAGGGGATCTAGGCCACACGACTAAGCCGTGAGCACGTGGGGCGTCCTGACCTTTTCTTAACGTTTGGAACACTCACTTCTAACAGGCAGGGAACTCTGCCTTTAGAAGCCAATATTTAGATGTATAAGATTAGTTAGTCTAATTTTTCATTTCTCTGAATAAAAATCCTGTGCAATAGAAATTAAAGTTTATATGCTACTTCCTATGACTTAAAACATTGTTGGGGGATTTCCCTGGTGGTCCAGTGGTTAAGACTTCGCCTTCCAATGCAGGAGGTGCGGGTTTGATCCCTGGTCAGGGAATTAAGATCCCACATGCCTCGCAGCCAAAAAACCGAAATATAAAATGGAAGCAATGTTGTAACAAATTCAATAAAGACTTTAAAAATGGTGCACATCAAAAATATCTTAAAAAAAAATTCTTGGGCATTCCCTTGTGGCCTGGTGGCCTAGTGGTTAGGATTCCGGGCTTTCACAGCTGTGGCCCGGGTTCAATCCCTGGTCGGGGAACTGAGATCCCGCAAGCCATGCAGCACAGCCAAAAAATATAAAAGTCTTAAAATGCCACAAAAAAAAAAAATTCAAGAAAGCCTTAGTCCCTCCTGGCGACAGCTTGCTGTGGGTATGTATGTATATAAGCATCTGATAACATTTTTCAGCCCAACCTTCTTGAATCAGTGCTAATGAAAGCTGCCTTGCCCTGTTTTCTTGTGTGAACCCTGAAATTGCCTGCCAGCTGGGCAGCTGAGGGATGACTGTCATTGTCATTTGGCCGCTGAGCCCTGAGGGGCCCCAGCAGCAGGTGAGGGACGCAGAGCACGGATTGTCTTGTGCCTGAACTCAGCCCAACTTGTGTTTGTTGCAGGCGCTAAAGAGATCGACATTGCCGCGACGCTGGAGCACTTGAGGGACCAGAGGCCACGCATGGTTCAGACAAAGGTACTGTCGGCCAGTCCTCGGGGCTGCCAGGGCTTTGCGGGGGTGGGTCTTTGTGTGGAGGTTTTCTCGAGAGGAGCGAGGGTCAGGCCGGCTGGCCTCCTCCCAGGCCAGGGCTGCACGGGGCAGGATGCGGGCAGCCCCTCCCTGCAGGGTCGAGGGCAGCTCCCGCAGCAGCCCGACATTTCAGCCTAAGCAGATGCAGTCAGACCTCAGGCCCTGGGAACTCTCCGTGCGCCAGATTTGGGGAGGGAGGGGGAACATTGCAGTCTTACAGTCAGAGGTCAGTGATAAACGCCGGCACCCCTGCATGGAATGTTCTGTGTTCATGCAACATTCTGCCCACCTCCCGTATTTCCAGCTCCCACAGCTGCAGCTCTGCCGTGCGGTCATCAGGACAGTGGTCACCAGAATGACCCCAGTTGCTGCTGGGTCCCTGAGCACCCTGAGTAGCTCATGTGCATACTTATTAAAAAGGCCAAGTTTGCAGCAAAAGGAGCAAAGACAAAAGATTCCTGGTTGGCCTTGGGTTAACCAGAGCTAGAAACAGGTCACTGTGATGACCCATTCTCTCAGCATTCCAGAAATATCGGTGTCCAACCACAAACACTCCCACACATCCTGCAGCCATAAAATACAGAATCTTCTTCTCAGTGTAGTCCCGACACTCCAATGCCATTAACGCCTCCACCAAAGGCCAAAAATCATGAAGACGCCCTTGCAAAATCACTGCTTTATACTTGAGGAGACTTTAAGTTATCATAAGCTCTCCTGTGAAATCAAGCTGGGTTGTGCTTTGGTGCCTGGTGGTGACAATTCTGGGACCCCAGTCATCCTGCCTCGGGGTCTTACTGTCCCCCACAAAGGACAAGCAGCTCCTACGCCCTCCCTCCCTTGCTGTCACTATGAGAAATCAAGCAGGACAGTGCAGTGTCTGAGCCCGAGGGGAGAGAGAACAGTCTAAATGCCACCCATTCCGTTGAGGAGGAAGAAGCCAAGAGCCTGGTAAAGTCCAGCGAGCACACTTTGACCTTGAAGATCATTTCAAGGCCCTTTGGCTGGTTCTGCGTCGTCAAAGCCGCAAGCACTGAGGCAAAACCAACTGAATTCTCTCGTAGAATCAGAAACCTCTTATAAGTAGGCCCAGAGGAAACACCCCGTGGTCAGGATCTCTGCCCAGCCCTGCCCTGTCCAGCTGGCGATCACAGCTGCCCTGCTCTTTTCCCGCATCTGGGGTGGGGCGGGGGGGAGCGGCTTGATGACACCAGCACTGACAGCCCGTCTGACCCTCTGCTTTATTTCGGGCCCTAGAACGTGCGGCATTGTCACCAGACCCTGATGTGGAATCTTATGTGAAAGCCACTGCACACTTTATGTTTTCTTAGATTTTTTGAAATCTGAAATTATTTCAGACCTGCAAAAACTTGCAGAAAAAACACAAGTAATTCCCGTGTGCCCTTCACCGGCTTCCCCCTGTTGCGCTTCGTAACCACAGGGACCGAGCGAGGCCAGGAAGCTGGCCCTGACTCGACGCCACCAACTCACGTACGGACCTTTCTCTGGAGCAGGGTCCCTCCCGGGAGCAGCCACACGGTGCGCTCACCGGTCACGTCCCCCTCACCTCCTCTGGTGGACAGCGTCGTGGCCTTGAGGACCAGCCAGGTCTGGTTGTGCTTCTGTGGACTGTCTCTGGCTGGGGTGTGTCTGGTGCTCCCGTGATGGGGTCCGGGTGTGCGTCTTGAGAGGAGTGTACCACAAGAAGGTGTGTGTCCTCGCTGGAGAGGTGAGCTCGGCCCCTGGGCTCAGGGTGCGGCTGCCAGCGTTCCCCGCTGGTTACTCTTTCTCCGTTGGCAGTGGTGGTGTCCCGGGGAGAACTGGACCCTGCTCACACCTGTTTGTTTGTGGTTCAGCTTTATCCCCACGCGATGCCATCCCAGTGCCCCGTAGCCCACGGGTTTAGTGCCCGTGGGACTGACCGTGCTGGGGGTTGTGGTCTGGTCATCCAGAAATGCGGGGTTGGTTCACTGTCCTGGATGGTCTGGGCCCTACGTGGCCACCGGCAGCTGCACAACTTCACACGTCCCAGAACCGGGGCTGGGGCAGCAGGGGCGACTTACAACCAGGAATGAAGAGCCGATTCGATCTCTGGTCAAATCTGCCTTCCATGTCACACCGTTGACTGCTGTGTGGATAATGCTCAGGACCCTAAATTCAAACCCGTCTCTTCCCTCCTTGCAGCTGGGCCCCTCCCAGGCAGGCCCGTCCACCCCCCAAGGGTACAAGGATCCTCAAAACACACAGACTCTGGGATGGATCTAGGCAAAGTTATTGAGAAGACGGATATTCTCTGCAAAACAAAAAAAAAAATTCCTAATACATTACAAACCCCATTCAGCCCTCTGTGGTCTGCAGCCCATTGGCCAGAACGAGCCCAAAGGGGTGGATTCCCAGCCCTGCCTGGAAGAAGGGGCACTGCCCTGCGTTGGCATCACGTACCTTATAGTCACTAACATCCTGATGTCTTTAAGTGACAAAGGGACACTAGTGGCCAGAGGATTTTGCCCCAACATCCTGGTGCTCCCAGACGGCAGAGGCTGGGCAAGCTGTGACCTCCTGTGTGGGTGGACTGCCCCGGACACCCGCCCTTTTCCTGGGGTGCGTGTGAGCTCTCTGAGGCTGCCGTGCAGCGTGTACAGAAATTCAGCTCCTGGAATCTCAGGGATGAAGCACAGTAAACACACAGGCGCCCCCGTTCCTTCACCGATGGCTTCTCTGCCCAGCATCACTCCATGAAACTGAGCTTTCCCTAAAGTTCAATTTAGCAAAAAGGTAGGACATTTCCTCGGACAAGACAGTGCCGTAAATCTGAATGCTGTTTCCCACGAGCCACGAGAAGGTCCACAGTCTGTTCATTTGAACCCATTTAGTCAAATCGCATCATTTGAGCTGAATACAGTCAGAGCAGTTAATAAGCTCTGAGCTCGTTGAGGCTGGGGCCTGGGGCAGCCGCGGAGCCCTGACGCCTAGCCGGGCACAGAACTCCATTCGGCTGTAAAAAGTCACAGAGCGCTGTGTTTGTTTCCACCCGGAAGCAAGCTCTCGGTCAAACCAACCACGGATGCCTGGTGGACGGCTGCGCCCCATCGGACACTCAGAGGACGGACCCAGCCCTGGGGGGTGGAGGTAGCACAAGGGCGAGAACCAAGAGGACATCCAGGGAGAGGCGTCACGTGGGTGCGTGACATTGTCCACACGACCCCGTCACTGTACGCTCATAACAGGCCCAGCAAAACGCTCGTTTTCAGGAAGAGAGGTGAAATCGGGGGCTGCAATTAAAATAACACACTTCAGAGATGCGTAACGCTGTCCCCCGCGTGCGGCTTGTAAACAGGCTCCTTCCTTCCCCGTCAACGCATCTCCTGAAAGAAAGGTGCCCTTTTAATCAAGGCCTTGACACTTGCTTTTCCATCATAAAATTTCCTCTTACAGTTGTCACTTAGAAATAAAAGCCATTCGACTTGTGTGTTCAGTCACCTCCAAGTAATGATGTCACGTTTGCCCCCTTGGGATACACACAGGTGCGTCCACGTGGTCTCCGTGCACTGCCCCCCCCACCTGTCCCCTTTCTGCACTTTGACTTCACCCCTGTGTGTCCCGCTGCTTGGGTCCGCCCCTGACACCCTGACTCGCCTTCTTCCTGGAGGCGTGTTTATGCCTCCCGGTCTCTGTCTGTCTGTCTGTCTGTCTCTCCCTCTGTCTCTGTCTCTGTCTCTCTGTCTCTTTCTCTGTCTCTTCGTCCCTCTCTGTACTTCTGTCTCTCTGTCTCCCACCCTCCCCGTGCACACGCACGTACACACGTGCACACGGCACACGGGCCCTGCGCCCCATCTCTGTCTCTGGTGTCTGAGATCAGGGGTGGAGCTGGGAGAGGGCATTCCGTCCTGACCCCTTTGAGGGCCACACTGCCCCGTCCTGTGTGGACGCGGGGCTCGGATGTCCTGCCTCGGCCGCTCCTCACGCAGAGGGGCAGGGACCCCGGGAGAGAGAGCGGACCGTGTCCCGCGGGTCTCCTGTGTTCAGCACATCTTCCTGTTTAGAGTATCCCAGCCCTCTTTCTGATTTCCTATCCTTGCAAACCCGGTCAGCTCAGATGTTTTACAGCCAGGATGTTCCGAGTCCTCCCTGCTCAGATGGCTCTTGTCCTAAGCTTGAGTCTAGGCCAAAATGGTCATCTTGTCATTTATTGAATTTTATTCCTTAAGTGCAGCTTCTGCCTGTTATGTGAATGGTTTTCTTAAAATAAATGTCTATCTTAAAAGGACTTCAAACGCTGGGTTCTTCCCGATTTCTGGCATCCCCACCCAGGCATCTCAGCTAAGGCGATGCTGCTCAAAATGTGGGCCACACACGGTCCCCACCCATGTCGGGGGAGCAGCTGGGGGGGCAGCTGGCGCCAGAGCCTTCCAGGATGACGGGCCCGGCGCTGACAGCCCCTCTCACCGCGGTCCAGCCCCGAGGGCCCAGCCTTCCAGGCTTTGCCGTCAGAGTCCTCTCGGCAGCTTAGCGGGGACCATCGCGTGGAGCCCGTGGACCTCCATCCCCTCCGCCACACGGTCACCCCAGCAGCGGCTTAAACTGCACCTGCTTCGTCCCACAGCCTGGTCCTCTGTGTGGTCCTGTGAACGGAGAGTGTTTAAATGATCACAGTCAAGACACAGGGGCAGGTCTGCCTCCGCCTTTGTCACTTCACGTGGTAGCAGAACTGTCGGCTTTCTTATTAGACACTTTTCTATAACATAATTTACTTCTCTTTGGCATTGGGTGTTTTCCGGTGTCTTGCTGTATAAGCAAGGCCACCGTGCTTATCTCTTGCTTGTCCATCTCTCCCTCTGAAGATAAGCTCTAGGGTGGATTCCCATATGAACACACATGTGAAATGTACAGTGAGAATCCCGAAGAGCCCCCTTCATCTTTTCACATTTTTGAGTCATCACGAGACCTTGGTCTGCCCGTCAGCAAGCCATCGTTTGGGAGGAGGCATCCGACGGGGCTGCTCCGCGTCTTGGACCAAGTCCTGCACGTGACACACCCCGCTGGGCCGACCGCTAGCTCAAGAGACGGCCGCACGGGGCGGCTTCCCCAGGGCTCGTCGGCCTCGAGGGGAGGAGACGGCCCGTCCATGCGGGAACGCGGTGCTGGGCTGTGCTGGGCCCACATGGGCGCGGCTCCTGCTGCACCAGCCCCGAGGGGGTCCCTGCACACGGGCCGGGAGGCTCTTCCGCAGGCGGATCCACCGTGTCCACGGGAGGCTCGTGGCCGCCAGCAGAGGCTCCGAGTTAGAACCCGGCAGATCATCCCTTCAGTGTCAGTTCAGGGGAACACTGGTGAGAAACTGGCCTTTGTCCCAAAGTGAGTGTTAAATTAGGTTGACTCTCTGCTGTTTTATTTTTTTAGCTAGTTTATTTATTTACTATCAATTTTTTAATTGTTATACAATTTTCAAGGTTACTTTCCACCTACAGTTGTGACAGAGAGCTGGCTTTATTCCCTGTGTTGTGTGGTCCATCCTTGAGCCTGTCTTACACCCAGTAGATGCAGCTGTCGCTCCCCCACCCTTGTGTCACCCCTCCCCTCCCACCGGTATCCACAGGTTTGTTCTCTGTATACGTGAGTCTGCTTTTTTGTCTGCTGTTTTAATTGGAGCTATTTTCTATGTTTCTATTACATACTGGCCATTCAAAGTGGAAATTAATCATTCTTTTGGGCTTTGGACTCAAGTCTATTTATGACTTGAATTTTCAAGTATTTAAGCCATCAATAGGGCTTTCCTTCACCCAGAATCCTCAGCTAGGTGATCATTTGCATAGTTTATTATTTTTGTGACTTCTTTGGTGTAGTGGGAAGTGCTTGATAGCACTACTTTAGAGTGTTTCATGCAGAGTTTGGGAGCAGGTGGTGGACCCGGGAGCCCGGGAAGCCCAGCAGGAGAGGTGGGCTCATCCGCTGTCTGCCGAGCCCTGGTCTCTGGAGGAGCGGATGGTCCCAACACCCTGGACTCGCCCCTCGTTTCTACCCAACAGTCCTGGCAGGTTTCAGCTGCACGAGAGGCATGTCCCGTCCGTGGTGCGCTGGCGTCTGTGAGCGCGTATGCGCGCATGTCTTAAGTTGGGACGGTTGAGGGTGACGTGAGGGTTCCTGGCAAACGGAGCGGAGCCGGGTTGAGCTGGGTGATGGGTGGATTTCCAGAGCAGCGAAAGCACCACCCGTTACATCCTGAGGCCAGGGAACCCCAAGGGGTCGCGACTGTGACCGTTTTCGTGGCGAGTCTAGGAAGGACCGGCAGCTGCATCCAACCCCACCCATCGGGGGGTCCGTGCGTTGGGTGCTGCCGTCAGAAGGAGCCTGGCGGGGCGCGTGGAGCCTCAGGCAGCCGTTGTCCTGCTTGTGTGTCTACTGGCAGCTTCTAGCAGCCATAAGAAATGAGGCTCTCCCACACGAGAAGTGTGGCTCGTCCGCGCTGGGTCTCATCCTGCAAACCAGTGCCCTGGTCTCCTTTCCACGGAAATCTGTGACCTTCCCTTTTTCTCCTGAACAGTTTCTCTCTGCAGAGAAACACACGGGAGCCCAGGGCTGGCGGAGAAGGGACCCCGTTCACATCTCCTTCCTCTGTCCCTCCAGGAGCAGTTCGAGTTCGCGCTGACGGCCGTGGCCGAGGAGGTGAACGCCATCCTCAAAGCCTTTCCCCAGTGAGTGCGTTTCCCGAGGCCGCGGGGAAAGCCGTCTGCAGTCACGGGACAACCTAACCACGTCTCCCAGTGCAGCTGCCTTGTAATCGGGTCCTTAAGACTCTGTAGTCAGTGCAGTTTAGCAGTTAAAATGTGTGTTTTTGTTCAACCAAACAATAATAAAGAGAGATCTGTGGGAAGATGCAATTACCGAGGGCAATCAGTTCATCTATTTTCACTTTCTTGAAAAAAAATTATTTTTCCTTAAAGCACCCATCCACATTCTTAACCGCAATCATGTCGTACTGATGGTGCAGTCAGCGTGGTCCCCGGAAGACAGTTGGTACGTGACCTGTCACTTCCTGAAGGAGTGTCAGCTGTGCAGGGTGGGGCCCGGAGAGGCCGATGAGGCACCGAATGGAGGCCACCGGCTGTAAGAAACTCAGTCGGCGTTTGTCTTGACAACAGTTTATCACTGGAGACACCGCGGCTTATTCAGGAGTTAGGTGGACAGGAGGTGACATTCTGCAGCTTTGGGGCAGATAATAAGAAAGTCGTCCCAGCTGTTCGTTGGATCCCGGCTTCTCAGCACCCTCCCCGCCCAGCACTGTCGACTGCCCCTCCCGACCTTCCACCCCCGAGGATGGGCAGGGCCGCTGGGGGCAAACGCTTTCCCACCCAGAGTGCCTGCTTCCAGGCCAGCCACCGCGGGGACCCCTCACCTGGGCAAGGTAGGGGGCGAGCCCCAAACTCCAGACACGGCTATGAACTACAAATAGGGATTTACACAGACGCAGCTAAACGCTTCCCTGCTGGGTGACCGAAATCGGAGGGGGGGCGGGGCAGAGCTGGGCACTCGGCCAGCTCCCGGCAGGCACCTGTGGTCCCCTCTCCGGGAAGGCTCGGGCCCTGCTGGCATCCAGAGCAGACCGGGGTGCTTTCACCAGGGGAGGGACGCAGGGAGACCCACGATTGTTTTGCTTTTTGCCTATGTGCGATCATAGCAGCTGGGGAAGAGGAATGGCCTGGGCTCCCCCCAGGGCTCCGACTCCTCATCTCTTTGCCTGCCCCCTTGTCTGATGTCACAGAGACACACACATCTAGCAACGATCTGGATTTGCCAAAATACCACTTGAGCGCCAAATGTACCACCCCCGCCCCGAACCAGAGAATGCACTTCCTTAAGCTGAGGACGCTTAAACATCTGGGAAGGTGTGCAGGCCGCTCTGGGTGTCGCTGGTCTCGTTTTAGGGAACAAGACGCTCCCCGGTGACCCTGGTGCCTCTGCTTCCCGTGTTGCACACCATTCTTTCCATCCTAAATAGGTGTTTTACATCTCAGAAGACAGTAGAATAGGGAAAGCGGCCGGCTGAATGGGGAGAAAAATGCCAAATGATTGTTTGTGTCTTTAAATGGTGTTATCATGTGTATCTGCTTTAACATCTATAATTTCTTTCCCAACGTTGTTTCTCTCTATCTGGAATCTAAATAATTAATAGAAACTAGTTTATCTGAATATAGGAAGCATATACCTACTTGTAATTTCTAACTTCTTATGTTTCTTCAGTGTGAGATATATAAATATATTTAATTGTGTCCAATTAAACTTCTGATTTCACATTTGAATGGTCATTATTTCGGATGAGAGAGCAGTTTTTTCCCATCCATCCTGTTTCCTGAAGGTGCGGGCGTTTGGATTCCTAAAACAACGTGTGTGTATTCCTTAGAACGCTATACTGAGTTGCTATTTTATTTGCAGAGCTGGGTGTGTACAGGGGGGTGTCGAGTGTCACTGAGACTTTATTCATTAAAAAGTGATTTTTTAAAAGAAGTGATTAAACAGGGGACTTCCCTGGCCGTCCAGTGGTTAAGACTCTGCACTTCCACTGCAGGGGGTGCGGATTTGATCCCTGGTCGGGAAACTAAGATCCCGCATGCCACACGGTGCGGCCAAAAAAATAAAAAATAAATAAAATGAAAAGTGTTTTTAAAAAAGTGATTAAACAATCTCAGTCAAAAGATGGGAAGTGGCCTGTGCTCTGTGTGTCCCTGTCCCCTCTTTAGTGCGTGTCTGCCCAGGGAGTGTCGGGGAGCGGTGGTGGCCCCTTCTTTGCTGCCTGCAGAGGAGAGGGGGCCCTCCACCACTCCACAGAGACACGGGCCATCCCAGGAGCCTCAAAACCGGAGAACACGCTGGGAGCAGTCAAACCCTGGCTGGGGAGGGACAGCGCTGCTGGGTGTGCCCTGGCGGCTTCCCTCTTGTCCTGTGCTGGTCTATCTCGGCTGGCGGTAGCAAGACACGCGGCCTGTGGTGTCCAACTAAATGCTGGTGTTTGTATCTCAAGAAATCAGACCCCCAATCTCAACGGATGGGCGTCCACTTACACGCTGTTAGCTATGCCTCACCAGCATCTCCTTGCCCGAGTTTGCTTCTTGTTAAAAGCCTGCCCAGGCGTCCAGGAAGCTTCTGCCTTCCGTGTGTTGGAAAGTTGCTGTCACTGTTTCATACAAGCGCACGTAGCAATGGGTGACACTTCTCGTGATAAACACGTGTCAGAATCTGCATGTGACATAAAGATGCCCCTCCGGCCAGGAATATTGAGGGATGCTGGGCAAAATGGACCTTGCAAACGTTGTGCGTAGGCAGCTCTAAAGACAGGTGGGATATGGAAGGATCAGTGTGGGCAGCGTGATCGTTGCTGGACCCGAGGGGGCGGAGGCCCGGGTCCACGCGGTCCACTAGGGGTCAGCGCAGGGGGTGCTGGGAATGCATGCAACCGGCACCAATAAAAACACACACAGCCTTCCCTGTTGTGGTTGCCACAGAGCTAACGGATCCTCGCGGGAGGCCGGCTTTGGTTTTCCTGCGTCTGTGGCCGACCTGTGGTTCCAGCTTGAACACGGGTGGTTTTCACCTTAACAGGTAGTGTGGTCAGAACTCCCTTGCTCACCAGTGGCGCCAGCGACCTCTTTACGGAGCTGGATTGTGGTTTCGGGGCCTGGAGGAATGTGTCCTCTGTTTTCGTGTGCTGTTCAGATGTGACCCTTGCAGACACCACTCGCGTTTAAGTCTAATCCGCATTATCAGTGTCTTCTCCAGCCCTTACTTCAAGTCTAGACAATCAACCGGACAAAAGTAAAGCATTGACTTGTCATATTTGCTAATTTCTGTGATGTAAACACACCCACTATGAGTGATTTTAATGTGGACTCCCTAGATGAAAATGATTACACGAGAAGACAGCTACTAGAGTCGTGAGAGTGAAATGTAGTGCACACAATTAGGAAGCAATAAGTTTTGAGTGTTCCTTACCTGTGTATTAATCTAGTTTGTCAGTTAATATGGTTGAATTTTAATAGTGGCTATATTTAACAACCAGCTCATAAAATTCCTAAAAAGTTAACAGTCTGGTCCTGCAAGTGCACGCAAGCTGGCTGTGATATGCCCCTGCCTCAGAGCCACAGAAGGGAGGGAGGAGTTAGACGAAGGTCCGGCCCCGCCGTCCAGCCAGAAGAAGACAGGCGCCGTCTGCAGGGCTAGGGCTGGTTCCCTACGTCCACGGGGCACAGGGAGTCCTCGCTGAAAAGCGGGGTGAAAATCTGATCCGACCGCAACCAAACCCTGAGCTCCCAACCTCAGTGGAGGCAAAACCACTTGGATGGACCATGTGCAACCCCCAGAGGAGATGCCCGCGTGACAGTCAGCTCTTAATAAAACGTCACAAAGCACAGGAGGAAATGCAGCGCAGTTGGCGAGGGTCACTGCTGTGAAGAACCGCGGTAACGCGACAAGGGGAGACGGTGATAGGTTTAAGCATCTTAAATGGCTTAAAGAAGAACAGCTCGAAAGAGCAAGTGGCTTTGAAACAGAACCAACAAACACAGCAAAACAGAGTCATAGAAACAGAACAAACAAGCGGTTGCCAGAGGGGAAGAAAGAAATGGGTGCGGGAGATTAGGAGGGCAAACTTCCAGTTACAAAGTAAATGGGTCACAGGGATGAAATGTACGGCATGGGGAAGGTAGTCAGGAACTAGGTAATGTCATCGTATGGTGACACGTGGTAACTAGACATCCCGCGGTGATCATTTTGAAGTGTACAGAAATGTTGAATCACTATGTCGTGTAACAGGAGCTTACATAGCGTTGAAGGTCAATTATGCTCCAAAAACCAAAAGACTTGTAGAAAAAGAGATCAGATTTGTGGTTACCAGGGGCAGGAGGTGGGAGGGAGGGAAGTTGGATGAAGGCCGTGCAAAGGTACAAACTTCCCGTCATAAGGTAAATGAGTACTAGGGGTGTGATGTACAACGTGAGAAGTAGATTCAACACTGCTCTGTGCTGTAGAGGAGAATTGCTAAGCGGGTAAATCCTGACACTTCTTATCACAAGAAAAAAAAATTTCTGTTTCTTTTATTTTGCATCTACCTGAGATGAGGGCTGTTCACTAAACTAACTGTGGCCGTCGTTGCATAATGGATGTGAGTCAAATCGTTGTGCTGCACACCTTACACTAACACCATGCTGTTTGTAAATTATATCTCAATAAAACGGGAAAGAAAAAGTAAAAGAACTCAACCAAACTTTTAGAGGTGAAACCCAAGGGGAGCAGTTATTTGGAAAAAACGGAGAGCTTGCTCTCGAGACACAGGCTGTCCGGGTGAAACGGAGAGCTGGGAGCCACTGAAGCCGGAACTGTGGACTGGAAGGCGGAGCTGGACCCGCGAGGTGAGAACGTGCAGGAGAGGCTTGGACACGGCGAGCAGAATGCGCGACCTGAACGCGGCGCCGAGGGTCTGAGGAGCGGCCGGTCTCCTCCGCGGGCAGGGCGCCAGTTCCACTTCCTGGCGCTTCTGTCCCAGGCCCAGCTCAGCCAGGACAGCTGGGACCTCGGCACCCATCCCGACGGGAGTTCCCGATCAGAGCCCGCAGCGGGCACCTGTTTGAAGTTTTATTATCGAGATGAGACTTCCTTCTCAACTGGCACCAGAGAGCCGGGCTGTGCATCTCCCAGCCACAAGGAGGGCTTTCCTCCCTGACAATACGGGCACTTAGAGTGCACCAAGTGTATACCCTGCTCAGGGGGGCGCGGGTACAGCGGGAGCTGCCGTCCCTGGTCTTCAAGACCAACTAGAAACAGGGGGACTCGGGAGGCTACAGAGCAGCCTGTGAGGCCTCCTGGACCCGAGTCCTCACCAGGTGCCAGTGAGGAGGGACAGGCAGGGGAGTTAGTCACCCCGCTTCACAGGGGGTGGGGCCCAGTGGCTCTCAGAGCAAAGTGGGACGGCACAGGCTCTGAATTCGTCCTGACCCTTGGCCACTCCCCCGGCGTGTCTCTCTGGGCACAGAGCATGTCCTGGGGTGGGGAGGTCTGACCATTCACCTTTGCAACACCATGGGGCTTAACCATCAAGCGATTTAGGGATGCATTCCTATGAAATTGTTGCTCGAGACTAAGGTAAATTTTACAAGCGGTTAGATGCGATCTTACAAAGAGAAAACAAAAGCTGTACGTGAGGCAGTTCTATCAACTAGGCAATTCACGGCGTGCTCAGTGCTTCTGTTGACAGTGACACTGTGAGTCTGTGTCGGGGCCGGAGTGGGTTCCCTGGAATTCCTGGAAAACGCACACGTGGACTCACATCCGCGCACCAGCTGGCAGATCAAGCCTTGTTAAAAATGCCTCGCTCTCCTGGGAGCTCTGAGCCCCCCTGTGAGGACATGGCGGTCCCTGGGGCAGCCCACAACCTGACTCTACGAGTCTGGGCCTGTCCTTATCACACTCAACTCTGCTCTCAGCCTCCAGCCCCACCCACACGCACACTAACTGCATCGTTTCTGCACCGCAACCTGCCCTCGGGCAGGCACGGTACGCACTCGAACACATTCTCCATCTTCTCCTGAGACCCCCCCCCAGGGGAGCCAGCACCCTCCACCCACACTGAGTCCATCTGCCACCTCGGCCTTGTGCCGGCTGAGGTCCCGCGGCCGGGGTTCAGGGCCCACCCCCGTGTCCACCCCGTGTCCACCCCCGTGTCCACCCCATGTCCTCACCGCTCCGTCTCCATGGTTGGGAGCAGCGTCTCTGCTGCAGGGTCCAAAGTGAACGCTGCAGGTGACAATCTTCCCCCCAGACCTCGGCCACAGCCTGGCCCACCGTCGAGTGCAGCCTCCAGGCCACCGGGCTGGGCCCTGCCATGTGAGTCGATGCTGTTGATCTGCTTTACTGGGCGGTGTAAACTGATAGGATCTGTCTAAGAAGCTTTATTTTTCTTACAAAATTATCGTCATACATTTAAAAAGCAGTTTTGCTTCCTCTTTGTGCTCCCAGCCATCTCCCCCTCTCGTTCGTGCTTTCAAATGCGATCGAGAAACCACCACATACGTCCCCAGGGGGAGATGACGGCACTATTATGTGTAATCTGTGTTGTGTGCTTTGTTAATCAAGTAGAGCGCTAATAAAAAACCGTCATAAGTAGTGGAACAGGCATGAATGCAAAGATGTTTATTGGAGTAGAAAATCAGAATTTGATTACACTTTGTTCCTAAGCGATGGCTGGTTTTCATTTTATTTCATTTTGTTCTTCGCTGTTTAGGTCGCTCTATTAGACAAACCATATGGTGTGTGTCGTTCGTCCTCGTAGCTGAATGTGGTGGATGGATATTGTGGCCGTTTCTGGACGGTGCTGTCGAGAGGCCGGGACCGCGCCCTCCCCTCCCATGGGGCCGTGACCGCCTGTCCCCGGGGATGGGCCAGGCCACGGTGGAGACTCGGTCCCGGGGCAGGAATGGGACACGGTGAGGACCACCCGCAGGCACAGTCCCCTCTCATCTGGAACCTGAGCAGCACCGAAACTTCCAGAGTCCGCCCTGCACGGTCTCAGGGGACGCCGAGGGCTGGCGGGTTTGCTTCTGGCTCTGAGAGAAGCCTGGCCTCCAGGGAGGCCACCAGGCAGGAGGAGGCCGGTTCTCAGGGGAGAGAGACAGGATGGAGACGCCTGGTGGAGCAGCCGCCTCTCTCTGCCTGAACTTCGCTTTCACACCTGCGGGGCTCACCTTCCCTCTGCTCGCCTCTGCTGGGGGACGTCTTTGTGCTCAGTCCTCTGTCTGTCTCTGTCTGTCTGTCTGTCTCTCTTCTCCCTCCTGGGGCATCTACGTTGAAAGAATAACTTACATACAAGTCTTGGGGTTTGGAATGGCACAGCTTCTAACTCAAAACCATCTTTTCTGAACCTTTCCTCCCATTCTATTTTATTTCCTGACATAATTATAATTACAATATAGTGATAACTTGTTTAATTTATCAGGTCACCGGAAATAGCTTCTCCCGTCCACAGATGCAGTTTTGTCAAACCCCGCGTCCATCAGACCGACTTTTTAATAAGCCTGGCAGCCCGATACTTGGGGCTCTTTCTTTTCACTAGGAGCTGAACCACCCACGCCTGCTAATGTGGAGCAGCTGAAGGGTAAAGCTGCAGCCTCTTGTGTCCTCATCCCCAGCCCCTGCCTGCAGCCTGAGCCCTTCGTTTGTCCCCACGTTGAGACAGAAAGGGAGGCATCATCACCTCCTCACCGGGAGGACGGGGGCTCGGCCACGTCTCCAGCCCGGCCCCAGGCAGGCAGGCCCACCTTCACTCACCTCGGCCACACGAGCTTGGGGTCAGCTTCCTCCTGGGCCGCCTGGACCCCCTCTGCCACCACCTGCCCCATTGAGGGGCTCCCCCTTCCGCTTCTCAGCTGCCCAGACTGTTTCCTCCTCGGGCCTCTGAGGGCCTTACACATCCTCTTTTTCTTTTCCTTTTCATGGAAATCAGAAAATCGATCCATGAGCAGTTGGACTGGCCGGTCCCTGCAGAGGAGAACCCACAGCCATCCCTGAGCAGGGCCCTGGGGGCCTTTCCCTGCGGACCAGGGCCTCCCCAGGCCTCCCCAGCGTCCTGCAGGCAGAAAGCGCCGCTGTGGTGTCCGCCGTGTGCTGGACCATGAGCAGGGGCTGCCGGGGGGCCTGTAGCCAGGCAGGCGTGTGGCGGGCGTGAGGTCACCCCACTCCTCGCCCAAGACGACAGCCGATGGCTTGTTTAATAGCGTTTGATAACTGTGTTTTGTAAGTTCAGATATGTATAGTTTATTATCAGAAAACTTTATCACTGAGAAACAAGGAAATTTTTGAGAAGACTGAGAAACAAGGCTGTTTTGGTCAACTCCAAAATCCTGAAATCAGGATTTATGGACGATTCCCCACAGTCTCACAGCAAATGGGACCCAGTGGAAGGCTTGCGGGCCCTGACCCCTCCAGGTCCGGGGGCTCAGTGTCTGGGAGGCCCAAGCTGGCTCTTCAGGGCTGGGGAACACCCCGACGGGGGCTGCCCAAGGGGCTGCGAGACCCCCGTTCAGAAGCTGACCTCACAGGAGACCTCCCTGCCGGGGATGGGGGAACGCGGGGGAGGACGGTGTTGGCGGGCGGGACGGGGTGCACACGTGCATGCATGTGTGTCAGTGTGAGGAGGTGGAGAAGCAGCAGGGGAGGCCGGGTGGAGAGGCCCAGAAAAGGGGCCCTGGGGGCAGCAGTGGGGAGGGTCGGGGAGGCGCCAGGGAAAGCCGGTGCCCAGCAGAAAGTGCAAAATCCTCGCAGAGCTGAGCGGGTAAGCGATGGAGGAGGTGGGATTGGCCCCCGGGACCCCTGTACTGGAGGCTGACGAGGCCTCCTTAGCAACGTGGACGACTCTCGGGCACCGGGGCAGCTGGTGTGCTGCGTGCAGCCCATGGGCCAGGGCTGGGTTTCAGCCCCCGTTTGTCCCCTCAGCCAAGGGCCCTTGTGCAGTGCACAACACGCACAACTGCACTCGGGCGGCAGGAAGCAATGTCACCTGGCCTGCCGCACACGAGGCTGAGCAGCAGCTGGACATGCACAGGGAGGTGGCCAAGAGCTGATGGCACAGAGACCCCCCCCCCCGCCGGCTGTCCAGGCTTGGGACACGGGGGGCCCTGTCCAGCTGTGAGGGTCATGGGGAAGCCAAGGGGCAGATTCCAGGGCCCAGCTTACCGAGTTGGGGCCTGAGGGAGGAGCTGGGCATCTAGGGTTTGTTAACAAGCGCCGCAGGAGCGTCAGGGTCCGAGGTCTGGAGAAACATTCAGCCTCGGGCTTGGTGGGAACACGGGCGCAGAGAGAGCGTGAGCGACCAGGGGCACACAGCCTGGGCCACGTTCCCCACCCCGTTATCCCTTCCCTGACCCCTCCATGTGTCAGTCTTTGCAAACTGCTCCAAGTTCTATTTTGGAACAAGATAAAAGGCTGAAATAACACTTTGAGGCAACGCCCATCACACAGAGAACTCGTGCTCCAGAGGCCACCTGACACCCCCCGCCGCCAGGGTCTGCTGACTGTCCTCAAGTGACTTCTTTACCAAGAGCCAACCCCACGTCCCTGTCCCGTCCCCAAACCCAGAAGGGCTGAGAAGCAGATGGTAAATTCAGACAGACACGGATTTTGGTCCTTGTTCTGCGATCCTCAGGAACCAACCCCTCCCACACGCTCTCGTGCACCTGAAATGCCCCGTAAAGTCCCTGGAGCCCGGACCTGCGCCCTGACAGCCTCTGCGCTGTCCAGCTGCTGTCCAGACCTTACGAGGCCACAGCCAGACTCCCGGTGGCCCCCTCGGTCCTCCCGTGTCCATGGTGGCAGCTGCAACGTGCAGATGCCCAAGCGAACTGATGGGGTCCGTGGCGACCCCTCTTCCTCTCATGCTCCACCCTGACGAATCTGTGGGTTCAGGAGTAGAGACCCACCCAGAGCCCAGGCGCCAGGCCCCCTGCGGCAGCTGCACACATTCAAGCCGCCACCACGTCCCCGATGACGCTGAGCGGCCTTGAAGTTATTTGTCTTCCGCTGCCTCTGCCCACTGGGCTGCTCCCCACGAGGTGGCTTGGTGGGGGGGGCGGGCACAAAACCCAGGCGCCTCTTGTCCCCTCCCCTTTCCTTCCCAAATAGTTAGGGGAGCCAGCAGGCAGGGAGTGCCCAGCGTGGCGGAGCTTGGGGCAGGGCACTCCTCTGCCCGCAGTCTGCGGGACTTGGTGGCAGCGGCCCCGAGCTGAGACGGTGAGTTTGCCCTGGGGGAGCTTCTCTTGGTCAGTCTGGGGAATGGTGCGCACAAGCCTCCTTTCCCAGAAATGTCGTGCGTCAAGTTTGTGTGAGCAGTCAGTTAACGGGGTGGCCCGACCACGCCGCCCCCCGCTGTCTGTGCTCTGCCACTGAGCACCCACCAAAGGCATCTCCCCACAAACCAGGAATCATCGCGGGGAAAGACCTCCTCCTGTGAACAGGCCGACAGCGAAGCCCCAAGGCTGGGACGTTTATGCATCGAAATCTTTGAAACAAAAGGTCAGGAAGGTGGTCCCCCCCAAATTACCGTGTGCAGTTGGAGGGAGACCCCTGCCCCGTGAGCCCAAGAGGGGAGCGTCTGGTTTCCAGGCTCCGGGCTCCCACGATCGCGGGAGAAGTGATTATCACAGCATCTGGAAGGTCAGAAACCAGACGAAAGGCAGTAAAGTCTGACGGTAAGAGAAGCTTTACCAGCACAGCGAGCGTTTGGCCAAAGCCGGAAATGACTGCGTCCTTCCACACAACTTACTACATTTTGATTTCGGTACCGGAACCCGAGGAGGCAGAGACATTTCGAGCAGGAGACGGAAGGAGCTTTAAAGGTCAACCTTCAAATTTAGTGCTAACAAAAATGGGAAATCAAAAGCGTTGTCTTTGATCTGAAGTAAAGGCGGAGCCCACAAGCCCTTGGCGTGTTTGGGAGACGCCCGTCTTCTCCCGGCCGCCCTCGGCCTCCCAGGCCGCACACCCACCCCCCGCCCTGGCGAGACGCAGGTCACAGCTTATCACCCAGCAGGGGTGGAGGGGACTGGGGCGCAGGACCGCAGGGACTGTCCTGCAAGGAGGCCATGGCGTCTGCCAGCCTGGGGGCCAGGGCCCACCGACACTTAGGTGAACAGGCAGAGAACCAGTGGGAAAACTTCGGGGGGATATTACATCCTTTGGAGGGTCAAAAAATATGCATAAGTATATAAATAACGTGAGGCAGAATAACAGAGACCAGATTAGATCGTATGTATAATCCGTATAAAAATGTTTGGCGTACAGTATAAAAGTAAAGCCAAATCACGTTCAAGAATCTTCAATGATTTGCCTGTATTTAGAACGTCAGAAACAATTCTAACTTGAGAATACGTCTCAGCTTTTGAGAACGAATGCAAAGCTGAACGTTCACTCTGCAATTTCACAATTTCACAAATAGGAAAATGTCCAGATTGACATCCAATGAAGTCCAGAGAAACGTCACCTTTGGTTCAGATGTGAGACATCGAGTGATTCTGAGGAAAAGAAAACTGTGCGACGGACCAGGAGTCTCCTGCTTCCCATGGACCTGGGTCAGAGGAAAGGTTGTCTCCTGACAGACGTGTGACACGGGGACAGCAGACACGGGCCAGCAGCTGGCAGTGCCGAGATGTAATTGCTTTGCTATGCAAACTTCTTACAACTTTAATATTAACTGCTTTGATTTCTAATAATAAAGTTATAACTATGGAGTTATTGGTCCAAAGTGCTTTCTGTGATGGAGCTGTTTGGCTTCTGCTCAACGTGGACTGGCTCTTATTATAATGTTTGGTCATAAGCCATTTGGCCAGAAGGTATTTTTCTGTCCATCTCGTCAAAGCCCTCATGGACCCAGACAGTGACCTGCCCTGCCAGGTCCCTCATGCCTTTGTCCCTCCCCACCCCATGATGACCCTGGTTCCAGCCAATCCTGGGCAAGGCCAGCTATGAGCCGAGATGCACACAGAACATGTGTGCGGCTACAACACACCATGTGGCACCTGCAGCAGGGACCTGGGCCTGGAGACGGCCAAGGAGGGTTTGGGAATGAGAGGAGGAGGAAGGAGGGAAGACCACCCAGGTCTGTGGTCCGGAGCCCCTACCCTGAGGCTTGACCAGTCCTGGCCAGGAGGGGAGAGGAGCCCCTGCTGGTGGTCCCAGAGTTTGGGGTCCAGACATGAGATACGAGAGGGCTTCCCATGCTGGGCTGGGAGGGCTGGGAAGCACAGTGAGCGCAGAGGAAGGTGGAGGCCGGAATCCGGGCCGAGGTCCAAGCTCCATCTCCCAGACCACCCTGCGAGCTTCTTCCCACCGGCACCTCTGCCCCCATCAGCCATCGCCGTGTAACAAGCATCCCAAACTCCGTGACTTCAGACAACAGCCACGTTATTGTTTCTTATGATTCTGGTGCTCACTGGGCTCAACTATAGGTATCACTGGGGTCTCTCGTGGGGCTGCAGTCAGGTGACAGCTGTGCTGGGATGCCCACAACAGCCTAAGCCACCCATCAGGGCTCTGCAGGGGGCTGGACCGAGGGACGTTCTGTGTGTCTCTCTCTGCCCCCACCCGCCCCCGTTTCTCTCTCTCTCTCTCTTTCTCTCTCTCTCTCTCTCTCTCTCTCTCTCACACACACACACACACACACACACACACACACACACACACCACACTCCTGGTTGTCTCCTCAGAATTCACAGCGGCCCGTGTGCATCAGGACCCCATGGGCAGTGTCCCTGAGGCACCCGCCGGCCCTGATCGTGAAAGGCCCTCGCTGTCCTCCTGGGCTGCAGACCCCCTGCCTGGCCTGGGGACGAGTGTGGACGCCTCTGGTGACCCTCAGGCTAGGAGGTGGTCTGCTGTGGAACAAGTGGTCCCTGAGCAATTTCTCTTTTTATCTAAAAGCAGAGGGTGTCCTTTTGGTTTGGGAACAAATTAAACGGGTTTAATTTTAGCAAACGATCATAAACCAAGCACTTACGAAAGGCGACTTTTTGTTCCCAAACCAAAAGGACACCCTCTGCTTTCTGCTTTTAGATAAAAAGAGAAATTGCTCAGGGACTACTTGTTCCAGAGGAGGCCACCTCCTAGCCTGAGGGTCACCAGAGGCGTCCACACTCGTCCTCAGGCCAGGCAGGGATTAGAGCAGCACATAGGGCCCCAACCTGGAAGTGAGGGTGGATGAGACCTGCCACTTGGCTGAAGTCTGGGGTTAGCCTTGGGGGAGAAGGAAGCAGGAAGGAGGTTCCAGAGGTCGAACAGCACGTGGGCAGGGCCACCCAGAGAGCAGTGCAGGTTGTGCACTGCCCAATTCCCATCACGGCAATGTCAACATGCCCCTGAACTGGGCAGCTGGACCAGGCCAGTAGAGAGTGTGGCAGGGAGGGGACACCGTGAGGGGGAGGGGTCGTGAGTGGGGACGTGAGCTGGAGCACGGGCTTCACGTGCCCCGTCTTTGGAGGAAGGCGCTAGACTCTGCTTCCATTGGGGCCACGTAAGTCCCTACCACATGGACTGTTCTGCAGATCTAACTGCAGACCCTGGAGGGAAATAAAATCTACCCATGGCAGTAGATAGTGAAATCCAGCGGGCAGAATTCTGGAGGGGGTTGACCCCTGAACACGAGAACAGCACAGAATGAGTCCCTCGTTTTATCCCAAGCGCAACCTGTAGCTGTTGCCTCAGTTGTAGCTGTTCTGGCCTGAGCAGCCAGATCCCGGAATCCAGGGCAACCACAGCCGCTGAAAAGTGAGGGAGGAATCCAAAAGGGGGGCCTTCAAACTCGGCCCCAAGCCCCACCAGCCCCTGCAGAGGCAAGTGCAAGGCTCGGAGCAGCCCCACCGAGGATGAGCTCCTGAACTGGGTTCGGGGCTACCACCCCTGGGGCAGGGTTTGTAGTCTGAGGTCAACCCTTGAGCTGCTGCTGAAACCAATGAACAGGAACATGAAACCCAGAGTCTCTGGCTGGGCGGGCACCTGGCCGGCCTTCGTGAGGTCCTCCACCACGAGGAAGCAGCAGGGGTGACACTGGAGGCCACGTGACTTCTGCCTGCTCCTCTGTCTCGCGTGGTCACCCACAGACCCAGTCACTGTGTGTGCGGGAGTCCAGGCCACAGGAGCCCACGCATGGGTGACACGCCATTCGCCCATCCAGACCCCGGCCCACAGCCATCACTGCTGGCCAGGCGTGCGGGGAAGGCATCTCAGATCAGTCCAGCCTCCGTCTTCCAGCTGAAGCGCCGGACGCCATGGAAAGAGGCAAGTGGTCCCCGCAGTACCCTGTGTAAACTGCTCACCCACAGAAACCGTGCAGACATAATAACTCACTACAATTATTGTGGTTTTTCAATTGAAGTGTAGCTGATTTACAATGTTGTGTTAGTTTCAGGTGTACAGCAAAGTGATTCAGTTATACATATACATGTATATATATTCTTTTTCAGATTCTTCTCCATTATAGGTTATTACAAGGTATTGAATATAGTTCCCTGTGCTGTACAGTAGTTTATCTAGTTTATATACAATAGTGTGTATATGTTAATCCCACACTCCTAAGGTATCCCTCCCCCATTGTTTTAATCTATCAATACCACATTTGGGGGTGATTTGTCATGAGGAAGAAGAAAATGACAAAGAACCTCAGGAACCTGCAAGACCATATCACAGGGTCAAACATTCATGCGATTGGAGTGCCAGACAAAGAGGAGAGAGACAAGGGGGCAAAAAATATTTGAAGATCAATAGTAAAAAGACTCCAAAATTTGATGAAAGACATAATTTTACAGTTTCAAGAAACTCAAGGAGCCCCAAGCTGGACAAATGCAAAGAAGAACTTGACCGGGTGAATTACAGTCAACCTGCCGAAATACCTTGAACGTGTCTAGTGAGAATGACCCGCTCTGGAGAGGGAAGCGGGTTCAACCTGCCACCTCCTTGCAGCCCCACTGCTGCTGTGGGTCCCAGGGACCCGGACGGTCACAGGCACTTTGAGGGCCAGGCCTAGAAGTGGCCTCCAGGACTTGGGTCCGCCTTCTAGAGGCCAAAGGTCAGGGCCAGGCCCCACCCAAAGCCCTGGGGAGGCGGGGGAGGCGGGAGGTTGTGGGAAGATGTGGGCTCCCTGAGCGCCCAGAGCGGGACCCGGCGGTGAACTCAGCTGAGAAGAGGCATCCTTTGCTGGCCGTCTCTCCAGCCACAACTTCCTAATCACACCTGCCCTTCTGATCTGACCTCTGCACTCGGGGAAATCTCCGTCCACACAGAGTTGCTCCATTTCATTCTCCCCTTTCATCCCCTTTGAAAATTAAAAACCTCTCTAATTTTTGCTGAAAAGCTAAAGATTATTTACACAGAGCAGAGTTAAGCCATAAATCTGAAGGTGCGCCAGGCTTGTCCATGGATCGGGGACTTGCCCCTCAAAAGCCCTTTGCTTCCAGACTGCCCTGCAGCATTGCCCAGCCCTCGCCCCACAGACCCCTAACCCAACATCCTTCCTTTGCCTACCAGGGATCAAAATAATTTTTAAAAATCTCATGCTACACCGCGGGTTTTGGTTTTGTCCAATTCCTGATATCTCAGCAGTGTTGTTTTCTGCCACTAAAGGTGTTTTCGAGCCAGCAACACCATAGGTGACATTGAAGGAAATACATTCTGAATTTCACACAACTGACTTATTAAGACATTTGCGGTTTGGAAATAAGGCACCAGCTGCATTTTAACTCTTTGGAGACTTGTGCTCCACGTATAGTAAATGCAGTAACTTCCAGGTCCCCAAGCTGTTCATTTCACCAAAACGACCCATTTCCTGACCATTTCACTCAATAGAAGCTACTGTTGCCAAGGCCTCCAGGCCTCCAAGGCACAGGTGTGAAGCCATGAGGTAGAAACTTGCAGGTGTCCTCCATCGCCTGGCACCGTCTCAGGCCCCACGGCTCCCTCGGAAGTCACAGCCTGGGGTCAGAAGCAGCCAAGTCAGTAAATGACCGAATTATGGGGAAGTCCCTGTAAACCACACAGCGCGGAACCAATGCGAGGCCACTGATAGTAAACAACTTGCCATGATCATCACATGTTGGTCCCAAAGCAACAGCAGGACCAAGGCTGCGGAAGCTTTTAAAAATAGAATCCGAGGGCCTAGCAGTCGCCAGATGCCGTCCGCTGGAATGAAGGAAGCACATTTGCCAAGGCCACCGGAGGGCATCTTGCAACTGGCATACACACGTGTGCACACTGGTGCACAAATACATACGCACTGCGCACACACACGTCTACATACGTGTATTCACATATAGGCATGTACTTTCACATGCACACACACACCCATACATGCACCATGATGTGCATGCACACACGTCACATGCACACGAGGACATAAGGCCCAAAGGGACTGCATGAGTTCCCAGGTTAAAGCATAGGCAACATCTGGGAAAAGAGAGAGAACATTTCTAGAAATACGTTAGAATCCCGTAGTCTTTGACTTCATACGATTTCTCACTTGGCCTGCGGCCCCCTTTCCCAACAGGGAAGCTCCCCAGGAGGAGGGCTGGCGGGTCAATGACATGTCTACACAGGAGAGAGTCAGCTGTCAATTCTGCGGTGAAATCAGCTGTATGGGCCAGCCAGTGGGAGCGACTCTGACCCTGCGAGGCCCCCAGACGGCCTGTGGGGCCAGTCACCGCTCAGGAGAGGTTGGGACGTCCACCGGACACAGAGGAAGCGGCTCTCATTCTGCACACGCAGGGTCCGCCGTGCAGTGCACCCTGCATTTCTCCCACGGCCACGGCAGGCGGAGGCTCCGACAGGCGGGTGCAGGCCCTGCCCCGTCACAGAGGTGGCCAAGCACACACCACGGCTGGACCCAGGCGCGCCCGCTTCAGAGCCTGCTGCTGGTGACCTGATGCTGGGAGGAGCAGAGATCTGGGTGGCTCCCCGGATCACTTCCGGCTACATCTCTGCACCAGGTGCTGAGTCACAGCTAGTCTGCCCCACGTGCATTGACTCGGTAAAAGCATTTTTATCCAGATCCCTCCGGCTCCCAGGCCTTGTAGACAGAGCCAGCGACGAAGGCTGTGTAGACTGACCCAGGCAGGCCGTGGTCTCCTGGCCCAGCACAACCACACTGGGGGCCGGGTCTTTTCCTTTAGGGGAAGCTCACAGGTGCCTCGTTTGCTCACGTCCTCAGGGGGCTTGGTCTGATTTTGTGCAGAATCAAACCTCCAGGACTTCTGAGGGCCTAAGGCTTCTGCTGTCCCAGGACACAGAAAATCTGACCTGGAGCCTGGCCACACTTGCTCTTCTGTCAGAAAGAAAACTAGGAACGTTGGCCTCCATTTCCAGGAGCCCGAGGACACCAGCGTGTGGAGCCGCCCCTGCTCACCCTCAGCCCGGATCACACACGGACCAAGGCCAAGGCCACCATGTCCCCCCGCTGTGCCGGCTCACACTGCACAGGAATTCCATTCTGCTGGGTGTCAGCTGCTGGAAGCCTCCCCCATTGGACTCTGAGGGTCACTTCCAGCGGAGGTCCAGGAGGACCCCAGCCATTACTAATATTCTATGCAGTTTTTTTTGTTTTTCTGCTGCGGTTTTGCATGGATCTGGTCAGGCCAGGGCTGGGGGCCGAGCCAGGGTGGGCACGGCTGCAAGAGTGACCTCTGCACTCCCCGAGTCTGGGTTCTCTGGCAGGTGAGTCAGACGTGATGGTTTTCAACGGCCACTGATCTTTCCTAATTTTATAGACTGTTCTGGGTTCATACAGGCCAGTGATTGCTCGCAGGGTCAAAGATGCGAGTCGATACCATAAACTGTGCCCATGAAGGATTCTCCCCCCTTCCCCCCAACCCTCCCCGCAGACCCCGTGTGGACCTCCCTTCTGTTTTCCCAACAGCATAAACAGCGAGCAAGGGGACACTGCCGCCAGTATTTTCTGAGCTGCAAAGGCGCTTTCCAAGCGCAAGCCTGGGAGCCGCTGGGAGCCGGACCTCTGGAGAGGCTGGGAAGAACCCCGGGGGCTCACTCAGGCCACCAAACCCTGGCTGGGTCGAGGGGTGCAGATACGCCCGCAGGAGGGAGGAGTTCATCCTGTCGGGTGGAGAAGACATCCCTCTCCCAGCCCCTGCCCTGCCCGCGGAGCCCGCCAGCCAGTCCTCATTAGTACACCCATCTCTCATCCAAGCTTCTGGGTGTGATAAAGAATTAGGGTTAGCAAACTAGGTGAGGAGAGGGCGTTTGGAAGTGACACCATGGTGATTGATGCTGCTAATAAGCCTTCAGCCGGGAGAGTTCCAGCCCCCGTCCAACGCATCCCTCCCGCACCCGCCGGCAGCTGCAAGGCCCACCTACCTGCGTTCCTTCCCCAGCCCAGGCAGGGGGCACCCAGCCCGGCCTGTGCCCAGAGGCGGCGTGGCCCCGTGTCTCTTGAGGGCGGCTGCAGGCTGCCTTCCAAGACTGGGTCTTTCTCCTCCCATCCTTCCCTCGTCCCTCCTTCTCCCCAAACACTCACACATCCTTAAATCAAAGGAAAAGGAGTGCAACTGCCCCTCATGCAAACCTCTCGAACGCGACCCCACCTGCCTCCGTCTGCGGCTGCGGGGTTTCCTTTCCACTTTTCCTTTCCCTCTGGGAACCGCAGAAGGCGCGTCCATGGCGGTAGATGGCGGGGCAGTGGTGGTGCAGACCCAGCGGCCACGCTGCTCGTGACTCGGTCCCCGTTTGTCCCGTGAGCGTCGGTAAAAGCAGCCCCACTTTAGAGTCGTTCCCGTTAAGACACAGCACGTTTCATTCTAGGAGGGAAATGTGTCCAAACGGCTAAAGGGTTTTTTCTTTTTAATTCATTGTAGGTAAAGCACCTTCTCAGAGCAAAACGCTGGCCTGGGTGTAGTGAGAACTCAAAGTGAAACAAACAGTTCCTGCCCTGCAGAAAGTGACAGCAGAGGCCACAGAGCAGGTCACCCAAAAGTGTCCTAAAGATTAAGGTAGGGGATTGGGCAGCGAAAGCGCAGGAGTCCAGCCAGGGGGGGTGCTCACCTGGGGACAGGTTCAAGCTGTTCCGGCAGCAGGGACACGGGGGATGTGGGCAGACCTGTGGGTCAGAGCAGGGCACCGGCTCCAACAAGGAACAGGCTGGAGGGGAGCTTGAACCCGCGTGCAGGCTTGGCATCAGGCTAAGGACTTAGAGTTTTCCTGGAGGCATCGGGAGCTGTTAAGGGGTCTACCCAGAGACAACTAAGACAGTAAACAGAGTGGCCTTGTTGGGCTGAGCCATCCTGACAAAGAAGAAGCAACGCGGGTGGCCAGGTGGCCCACAGCTGAAAGGCTGGCGTGTCCCTCCCGCAAGCCACCGGCCCCCCAAGCTGGGCAGTCCTCTCCTGACTGCCTCCCTCTGGGCCACCGAGACCCCCAAAGCCTTCACACATCTACCCTGCCTGGGATGCCCTTGATGTCTACTGACTTATCTTCCTGTGCTCCAACATCGTTCCGGATAACAGCACAAACGGAATTAGTTCACTGTACTGACAACCTCTGCTCCCGGACTCACAGCAAGGCATCTACCCCTGGCTCCTGGAAGGGTGGTCGAGTCTTGGGAAGCTCCTGGGGATCCAGGCAGGGAGACTCATCTTCACTCATGTGAGAAGTCTTGTCAAGTGTGGGCCTTTCACGCAGAGGGGCTGGTGGGAGATGGATGGATCGTGCTACGGAAAAGATGCAAACACATCTGTCATTCGAATTACAACGACAAATAAAACAATGTGTGCGGGACCCTGTGCAGAGTGAACAGCGTTACCTGCGTCTACGGGGTGTTGTGAGGTGGCTAGAGATTCTGGGAACGGCTTCAGGCATCCAACACAGGCACCATTTCCCTTTCCAAATTGGCTACGTTTTACCCGGAAAGCCTCCGCATCAGCTTCTGACCCTACACACACGCTGGCCGAGCGTCCGGCCTCGCCCAAACTTCCCCCCAACTGGCAGCCACACATGACTTTTCCCCCTAAAACCCCCCACACCCCCGACTCTATGTGGCAAAACTGAGCATCTTCCCCGTGAGCCCCCTGTTTGCCTCCAAAGTGGAGGACACCCACAGAAAGTCTTCCTGGGCTTTCCTCTCTGTCCCCACATCCTCCTCATTGCCCCCCATCCTAGATTCCTCCAGACCCCCTCCCTCCATCTGCACGCCGTCTCCTGGGGCCACCCTCTCGCTGCTTCTCCTGTGTTTACGGGACAGCCCACCCCTCACCGTCTCCCTCGGCCCCTCATCCACGTCCATGCCGCCATGGCTCCATCTTTCCAAGGGCAAATCTGATGGTGTCACTTCAGCCGTCAGCGGCTCCCCGTCCCCTGATAAATGCATCCAAGGCCCTCCACACTCTTCCCGCCAGCCTTCTGCCGGCCCTCACCCCTCCCCGGTGCAGGCTGTGCTCTGGTCGCGCTCCACTCCTGCAGCTCACGGACCCCCGCTTCTTCCACACTGCTTCCACGACGGCAGCGCACCCCGCTCCCTCCAGGAACCCCTTGCTGATCCTTAAAGATGGGCTCAGTGTGGGGACCTCAGCCCCCCCAGCCCCTGACGCTCGCCAGCTGACCACTCGTGCATCCCTCCCCACAGCGCTGTCCCGGGGTTTCTTTACACCTCTCCCCCCATGAGACTGTAAACTGCCTCGCGGCAGGATTTTCCCGTTCTTCTTGGCATCCTCAGAGCCTTCACGTGTGTCAGGTGGTCAGTGAATGTCTGTTGAATGGGGGAACCACGAGCTCCTCCTCTTCCCCTGGCTCTGACATCCACCGTCTTTACAATTCTTATTATTTCTATCCTGCCTTGTTCCAGAGGGATCTAAGGATACTTTGATCAACTTCACAAAGACCCATTTCCCGGGACTCCTGGATTAGCTAAGAGATCCAGAGGCTTAAAATTATAAATTCATCCATTCAACCAACAAATAGGTATTCAGCTCTAAGTGCTGGGAATGCATTCAGCTCCACGTCCAGCTTCACCCAAGACATCCTCAGGAAGCTCAGGTTTTCTCATTGATTATGGGAGGTTTGGGTATGAGCAAAACCTACCCACGGTTTATACATGATCCCAAGAGGAAGGTGGCAAGAAGTCTCTTATCCGTTCCTTGAAGAAGAGCTGCTGAAGACACCAGTTCTGTTTATCCCCACCTTGAACCCTGAGAACGCTGTCCAAGGAGTTAGTCCATCCCAGACGGCAAACTTCCACAGAGACTTCAGCAACTCCAGCCTAGCGGGAGTGATGGGAGGGTCCTGGCGACCACCCGCCAGCTCCAGCATCCAGGACTCAGATTTATCCCCAGTGAAAAGAAGACCTGGATGTGATGCCATCAAAGATCTTCCCATCTCTGGAATTCCAGGATTCTGAAACTCTGTTCCACAGGAGAGGGCAGGGGAGCCCATTTGGGTGGAGCTGCTTGTCTTAAATTTAGAAAACCAGCTAAGCGGGATGGGCGTGGCCTCTTTGAAGAGATCGCCGAACAGGAGGGTCCAGGGAGAGGGTTGTGGAAGCAGAGGTCTCGAAGGATCCCGCTGACAGTTTCTGCTTCGTCCGTCCACTCATTCAGCAAGCGTTTGTTGGGATCCTTACTTGAAAGACACTGTATGGACAGGGGGGCACAGCAGCCGTCAGCAAGGTGGGCAAAATCCTGCCGTGTCACACTCAAGCACGGGGCAGGAGTCCTTTACGAGGCTGTGACGAAGCTGTGGAGGGGCCGAAGCGGGTGGGGAGGCTGGCGCGATGGTGGACGAGGAGGAAGGATGCGGCCAAGCCCACCTGGGGAACAGGGACAGCTTCCCAGACGGAGGACGGGCCAGGTGTCAGGACCCAGAGGTGGGACGGGAGGTGGCCCCTGAAGGGGACGGTGCAGGTGCTGGGAAGTGGTCAGGCCCAGGACCACCCTGACCGTGGAGCTGCCGGCCAGGCGGCGGACGCGGTGAGCAGGGCTGTGGCTCGCGGTGGGAGAGCGACGAGCAGGAGATTCCACACGAATGTCAGTGTCCTGGCTTCAGCAGCTCAGCGGACGGGGTGGGGCTGCTGCGGGGTGCCAGGTCCTAGAACAGTCTAGGAGGCCACTTATCTCAGAGACAAAGAGCCTCCTCAGGCGCTTTATGTATTTTCTTTTTAAAGACAACCCAATTTTTAAAAAAATATTTATTTGTTTATTTGCCTGCGCCGGGTGTCAGTTGCGGCATGTGGGCTCTAGTTCCCTGAGCAGGGATGGAAACCCGGGCCCCCTGCATTGGGAGCGCAGTGTCTCACCCACTGGACCAGCAGGGAAGTCCCCCCAGGGTCTTTTCCCACGAAAAGGCTGCCATATTCCCAGCTTTTTTCTCTGTGTGGGATCCACCCTCGAGGAGAAAATCAGGCAAGGTTGGTGTTGGGTGGCCACCTCTTCCTCCTGTGCTGGATGTACAGACAACACAGGGAAGGCAGGAAGCCGGGACAAGCTGGAACCAGTCAGCCAGTCCTGCTCACCCCGTCTCGTCCCAGGTTGCACCCTGCGTCCCGGGTTCTCCACCGTCAGGACCCTGGAGCCTCTGGCTCCAGCGTGTCCCTGCAGCTGCTTGGCCTTTTCCTAACAGGGACGTGGTTGCACCTGGAGGGACACCCACATGGGACCAGCCCTGACAGGAGAGAAACAGGGTATCTCTGGGCTTGAGCACCGTGAGCAGACGGCACATCCCCGTGGACCCAAGGCCTCCCCTACAAGCAGAGGCGAGCCAGGACCACAGAGCCAGGGAGGGCCCGCAGTCCCACACCAGGCGCCCTCTCAGGTGGACCATTTCCGCCGTGAGACATCAGCTGACCATTGCCTTAACACACCTCCAGGACACCTCCAAGCTCATCTTCTGACCCCGGTCCCAAGGCTGGAGGCTCAGCAACTGCACTACTAGCAAATTTCATGTTGATCCTTAGCAAACTTCTAAAGCACTTTATTAAATGACAGACTGGGAGTATTCATGTTATTAAAGAATATGCAGCATTTTATGAGCCCAGTGTTGCCTGACACCAGAACCAGGCAAAGACACCACAAGACAAGAAGACTACACAGCAATGTCTCGTGTGAATATGGACGCACAAATTCTGAACAAAACACCAGCAGACTGAAACCAGCAACATATAAGAATTATGCACCATGACCAAGTGGGATTTATCCCAGGGATGCAAGAGTGGTTGAAATCTGAAAATCAATTAAGGTAATACATCAAATCAATAGAATAAAAAGTGAAAACGACACGATCATCTCAACACATACAGAAGGAGCACTTGACAGACCCAAGATCTTTTCATGATAAAAACACTCAGCAAACCAGGAATAGAAGGGAAATCCCTCAACCTGACAAAGGGCATCTAAAGGAAAACCCACAGCTAATGTCACACTTCATCGTGCAAGTCTGAATGCTTTCCCCATAAGATCATGAAGACATAAATGTCGACTCTCACCTGCCCATTCATAAATGTGCTGGGAGTTCTACCCAGGGCAGTAAGGCAGGAAAAGGAAATAAAAGACGTCCACGTGGGAAAGGTGACATGATACGGTATGTACCAAATCCCAAGGAATCTGCTAAAAAACTATCACACTTAATAAGTTAGTTCAGCAAAAGAGTAGGATACAGATCAATGTATAAAAATCAATTATATTTCTATACACTTGCAATGAGCAATCTAAAACATGAAATTATGAAAACAGTTACATTCACAATAACATCAAGAAAAGTAAATTACTTATAATAAATTTAACAGATGAAACATAGACTCTGAAAACAACAAAATATTGTTGAGAGAAATGAAGCTCTAAATAAATGGAAAGACATCCCATGTTCATGAATTGGAAGACATAACACCAGTAAGATGGAAGTATTCCCCAGGCTGATCGGCAGATTCACCTCAATCCCTACCAGAATCCCAGCTGACTTCCTTACGGAAATTGAGATCCTGCTGTAGCAAGTGTTGTACTGGGCTGCACACGGAGTCCCGCACAGCTCTGAGGCCAGAAGTCTGCGGTCGGGTGGGTGAGTCGCACTCCCTCTGCAGCTCTGAGGGGAGAGGCTTCCTTGCCTCTGTGGTCATGGCGGGCTCACAGATGCATCTCCCCGGTCCCTGCCCCCATTGCCAGGTGTCCCCTACAGGTCTGCATCTCCACTTTCCTCTATGGATGACTGTATCAGACTGGGTCCCTTCTGGGCCCCTCCTCCAGGATGCCCCCCTCTTAACTCAGTGATAACTGCAGGGACCCTGCTTCCAAGTACAGGGTCAGGACTTTAACATATATTGGGGGGGGGGGCACAAAATTCAGCCCCCAACTGGCCACAGGAATTTACCTTTACAATGCGTTTTACTGAATTCTCCTCCTTTGTCCTCGCAGGCACCAGTGGGATGGAGGCTACGTCACCACTAAGCGCCCTCCCTTCCACTGGCTGTGGTCCTGCCGTGTCCTGCTTTGTTTGCTTCACCTTTGCAGATCTCTTTGTGCTTAACTTTTCAAGTTTTTCTTTTTTTTTTCGTCAAACAATGTTCATTGTACCAACATCGAGCATCACACATGCATTCTGAAGGGTCTACTCCCTACTTTGTATTGGAACTTGGACCTGGAATGTGCCCTAGGACAGATGTTTCAAGAATTAAGTGCCACCCTAAGGTGGAGGGAAGACGCCACTCCTCCCGCTGTGGCCAGAGCAGCGAGGGCGTCAGGAGCACCCGGGTGTTTGGATAAGCGCGGGGATGCTCAGTTCTATCAGCCCTCTGGGAGGTCTTCAGTAGAGGCGGTGCCTCCCCACTCTGGTCACCTCGTTTTGCTGCCTTTATTGCTCTGTCTGCTGTCCTGGGGAGGGGGGACCCTGCCCACATCACCTGCGCATTTCCTGCCCCCAGCACACACCAGGAACATTTATAGATGCTCCATAAAAGTATCTGTGGACTGAGAGCTCTCAGTGGGCTCTCCGCCCCCCCACCGAGAACCTGTGCTTCTCCAGAAGCCGGTTCAGCCCCACCCCTCCTGGCATTCACCTTGCCCCGGTAGGGGGTGGGGTGAGCTTCGGGTTCCTCTCAGGCTCCAGAGCAGCTGAGACTGACCTCCGTGAGCTCCTCTCTGGTTCGCAGGCAGCTGCGAGCTCTCCCCAGGGAGAGTCTAGAATGGGCCTCCCCCCCCACCGTGTCCCGAGATGCTGGGACCACAGGTGACACCGGTTTGGGCCCTGAGAACAGCCAGCCCCAGGGAACAGAAGGGGTCAGCCCTCCAGGACTGTCCACCCTGGAGCTCAGACAGGAGGGTGTGGTGGGGAAAATGGGGCAAAAGGACCTATGACAAAGGCTAGGATGCTGGCCCCAAATGTGGAGGGGACATGAGCCCCCAGCTCGACTAGGGAGCTACGTAGAACAGGAGCTTTAAGAGTGAAAAGGTTTAAAGGTCATTATGCGTATATATCAGTAAAAAGCGATAGGAATTTGTAAGCAGCCACAGCTGGAAGGAGCAGAAAAAACCCTCCTCAATCACCATGGAAATCTCTGCTCACCACACACCATCATATTTAGTTATTAATAGACGTCGGCTAGGCTGACATTTTGCACATTCATCCCAATATGCATCGGGGCCACTTCTGGCATTTAGTTTATCATTTTCATCAGTGTCTTCCACGGATTGACCGGCCCGACCCCAAAATCTCACACTGTCACTCATCATAAGTGAATTTATCAACATGTACAGAATCAGAATACACATGAGAGTTTTGACTGTTTGCATATGAAATTACTTCATTCTCCACGCTTCAAAAAATTCAATTTTGCATAATAAATGATGATAAGGGCCAGTTGACAATTATATAGGTGGGAAGAGTAGGAAGGAGTGATTGGAATTTCAATGGGCCCGCGGATGCATCTGGGGCTTGGCTAAGTAATCAGCACCCAGGCTGACTCTCTCCATTGTTGGGGGTTAGTACAAAGCCTTCAGCTCCTATTAGAGGCACCCTTTACTTAAACTGCAAATTGGCACAAAGCCTGTTAGTGCTTTCCTCTTGAGACACATCTCCAACTGACTTAGATGCACCGTCAGCCGGATATTAAAATTAATCAGGCTAGTATCTGAATGAAGAGAAACAGCAGCCTGTCTCAGGAAAATCTTGCAGGGACACACACACACAGACACACACACACACTCCACGGCCAGCCTTGCACAAAACACAAAGTCTGCCGTCACCTGCCGGTAGACCCTGCCCATAACACCCTGAGTGATCGGATGTGGACGCATCACATCAAAGGAGGGGGACCAGAGCTCGTTCTGGGTTTTTCCGGGGCAGCCAGTCTCCCACCACAGGACACGGTTGTGCTCAGAGGAAATGGGATTTTACATCTGAGTACAACGGTTTCGGGACAGTATTGCAATTTGGTTCATTAGGTAGGTGTATCCCTCGTGTTCTAACCTAGTTATTGTATCCGTCGAAGGGCCCACAAAAAGTTCGCTGTCCCCCTGCTGCGCTGCACCCCCTCCGCCCACGTCAGGATGAGGCACAAACACGGTAGATCCTCAACAGCCGCCAGAGGTTCCCATCCTGACGGCGGGCGTCTGCCTGCTGGTCCCTTGGACCACGGGGCACATGCAACATCCACAGCTGTCGTACGGAGAGGGCTTTGGGAAAAAAACTAGCTTCAACTGCGATTAAAAAACAAATCCAGGGCTTCCCTTGTGGTGCAGTGGTTGGGAGTCCGCCTGCTGATGCAGGGGACACGGGTTTGTGCCCCGGTCCGGGAAGATCCCACATGCCGTGGAGCGGCTGGGCCCGTGAGCCATGGCAGCTCAGCATGTTCGGAGCCTGTCCTCCGCAACGGGAGAGACCACAACAGTGAGAGGCCCGCGTACCACAAAAAAAAAAAAAGAAAAAAAAAATCCACACACACCATATGTGACCCTAAGCTGTCCTTCCCACTGAACGCGTGTCGTCTGCAGAATTGAGTTGTATGTTCTTGCCTTAAAAAATTCCTGTGTTTTTCCCACTGATGCGTCTGCACATTGCAGCCCCTCAAAATGTGTGGCACTTTCTCAGCCGTGATGTTGCAGAGAGCGCTGGGTGTCTATGCACCGTGCATGACCTCAACCCCACCATCGGAGGGCCTCTTCCCTTTGGGTCTGCGCTCTGGCATCCGTGCTTGATGCCTGCCCTCCTGATTCCTCCCAGACCGCCACTGTCATTCTCCACCGAGGGAAGTGGGAAATGAAGATTCTGGGAGAGGAAGCCCCCCACCGCCATCCCCTGATGGTCCGCGTGAACCTGCCACCGTCACCCCTCCCACCTCCGGGCGCTCGAGAGACTCCATCCCGAAGGGCGCACCCACCTGGCACACCTGCAACCTTGGTTTAAAAGGGGGCAAGGCTGGTTTAAACCACCTGCATCTCTTTGGATGTGGGCGGATCGTCACCAAGCTCGCCTGATCCGAAAATCTCCCCGGAGAAGGCGGGGGACACACCCACCTTCAGGATTTGGCTCTAGATTCATGAAAAAGAAAATGCTACCATTTAAACCCTAAAGAACAAGATGGAATTTATTGGAAACATGGATGACTTCTTAACAACTGGGTGTAATTCCAGGAACATGGCACAGAACGAGGTGAGGCAAACACAGAACATGATGGAACGTCTCAGGGGGCTTGGGTCTAATCCAGCCGGAGGAAGGGGGTCCCATCTCCAGGCACCTGTCAAACCCGAAGGGGCTGAGATAGTCCCGGTGGCCCTGCAGCAGCTGTCCCACCCTGCACACCAGCCTGGGAAAGGGCGGGCCCCGGCCCCACTGCTGGACAGCCGAGAATCTGGGTAAACCCAAGTTCCTGCTCCGGGGGAAGACCGGTCCCAAGACACTGGACTCCACTGTGACCCCCTCCCTGCCACCCCTGCCCTGTGAGCCCCTCCCAGTTACCCCCTGCGACCCCCTCCCAGGGACCACTCCCGGTGACCCCTTGGGCACAAGCCCGGAGTCTGGGGCTGTGTCTCCAGGGTGAACGCCGCTATCCGTCTCCCACCCGTGTCCGTCTACACAGCACCAAACACTACAACAACCGGAGAGTCTCGCCTTCCATCCTGCACCGCCCTTGGTTGTGGGTTGCAGTGCGCGGCACCCCTAGTTCCCAAACCTCATGACCCTCAAAGTTACCCGGGGTGAATTGTGGTGAATTCTGGAGAAACATGTGAATTGGGCAACTCAGGACAGCACTGGAAGAGCACTAGGGCTCTTGTAAGGGTTTAATCCAGGAGGAGAGGAGAAGACAATTGGACACAGAGGAGGAGGAACTTCTGGAAGCTGGAAAGCTCATCCACTCGTCCGAATGGACTCATCAGAGCAATGCCTGCAGAAGGCGACTCCCTCAGTGGGTGCAGTTGGTACAGAGGGGTGCGTTGGGTGTCAGGGTCTCTGGTGGGGTGCAGGGGTGCAGTGGGTGCAGTGCAGTTGTTTTCAAATCACAGACACTGGAAGTCTCGGGACTGAAGGCTAGGGGAAGGGCTGGAAGGCGGGGGCAGGGTGCTGCCCACTGGATTCCCCAGGGAGTCGAGCAGGCAGGACATGTACGGGGGTGACCGTGGGGCCAGTGACCCTGAAAGGCAAGGGAGAGGCCGGCTACGTGCAGTCTCACTGGAGCCCCCGCCGGCCCAGCAGAGACCGATGGAGCCAGATGGCCCTGCAGAGCTGACGGGCTGGGCCGAGAGGGCGGGGCCACACACACACACGTGTGCACACACACACGCACACAGCTGCGGCCCTGAGGGACTGAGAACATTCCAGACGGGTCTGGGACACGCCTGCCTTCCCCAGCGCTTCCTGGGCAGCAGCCCTCCACTCAGTAGGGGGTCCCCGCAGCCCCCCGGTCCAGCTGCACAGCTAAGAGCCCACCCTCCCCGACCCAGCTCAAGACAGCGTCACCCTGGGGAGGGCTACCCAGAGGTCTCTGGCCTGAGACATCAGGACCAGCTGAGGGCAGGGGCCAGCCCTGATGAAGGGGGCCGTCCACAAAAGCCTGCACACTGAGATATGAAAGGCCTGGCCCTCAGCATCCAGACACAGAGCAGCAAGGCTCATACACCGAGCAAGACCAGGGCCCCTCTGCAAGGGCGCCGGCCTCCCGAGAAGGAGTTTGTAGGGATGGACGTGGAGGCCCCGCTGTGAGAAGGCCGGGACCTGCCCAAGTCAGCTGCGAAGAGCCTGACTCTAAAAACCAACGCACATCCAGAGATGCCCAAGCTTGGGGGATTTATTTATGGAACAAAAACTACAGGCAGAAGAAAACTTCATAGAAAATATAATTAGAGTGTCCAGAGAGATAAGGGAAAATATCGCAGCCATGGGGGGAAAAAGAGCAAGATGCTATTTAAAACAAAAAAGAACAAAGAATCGAAAAGAACTCCTGTGAAATAAAAATTTTAATAGAATGTTTGGAAGAAAAAGCTGAGGAAGTAAAACTAAGAGCTGAGAACAGGCGGAAAGGGGTAGGCAGAGCACAGCCTCAGTCGGGGTCTCAGGCGTGAGGAGGGAGGGCCGCTGCGGAATGAGGCCCTGGGGCCCCAGAGCAGGTCCCCCCCCGCTCCACCACGGGGCTGCACCCCTGCCCGCACCAGGCGCCACCTGAGCGAGACCCACGACAAAGTCATTGTCTGAGCCTCCCTCCGAGACGGCAGGTGTGCAGTGGACTCGGAGGGTGTTCTCGGCAGGGCCAAGCAGCCTTCCTCTTGCTTCTCTGTGCTCCAGTGCGCGGTGGTAGAGGTCGTGACAAACGAACCCTGAGTTAGCAGTGGTTGCACGCGGCAGCTGAGGACACTTGTGACCTCATGTCACTCTCAGCTTTGAATACGTGTGCAGTTCTAGACCTACCGTGTGTGAACTGCCAGGTCCCTCACGCTGGTAGCCAGACGGCCGTCGGGCAAGAATCGAGAAGAGCCGTATCTTTACAACAATGTTGAATGACATTTAATTGATTGAAGTGTTTTAAAATTAAATAAAATTCGAGATTTTTAAAAATAATTTTGATTTAAAGTTTTTTATATTTATTAATTCTAGCTTGCATGGAGCCTTTCAGATTTAAGAGAGAATTTTAACACTCTGGAACAAAAAGCTTTTTAGAAAACATGTATAATCTTAATACTTTAATTTTTACATTTACTTTCATTTACACTTTTAATTCAAATTTTATACACTGAACTATAACTACATTTTATGTTTCAGTTCTTTAAATCATAACTGTCAATAGACTGTAAGCTCTGTGAAAAATATTATGAAATGATAATTCCTTATTCTGCTGAAATAAAGGGAAGAAAAATAACTCTGTGGAATAAATATGTAACAATTTATAAATGATACTTGCCTCCTAAGTCTCACCTAGAGAGCTCTGGCCCATCAACAGATCATCAGACACACTAAGTAGTAACGATTCATCCCTGACGTTTGCAAACTTCAGTTACAAAAAGCTTAACTGTTGATGTACCCCTTTGGTTTCCGCCAAGATGAAGGTGCATCTGTCAGGCGGGAGGAGGGAGGATGCTCGGGTCTGTCGGTGTGTGTGGGTCCCCCTCCCTGGCACCCACCCGAACCCCACACTCAGGAGGGGCAGGTCTCAGCTCTGGGCCTGCAGAGGCACAGCCGGGCAGCGGCTGCCCCGTCTCCTTGGAGACCCTGGGGAGGCCTCGCCCACCAGAGGTCCGGCCTCGGGTCTCAGACACCACCCACGTGTTCCTATTTCTCCCCTTCCCTCCTTCCTTCTTTTGTGACACCTGCAGACGCCAAGGGAGCCGACCCAGGGCCTCTGCAAAGCCCTCCAGGAAATGCTCCCTCAGGGGCTCTTGGGGGCCACAGAAGTGCCAGGAGCCTCGGCTACTCCTGTCGGACCTTGGGGGCACTCCCAGCGGGGTCGTGGACCCTGCCCTCCCCCACCCCAAGCCTCAGGTGGAGATGGCCTGGAAGTCACCTCCTGGGGGTCAGTGCGCTGACCGCTGCGTCCTGGGGGAGGGGAAGGGGAGGGGCAGGCTGCCCTTCCGGCTAAAGCAGCAGAAGGGCCCAGGCGCTTCCCTGGACAAACGCGGGGCTGGGACTTGTGTTTCTCTATAGAACCGGCGATCCACCAGCTGGCGGGGGGGTGCCGGAGACGCCAGCCCTCCCCGACCCCCGGCAGGCGCGGGGCTGCGGGGCATCCGCGTCCGTGATGAAGCGGCAGCGGCCTCCGCAGCCAGGCTGCCCAAGTCGGCTCCCTGCGTCCACAGGAGGGCACGGCCCCGCCAGGCGGGCTCCCTAGGGGGAAGGAGGGTGCTCCGCTCCGAAGCCGCCCTTGGGCCTCAGGAGGCCCGGCACCCAGGGAAGCTGTGGGGGCGGGGGTCGGAGATGCGAGAGCCCCACCCGGCGGCGTGGCCACTGGAAACCCCGGAGGGCTGAGGGGAGGAGCGGAGAGGCTTGTGCCCGTTAGAGGCTGAGCTGTGTCCCCTCGGGGTCGCGTGCTGGGGTCCTGACCCCAGGACCTCAGGATGTGACTGCGTTCGGAGACGGGGGTCTTTAAAGAGGTGATTAAGGTAAAACCGCGGGTCATGGGTGGGCCCTGATCCCATACGATGGGCGCCCTTATAAGGAGATCAAGACGCAGGCGCGCACAGGGGGACGGCGGGGTGAGGACCCGGGGAGAAGACGGCGCCTACACGGCAAGGAGAGAGGCTCAGGGTGGCACCCGGCGTCCCCTGCAGTCACAGGCCAGTGTGAGAGCAGCACAGGGCTGACCCGGGGCCTGGACGTCACTGCCTGGTCCCAGCGGAAAAGGACTTGGACGGGGACCCAGGCCAGGTACCCCGGTCCTGGCGAGAACAGGACTTACACCGGGGAGTCTCACAAAACCAATAGAGTTTAACTCCCATTTTGTGAAAACAGAAGTTCTGGAAAGCTCTTCTGCTAACAAATGCCTAGAAAGGTGTTTAAAATGATACAAGCAGGGCTTCCCTGGTGGCGCAGTTGTTGAGAGTCTGCCTGCCAGTGCAGGGGACACAGGTTCGTGCCCCCGTCGGGGAAGATCCCACATGCTGCGGAGCAGCTGGGCCCGTGAGCCATGGCCGTTGAGCCTGCGCGTCCGGAGCCTGTGCTCCACAACGGGAGAGGCCGCAACAGTGAGAGGCCCGCGTATCGCAAAAAAAAAAAAAGATACAAGCATTACTCAGTGTTCTGCTGAGACACGAATGAGGTGAGGACACCCGCAGCGGAGGGAGAGCAATGCAGGAGGTGAGCCGCGCTGAGCCGAGTGCACCTGCCAGCTGGGCCCCTCCTGCGCCGGCCACTCCCGGCCAGAACACGGGCCCGGGCCCCGAAAGACGGAGAGGCCAGGGCGTGAGGTCAAGTTGAGGGGATGCTCTAGAAAACGTGCCTGAGCCTCTCCAAATGTAACTGTCATCGAAGGCAGGAAAACAAGCCTGAATGAACTGTTCCAGAAGAAAGGAACCAAAGTGCTGATTAGGCGTGAAAACTAAGCAAGGCTTCATTGAATCTTTGATTTTAAACAGAACTGCAAGGAAGTTATTGAGATAATTGCACAACTTAAGCTGTGGCTGGATGGCAAGTGTGTTGTAAAATTTTAGATGTCCTGCACGCGATAATTTTATTGCAGTTCCGCAGCACCTTGTCTTAAGAGATACATATTCCAGTATTTAGAAGTGTCATAATGTCTACATCTCACGAATGGTTTAGCCAATTAAAAACTATGCACCTAAAAAAATGGTACAAATGAACATATTTACAAAAGAAATAGAGTCACAGATGTAGAAAACAAACTTATGGTTACCGGGGGCGGGGAACGGGTGGAGGGATAAATTGGGAGATTGAGATTGACACATACACACGACTACATATAAAATAGATAACTAATAGGACCTGCTGTACAGCACAGGGAACTCTGCTCAATGCTCTGTAGTGACCTATATGGGAAAAGAATTAAAAAAAAAAAAAGAGTGGACATATGTATGTGTATTACTGATTCACTTTGATGAACACTTGAAACTATTATAACTCAACATTGTAAATCAACTATACTCCAACACAAATTTAAAAAATAAAGACAAATGAGAGTTGAGCATAAAAAAATAATAAAATATAGGGCATCTTTTATAATTCTTTAAAAACTACGCATCTGTGAGTAAACACACACATTAGGAAGCCAGAGAATGGAGAGAGAGGTGAAACCAACAGAGTTAGAGCCCAGGCGAAGGTCATGGTCTCTCTGCTATCGGGCAGCTTCCCTGTGGGTCTGCAATGTTTCCAAGTTAAAAAATGGAATAAGAGAATACAAACAAATAAATAAGATTTAAAAGGAAGAAAGCACGTCGGTAGGAGACAGTGAAAAGCCAAAGAGACACAGAAGCAGAAGCCATGGGAACCTTGGTAAAAACCAGGAGGAACTCAGAGAGACTTGACTGTAAAAAGCAATGATCATAATGACCAACTTTTAGGGTTAGGCTTGTAAACAAAACGGAATTAAAATGTCAGATGAACATAACATGGGAGAAGGGCAGGGGCCGTCAAAGTGAAGCATCCCGAGGCCTGTGCGTTCAGAGGAGGGGGGCGTCACAGCAGGCGTGTGGGTCAGGCGTCCTATTACCATGAAGGTAGCTCCGGAAGAACAGGAGTCCCGGAGGGGATAAAAAGAATAAAGGAACTTGATGGATCCAACAGCAAATAGTGCGGGAGGGGGAAAAAGCAACAAAAGAAACATGATAAATAACACAAAATAAGATTGTAGGGAGAAATCCCAAATCTCAAATTGGAGCTTAAAGAAAACAGATACAGTTTATAAGAACATGTCTAAAATGAAATGGTTTGAAAACCGAAAGTAAAGAAACGCAAAAACTAAACCAGGCATGTCCTGCACATTGAAGACCAGGGATAAGAACCCCAAGTTTAGAACACGTGTTGCCCAGTCCCCCAAAAAGCACAGAGCCAGAGGGAGATCAGGGCCATTCCCAGAAGAGAGTAAGTTACTAAATCCCCCGAGACCAGAGATGGGGGATCGGGTCGTAAACGCTGACAGCACCCACTCCACGAGGGATGGAAAGGGGACGGAGGAAGGGATCCCATCTGCACAGACACCAGCTCTCGTCCCTCCGTCCACACTGCACTCCTCTGCCGGCTTTGTCCACCCACCGCAGGGACTGCAGGCCGGATGCCAGGCCTTCCTCCTGGTCCAGCAGTGGGACGTCCCCCCAAGCTGGATGTGTCCCGGGCCCTTCTCAACACGCGCAGGACCGGCTCTTGTGTCCCCCGCCAAGGCCACGGCAGCCACCGAGCTGCTCAGAGCCTGGCCCACGTCTTGGTCCCCGCGGCCCCGGGGGCGCTGGGCTGGGCCCGCCTGCAGTCGGACAGGAACCCACGTTCTACGAGAACATCCACAGCAGCTCCACACCTTCAACCACCGGGTCTGACGCTGGCTCCTGAAACCTGCATGGAGGGGGTGTCAGCCCCGGGGGCCTCCACTCTCCGTGGCGTCCATGCCTCGCCTCCAGCCTGCAGTCTGTGCTCTGCATGGCCAGAGGCAGCAAGGCGAGCATCACTTCTCCAGGCCACAGAGCAGAGAGGCTAACACAAGACCGACCACACACTTCCCACCCTCGTCTCCATGGTGGCCTACGACACCCACTGGCTGCTCAGGCACCGGGACGTCCCCTTGACCCCCTCCACCCTCAGAGGCCGCTTGCCTGGCCCGGGGCCGGCAGCTCCCACGGCAGCCCCCCACTGCCCCCGGACACTAGCTCCACCACCAGGGCCCTGTAACCCCGCAGAGGCTGGAGGTGCAGGTAGCATGAGCACTGGGCTGCACGCCCCACAGACGGGGCACAGCCGTCCAGCTTTCACGGATGAACACCTGCCTCCTAAACATCCTGGGGGCTCTGGGGGCGAGAACTTCTGTCCTGGAATTTGGACTGAGGTGGACAAGCCAGTGGGAAGCAGACCGAGAACCCGAACCACAGTGGACGGTCCCAGGGGCAGCTGTCCCCGGAGGGGTCGTCACCCCGCACCCCGTGTTCTGAGAGCAGCTCCACTCCAGCCGCGACGGAGGGACGGGGAGGCGAGAAGCCACCGCGGGCTCTTCCATCGGGGTTTTGCACGGCCGTCTGTCTTCTGGTCTGGAGAATTTCTGAGGATCCCGTAGACATCCTTCTATTGAAAATCTTCTGTGACACGCAGAGGTGACTCCGTGTTGAGGGGGGAAGAGGAAAGAGCGCCGCCTGCGTGTCAGGGTGGAAAACGCCGAGAAGGAGACGAAGGTGAGTGGTGTGGAGGACGCTCTCCTGGCCCCGCGGCTCCGGAGGGGAACTCGGCGGGACGGCCCACAGGGGACGTGGCGGGGGTAGCACGCGCCTGCCGGCCCTACTCCCACGGGGTCTTTGGTCCAAGTGGAGGGTGAGACACACCCTGCTCAGAAAGACCACCCCCCAGGGAAGAGAAGTGACAGGACACGCCCTGGGGGTCAGAGAAGGGACCACAGACTGAGAAGAATCATGCTGAGGATGGAGAGTCTGGCGGGTCCTAGAAGATGAGCAGGGTTGGGGTCAACGAAGACAAGGCCAAGGCGCTAAACAGAGGGCGGGCAGGCGGAAGGGGCCTTCAGGAAGGTAGGAAGTGAGCCTGTGAGCTGGTGGGAGAGAGAGCCGGGCAAGTCAGGCCGGACGTCCCAGGACTTCAGCATGGCCGCTCCCCACGAGGGCCAGGCCGGCCTCTGGGAAGGATGGCGCCGTGTCAGGGGGCTCAGCTTTGCTGTCGGCAGTGGCCAGATGGCCTTGGCTATTTGGAGTCCACGCTGTGAGACCCGTGGGCACTTCATTCCAGGGCCCACTGTGCGGGCAACTCTCAGAGGCCACTGCTGGCAGGTCGTCTGGGCTGCTTGGTCCTCCTCCCATGGGGGATGCTGTCCAGCGGCCGTTCCTCTGTGGCAGGGGGATCACACCTGCTGTCCACTCACACGTGTCCAGCCACCTTCCCAGCCCAGACTCCTTTCCCAATTTCCTGACCTACTGCCTGTGGTCTACGCACATTCAAACCTTAGGCTGCCTCCCCAGCAGGTGCTGACAGGTGCACGGGGGAAGCTCTACCGTCGGCAGGAGTTCTCCTCCAGGTGGTCTCTGGAGGCCACCTCTGAGTCGGGCTGTTTGCAGATGTCCCTTTGGGGCCGGGACCCACAAGCCACGCAGAAGCATCCAAAACACGCCCACTTTTTCTTCCTCCTACCAGACAAGGGCCTACGCTGGACCTTGGCCTGTGTGGCTGAGACCCACTGTGTGTGGGGGGTCGGGGTAGAGGGCAGCCTCTGAAGCCAGCAGGAGTCGAGAGCAAGGTCAGTGCAAGGGGGTAGGTCAGCACCACCCTCAAGATCAAGGGGCAAGTCGGTCCCCACCCTCTCTCCCCGGGTTCCCAGTCTGGCCCCTACTAGAAGCAGAGGGGCTCTGGACAGGGACGGTCAGCAGTGCGCACGGTCGCTCAGGAAGCGCAGAGCAGGCTGGGGCTTCCGGACTTCAATTTCCTTTGCTCATTTGTGTCTGTGCTCTCATGCAGGGGCCACGCGGTCCGTCTCCGCTCGGCCCACTCCCCTTTAAGACACTCCCCTTTAAGACACTCCCCTTTAAGACACTCCCCTTTAAGACACTCCCCTTTAAGACGTGCTTGCGAGTCCTTGCTCTTCCCTGATGGAGGCAACGCAGCCGAGCAGGCGGGATGCAGGTCCTGGAGCTTCCCTGGTGACCAGCTGCGTGACCTTGGGCAAGTTACTCCACCTCTCTGTGCTTCAGTTCCTCATGGGCAAAATGGGGATAAGGGTGCTGGGAAGATTAAATAAAATATGCAAGTAACGCGGCAGTCAGGGCTCGACTCCAGGTGTCTGTGTCGAACTCTCAGCTGTCCTGAGCCCGCCTGACGGAGGGCTGTCCTGGGAGATGACAAAGCACCGTGTCACTAGTAGGGCCGCGTCCTGTGGGAACAGGAAGGGTGGGCTCAGCAAGAGCTGGCTGAGGACACGCCCCGGGGCTGAGCCCCTCGGAGGGACGAGGTGAAACCCAGGTGACCCTCGAGGGCACCCCAGTGCGGAGAGTGGACCCAGAGAGCCGGAGCGTGGACGGGGCTGAGGGGAGCAGGGGCCGGCGTGGAAAATTAGACCAAGTAATTAATTGTCCCGTCGTGTCCTGAAAGCGGGGCATCTTCGTGACTCCGGCCTCCAGGCAGAACCTCGGCGGCCGCGGGGGCTCTGGCCTCCCCTCCGCTAACCCCGTTCCTCGAACACACTTCCTCGACGTGAAACACCCACACAGGTGGCTACCTCGGGTCCCCAGGTGTCCAGAAGTCCCTGTGAACAGCATGTGGGTAGCTGGCAAATATCTCAGTCATCACTTGGATGTTTAGCTTCATCGATTCAACCAGAAGCGGCCCCGGATGCAGGCTCCTCTGCAGCCAGCCAGAGTCTCTGTCCAAAAGCCTCCCTTTCCTTGTGTCATCAGCTCTGCTAAGAAGACCCTTGGCTGTTCGGGCCACATGCATAAGCCCGCCACACCCAGCCCGTCCTCATCCTCCGGGCGTTTCCTGCGTGCTCCCCTCGTCTGGGTTGTGACGTGAGGTGCGATGACCCCGCCCTCTCGGCAATTACCCCGCTGCTCAGTGGCCCCGACAAGCCAGAGTGTCCACGGAATCAATAAAGCATTAAAAACCACTAGGATCTGGTCAACCAAAGAGAATCACTAGTTCCTGGAAGTGCCACTGAGTTCACGTCATACAGAAGTGGAGGCGCTTCTGGCTTTGTTTCTGTTTCAGCTAAAGTGTCACCTCTCTGCTAGCAGATGGCTCGAGTCTCCGTCCTGGGTGAATTCTCCTTGGCATTTGTTTGTCTTGTTTTTTTTTTTTTTTTTTTTTCTTGTAAAGAAACTGGATGGCACAAAACGTATTCTTTAAAACACCATCTTCCTACAAGCCGCATCTGCATTAAATGTTCCCAAATAGAACCCTTAACGTTCCTCCAGCTCTGGGTGCTGTCAGCCCATCACACAAGTTCCATGAGCTGCAGGAACCCCTGGAGACTTCTGTCCTGCCTCCACCTTCCTGGGGGGAGGCCAGGCCGGCTGCACACGCACAGCGAAGGGAACTGGTTGGAGGATTCGGTGGGGGAGGGGAAGCCACCTGCACGTTTGCCTCCGTCACCTGGGATTTTGCTGGCGTCTTTTGATTAACCGCCTCCGTTTTCCCACCATCTCTGTAGGTGGACGGGGGTGAGATCCAAGTCCCCCTGGCTTTTCTACTTTGCTGTCTTTTCAATTCTTAGACAATTGCTATTACCAGTGATTGTCTCTAGGTGACCCTGAACAGAATAGGTGACCCATGGCTCTTCATTAAAACCGTCCCCGAAATTCTGAAAACCACACACACACACCATTCACTCAACAAGAAGACAGAACAGATCAAACTTCAGACACACGACGTTCGGGAAGGGGTCTCAGTCGACGGTGCCGCTGGTCTTCGGGGCCCTGCATCTCTTGGAAATTCCTGGGCCGAGCCAGGCCTCGCTCAATAAACACTAATACGGGGGTGACGAATGTAATTTTCACCTAAACCGCTTTTCCATCACTCTGGAATAAAGGCTTTGCCTCTTGGAAATAAAGTTCTTTCTCTCTCCTTTCTTCCTTGTAATAGTTGTGGGTCTCTCTGCGGTGGTGAGAGATGACCTGCTGGCCGAGGCAGGTAATAACAGGTATTTTCGCTGAGTTCAGTGCCTCTCCAGAAAATTGGCTTCTTGTTTTCAGTGCTGAGCCCCGACGCCCGCATGCCTCGCCTCCTGTGTCTGTGAGTCCATCTGTCCTCGAGAGCCTCACCTCCCGCCTCCGAGGAAGAGCCTGGGCAGGGGAGCCGTGGGAATGTGGCGGGAACGTGAGTCTGGAGCGCAGGGTTCCCGGTGGACCCTTCCCTCCCCGGGCAGGAGGGGTCTCTAACCCTGAGGCGTTTACCCTGGAACACTCCCCTTCTTTATCATGGAGCGCGCGGCCCCTAGATGCTGCTCAGAGCACCAGTGCCTGAGCGGGGCGGCAGGAAAGGGGGCAGGCGGGGCCCCAGCCCTCTGTCCACTACAGGCCAGGCCGTGGGCAGCACAGAGACCACCAAGCAGACAGCATCTCAGCAACACAGGCCCCTGCGAAGGCAACAGCCTCCGAAAAGGGCGCGAGGACCCTCTCCAACCCAAGCGGATGGAGGGCGGGCCACGACAGAGGCGTTCGCCATGCACGCCCTGCGGAGAAGAGAAAGGCCTGGGTCTCCTCTGACTCTGGGGCCGGGGTCCAGCGAGAAGGCGGGGGGAGAGATGAGTCTTAACTGCTCTGCCAGTCCCGGCACCGCAGGCCCAGAGGAAAAGTGTCTCATATTCAGAAAATGCCACTTCTGGTGTTTATATCCCATTTTTGTCTCTGATCACACACACACAAAAGGATGCCCCCGAAGGGTCACAGAGTTCAGTGAAAATCCTACAAGCTTTTCCAGAACAAATAACAGACACTGACCCCTGGCCCTCTCTTTGCATAAGAATTAACATCGGCAGCCCAGCCTCTCTAGTGGCAACTGGGACTTCGTAAAAGCCAGCTTCTGATTTAAAACGCTGATTTCTTTTTTTCCTTAAGAAGCCAGAAGAAAAGGGGTGACTTGGAGCTCATCTGCATTACAGATCAGGCCTCTCCGAGAAAACCAACCATCCATAATTCATTACGTGTTCCCTGCAGGCCTGGAGGCTGCACCATCCTAGCAACGGAGTCATGGCAACGCGGGTGCAGCCAATCCGGGCCAGGCTCCCCGCCCGCGGGAGAAGGGGACACTGACAGGACGTGGGCCTGCGACTGGCACACGTCTGCATCGGCTTTTTATGAACTATTACTCGGGAGGGAGCAGCACGGGCTCGGGCTCGAGCAGAATTGGAGCTGCATAAAATATCAGCGAAAATCCGGGCAAGACCTGGGTTTTCCGAAGAACCGCGGTAGCTGCCACTCTAGCTGGTGGACGCGAAAGCCCACGTTGCTAAATTTAAAACAACACCATCTCTCACTAGCAAGCAGTTTTCACGAAAATAATGTGACTTGCGACAAAGGCTCCCGAGTGCCGATCTGAGAGAGAGCTCTGTTGGCACCGGGGGACTACTGTGGGAAAATAGCTTAGTTTGACCCTCCGTCTTTATCTTCAAATCACAGTCTGGTTTCAGAATACTGCTGAGAAGTGCTCTTGGCCCCTTAACTGTTTGATACCCACCCCCAAGCCAGAACCACTCAATGCTGACCCCTCATCTGGGCTGGGCCTGCACCAATGCACGATGTGGTACTACGCGCTCCCAGGGCCAGGAGAAACGCAGGTAAGGAGCCCCCGCTAAATCCAGAAGGCGGGAGTCTCGCCGTGGAGGTGATGGGCTCGTTTTGTCTTTTAGGACGACGCCCTCGCCGCAGCAGTGACTGGTGTCTAGCCGGCTCGCGGTGGAGTACCAGCTAAGCTCACACCATGCAGTCCGCAATGGTTCTCTGGAAAGCAGGAAGGGTTCTGTTTCAGCGTCAGCTCCGGACCTGGCAGCAGAACCTGGCTGTCGAGTCTTGCAGCTCCGAGCTTCCGAATCACATGCACGGACACCTTTTCTTCCTTCCCCTCGAAGGCATTACGAGGATGTGTTGTCTACCATGGCGGAGCATTCAGTGTGCCCGTCCCACGTGAAGACACGCAAAGAAGCTGACCCAGCAGCCTCATGCCATAAACACCGCTTTTCCAAGGGGCCCATCTGATGCCCTCCAGACGGGCATGCTGGCCGTAGAATAGGCTCAGGGGAAACCTTCTGCGTTTATCTTCCACCTGAATGAAGAGCTCATTGATCTGCACCGGATCTGGGGACAGCCCAGAGCCCCTCACCGGCAGGCCTCTGTGTCCCGCGGGCCTGTGTGCGTAGCTCAAGTGCTGGGAGCGACGAAAAAATCTCTTGCGGATGCTCCAAGCCGTATCTGGGGACCCCTTGCCCTACGTTGAACTCTAGTGAATTGAGTAAATTAGCAAGAGCCTGGGCAATCTGCCAGGAACAAGGAACCCGCAAGATGCTCAAAGAGTCCACGTCCCACTAGAAAGCCCCTCTGGAAGGTGGGAGGGTCTCTCCTTTGAAACTGTCCTGAGAGTAGATCTCATGAGAGGTGATCCCCTCCCTCAATTCATGCCGATGGGTCTTCGAATATTACTGCAAAAATTATTCATCTCTGAAAAATGAGTGGTATTTTTTTCTTTGTTGAAATGGGTGGTTTCCCATCAAGTCAAATGAAAACGTCACCTTCAGTAATGATTTAGATTTAAAGCCACACTTACATTTCTGCAGAGTTCAAGTGGGCTCCACGAAGCTCATCACGCTTTAAAGAAAAAAGCACACAAACACACTCAGAGACATTCACTGCAGTGGAAACGCAAGAGGCTGCAGGGGACATCGGTATACGGGACATGTAGCTATCTTTTCTGCCCTGCAATTAGTCACAAAGGAAGGAAGATTGTGTACAGCAGATCTGACCTTTTATTAACGTAACCCCAGGACCCTCTGGTCCACGTGGCTGGAGGAGACACCGGCTTCCAAGGATTCTCTCACCGCACCTGCTTCCCGCAGGCGTCCTCTGGGGAAAAGCACCGGCTTTTTTTTTTTTTTTTTGTGGTATGCGGGCCTCTCACTGTTGTGGCCTCTCCCGTTGCGGAGCACAGGCTCCGGACGCGCAGGCCCAGCGGCCATGGCTCACGGGCCCAGCCGTTCCGCGGCATGTGGGATCCTCCCAGACCGGGGCACGAACCCGCATCCCCCGCATCGGCAGGCGGACTCTCAACCACTGCGCCACCAGGGAGGCCCAAGCACCGGCTTTTAAAGAGTCGCTAGGAGCTCAAAATTCAAGTGAGGCCATTTGTTTTCCTCTCATATTGGTAAAAACTTATAGTAGGAATCCAAAGATACCTGTTATTTTAAATAACTTTACACACTTCTCATTAATCACAATGTGTTCCCTAAAAAAGAAACAAAGACCCTGAAAATTGGGCAGCAACATAATGCTCACCAGACACCTGTGATTATGAGATCACACAGTGAGCAGAGAGTTCAGACGTGCTTAGTCCGTGACAAAACGTGGTGAAGGCGACCATTCAAAGACAGGCCACAGCTCCCCGGAAAGGGTGAGCCTCACACTGGAAACTGCTCGCAGCCGAAGTCGCCACTGCCCCCTTCCACCCGGTGATGGCAAACGGCAAACAGCAGGGCTCCTGCTGCCCAGTTCGTGTTTCTCATCCACAGTCTGCAGGCGTGGCAGCCGCGCCCGGTGACCTCCATCCCAAGGGGACTCTGTGGCCCACGTGTATCACCTCCGTCGGCTTTTAGTGGCTGTGACGTGTGTCCAGACTGGACCCTCCTGCCCCCAGAGAGAACCAGGCAAGGACTTCTCTGTCACCAGCTCTGCGCCCGCGTCTGATCTCAGGCACGCAAGCACATGCACACACGCACACACACCACGTACAGGCACACACGCAGATACACACACGCATGCACACACATCTAGTGCCTCGAGATGATCACGTCTGCAGCCTCATGGGCCAGAGAGGGGCCAGCAGGGCATGTAGCTCCTGTCTTGGAAGTACGTTTCCGGGAGAACTGGCCATGTTCAGAGTTGTTTCCATGTTGAGCCTTAACAAGAGCAAGCACAAATGAACTCACATACAAAAGAGGGGCAGAGTCACAGATAGAAAACAAACGTGGTTACCAAAGGGGAAGCGGGGGAGGGGTGAACTTGGCGTTGGGAATTAACAGATACACACTCCTATATATAAGATAGATAACCAACAAGGTCCTACTGTATAACACAAGGAACTGTACTCAATATTTAGTAATAACCTATAAGGGCAAAGAATCTGAAAAAGTATTTATATGTATGTATCTGTATTTCTATAACTGAATCACTGTGCTGTACACCTGAAACTAACACATTGTAAATCAACTATCCTTCAATATAAAAATTTTAAAATAAAAAAAACAAGAACCAAGCACACTGTGACACCTCCAAAGGATGGAAGGCTCGATAGCTATTTCAATGATGTCTTGAAAAGTGTTGATGATGTGAAAAATGACCAGGACACATACTATTAAGTGGGAAGGAGGGACTCAAAACTGTGCCTATGTGAGGATTTCACTTTTGTTTCTAATGAAAGCTGTACGCACTCAAAATCCGTGAACTAGTCCAGAGAACAGGAAGGAAATATTCTAAAGCTTTTACGACGCTGATCTCTCAGTGATGGGAGATTAATGATCCTTACAGCCTTCCTCCAACTTTCCTGCGCTTTCCAGCTTCCCCTGAACGAGCATTTGTGTGATGGGGGGTGTGCCATTAACCAAGGGGTGGGTGTGAGGGAACTTGCCTCGGTCAGAAAGTTCCAGAGATTATGGCCTGGTAGCGGGGTGGCGAGAGCAGCTCTGGCGGATACTGGGACTTGCAGAAGGACTGGGGACCAGTGGGGCGGGGGCTGTGGCAGAAGGAGGAAAGCGGGCCACCGGGGCCTGGATCTCTGCACGGACCCACTAAGCACCCCGCGGCCTTACCACCCCTCAGATTCTGCTAAGGAACAGCAGCCTTAGGGTAATATCCCTGTCGGAGAAAGAGGCTGGTGGTGACCCCCCGTCAGCGCCTCCCCCAGAAGGAGAGGAAAAGGGTGTCAGACAACACCGTCCCCCCACCCGAGAGGAGGAGTGACCCTCGCTGACCCGGCTCACGGGCGGCAATGTGACCGGTGATGCAGACACTGATTTCTTCCTTCAAAGGCACAAAGGGGGAAGCACTGCCCAGGACAGTCCGGGGTCTTGTCCTCTCTCTCCTCCCGCTTCCCTCAGAGCTGACCCCAGGGGCGCAGGAGGAAGACTTCCTGCATCAGGACCGGAGGCCCCAGGAGCCTTTCCTCCCAAGACAGGCGGATGCTGGGATCCTAGACCCCACTTCCCACAGCCGCCCGGGACAGTGCCGTGTAAAGGACCTCCCAGCATCCTGGGTGAGCCTGGCTGGGCCAGGGAAGCTGAGAACATGACCCCTAGCCCTTGGCTTGGCAGGGGTTAGGGTTCAAGAGAGGTCAAGGAGGGACTTCCCTGGTGGCGCAGTGGTTAAGAATCCGCCTGCCAATGCAGGGGACACGGGTTCGAGTCCTGGTCCGGGAAGATCCCACATGCTGCGGAGCAACTAAGCCCATGTGCCGCAACTGCTGAGTCCGCACTCTGGAGCCCTCAAGCCACAGCTACCAAGCCCACGTGCCACAACTACTGAGCCCGCGCACCTAAAGCCCGTGCTCCACAACAAGAGAAGCCACGGCAGTGAGAAGCCCACGCATCGCAATGAAGAGTAGCCCCCGCTCGCCGCAACTAGAGAAAGCCCACGCACAGAAACAAAGACCCAACACAGCCAAAAATAAAAATAAATAAATTTATTTAAAAAAAGAGAGAGAGAGATCAAGGAGGACGGCGCCCGGGCCACTGGCCTGCGCTGCAGGGGCCGCCCACTGCCCCTCCGGACACCTCCGTCCCTCACCCTCATGAACAAGCTCATGCCGGGCAGAATCGCCAAGCCCACTTGAAGCAAGAATGAGTCTCAATGTCTCTGACCTAGAAATCAGAACGAAGAGTGGGAAAAAATTAAATAAAAAATCAAGGATGAGGCAGGGAATCAGGGGTGCCCGCAGGAGAGCCGTAATCAAGATGGAGCTGCAAATTGTGATGGTTTTGATTAAAGAACAAATTGCCAAGGAAGCCTCAGTAGCATCCGTGCTTCCTCCTCCTCAAGGGACATGGTCGTCCTCCGGCGGCTCAGAGCTCTGAGCAGAGCAGGCAGAGGGGTGAGTGATGAGGGTGGAGACAGGGGCAGCTGTGGGCCAGCCCCAGCTGAGTGCAGACCATCCAGCATGTCTCCCCCAACCCGATGTCACAGGAGCGGTGGCAGGTCACCTGCCATCTCCAGTTTCCTCGTCCAGAAAACGGAGGCAGTGAAAGTGTGCCTGCAGAGGTTTTCGTGAAGATCAAACGAGGTCACGTGTGCAAGACGTTTACAGGCAGCAGGTGCTGAGTGACCACGAGGCATTAGTGGTAGCACTAAAAGAGTGAAGAACAGGCGTCTAGCAGACACGGAATTTCAGCTTGGGAGAGTGAATGGAGCTCTGACCACCCTGGAATTTGCAGAGGAGGGTAGGGAGCTCGTTCATTCATTAATGAAATATTTCCCTGGACATGAGGTGCACTGTAGCACCTCCAACGGTCAAAGTTCTAATATTTCAGTCTAAATTCACTCTGGAAGTCTTTGCAAGGTGACAAAGCTAATCTGCAAATGGAAACTCAAAGCCAAAAAGCTGGCTTGAAGATTCTAGGACCTGCACACTTCATGTCGACCCCCCAGCAAAATTCTAGACACTTCACAGATTGGGAGACTTATTGTATGAGTATGCCTCATTTTATGAAGTCAGTATTACCCTGATACCAAAACCAGACAAAGATATCACGAGAAAACTACAAATCAATATCTCTTCTGAATATGGACAACAAAATCCTCAACGAAATACTAGTAAACCACAACCAGGAACATAGAAAAAGAATCATATCCCATGACCATGTGGAGTTTATCCCAGGAACACAGGATTGGTTTAACATCCGAAAATCAACTAATGTAACACATCAGAATTAAAAACAAAGATCACATGATCATCTTATTTACTGAAAAAGCATTTGACAAAAATCAACCCTTTCATGATAAAAATACGCAAAAAAAAAAAAAAAAAAAAACAACTAGGAATGCAAGGGAACTTCCTCCACTTGATTAAGGGCATCTAGAAAAAACCCACAGCTGATATCACACGTGGTGAAAGGCTGCAGGCTCCCCTCCTAAGATCAAGATGAGACGTGGGAGTCTGCTCTCACCACCACTACTGAATGTCCTGCTGGAGGGTCAGGCCAGGGCAATATGACAAGAAAAGAAATAAGAGGCATCCAAACTGGAAAGGAAGAAATAAAACTCTATTTGCAAATGACATAATCTTGAACAGAGAAAACCCTAAGGAATCACTCAAAAAGTATGACAACTAATGAATGAGTTCAACAAGGTTGTAGGATGCAAGATCAATATGCAAAAATCAATTGTATTTCTGTACAACTGCAATGAGCGATCTGAAAATGAAATTAAGAAAACGATTCCATTCATAATAGCATTAAAAGAATAAAATACTTAGGAATACATTTAACAAAAAAATTCAAAACTTACACTCTGAAACTACAAAACATTGTTGCAGGAAACTAAAGGTCTAAATAAATGGAAAGCATCCCACGTTCATGGATCAGAAGACATAATACTGTTATAATGACAATTCTCCCCAAACTCATCTACAGATTTGATGCAAAATCCCTGTAAGAGGGCTTCCCTGGTGGCGCAGTGGTTGAGAGTCCACCTGCCAATGCGGGGGACGCGGGTTCGTGCCCCGGTCCGGGAGGATCCCACATGCCGTGGAGTAGCTGGGCCCGTGGGCCATGGCCACTGAGCCTGCGCATCTGGAGCCTGTGCTCCGCAACAGGAGAGGCCACAGTGGTGAGAGGCCCGCGTACCGAAAAAAAAAAAAAAAAAAAAATCCCTGTAAGAATCCCAGCTGATATCTTTGTAGAAAATGAGAAGCTGACTTAATATTCATATGAAATTTCAAGAGACCCAAAATAGCCAAAACAGTTTCATTCCTCCCACTAGAACACAAGCAGCAGGGGATGAGCTTTTCCTGTGTGCCAGCACGGGCAGGGGTGCCCGAACCAGCAGCAAGCAGCAGGAACCAGTGCCCTTTTGTCACATGACTGGGAAGCCTCAGGCTTGGTTGGACTCACCTCTGCCTTCCTGGCAGGTGGAGCTAGATTGGATTTATGGGCAGGGACAACGTGCCCTGTAGCCAACGTCCTGCTCATCTAAACTGTCAGGGACTTCGAAGGAGGCACGAGGTGTGTGGACGTGGAGAGACCGAGGCCCGAAAGGACAGAGGAGGCCTCAGCAGAAAGGCTGGGCGCCAGGCCAAGAGGCCGACCTTCGGTCTGGACACACCGAGGTTGGATCAAGTGGCCATCCAGATTCCACCTGCTTTGGGGAATTCCTGGCAGCCCAGGGGTTGGGAATCCACACTTCCAAGGCAGGGGCCTAGCTTCGATCCCTGTCAGGGAGCTAAGATCCCGCAAGCCACGCGGCGCTGCCAGAAAAAGAAAAAGATTCCATCTGCCTTACCTCTGGTGTGGACACAAGGGCAGGTCTCTGGTGTCCAAACACTCATTAAAACCCCTGCTCTGGGCCAGCTCCGTGCCAGACGATGAAATGAGTGGTCGGCCGTCAGCAGGGGGCTGCCAGCTACTGATCTCCATGTGCCCGGGGGCTTTCTCTGCTTCCCCGAGGGCCAACCCCCACCCCACCCCCGGCTAGAGCCCTGCAATCTGAGGTCTGGGTGTGAAGGCACAAGGTCCAGGCGGCGCAGCCTGGGCAGAGCACGTCCAGGGCAGGTGTCCACCCAGAGTGGATGCCCCAGGGGACCAGGGCCTGGGACCCGATGGGGGAGCCTCGCTCGGGTCACATGGAGGGGGCTCGCTGGATGGGTCTCATTGTTGCTGATTTTGCTTTCTTTTCAACACTTTTTTTGGCCTCTAATTTTCCATGTAGGAAACAGCGGGATCTAGATAAAGTTAATTATTGAACAGCATCAGCTTTTAAAAAGAAAATTTTAAATAATTAGAAATACTCTAATCTCTCCTGGGGCCTCAGCATAAGAAGCAGGAAGAACCCAGAGGGAGTCAAAGTTTGAACTAGTTCCTTCCGACAGCACCTGCCCGAGCCTCAGCCGCGGCCCCGGGCTCTCACATCAGCCGGCAAGGGCTGCCCTAATGCACCCCATGGGCCAAGCGGCCGGAAGGACAGGACCGGCATCTCCCGTCTAGTGCCCGGCTGCCCCCCGAGGGCTCTCCCTTGGGCTCGCAGACGGCCACCCTCCCTGGTCCCCATGTGGTCATCCCTGCGTGCACACAGTGGCGTCTCTCTTCTCAGGAGGACACCAACTCTGTGGGATCAGGCCCCAGCCTACAAGCCCACTTCACCTTCATTACCTCCCTACAGGCCCAACGGGGGTCAGGGCCTCGACACAGAAACTGGGGGACACGGTACAGCCAGAGCACTCCCCAGGCCCCTCTGCTTAGAACCCGCTCACGGGGTTGGCTGTGCTGGCCCGTGTCCTCGGGTGGGTTCCAGGGGCCCGGTCTCCCCACAGACGTACCCTGCTGGCTTCACCAACGACCAGGTCACCTTCATCTGAAGTTCGGGACAGCCTCCTTCAAGCTCTGACCTGTGTGCAAGCTCTCGCTCTCAGGGCACCCATGAGTCCAGGGGAAGGCAGCACCCGTGGAAAGGGGGCTGCCAGCGGGCGCGCCCCTACAGGACATCTGCTGATGACACTGCTCCCCGAAAGGTGTGGGTATCTCCACCAGGGGATGCTGGGTGCCCCCTTGGTGGCATCCACAGTTCATGAGCAAAGAGGGGTGCAGAGGCTTCTTCCTGGCCACCGGACCCACCAAGCCCAGCCTCGGGTCCTGTAGTCACCCCTCTCTGCCCCCCCCTCCCCCCACCTCCGTCTTCCTCTCTCTCCCTCCCTCTCTTCCTCTGTCTCTGTCTCTGTCTCTGTCTCTCTCTCATTACTCTTTCCAAAGTGGCAGAAGGAGAGTGCAGGGCTGCCCCCAGGCAGGTGACGAAGGCCACACGTGGGTCCCTCAGGAACCCAGCTGTGGCCACAGGCCTGGCCCCCCACCCCCCGCCCCTCTGCCTCACCCGTCCGGCACCCACGCTGCTCCCTCCGGGCTCCCCACTTCCCCACTGAAGTGACTGCCCAGGACGGGGGACGGGCCGCCCACCCCCAGGCGACGCCCGGCAGGAGTCCCGTCTCCACCAAGTGACACCTGGGAACGTGTGCAGCGCCCACTGGCGGTGACCGAACACGGGGACATAGCGGTGGGGATGGAATAGCGCCCCCAGGGACGTCCACCCCTGAGCGCTGGAGCCTGCGGACCCCAGACCAAGGGCCTCTGCTCTGCGGACGGGAGGGGCCGCGGACGCTGCCCTGGAAGGCCGACGGCCTCCTCGGGCTAAGGTGGGGGGACGCAGGAGTAGAGGCCGGGAGGTCGAGGCCAGCTTGCTGGGGGCCGCGGGGAAGCGCTAGGAGGAACCGGGCGGCCTCTGGGGGCAAAGTGGGACCCCCGTTCTGGGGCTGCGGGACGGGGCCAGCCACAGCCTTGGCGTCCTCCTCCTGGAGACCTAGACTCTACGCGCCCGGGGGGCCAGCCGAGCCCCGACCCCTCACCCACAGGCCTGCGTGGGGCACACGTGTGGGTGTGAGCGCGAGCTTCACGCAGCAAAGGGCGCAGGCAGACGTCAGAAGGCAGTCCCACGGGAGCCGGGCAGGGTGGCCGGGTGCTGGCTGTGCGGGCGTGAAAAGTCACCGTAACACCCTTGCTGAGGGCGCTTCTGGTGTGGGCATCGCTCCTCCATGAACAGGGTTTTAAACCCCTGGGCCAGGCCCCGCTCCAAGGCCAGCCAGCGGCCACCTGGTTTCCCAGCTGCCATGAGCCTGGGGCGCCCGGGGCGCTGGCCGCTGGCCATGGCACCCCACCTGTCCCCCCCACCAGGGTCTGGAGGCCTGGCCAGCATCCAGCCCTGCAGTCACTTCCCCCGGGGGGCCCTGCCGGGGGCTCTTCTCACCTGTCTTTGGCCCGGACCGTCTGTGAAGGTAAATGAGGACTCAGGAAGGTTGGGACGAGTGAAGCTGAGCTGGTCTCCGGACAGGATGCTGTGATGGGGGTTCCCTGGTGGGCAGCGCTGCTCCAGACCCTGTACGGGGAGAAGATTCAGAGTCACCAGGAGTGAGAGCACGTGTGTGTGTGTGTGCGCACAAGCGTGTGGCTGAACTTTTGAGCCACGACTGTGACACATCAAGTGAACGTCTGACCCCTGTTGGTGCTCACCAGGATGTGCACAAGTGGCCCCTCGTGGTGGATGGTGGACACGGGACACAAGGCCCTTGTGGGCTCCCACTTCAGGGACCATCTTGGAGAAGCCAGTGTCGTGGCTGATCAGGTCGGGTCAGATCTCTGCTTCCCCCTCACACGTCCCCCTAACCGAGCGCCCACGGCATCAGCAGCTCATCCGGACGTGATACCCCAGCCACTTCCCAGACGTGATCCGGCCGCACCCTCCCCTCCACATGCCAGGCTCCCCTGATGAGCTCCTGGCTGTTCCCAGGACCAAACACTCTCAGCAAAACACAGAGACCCCCCCCATGTCATCCCAAAGCATTTTCCCTGGTGCATCATCGGGTAAACATCCCCTCCCAAGGTGGCGGCTTTGAGGGCAGCACGTCTGGATGTGTAACATGTGTGACTGCGTGTGCGTGCATGAGACATGCGCACATGGGCTGGGACCGGTGGGCACCTCTCGTCCAGGCAGCAGCGCAGCGAAAGATGCCGCAGTAAACCCAGGGCATCCTGCTGCTCCATCTGAGAGAGAAGCCTCCGGAAGCATCCAGCAGTGACCGCACCGGGACCATGGCTCCCTATGGCAACGGCGTGTTGTCTGCACTGCGTTTCCCCCACCTGCTCACGTCACGCAGCCAAAGGCCAGTGTCGGGTTGACCCCCGAGGAGCGTGAGAACTTCGTACGTGAAAGTGGACTGAGGGCTTCGCTGGTGGCGCAGTGGTTAAGCATCCGCCTGCCAATGCAGGGGACATGGGTTCGAGCCCTGGTTCAGGAAGATCCTATATGCCACAGAGCAACTAAGCCCGTGCGCCACAACTACTGAGCCTGCGCTCTGGAACCCGCGAGCCACAACTGCTGAGCCTGTGTGCCACAACTACTGAGCCTGTGTGCCACAACTACTGAAGCCTGCGTGCCACAACTACTGAAGCCTGTGCACAACTACTGAGCCCACGTGCCACAACTACTGAAGCCCGTGTGCCACAACTACTGAAGCCCACGCACCTAGAGCCCACGCTCCGCAACAAGAGAAGCCACCGCAGTGAGGAGCCCGCGCACCACAACGAAGAGTAGCCCCTGCTCGCCACAACTAGAGAAAGCCCGCGTGGAAACAACGAAGACCCAATGCAGCCCAAAATAAATAAATAAATACATAATTTAAAAAAAGAAAGAAAGAAAGAAAGAAAGTGGACTGATTTCAGCTGCGGCCGTCGGCTCGGACCAACCAGACAGATTTGATCACAAACATGATTGCACACCAGGGCTTTACGGTCTCCACGTAGAAATCTTCATGCTGTCCCCCAGGGACAGAAGTTCTCCCTCTGACCATGAGGAGGGTTTCTTGGCTTCAGCCTCGTCTGTCTGCATTTCTGTGAAAAGCCTCGGGGCCCCTGCCACCCCCGGACCGTGTGCACCATCCAGCAAACATTCACGTCCTGGCTCCCGGCCTCAAGAGCAGCAGACGCTTTTACAGATGCTGTGGCTGTTCGTACCTCCTTACCAGCTCCTTCCACACTGAAAAAAATAAGTGTTTTCAACAAAAACAACCAGAAAAAAAAGAGAAAAATCGTGAGTGCTCCCCGACAGACTCATTTGTCACAGCTTGTTCGCTGTGAGTAACATCAACTCATCGAAACAGAAACTGTTTCTGTGTCATCAGAACCACATTTAGGAAGGAGACAAGATTCTCAGTTTGGGGGAATTTCTGAAGTTGTTGGTACCCGTGGTCCTCATTAGTCACCACAGATGGCATGTGACAAAGGCGAGGCAGCCGGTGTACAGGCAGCGTCCCTCCTGCTGGACGCCCCAGGTCCCCTCCCAGCAGCTTGATCATTTGTTTCAAAGAAGATTCCTGTATTTGTTAACTTCAGCTGTCAATATTTTCTACGTTATCTATCATTCTGAGCGCTTTGTAAATGACTTTTAAAATGCAAAGAACAACCGGCAGGTCCCCCCCCGCCACGCACACACACCCTTAACTACGCCACGTCTTGATTGAATACGTCCTCAAGTCTCTGGTGATGTCTTAGACATCAAACCCCATGATTTCCTGTGGCAGCTATAATACATCACTATTCGTATCAAATCTAAAACTCTCGGATTGTTGATCCGTGTCCCTAAAAGTGGTGATAAAACTATATATTTCAGAGCAATGACCATTTCATTCCAGGGATCTTATTTTATGAAATACTTGCTTGCCAAAGAGCACAATTTACTTTTTACAGTTTCATTTAACGATTTAACATTTGAAACATTCCCTAATTAATTCCAACTCTTTCTAAACTGGCTGTGATATAGAAACTGTGCTGAGGAGATCATAATGTCAGTTCTGGCAAATCCAGAGCACAGCCGAGGGTTAGACCCACACGCGAGGAAACTCACTTCCACAGGGTAATCAGCACCGGGTCAGTCCTGTTATTCTGATCTGACAACAGACACTGCATTAAAAATATGTAAGCGGTAGAGATTGTATATAAAAAGTAGACTTCCAGAAATCTGCAGGCAGCCTCTTACTCTGAAATGAAATTGGTTGCCTGGCTCTAATGAGAGGTATTTAGCTGGCAGATCTGACTAATATTTATATTCTCCCAAGAAGCTTGGACTTCCAGTGAAGTATTTGTCAATGCAGCTAAAAATGAAAAGAAAGTAGATTTAAGAGCACATAAAAGGGGCGGAGAGATGAATTTTTCTAGACCATGCCTGTATTTCCTAGTTCCTAGATCTGGACGATAGGGCAGTGTAACTGTTACAGCCGCCCTCTAAACGTCTGATTGGAGCCTCAGCTGGGGTGTGGTGTCGGTAAAGTCTCCCAGCCCCCGACTGACGCGAGGTTTTTTACAGCTACACGGAAGGACACTTGAAAGCCCACGCTTACTGTCATACGCCGTCCTTCCAACGCAAACAATAAACCCTTTAAGCCTAAGACTGAAGCTCACAAAGGAGTCACATAAATCAATTGACTTGCATCAAAATGGAAGCCAGACTATTAGAAGGATGTCGTTTCCTAGACTGGCTGGTGACCCCGGAGGTTTTCTTAGGTCCGAGGTTGGATCAGGGGGGTCGTTTTGAGGAAGACGCTGCAGCAGGCATGTCAGAGCACCCCACGTATTTCAAATTCCCCCCTGTGCGATTTAAATGGGGACCGACAGGGAGGGGCGATGACTTCTCATGGGTATTAGGACTGGGGCAGTTCGGGTTTGGCCGCTGCCTTCTCCCTCTTTATTTCTTCCGTCAGCTTGTTTTTCACCTCGGTTTCAATAATAGTCTGGTAGGGAGTAGAGGACGGGAGACACTAGATGTCACCCTCTTTGACGTCACAAAGTGTTACATCACACTTAGGGGACAGGAAGACTTCCACTAGATATTAGAAAGTTAAACCACAACTTGGAGAAATGACTCATTGTAAAAGTCAGGATTAATGAAACAGCTGCATGTTTGCACCAAGAGCTTCAAAAACAATTCTCCATCATCAAAAAATCTATGAACAATAAATGCTGGAGAGGGCGTGGAGAAAAGGGAACCCTCCTGCACTGTTGGTGGGAATGTAAATTGATACAGCCACTCTGGAGAACAGCATGGAGGTTCCTTAAAAAACTAAAAATAGAACTACCATACGACCCAGCAATCCCACTCCTGGGCATATACCCTGAGGAAACCATAATTCAAAAAGACACATGCACCCCAATGTTCATTGCAGCACTATTTACAATAGCCAGGACATGGAAGCAACCTAAATGTCCATCGACAGATGAATGGATAAAGATGTGGTACGTATATACAATGGAATACTACTCAGCTATAAAAAGGAACGAAAGTGGGTCATTTGTAGAGACCTGGATAGACCTAGAGACTGTCATACAGAGTGAAGTAAGTCAGAAAGAGAAAAACAAATATCGTATATGAACACATATATGTGGAATCTGAAAAAATTGGATAAACGATCTTATTTACAAAGCAGAAACAGAGACACAGAGAGAACAAACGTATGGATACCAAGTGGGAAGGGGGGGGTGGGATGAATTGGGAGATTGGGATTGACATATATACACTATGTACATATATATTATGTATAAAATAGATTAACTAATGAGAACCTATTGCATAGCTCAGGGAACTCTACTCAATACTCTGTGGTGACCTAAATGGGAAGAAAATCCAAAAAAGAGGGGATTTATGTATATGTAGAGCTGATTCATTTTGCTGTACAGCAGAAACTAACACAACATTGTAAAGTAACTATGCTCCAATAAAAAAATTTTTTTTAAATTCCAAGGCGGTTTTTTTTCAAGGGCAGAGATGCAATGCCTCCCATTTGCTTCCAGGCAGCCGGGGCGGCGGGGCCCTGGTGCAAGTTTGGGCAGGCTTGACGTTTCCTCCCCATCACCTACCAGTGGGGGATCAGTGCAGGCTTCAGCAGGTCGTGGGATTATTTTAGCCAGAAGGTGCTAGAAATATTAACAACAGATTTTATTTTTCTCTATTAGCCCAGGAAACTACAAATTGCCATTTGTCAGATGTTATTTGAGTGAAAGATGTAGAAATGTTCCTGGCGTGTGAGTGTAGGAAAAAAATCTGGAGCTATTGGTAGAGCCTAATTTTATCTTTTAAAGTTGTGTTCTTGTGAATCCTTTGATGTATTATTTATAACATGATGAGACTAGATGGTAAATGTTGAACAAGAAAAGCTTCCAGCTCTCCAGTAAAGCTACTTTACTCCACCGAGGAGACAGGAAACCACTCTGGTCCCCTCCCCCCCAACTCACTTTAGCCTTGATTAACTTCGACATTATTAAAAGTTTAAGGATGACCGATTTACTCTACCATGTGTGCCTGTGTGCACGTGTGTGCAGGTATGCGTGTGTGTGTGTGCAGGCGTGTGCAGGTGCATGTGGGAGGGGGCGGAGGTGGGGCTCCTGCCCACAGTCCTGTTTTCCTTTATGGAGTCGCCCTCCTGTGGCCACAGAAAATATTGCGCCATAAAAGGCCATCTTGCCACGCGGACCTTTCTCCTTGAAGATCCTGGATAAGGAAAAATTCCCTCCAAACTGCAGTCACACGGGAATCTTCAGAAACTATTTGATGTGGGTTTTTTACGTTGAGATGCTGAAGTGCTACATCACAGAAACCGCATCCTAAGCTGAATCTCCCAGAGCAGTGCCCGCAGGCGATGGATGGATGGACGGATGGATGGATGGACGGACGGATGGATGGATGGACTGATGTATGGATGGGGCCACGGTGTGACCCAGGCTGTGGCGGCCACGCCCCCAGCTCCCGCCTGGGCTCCTCCCAGCATGTCTGAGCCGGTTTTACAGGACGCCAACCCCTGCACTGGGGCCACCCTAGCCCGCAAGACCAGGTCCTTAGCTAGATGGACGGCATCTGCGAAGACCCGATTTCCTCACAGGCTCCGGGCTGGGACGTGGACCCCCTTGCCAGGACGTGGGGTCTCCGGGAGTTGGGCGGCGGGGCCGGGCAATCAGCTGTGGCCACGGGCCGCAGGATGCTCGTGGCCTGACTGGTCCCGTGCCCGGGCTGCTCTGCCCGGGGGTCGTCCTCGGTGCGGCCCCACATCCCAGTTCTCCCTCTGGACTCCTCTCCTGTGCAAGCGTCCTCCAGGCCTGCTCGGCGCCGCTCGAGGGTGGACGAGGCGGTGGGGCGAGGGCACCTCTAGCAGCATCCAGGAAGGACGGCCGAGCAGAGGGGGCAGGGCCCGCCCCTGGAGCCCGGGGCGAGCTGCCAGGAGACAGGTGAACCTGTCAGGTGAGAAGTGATCCCTGTCAAGTGACAGGTGGCAACTTCAAGGCTGCCAGAAGACACAGAGGGCACCAGTGCTGAAGCAGCGGCCATTTCCTGCAAGAGCGAGTGGGCACCTGGGAAGTCACCCTGTCGCCGCTCCCCCCCATCCCCAGACCTGGTTCCTGCTGCTTCCGTGGCCCAAACTCAGGCCTGAGCTCAAAGGACCTGCTCTGACGTTGGGAGGGGCTTTCATGGGGCAAGCCTGCCCTGCCCTGCCCACCATGGGCGGACGTGGTCCTCAGGGCAGGCCCATCGCTGGCCCATCGACAGGGAGCCTGAAGCAGGAGGCATCAGTCAGCCCGGCGCCCTCTCCTCCGGCCGGCCGTGTTCAGGCCAGGCCTGCTCTGCTGGGCTCAGTGCTGAGGCCAGACTCTGCTTGTCGTGGAAGCTGCACCGACCTGGCTCCTCCACCCCACTGCTCCCCGTCCTACTTGGCCCAGACCCTCCTTCCCACGAGTTCCCCTCACCGGGACCATCTGCCCGCCTCCACACACCGACACCCCCCGGCAGCAGATGCCCCTCCACGGAGCTCCTCTTGCACTGCCTGAGCCCCCTGCCAGGATGGGGCCTGAGAAGGCAGGACCGGGGGTGACTCCTCCTGCCTGTGCACAGTGTATGTGGTCCCACCTGCAGGGCAGGCTGCAGCTCATACAGCTGTGCCCCCAACAAGCCTGCACACACCAGACGCATGACTGGTATGCCCTGGATGGATGATGGATGGATGGATGGATGGATGGATGATGGATGATGGGTGGATGGATGGATGATGGAAGGTAGACGGATGGATGGATGATGGATGGATGGATGGATGAATGATGGATGGATGGAAGATGGATGGATGGATGATGGGTGGATGGATGCATGATGGGGGTGGGTGGGTGGACCAATCACCATTGGTGGCCTGCCTCTCCTCCACGACCAACAGCCGTGGTAATCTGGAAGGAGCTGGTGGCAGAAGCCGACCCAGGAAGGAAGAAGAGCAGCCTTGGGCCTGGCCTCTGCTGGTCACTGGAAGTTAGGCCTGCAATTCCTCCCACCTGGGCTACTCTGGGTCACGGGAGAGGTCGTGCTGTCTTCCCATCCCATCCGTTCAGCCCTGTGAGCTTTTCCCAAAGGATTTTAACATCTCAGGGCCCTGACAACAAATGGACTTCCCTCTCACAGCACAGCACCCCAGCCCTCTGCGGTGTCTGCAGGGGGCCACGGTGCCCTCCTGAGGAAGGCAGTCCACAGGCCAGAGCTTCCTGCGGCATCTCTGCCTCAGTCTCTGTCTCTGTCACTCACACACACACACACACCAGGCCTAGCCCAGCACCCCAGGGTTACTCTGAGTCCTGGGATGACCCTTGGTTAAATGCACATACCCTTCACAATCACCCAGAGCGCCCTGGGATGTGGCTTCAATGAACAAAACACAGGAAAGATATCTGAGACTAAAAAGAGAAAGTAACTGGTCCCCTTGGGTGTCCGAGGAGGAAGTCAGAAAACAAGCGTTATTCTGAGGACTGAAAAATAGGGAAGAGACACCACACTTATCAGGCCTTTTCTGTACAAACTGCACTTCAGGGTCCCAGAGTGGGCTCGGGAAAATCCGCCTTCACAGAATTCCAGCTGAGAACACAGAGAGAGACCGTGGTGGATACTCAGAGGCAAAAGGAGAGGATGTCCAGGCTGTGAAGGGAGGATCTGGACCAGACAGACCGACAGGCGCCATGTGCTCCGTCCGTTCAAATATACACTGCACGTGATGAAGACTTCTCATCGTAAAAGGTAAGAATGCAGAGTTAGGCAACATACCCACAAAGGAGGAGGTGGTCCTGAGTGAAGCATCGTTTTAAAACATCATAAAAATCTTTTTTTTTTTTTTTTTTTTTTTTTTTTGCGGTATGCGGGCCTCTCACTGTTGCGGCCTCCCCCGTCGCGGAGCACAGGCTCCGGACGCGCAGGCTCAGCGGCCATGGCTCACGGGCCCAGCCGCTCCGCGGCATATGGGATCCTCCCAGACCGGGGCACGAACCCGTATCCCCTGCATCGGCAGGCGGACTCTCAACCACTTGCGCCACCAGGGAGGCCCCATAAAAATCATTTTGAAAGTGCCTAGGAGTTTGGTGGCACTGGGGAATTACTGTTAATTTTCTGAGGTGCGATAATGGTACTGAGGCTGTGCAAAGAGTGATATTTTTGGAGACGCGTATGACGTATTTAAGAACAAAGTGTTTGATTTACTTTAAAATGGTCTGCAAATCACACACCCACTCACGACTGTCAAATCTAGCTACTTTTCTGTAGGAAAATCTCCCTACTACCAAGTTAAAAAAGTAAAAGCTGAATAGAACTCAGGATGCTCAGCTCCCTGGCAACTGGTACGTGAGGCGCCTGGAACCAAGCACACACGCCCGACACCCTGGCGAAGTTAGTCCTGAGCCCTTTTCACCCTCAAAGCACCTGAGTTGGGTTGATAAAGCCCAGGCTTTCTATCCGGGCATCACCCATTGGGGAGGCTCAGTGGGCGGCATCACAGGCAGGGCAGGTGGCTCAAGACCCCCAGGACCACTCCCACCAGGAAGGGAACCGTAAAGAGATGATGCTTCGGGGAGGCTGTCTCCCCAGCCACCCTGAAGACAGGCGAGTTGGCCCAGCTTTGCACGAAACACCTCTGGCCTTAGCTGAGCATGACCAGGTAGGTCGGGGCATAAACCTCACGTCCAACAGACATAGCTCAGAGCCCACCTCTCCTCTCTCTGGGGACATCAGGGACCATACTTGACATCCTGGAGCCTGTGGTCTCCTTTGTAAAAGGACAGGGACACAGCCAGGCGCCTGACGGCCAGGAGTCCAGAGCACCTGGGTGTCCCATCCCGGGGGCATCGCAGTGCCAGCCCTGGGAAGCCACACGCTCCCCCTCTGGGCAGGCGGACCCTGACCTGGGTTCAAGGGAGAACAAGGAAAGAGGCAGGGGGGCCTGGTGAGTGCCGCCCCAGGGACGGGCAGTGTTTCGGCGGCCTGGCCGGTGGACTGAGGGGCTCACCGCTTCCCGCAGCCCTGCCCTCTCCTGCCAGGGTTTCTGCCAGGCCTGCCTCCACTCCAGACCCAGACGCCTGGCCGACACCCACGCACATCAGCTTTCTCAGGAACGGGCAGATTCATCGTCCTGGTCACCCAGGGCCACCCAGTCACTGTTTAAACGGCTACTTGGCCAGAGAAACAATAATTTCTAAGCCACAAAACTGAATTGTTTGTCCACTAAGAATGAATGCTGTTGATCAAGCGAAACCTATGAAAACCCCAGAGACAGAGGCAAGGAATCCGCTGATGCAGCAGCTGCCGACAGGCCCTGATAAGCGGCGTCCGCCGCCCCGCGTCGGGGAGCCACGTCGGGCAGCAGCGGCGAGGGCCGCGCCAGGGGTGGGGCGCGCGGCGCCGGCGTCTCCTCCAGACCCAGCCCAGCGCCCGGCACCCGCCAGCCATCCACACCGGCTGCTGGAAACGCGGCCTCACCCGTCAACCTGCCCCCGCCGCAGGGCTCGGCTCAAGAGTTGCTGGACCCGCTTGTCGATGACGCCACGTCTTCCTGGGGAAGAAGCGTGGAATTCGGATGAAACAAACACTGAGCCATTTTCTGACAAATATTCACGTCGTTGGCTCAATCTGAGAAGCTGGGCGCCCTCCCGGCAGTGGGGTCCGAGGCAGCGGCCTGGTCCAGGTGCCGAGCTGGACTATCCCTCTGCCCTCACGTGGCCTCTACCAAGAGTGGGTCTCTAGTTGGGCTGGGGGCCTCGGCCCCCGGCGGTAACCATGCCTGGTGAGACCTTAACACCCACCCCAGGGCCTGTCCCGCAGCCACCCAACACTGGGGCACCTTTGGTGTCCACACCCATCACTCCCACCCCAGGCAGACTCAGCTGAGAGCCAGGTGGATGCAGCAGGTGTGGGGAGGGGCCCAGGTGGCCCAGGCACGGGCAAGACTGAGCGGAAAACCCAGGGGCGCCTCCGAGGGGTGTCAGTGGCCACGGGGCCCATGCGAGCTGCAGGAGGCAGGGAGGCAGGCCCAGAAAGGGGCCTGGTGCCACACGTCCACCCAGAGCCACCTGGCTGCGGGCCCGGGACGCCCTCCCCGCCCCGCCGTTTTCAGCAGCTCCAGGTGGGCAGCGGGAAGTCGGGGTCCTGCCGTGAGGACCGCCCGCAACTGGGAAGCGGCGGCCTGAGCAGCAGAGCGCAGGCAGCGGCCCCGGGCAGGCCCTGAGCCACAACGGCAGGGAAGGCTCTGCCGGCTGCGCCCAGGCAGGAGCCCCGTGTCTCCGGCTCCTGCCAAGCCTCGGGCTCGCTTGGTGCCCGAGACGCTCCATGGGCCCGTCCACTCCTGCTGCCCGCCGACCCACAGACAGCAAAACAGCCCTGCCATGCACCGAGCGGGGCGGGAGCTGACACAGCACACGCCTCGCCAGAGGACGGGACGTTTCCCGAAGGGTCGGACCCTCTGCTGCTTATACATCAGGACGCAGGCTGGACGCGGCACAGCGGCAGCGACCCAAGTGTCCACCCCTCCGGGGACCGTGGTCACCCACCACGGAATGTGATTCAGCTGAGAAATCTGGGTGGTTTTTTTTTTTGCGGTACGCGGGCCTCTCACTGTTGTGGCCTCTCCCGTTGCGGAGCACAGGCTCCGGACGCGCAGGCTCAGCGGCCATGGCTCACGGGCCCAGCCGCTCCGCGGCATGTGGGATCTTCCCGGACCGGGGCACGAACCCGTGTCCCCTGCATCGGCAGGCGGACTCTCAACCACTGCGCCGCCAGGGAAGCCCCCAGCCAAGAAATCTGATGCCCACCGCAACGTGGATGCTGGGGGAGACAAGCCAGTCACAGGAGGACGAACCCTGTGTGACCCCACTCACACGAGGTCCTGGAGTCACCGAATCAGAGACAGAAAGAAGGACCCGGGGGGGCAGCGGGGACAGGAGTCATGTTGCATGGGGACACAGTTTGGGAAGATTAGATCAAGTGCTGGAAATGATGGTGGTGATGTTGTTAGAACAGTGTGACTGTGCTGAATGCCCCTGAGCTGTACAATGAAAAATGTTTAAAATGGTCCATTTTATGTTCTCTGTGTTTCACCAGGACTAAAGAACATGGCATCTTCAGCAGCTCACAGCAGAGCTGTGGACAGGCGGTAACGGGGCCACGGCAGCCTGCCGTGACTTTGCTCCTCCAAAGGCTGGGACCCCGGGTGCCCCCTCCTCAGCCTCTTCATTCGTTCACTTCTTCAAAATACGCGTATTCAGCAGCCTCCCTGCAAAGCACTGGGCTGGACGCTGGTGGCTGGGGAGGGTCCCCGGGCCAGGCCCCCCCCCCCGCCCCGCCGTCTCCGCGATAAAGGCAGGGCTGTCGTGGTCTCCAGTTGTCGGCCAAGGCCGGTGAGGGGGACGCCAGCGGGTCCCGTGCATCTTCTGCACGCTCCAGGCTTCAACCCAAGCGGGAGCGGCTCCCGGGGGTGGGGGAAGAGTCCCAAGGGACAGCCCCTCTCGGTAGGGGCAAAAGGCCTCTGGGCAGGCCCTGCGGGGCGGGGGCCGGCAGCCCAGACCTCTGCGTGGGACACGGGCCCCTGCTCTCAACCCGGGGTGACATGCCTGCGGCGTCCCCGAAGCTCACGGCAGTCACCTGGCTGAGAACACTGGCCGCCTCCCCTGGACAGCCCGCAATCCCGGGGGTCTGTCCCCAGGTCCCAGGCCAGGCAAGCACAGCGGGCTCTGTGGGGGCCCAGCGGGAGGCGGGCCCCGGGGAAACCTGCCCCCGAGCGAGCCGGGCTCTTCCCTGAGGTGGCTGGGCGCCGAGCACCAGGTGGACCGTCCTTGGGCCGAGGGAGCAGCCGCAGGGTGAGGGAGGGACCCCCCAGAGGGCAGCGCGATGACAAGGAAGCACAGCACTCTCCAGAACCCGGTCTCGTCTCTGCGCACCAGGCGGGGGAAGGGCCCATCCACCAGCAGGACCAAGCGGGCCGCCACCCGCCCTCCTGGGCAGCCACAGCTCCGCAGCCGCCCTTGCCTCCTGCCCACCTGGAGCCAGGGCCGTCCGCGGGGCTGCCCTGCCCGGCCCCTCCCGACCCCCGGCACCCGCGTCCCGCGGCCGGGCCTCCGTCAGCTCAGCGGTGCCGTCTGTCTTCTGTCCGCGAGGAGGGGGGCACACCGCCTCTCACGCGTCACCTCCGGTGTGGTGTTCAGAGCTGCCCGGCTGCTCAGTGCCGGATGGAGGGGGCGGTGTGGCAGGGCCAGAGCCACAGCCCCAGCGGTCCTCGTCCACTCTGGCCCCACGCCATCCTCAGGTTCCCAGGACGACACCTGTGAGGACCAGAGGGCGCTGCACACAGGGGTGCGCCCGGAGGGGTCCTCCAAGTGGGCAACTGCAGACCAAACGACCCGAAAGGATGGCCTCTGCGTGGCAGACTCAGATGGCGAGGAAGGAGGGAGGGGCAGTTTCTGCTCCTAGTGGTGCAGAAGCTCCGCGGAGGCAACCAGGGTGACCAGGACCTCCGGCGTGAGCAGAGCCGTGACCTGGATTCCGAGCCCGGTGAATCCTAGGTCTCCCTACTGTCAAACCACCTTCAAAATAAAACCTCGTTTTGGCAAAAGTGAAAGAAAAAAAACCCAGGCGTGATTATTAATGTTATATGGCCCACGTTTTGAAGGCCCCAAACAAGAGTCTGGAAGTTTCCCTGTGGATGTTTCCATAGCATTTTCCTGGTTCAATGCTGCCCCGTCAGACTGGGGACGGGACACGGCAGGTCCTATGAAAGCGTATGCATTTCAAAACGAACGTTTCTTACGTGAGCTTTGCAGCCCTTAACCCTCCTAACACAGGGGAAGAGGTGGCTCCAGCCCCACAAGCTCTGTGCCCACCCCTGGGCTGGTTTCGCTCTGCCCCCCTCCCTCCCCTCTCCTCCGAAGCGGGACCCACCTGTGGGCCTGCCCTCCAGGGGCCTCCCCTCTTCACTCAGGAGCGGCCTGCAGCAGGGCTGTGTGAAGACGGACGTGGGGTCCCCAGCAGCTTGATGACCGCCGGGGCTCTGCCCCATGGCACGGACACTGTGTCTGTCCTAACCTGGGGGACCGGCCTTGAGGACCTGAAACCTTCCTCGCGTCGGGCCAGCCCTCCCCCTGGGTGCCCACAGCAGGGAAGCTCTGGGCTGAGAGCAGCTGAGGAGAACCAGGTCAGGGCATCGTGCGTGGTGATCCCCACTCGGAGGGGGGGCTCCAAGTCCTAGGACTGAGCCTCCTTCACGGCCCCGGGACGTGACCACTGTCCTCGGCCAAGACAGAGTCTGGAGGAATGGCCGGCTCATCTCCGTGCTTCCCATGGTGTCAGCAAGGCCGCTGGTTTCATACATGGTACATTCAGTGGCAACGTCATCTTTAAAACAACATCTCCACCCTACGGTAAATGCACCTCAGAACCGACTTCTGCCCCCAGAACATCACTTGATCTCTCATAACTGAAATGACAGAGAAGAACTGCTTTTCTTTTTAATTACTAACAACTGACGTTTATAAACGATGGCAGGTGCGTGTTAGTCAGTAACGCTCACAGTTTATTCATGTGGGCAGCGCTTCAAACCCGTTACGCTTTCATGGTTACATTGTCCACACTAAGCATCAAACACCAGTTCACTCTTCACCCAGGAGTCCGCACCACCTTCCACCACAACCAGGTACATGGAGCAAACTGCACAGTCACCGGACAACCACACGCGTCACACTCGCTCCCGGCGCCCAAGCCCGCGGCTCGGCCATGAAAGCTGTGCCCCCAGGGCCCGGGCTCCCAACACTGCCGGGTGAAAGCTGCTGGCGTTTGAAAATCCCATCCAAGCTTTTCACGATGCCCTTGGTGCCCGGGGGCAAAGGGCAAGGGGACTCAGGCGGGTGCGGGATAGAGAGGAGGGGCCCTGACGGCGGGCGGGGAGGGGGTTGGGGGCCTCGATCCTGCGGAGGAGTCGCTGCAGGAAGCTGGGAGAGCCCGGCCCAAGGGAAGCGCTTCTTTTGAAGGAGCCGGTGCTGGAGCCCGCACCCGGCTCAGCGCCTGTGCTCAGGACCTCACGAGCTGGAGCCCGTACCCGGCTCCGCGCCTGTGCTCAGGACCTCACGAGCTGCACGTGGGAGGGGCTCGTCTGCTTCCCCCCAGCCTGAGCCTAAGCTGAGAGCCAGAGGCGCTACTACTGAACAGAAGTTTGTAGACTCCTGTGTCCCTGCCAAAACAACTACGGACCCAAGGAAAGACGGGCTATTCGAGAAGATGAGAAGTAAAACCATAAACGTGAGGGGGCTCCACACCTCGAGCGGCCAGGTCACCGTGAAGGCCTGGCTCCCCCGAAACTGAAGAGAAGGTCACCCGGGGTCAGGGGTCACCTTTACGTCGCCCTGTGCTTCACTTGAGTCTAGATTCACACACTCAGCGGAGGAGCGAAGGTCGTGCCCCAAGCATGCACGCGCCGTCGGGAGCCCCACACGGCCAAAGCTGCAAGCATCTCCGCAGGTGTGCGCCAGGCAAGCAGGGGTGGCCTCAGCCGCCCGGGGGGGGTGCGCGGGCACAGAGCTGGAGCAGCAGGGACGGTCCGGCGGCTCCGCGTTCCCGCCCCCCGGGCCCTGACCGGTGCGCCCCCAGCGTCCCCAGCGCCGAGCAGGTGCGGTCTCGGGGCGGTGGAGAAGCAGGTACGGCACCTAGCGCGTGTGTGCAGCCCCTCGGCCGGCCGCCCGCTGCTCCACCGCGGCCCGTCTACGGGCGGCCCTTGGTCGACTTCTTCTTCTTCGACTCTTCTCTCTGCTTCTGCTTCTTCCTCTTGCCACCTTCTTTGAATCCTAAGGAAACAGGCGTGTGAAACACTGCAGAGGAGCAGCTGTGGCCCCACCAAGAGGCAAACGTGTCTCTAGATATCCCCCCGTTAAAACCAACCAACCTCGCGATAGTTAGGTGTCCTCACTCCTATCTGCTCCATATCTAAGGCTCAACAAAAACACGGACGGACTTCAAACTTGGCGATGTAAAGCTCTAACGTGATCCAACCAGCATCCCAGGCCCGCGGAGGCTGCGTGCTCGCCCTCCGCCCACCGAGCCAGCCCCGCGGGCCCGCCCATCATCTGTCCCCACGACCCAGCCCCAGGTCACCTGGAGACAAGGCAGGGCAGGCTCCGCCTCAGGGGATGGGCCTCCCCAGGGCCCCCTCTGCAGGGAGAAGCCCAGTTCTTACAGGGTCCGGGGCTCAACCAATGCCCCACGCCAACCTTTTCCCCTGTGCCGTGTGCTTGCCCGAAGCCGGGGGAGAAAGAGGCGGGTGTGACCTGCTCACCCTCCTGAGATTTTGTGCAAAGAGCCAGAAGAGCTCCGGGTTATTTCTGCAAAAACAGCTCAGGACCTTGTGCTGCGTTAGTCCACACACATGTGGGCGGAGTGGGATGCTGAATTTGGTAACAAAGGATCGTTCCCGTTCCGAACAGTCAGCCTAGAACCAGGCCGGGGTCACTGCAGGCCTGTGACCTAATGCACGTGGGCCCCTAAGCCTGCTGGGAAGAGCACATAAAAGCATCCTCGAGACTTTAATTTATGAGGCAGGTGCCATTTTAGAACACAATCTCTTTCCAGATGGAACCCAGACCCAATCTGTTCACGACATGCATGTGTCCACAGAGAACCACCCCTGGGAGGGCCAGGCCCGGGGGTCAGTTAGGTGGGTGCCGACAGCCAACCGGGACCGATGCCCGCTGCGGGGCGGTGGGGAAGCTGAGGACACACATGTGCCTCCAACAGGACGAGGCTGCCGGGGCTTCCCGGCCTCACCACCGACTCAGACGCCCCTGGAACCTGCTTGCAGAGGGTGGAGGCTGGCACGGTCCCCAGGGCTCTGCGGCCTGTGTCCTGCCTGCCCTCCCATCAGCACAGCCGTCCAGGTCACGTGCTGTACGGAAGTGGCCCTGACACGGGGGCCGCGGCAGGGGCCCTGGAGGTCCTCACGCCCAGCGTCCTCCTGCCTGACTCAGCTACCTGCATGATAAGCCAAAAGGAAGGAAAAGAAACACCCGCTAACCCACTGCCAACGCACAGCAGCCCCGTCCCTGTGACCAGGCTGCTCCGGCCACAAGTCGCTCCTCTCAGCTGTCCCTTCCACACTCGACCACGTCGACAGACCGACGGGGCCACGGGCCCCGGCCCCGTCTCCACTCATGAATCCCCTAAGCCAGAAGGGGTCCCGGGCACACACCGGGCAGAGCTAGGAAGTTAAAGAATCAATGTTATCCTTTCATTTGTGAATTTCTTTTTCACGCTGAATAATTTCAATTTTCCTTTTTCACAGTTACACTCTTGGTAGACCTCCAGCGTGTGTGGAACCCGTCAATGAGAAACACTAAACCTTTGTCCACATCTCGCCGTCTAATTTACGGGCTCCGAGAGGCGTGCGATGTGTCCTCTGCCCTGGTCACCCCGTCTCACAGCAGGTTCACAACACAGTGAATGCCGGTAAGGCGGCACCGTCGGGCTGAACACAGAACCGCCCCCCCCCCCCAGACGGGCCAAGGCTCCCCTAGCCGCACCCTGACCCTGAACCACAAGGGCCGCACCGTCAACACGGGAGATCCTCCCAGGAGCCATCAAGCCCATGTTCTGCGGCCTGAGCGCATCGCAAGTGAGAGCTCATTTTCAGCCTAAAATCATCAGAACCCGCCAGGCCACTGCCCACCCCGCCAGCCCCGGGGGCACTTAGCCCGGCGATTGCTCAAATGGCTGAAGCACCAAGTGGGGGTACCGGACACTTTGTAGGGAACCAAGCCCTTCACCACATGCTTCTAAGAAAGCTGCCCGCTATGTGAAAGCCTGGCAGGAAGTCACCGCGGGAGCCTCCAGACCACGCGGAGCGCGCCCGCTGGAGGGGCAGGCATGGCGGGGCAGAACAGGGGCAGCGGAGCGGCCCGGCGGGTGCCCATCACTCTGCTCCCTGGAGGCCCTGACCCACTGGGCACCTAGCTTTGCCCTGTTACCCCAGCAGCCTTTTCCACTGTCCCGGTTTTGGAGTCTTCCTCCGGAGTAGCTCTATCGTCTCTCAATAAGAAGTCAAACGAGCTCACTACAGTCATGTAAAAAGCATATCTTTAATTCTTTGGTGATTCACTCTGACACTCTTTTGAAGGCCTCGTAGTTTGATTTGAAAGAAGGAAACAAACCACACAAAAAAAGAGGTGTGCTCCGCAGCGCCCAGCACCTGCCGGGCCGAGCCCTGGCCGCCCGCCATCGCTGTGGAACACGGGCAGGAAGCACTCGGCAAAAGCACAAGGCCACTGCTCGCCCTTGTGTGTAAGCATGTGCGGGGTTCGTAAGTCAACGGTTTCCCCACCTGGAAACACCACCTGGGAGGGACCTAATGGTAAAAACTGACAAAGCGCAAGATTTCACCAAGAATTATTTTCTGATGATTCCCCAGCAGTGGCTACTCCCCTTCCGTCCGCAGCCCTCGTCTCTGCCGCTCAGAGGAAGCACGGGCCTCACTGTGACCCCAGGTCCACTTCCTGTCCAGGAAGCCAGCTAGATGTCTCAACAAGGCTCCTCCAGGCAGGCCTGGGCCCGCACACCTCACCCTTGGGACCTGGGATATTCCCACCCAGTTTAGACACCCAGGTTTATGGTGATCTTCCAACCAAAGGGACAGCCCGTAAAGTCCCTGTTCAAATCGTATTTGTTCAGGGGAACTGCATCCACAACCCTGCGCCTCGCCAAGTCCAGCCAACGAGCGGTCAGGACCAGGAGATGACGATAAATCTGGGGAAAACATCCACACGCCCATTCAAGGCAGAACGAGTTTGTTCTGAATTCACACAGCCCTTCCAATCACCTCTATTTTTCTTTCAATTACCCAGGAAGAGGCTAACACTCCCAAATGGCCCATCTTCCTTGGGTGGCACTGCTCCCTGGCAGCCGGTGGCCAGGTCCACGCGGTCCCGCGGGGCTCTGCACCTGGCTGGGAACCCAGGACACCGGCCTTCCGGTGGGTGGATGGGTCAAATCCCCCGTCCTCCTCAAGACCCACACACACCCCCGGCTCCACATAAAAAGGGCCAGAAGGGGACTGGAGGAACAGAGCTCCCCGCAGAATGTTCTGGGAGAAGAAAGGACAGACCTCATCCTCATCCGTTCAGTTCCCTGCGCAGACCATGCTCTCGTGCCCTAGGTTCACAGAATTAACCTCACGACGTACACAGAGACGCCACCCTGAAACAAGGGACCAAGGATCCATCTCTTCCTCCACACAACCTGCTGTGGTCAACCTGGCGACTTCCAGTGCTGAGAACCAAGACGGGCACAAACGCTTCAAACCGATGAGTAATTCAAACTAGATTTTCATCGGTCTTTAGACTCAGCCAGGGTCCGCGTGCATGCACAGCCATGCTGTCAGAAGTAATCCAGAACTTCCTACAGGGAACACACTTCAAAGACCCATCTGGGCTAAGAAATTACAGGTCAAGAAGCTGGAAGAGGGCAGAGCGGGGTCTGGAGAAAGGGGGTCACAAAACCTCAGTGCATCCAGAGGTGGGACACCTCCCCTGGGGTAAGGGTGGGTCAGCACCCATCCACCTGACCACAGGACCCCTGGGGGCGGGTGTCAGGTTCTGCCTGTAACTCAACAGCAGTCAACAGCAAGGCAGGGAGGCATGGCTGAAGCCGCAGGACCCCCAGGAGAGGCTGGGCAGGCGGCTGCTCTGCGGGACCAGACCCCCAGCATGAAGCTGAAAGTTACACAAAGGGGCTCAGCTGCTGCCCACAACAACACACGGCATGCCGTGGTGGGAGACCGGCACCCCGCTTTAGTGTGGGCTCCACGCGGCCTCCCCCCACCCGCCCGTCCGTCAGGCCAGGACGCAGCAACACAGGTGCCATCTCGGTCCTCGGGGGCCCCGGGAGGCAGCCCCGCGGGGAGGCTCCGCGGCGGACCCCCCGTGCACACCTGCGGGGAACGCGGCAGGGGGCTCCCAGCTGCTGCCGGCCCGGTGCCGGCCTGGCTGGTCCTCGTCCTCACCCGGGGGGTGGGGTGCGTGTTTGGGCACAGAGGCTGGCCGGTGGGACTTCAGAGGGCGGGCACTGGTGCTGGCGGGCTGGCCGGGCAGCGCGTGCTGGCCTCGTCGCCGGCACTCCTCCGCGAAGGCGTCCTCGTCGGCCACACCTGAAAGCACAGGACGGAGACGGGCATGAGCCGTGCGGCGGGAGGTCCTGGTGCCGGAGGAGGAGGCCCTTATCGAGCAGGGCCTCAACCGGATCTTCCGATCGGAAGAAACCAAAGTAGCGTGGAAATCCAGTGACAGCGGCAGCTTCTCACCCCGCCCCCAGGGGGTCGGCAGTGAATCCTGATCTGAAAGCACACCCGCCCTTCAAGAGGGAGGGCGGGGCTCCCGGGACAAATTCACCCTCAGAATCGGCACAAGGGTGTCACCCCGGAGGAGTGGGCTCCGGGCCAGCCATCCGTCTCTCTCTCAGGCGGCTGTAATGCCAGGACCTGCACAGACCTGCGGTGATGGAGGCGGTGGCCACCCTGCTTCCCGCCCGCTCGTGCCACAGGGCGGCTCCGAGCTCTGGGCCGGGGACCCGCACGCACGGTCACCTGTCACCAGATGCACAGCCAAGAACATTTCTCATTGCTCTCCAGGTTGTGTTTCTCTTGGTCTTTTCAAAAACAGAAGTTTTGCACATTAGGTGGATACTAGCAATAAAATTAAAAAACGAATGGTAACAGTCACCGAATAACTTCAAATTTCATTCTCTGGGGGGTTTTCATCAGCAGTCACACGGGGGCTTGGCGGGGCCTAAGGGAAAGGCTGTCAGAAACCCGGTAACAACGCAGGACACAACGCGTCTGACGGGAACAGTGACACCAGGCAGTAGCCTTCTTGTGCCTCAACAACTCTGCTCCCTGGAGGGTGGGTAGGCCCGTCACCCAAGCCACGACATCCAGGGCGCACACCGCTGAGCCCCAAGCAGGTGACAGCCACCGTGATCCGAGGCGCTCACCCACTCGAGCTCTTCCCCAGGCAGACCCTCCCTCCATCGCTGCCGGCCCCCCCCACCCCGCCAACACGGAGGACGAGGACGACGGGCCTGCAGAGACGCTCCCTGTAACAAAGAACTGCTCCCTCAGGGAGGTGCGCGATTACAATCATTTCCGCACCATTACACGACCCGGAGCGCCAAGTTCAGTACTGGGTACAGGCGTGGGGCCTCCCCTCCATTTCCTCCAGACGCCTGAGCTCAAGTACTGGCCCGAACCAGCTCTCACCCCACCCGAGCTCACCGCACCCCCGCTCACTGCACCCCCATTCACCCCACCCGAGCTCATCCCACCCGAGCTCACCACACCCCGCTCACCCCACCCGAGCTCACCACACCCCCGCTCACCCAACCCGAGCTCACCGCACCCCCGCTCACCACACCCGAGGTCACCACACCCCCGGCTCACCCCACCCGAGCTCACCGCACCCCCGGCTCACCGCACCCCGCTCACCACACCCCCGGCTCACCGCACCCCGCTCACCACACCCCCGGCTCACCCCACCCGAGCTCACCCCACCCGAGCTCACCGCACCCCCGCACCCCGCTCACCGCACCCCCGCTCACCCCACCCGAGCTCACCCCACCCGAGCTCACCGCACCCCCGGTTCACCGCACCCCACTCACCACACCCCTGGCTCACCGCACCCCCGCTCACCGCACCCGAGCTCACCCCACCCGAGCTCACCACACCCGAGCTCACCACACCCCCGCTCACCGCACCCCGCACCCCCGCTCACCCCACCCGAGCTCACCCCACCCGAGCTCACCGCACCCCGCTCACTGCACGCCCATTCACCCCACCCGAGCTCATCCCACCCGAGCTCACCACACCCGAGCTCATCCCACCCCCGCTCACCACACCCGAGCTCACCGCACCCCCGGATCACCCCACCCGAGCTCACCACACACCCGTCTCACCGCACCCGAGCTCACCCCACCTGAGCTCACCGCACCCCCGCTCGCCGCACTCGAGTTCATCGCTCACCCCACCCGCAGTCACCCACGCCGCCCCCCCCCCCCCCCGCCGCACTCACGGTGCCCCTGCTCCGCAGAGGATACCTCCTCTGACACGGCAAAGAAGTATGGTGACCCCGGGCGTGCATTTTAAGGCTCTCCACGCCCTGCAGGGCCTCTGACATTCCCAGCACGGGCTCGGCAGGGCGCCCTGGGCTCAGTCTCTCCCAACAGCACATCCCCTCCCTCCAAGAGACGTGCGCGAGCCGCTTGTGCCGCCAGCTATCCAAGCGCTCCGAGAGAGCACCTGGCAGTCGGCGCACGTGGCCTTGACCACCGTCACACCAGATGCCACCGCTAGCAGTCCCCTGGGGACCTATGGCCACCGTCACGGCGGCTTCTCAGAGTCAAGCAGACCCCTGAGCTGAGGAAGCAGGCCCTGGGCGCGGCCGTCACATCTGCTCCCCGTCCCTCGAGCAGGGGCGGCCGGGTGCCCGCCGAGGGGGGTCGTCAGGCACCGACTGGACGCAGGCTTCACTGGAGAGCACAGCGCCCTCAGAACACGCCCGTCTGAAGGAGGAACGTGCGCGAGAGAGGGTCCCGGGGCAGGGGCAGGGCTGGGAGCACTCAGGGCCATTCCACCCCCCGGGGGCTCTGCGGGGTCCAGACACAGGTATGACTCCCAAATCCACAAAGCCCTCCCAGGGGAGGGGGCCCCACGGAACCGTGGCTAATAAACCACCACCATGGCGACTTGACCTCAGGATCCGCACTGGACGTGGCAGGCGGGGCAGCGTGGGCAGCCCAGCATGGCCGCAGGGTCTTGCAGGCTCGCAGCCCCTGTGGTCAGGGAGCTTGACACCCAGCAGCCCAGCCACAGGCTCGGCTTGTGGCCTGGGGAGGCGGCGGCGGCCTGGGCAGGCCTCCGGGGTGAGCAGCCAGCCCCTCCCCGGCTGCAGATGCAACCACACCCGGTGGCTTTGATGTGACCTTAAGGATAACACGTTGCCCACAGGTGTAGCCTGAGCATCCCAGGTACTGGACAGCACACATCAGCGTGTTCACTCGGAGTGGCTGCGTGACCGCGACGGGCCTGGACGTGGTAGGGGTGGGCGTCCCAGGAGGTCCGGGCACCCCGGGGGCCGGCCCGCCGCTATGTTACTCACCTCAGGTCAGCTCAAACCCACTGGGTCCCTGTCGGCCGCTCCGAAGAGGTGGTGCTCCCCCTGCCCCATTCCGCTCAGGGAAACCCCACCTGCAGGACCGCACGGCCGTGGGCACAGACGACACTTACCTGCCAGGCCGGGCGCGGGAGGCCCGGTGAGCAGACAGCGCCGGCTGTGTCCCGCGCACGGCACGGCCGCCTGCCCTGCTCCCTGACCGTCTTCAGTGGCGCCAGCGCACAGGCCGGGAGGCTCCCGTAGGACCCGCCTCCGCCCGGCGTGCCCCCTCAGCCGTGCTGTCACCCCGGGCCCCGGCTGCACACACCAGCCCGTCCCTAGGCCCCGGCCACCCCAGCTCTCAGGGCCGCTGGGCACGCTCTGTGCCTGCCGTCTGGTTAGAGGATGAGACGGTCACTAAGACGTCACTCCTGGCGTTCCGGAACAAATCCCAGCACACAGCACAGAACACACTCCAGGCCTTCAGGACCTGGTGACTTCCCCGAACACCGGGACCCGCTGTGGGCGAAGGTGGGGACACTCTTGGGTCCTGGGGACCCCCTCCCCCAGCAGCCGTGCCTCTGCCTTCTCCCCGCCCGCCCCGGGCACGGCCGGCCGGCTCTGGCGAGGGGCTCGCGCTGACCTGGTCAGCCCCCTGCACCCTCCTCCCAGGCAAATCCTGGCGCCCTCCCACTTCCGGCCTCGCCTCTGTGAAGCCGCCTCCCTGAGGGCCCAGCCGTACCGTCTCTGGACCAGGGACTGTCCAGGGGTGGACGCAGGGGCCACAGCTGAGAGCCGGACTCTCGGGCTTGGGCTCCGAGGCGAGCCCTTCAGAAGCTGCGATGGACACACAGCTGGGCGCCTCACTGTTGCACGAGCCGGCCCTGGTAGACACCGTCACCTCTGTGCCCCAGGCCCGCCTCCAACATCATGAGCCCCAGAGGCCCTGGGTCTGGAGCAGGGTGGTCAAGCCACACCCCACAAGGTCCCCATAAAGCTCTTCCATGTCTCAAGTACCGGGAAAAGGATTTGGGGGAAAGAAATAAAGGTGGATGTTGAGAAGCTTATCCGAGTGTTTCCGCTGGACACTTTCTGGAAGGAATCCCTCGACGTGTTCATTCAAGCGCTCATTCTGAACCCACTGCACTACACGGAGAGTAACAGTAGGCACTGACGGACTGACACAAGTAGCGGCCACCACACCCACAAGTGCAGTCAGCTGTGGGCGACACGGGACCCCCTTGTCTGAGAAGACGGCCCGCTGCTGCTGCTGCTCTGAATAAGGGCCATCCGCACAGTCAACTCGCGCCACTTCACGTGTCCAAGACGGTGCCTGCCCTGCAGGGGCCTGGCCTCACTGCACACAAGGGGGAGTGAGCGGACCCGTGCTGCTCGCTGTGTCCCACGGCTCCTGAGCAAGAGAGACGAGAAGCCGAAGGGCACAGGAGGCTCGGCAGACGTGCGGCGTGCAAAGGAAAGTGGGCAGCCCCGGAGGGCAGGGAGGAGGCCGTCCTGCCCCGACGCCAGTGCCCCCGTTTTCCCCGGGCCCAGCTGACATCTCAGAACCGACACAGGCCTCTATCGCGTCTCCCCACACGGCAGCCCAGCTCGCCCCAGGAGCTGCCCTAACTGTTCCAGGATACAGATGGCAGAGGTCTGGAAACGGCCCCCAGCGACTGTCGTGTGCACCCCGAAGCCAGGCCCTGGAGACGCCCCTCGGGCCTGTTCAAGGACAGGTTTGTCCAGGGCAGAGATGGCTCTGCCTTCAGGACAGGCGGGGCCGGGGGACGCCAGTGCCCCGCCCTCCCCCGCCCAGCACCTGGGTGGAGGGGGAGCCCCTCCCCCGGAAGGCAGGCATCTCAAGGGGACGTGAGAGGCCCCGGGAAAAGCAGCACCGGGAGCTCCAGAGACAGACGCGGTAAGAGCCGACGCCTGGGCGAGGGCTCCGCAGAGGCCTTGCTGGCAGCCTCTCCCGCATCCACTCTGACGGCTCCAGTGCGTCCCAGTCTGTTCCAGGGCTTCCCCATCGTGCCGCCTGGGGCTCCCCGTTCTCACAGCGTCCCTCACGCCCCGAGTCCTCCCACAAGACCCGCCCCAGCTCCAAGGGCTTCGTCCATCCGTCCCGCACGTCCGGGAGGCCCAGGGGGCTGGACCACGTGACCCACGACAAGGAACCACCAGGCCTCTCCCTGAAGGCAGAGCGGAGCCCAGGATCTCCCACCCCTGCAGGTGTGGGCGTGGGGAGGGCCGAGCTGGCCAGTGCCACACTCTGCCCTCAGGCCCCCTTCCTCCCCAGCCCCCAGCAAGGCACCCTCAGCTGTGGGACATAACCGCTGAAGCAGCAGAGACACCTCGGGCCTCGAGGGCGTGGCAGGGAGGCCGGGCCTCGGGCGAGGGGGTCCTGGATGCGGAGAGGGAAGAGGCGGCCCCGTCCTCTGAGGCCCAGCTGCCCTGGCTGAGCATGTGGGGCCCCGATTTCAGACGGGAGGAGGGAGGGACTCACGCCACCGACCCAGCTCCATCCCAGGTTCAGAGGATGGGCTGTGAGTCCAGCTGCGTGAGGAGACACCGTCGCCCCTAAGCCCCGTCGCCACAACAACTCCTGAGCCTGTGGTTCCTGACGCAGAGAGGAAGGTTCCCGGATGGTGTCTAGCATGGTGGACGCTGCCCGGGAGGCCCACAGAGGCTCTCCTCGGCGAGACACTCTGCCCTAAAGACAGGATCCCTCTGACACTCAGACGACAGCCCAGGTGCCTCCACCACCCGCCCCAGAAAACGCCTGCAGCCAAAGCTCCTCCACTTTAAAGAAGGAGCCTTGGGCTCTGCGATGCTCAGTTGCTAAACTCAGCATCGGCCGGCACCCACTTTCAGGGAGGGGCGGGGGGCTTAGCACTCACCGGACCCCTGGTGCCTCCAGACCCCCCCAGGCCCCATGTGGATGGTGGAATGGGCGTCCCAGGGCTGGCTCTTCTCTGAACAAAAACCTTCTCCAAAAAAAGCGCACTGCCCACCAAGGGTCATGGGACACAAAGTGCCACCACACGCCCCCCTCATGAGAAGAGAAGGCCCCCACGCAGGCCACCCGCACCCGCCCTCAGAGATCCACGTGGTGCCTCTTGGTACAACCTGAACTTCCAAGAGTTACCACCAAGAAGTGATGACCGCCACTCCCATCCCACCCCCAACTCCCAACATCACGCTTTCTGAAAGCCAACCACATTCTGGGCTTCTTTCTACAGCCTCTTCCAAAATTTCCATACGTTTCTGTTAACTGCTGAAACATTCCTCTTCTACGGAAATTCACTAATTGTTTTAGCAATTTACTATATAAAGGCGAAACACATTACTTGAAGAAAAGTAAATAAGTCACATCCACTCTTACAACCCAAACAATTTACTGTTTTGGCATAATTTCTGCTAACTTTTTCCTCTGCAGAAATTAGCTATTAACGCACATGAATTAACTAAAGTTTACGTGGGATACAATTCAAGCATCCTTTGCATTTGGGAAACAGAAAACATCCTGCCTTGTAGCACCAAGTTAGATGAAATTTCAAAACAAAGCACAACCTGCCCGTGCCCCTGGGGCAAAGCTCCCTGCAGTCACCGAGGAACTATGAGCGGAATGTTCCAGCCGCTGTCCCACGGGCACAACCACCAACCCAAGTGCTCCACTTTGTTCCCCAAATGGAGTCCAAATATGCAGTAGGAATCTGGCTGATAACATGCAAATGAAAGCAAACGTCCTTATATAAAAACAGAATCCCTTGTTTCCAAATACGTACAGTCCAACAGGCCTCGCTTGTGGCTGCTGTTTTCTTTCTTTGAGGGGTCGGGGCAGGGCTTAATCCCGTACTTCTTCCTATCGTGCATACCACGGACACACACGTAGATGACTCAGACATCCAAAAATGCGTCACTGGCCCAAGAGAGGATTCAAATATTTAGGGCCTGATAAGTGCCTGGCACATGGGATGCTGCCTTGCTCTCAGGGACTCAGTGCTGGACACACGCAAACAGAAAACCATGACTCGATGAGGCCCACGCAGATCAACGGCCCGAGGACGCAGAGACAAAAGCAGGGGCAGAGGGGAGGAACAGCAGGCGAGCCGTTCCCAGGATGGGGAGGAAAGCTCGGGAGGCGGCACAGACCACGCTGTGACTTGGGTGCAGCAGCGCAGGCGTCAAGGGTGGGACAGGAGGCAGGAAGCGCGGGCACACGGCCAAATCGAAAGCACCTCGCAGGCGATTCTAAGCAGGGAGCGACTTAATTTTCGCTGCCAGATAGCGGGCAGGCGACACGGTGGCGATGCATTAGACAGACCATCAGACGGACCGAGAAGGCGGTCACGTGAAGGGGGACCGAGTCAGGAGGGGCCCAGGCTCTGGCAGGAGGGGGGCGGTGGTGCTGGCTGCAGCTGTGCGGACACGGGAGGAACGCGGACCGAGGGTAAAGGTCAAGGAGACGACAGCAGGGACTCTCCTGTCCGAGCCCCTCTGAACTCAAGTCCTGCACAGAATCCACACCAAGGGTCCAAAGCTCCCGTGAAGGGCCAGTGGGGTCGGCCTCCCCACCAGCACCATGGCTTAGAGCGTCCTTTGTGTTAATATCACAGAGGGTGGAGCCCCTTAACCTGCCCTGAGGCATCCGCCAGCCCCGCGTGGGTTAAGACACCACCCATCACTCATGTGTCTGTGGGGACAGCTGCGGGGCAGGGCAGTTCAGCAACCTGCTCCTCGGAGGGGAGTTCCTGAGGCACCACGGGACCCCGGGATGGAGGGCGTGGCCGGCCGGGCTCAGGCGGATGGGGCCCCGCACTCACCCGGAAAGTAGGGGTGTCACAGCTCTGGCCAACAGTGCCTGGAGCTCGGATCTCAGCCCCACACCCCCCCGGGGGTTGTACACTTGGAGAACAATCACGACAGGGAAACCCAGGGAGGCAGGCAGCAGCACAGCCAGCCCCCGCCCCCCACCCCACCCCACCGGCCTCCCGACCCCAGCACGTCACTCTGCTCAGGAGCCGCCAAGCCCCAGGCACAAGGGGGAGCGGCAGAGGGAGGAGGAACCCAGCAGGCCACACCCGCAGAGCCCCAGGCCCACACTCCTCCAGCGCAGAGCCCTGTCTCTGGGGCCACGTGCCCGCTTGGCTGAAAAAGGCCCCGAGAGCAGCAGGGTAAGGGTCAGAACCTACGCAGGGGAAGGAGGGGCGAGGGCTGTGTGCTGTCGGGGGCACTCCTACCACCCGCTCCGTAAAGGACAAAGTAATGCTCTGATGCCCTGGGCACCCGCGGGACATAGGCCGGCCCTGAGGGGCGAGCCACCAGGCTTTCCTGCTCAGTCCTCACTCAGGCTACAGGGACTGGACCGTGCAGCTGAAGCACGACTTCCATCAAGATGACCGAAGGGGCTTCCCTGGTGGCGCAGTGGTTAGGAATCCGCCTGCCGATGCAGGGGACACAGGTTCGAGCCCTGGTCCGGGAAGATCCCGCATGCCGCAGAGCAACTAAGCCCGTGCACCACAACTACCCAAGCCCATGCGCCTAGAGCCCGTGCTCCGCAGCAAGAGAAGCCGCTGCAATGAGGAGCCCGCGCACCGCAACAGAGACCCAACGCAGCCAAAAAAACAATGACCCAAGGCTGTCGTAATAAATAATAACTGAAATAAATCATCAAAAAGAATAAACATTCTAATTTTGGTAGGGTCTTATATTCACAAAATCTTATTTTCCTAAAGACACAGTTTAATCCACATAAAAATCTCAAGTGATTCTAGTTTCTTCTCAATATTGACATCCGTTAAAGACTTATTAAAAAACCATATTACGTAGACTAAGCGGCCATGTGCCATGAACTCGCAGTTGTTTCATCAAAGCACTCCACCAGCAGAAACCACATGACAGAGTGCAACCCGGGCCGAAAAGAAGACCCAAAGGACAAGAGAACACAAGTCCTGAACAGTCGCGTGTTGAATGAGATTTAGTAGGTATTAACACTGGCAAGAAATCTGGGAGAAAGTTGGTTGTTTTTAACACATACAAACGTTCCAAGTAAATTAAAGAAGCAAACAGACATACAAGTGAAAGTACATGAAAAAAATATGAAAATTTTTTAGTTGTGGAACATGTAGGACATTAAACAAAAGGCCACCCCAAAAAACCACACAGTACGTCAAATGAACACATGACAACTGAAAAGGAAAATCACTTTAACAGAGCAGGCGAAGGACTCATAAAACAATGATGTAAGAGGGCCCTGTGAAATCAGGGAACAACTGCAGAAAAACAGGGATACCCGCCAACAACCACCAAGAGGCTCCACCTCATCTAGTAACCAGAAATACGACTTTTAACAATTGTTATCAGACAGTACTGACAAGCACGTTGGTAGGCACATACTCTGTGGAAAGCAGTTCATGGCTACCAGCTTTAGACGCACACATTTCTCCACCCGACTAGTCAACTTCTTCTAGGCGCCCGACTCAACACAACTCCTCCTCCAAGGACACGCGCGCCACGCCAACACCTCAACAACCACGGGAACAAAGGAGCGCCGAGGCTCCCCAGGCTGCACTAGACTCTCAGGCCAGAGCTGCGACGGGCGCCAACAGCCCCAAGCACAGACCACGGGCTGGACAGCTGCCCCAGCCAGGCGCACGGGACCACAGCCGTTCCAGAAGCAGCTGGAACCCAGACCCTGCCCGGCAGGCGGCCAGCAGCCAGTTCCGGGCCTCCACAGGACCCTTCCGCCACGCTCCCCCAACACATGAGCACGGGCCGACTGCGCACGGTCCCCTCAGGCGGCCCACGGGAAGGGGAAGCACAGGTATCACGCGTGGAGACCGCCTCGCCTGCCCGCCCGGTCCTGGATCCCGCCTGGATCCCATGCTACCAGAGGCCTGGGATCCCCTCCAGCGCGCCATGTGTCAGGTGAGACCCCTCGGCCTCGGCTTGGGGCCGACAGCAGCAAGCGCAGCCCAGCTGGGTGAAGGCTCCAGGCACCTCCTCACTGCCGCTGACTGAGGGGTGGCGGAGGGGAAAATGTTCCCCCAAAGTGGAAAGACAGCAGCAGGAAAGGGTGACTCTTCCCTGGAAGCAAACGCAAACCAGAGGGAGAGGGGGGTGTAAAGCCCAGTGGACAAAGGGGCTCACCAGGAAGCTCGGGGGTCTGGCTGCATTGGGCTGGGAGGGGCCCAGCCGCGCCCCGTGGGTGGTCCCCATCTTCCCCCTTGTGCAATCGCAGGGGAGCATTTATCACCTCTTCGGTAAATGCAAGATTGTTTTAGGAGCTCCAGAAACATTTTTAATTAGGAGGAAATCCCACGTCATCCCACTTTTAAGTATAAACGACTTGAAGAGGGGAAATCATTTGGCGGTCTCTTTCTGGTACAACCAGAAAAGAGTGGTTTCTGAATGGGTGTCTGCTAACACTCCGAAGACACCGGGGGTGGTCTCCATACGCTGTAGTACACGGCACATCACACGGCAACTGGATACAACCCACTCATACAGTTCACGTGTCTCGAATATCCTAAATGACTTCTTTTCCCCGCTGGCTTCTGCCCGATGCTGGCCATCCCAGTCAGAACTCAGTGCCCTCGGACACCTGTGCTGGTGGTCGTCCAACCAGGTTCCCTAGTGAGTCGGCTAACATATGTATGTATGTAGGTACAGTGTGTATGATAGCAAATTGTGCAACAGTGGACCTCGGGGTGTAACAGCTTGTCCACATTTGAAGATACTGGTACTTGACATCCTCTTAAGGAAATGCTACCTCCAGAATTTAAGCTGGAAAGTCACTGGAATTACTGTTTCAAGAAGAATAATATCTACGTGACTTTTTAGATTTTTGGTACATACATCAAGAACTGTGTGCAAACTGCAATGTCCTGTGTACTGATCCTCAAAACAACCAATAAATCTCAATTATTGAAAAAAAATTAGGGGAACAAGCCTAATATTAGTCTCTTAAGACCGTGGTCATGCTGTGCCCACCCGCTGCGCCCACCTGGGGTGGAGGGATGGCCACCAGAACGCTGGGACGGCCCCTGGAAGGACCAAAGTCTGACCACTACTTCCAGGAAGGCCTCAAAGAGGCCACCTCTCCCTCCCGGCTTCACTGCCTGCAGTACTCTCATGCACGTCCACACCCTGCCCGCGGGCTCACGCTGCCATCCCCTGAGTGGAGCTCCGCAAGGGCAGGGAACTCCCCGCATCACACGGTCAGGAAATGTGGTCTTCTCTACGAGACAACGGGAGAAGGATGCGACACCGCTTCTGCTACAGCATGCCCAGCTCTGGGTCCTACTGTAGGCCTGGGACACGCTCCACCTAAGAAAGTCCTGTTCTCGTGACGCCCTACCGATGCCTCAAATGCCTTCGGGGACCAGGACAGGACAAGGGAAGGGGTGGGGAGAACAGCACGATGCTGCTGTGCTCTGTGTTCCTTTCAAGAAGCAAATCAATCCTACTGGGATAGAAAAGGACAAGTAATACGCTGCTACACTTACTAGACTGTGAAACGTACCACCACCATGGACTATCCAGTGGTCCAAAGAACAGAGAAATGTCATAAACCAAGATGCACCCCACACCCAGTCCTCCCAAACCAGACCTGGTGGTCCCTCGGTACACTCGGACTGGGAGATACGGTGCTCCCAGGCTCCCAGGGCAGCACTCCAGGGGCACAGTGGAAATGAGTGCCATGGGATGATTTATGCAACAGATTAGGGAATGCTTCCAGCACCACGGGCTAGGGAGAAGCTGCAAGAAAATGGGCAAATCCTGCCCTCGTGGGGTCTGTATTCCTATGGAGGCTGGACTACAGAAGAGGAGTCTTTGTTCCCTGAATGCTGGGGCCAGAGGGAAAAGGAGAAATAGTCACGGCTCTCCACAAAGTGCAGAACTCGCCCGGGTCCAAAAGCTCAGTTAATGCCTCTGTATGCAGTCTGGTAAGAACAACTTACAGAGGGCACGAAGCAAGGAGCCAAGATTCACCTGAGCAAAGAGCAAGCGCCGGGTCTTCTGACGCCCAATTCCACTTCTAACAAACAGGACTCTCTCCAAAGTCCCAGCCAGGTCTAGTCTGTGGAAATCCATGATCACCATGATTTCTAGATTTCTGACTGACAGAGAAACAGCTATTGTAACCTTCCCTCCTCTGACCTTTTCAAGTAGCAAGATGAAATAACTAATTTAGTCACCAAAAAAAAAAGAAAGAAAAAAAGTTGTCTTATCCCATTTTAACCACGACTCATACTCAGTACTAAATCTCCATCTAATTAACCCAATTCATTAGAATTATAAGGAACAGCAGATTCAAAGGTGCTGAGACAAAAATCAAAAGTCACCCATGTGACCAGCTCTAAAAGCAGAAGCCTTAGACTGACTTCAAGGACGCAAGATACGGTGACTGAGGAAGAATCTAATTATTTAAGCAAATGTTTCTAGACTCGCAGCATTAAACCACCCACTCTGAAAAGTACCAACCACCTTGAAAATAACTCAAAGGGAGGCAGAATCTCGTACTTCATTTAAAAAAAAAAAGAAAAAAAAAGGCCACTGGGTCATATAGTTCAACCTCCACTTGACCATATCAAGTGCTCAAACTCCCTCCACAATTCTGTGCTTGAAAACCTCCTGAAACAGTAATAATTATCCCATTACTGAACTTGCTGATGGCTAACCACTGAGAAGCAATAGCAGAGACAATTAAATGAATTACAAATTACTGTTGGATTCTCTAAAAATAAAAATATTTTCATGTGATTACGTAGTGCTGAAAGGAGAAACAAGAGCAGTCCCTGAAGAGGCTGAGGATAGCTAGTGTGTAATCAAGCAGGAATGGTGAGGCTTTAGTAGACAATAAACAAAGTGAAAACTGACTGGAAAGATGCTGTCCCACACATCATGTCCCTGGAGCTTCCCCACATCTGTACTGAAGACTCCAGCAGGCCAGATACACAGGTTACAAGAGTAACTTCAGGTAAGTCTAAAGCTGTCTCTGCAAACTTCTATAATGTGCCCTTTGTGGACCCTCAAGAGGAAGAAAGATGAGCTACCGGGGCAGGTGTGACCAGTGGTATCTACCTGTATCACAAAGAAGCAGTAACTGGGCTGCTAAAAGCAAACCTGGAACCTTTGGAACCTGAACCGAAAAGGCAGGAATGAGGCAACCAGCCATCACTGAACTACATCAAAGCAACGGAGGTGCAAAGTACAGTGAACAAGAAAACAAAGCGTAAGTGAGAAAAGCCCAGCACACTGCTGCCCCCTTAACACTGTGCCCCGGGGAACTAAACAGAAGACCTCCATCCTGAGCGACTATTACGATAACCCCGAGCATGGAGAAAACGAGCGCACACACCATGCGACAGCCCCGGCGGCGGGCTCACCCAGACAGTGGGCACCAGCAGTGTGTGGGGGGCTCAGTCTCCCGCTGCAAAGGCATTCAGGGCTACAGGAAGATTTTTTTTTTTTTAAATCAGAAAGTATAGGGACTAACAAATGACCAGACCTGTAACGTAAATTAAATGCTCTTGTTCCAAGTCACTCCTTATGTGGGTGATACTACCAGCGCTGCAAACGACACTCACCTAACCGTTCACAGCTGTTTCACAGCACACTGGACTCAAGGCTGCAGGAACGAACTTGACTGCTTCCAAATACTCAGGGAACAAGACCCGACAGCAACAAGTCCTCTTTCCTATTTAATTAACATTCCTATCAACAGACGTGCAGAATAATGGCAACTTTCCCAAGTGGGAATGGTGAACGTGTCACTGTGATGCTCCCCTCCAAAAAACGTCACCAGAAGAGGTTCATCTTCCACCTGCGCCCTCAAGTGGAGCGACTTGCTCACCACCGGGGCCGCACTAAACCCGACCGTCTCGGGACATTCAGACGTGTAAAGCTAAGGTTCCGATAAAACGCTTCCTGGGACACCAACAACTGTGGGCTGGATGAGACTTCTCTTCATTTCCCTGGTGTCCTGAGGGGGCCATCGAGCCTGTTCTACCGAATGGTTCGTTCCACCCATCAATGAAAAGTATAATCTCCAAGTCAGGGAACTGGCAGCTGTTCCTGTGAGCTTCTCACTTAGTAACAGAGAATCCACCTATCCTGACAGCAACAACGAAAGCAGACGTTCTGGTACTAACTAGGGTTTTAGTTTGTGAAAGTAGATTCTACAATGTGGTTTCCCAGCGTGTGGTGTGCCTACACCTTCTCCACAGGCTCCGCGAGCTAAGACGGCGGGCACACGGAAGCCCCTTTCCTTGTCTTCCCGGGTCCAGCTGTCTTCCAATACTTACATTCAAGTTTGCAATGTCTTTTTAAACACCTTCTTCTAGCAGTTTCACACTGCTTAGTCCCCAAACAAACTCGAGTGGGGCAGTATAAATACAATCAAACTCTTGTTTAATATTCCTCTGGCTGGAATTCTAGTTATCAATGGTTACCGTGACAGATTATACTGATTGAGGAACACACACCTTTATACTTGCCCACACCTGTATCGTTCCATGACTTTACTATGCATGTTATCTGCAAATGAGCTGGCATCTAACATAACCTAGAAAACCACAACATGCTCTGAAGAATGGAAAACCGGACAGCCGCTTCCTCCCTCACCAAAGAGATGTTCAACACATTGCTAATCATTATTCAACACTGACAGGAAAATTTCCATACGCACTCCAAATACACCAAAGAACATACGTAACTGAAGTCCAGCATCGGCCTTAGTGACCAGACACAGCAGGAAGGAAAGGACACCCTGGGAGCCCAGGCACAAAGTCACACACACACACACAGGAGGCCTCGCCCCACTCAGGAAAAGAATGCACCAAACACATTTGCATTTATTTTCTTTTTTTTTTTTTTAAGCAAATGACAAAGACCCAGTTTACCAGCTTAACTTTTTAAACCTAAGCTTAACACGTTACATATTTAAACAATTGTCAAAACTTACTAAGTTGCCAGCATTCATGCACAACTAGAAAACATCCTCAATTTATATTAAACCAGAAATGTATTACCATTAATGCATTAATATCTTTCACTACTAAATACTGAAAAAAATTAAAATTACTTTTGTGGAAGATTCACCCTGGTGATGTCAACTTCACAGCAGGCTGACACTACTTGGCTCATGTTTCAAACACAATGGAAAAGCAGGTCCGTGCTGGTGTTAGTGTACGGAAGAGTCACGGCCACCTTGGATTACGTTTAATAAAAAAGCAAAGTGCATACAGAGATTTACAACAATTTTAAAGACAAAAAAAAAATGGTCCTATCGTGTGGTCCCAACAATAAACTCAAAAGTCTATGACAAGTAGGGCTCCGATGAGCTGTGTATAAATACTTTAGATTAAGTACAGTTACACTGAGAGTCGAGTTCATGTGAAATCTTCAAAAAAATGTTCCTGTCAATCCTCCCATGGCGCGCGCCAGAGGGAACGCTCTGCTGCGCACGTGCGGCGAGCTACTTGTTATCCAAGCGCAGCAGCTGCTCCTTACCATTTATCGTCAAGGACTTCAGCTGGCCGTCTTCTTCGACTTCCACTCTCTCTTGACCATTCTCGACAATCCTGGGCGGGGAATAAGAGGCATTTTACAATCTTGTTATCAAATAAGTAAACATGTATGTGAATATAAATGCATATTTTTACAGGACTTGACACAGATATACGTGCAATTACTAATTTTGTGGATGAAGCCACCATGCTGAGGACAGACGTTTCTTAAAATCTGACACTGAACACGGGCGCAGGCACCAGCAGTCAAAACGGTCACGGTTTCACTATGAGTGGTTTCCATTTTACCATTCCAACACACTATTACCCATGAACATGGCTCTAAATAAGGGTGATGTCTGATATGTAACACTGAGCAAAAATTCAGAAGGAAGAGCTCTAAATCGGAGATTAAGATTCTCATGGCACCAGACAGACTTCACATGCAACCCGTATGTCACACACTGGAGGGTGTGCAAAGAAAATGTGGCACCACTGAAACACCAACCACGCCTACTTATTAGAAATATGAACGAGAGAAGATCACTGTACCTCTTTGTAGTGATTTTTCTGCCATTAACCACTTTAGTAGAAGTTGATATCGATTTGTAGTTGCCCATCCCACTGCCACCAAATGCCGTGGAAGAGAATGAAGTGAGGCCCCCATGACCTAGTGAACCAAAGGAAGTGAATCCTGCAGGAAAACAGGAAAGAAAGATTAGAGGCTCGTATGTCCACTGTTGATTTAATGCCCACATTTCCATCAGAGCCACAGGGCAGGAGGGACCCTCCCCCCTCACAAAGGGCCCTGCTGAAGGGGAGCGACTCGGTGCCGTGCATCCCACGAGAACGGGGCGAGTTTCCCGCCACAGGGGGGCCAAACCCAACTTGCTTCTGACTCGCTCCTTGTAACTGTGACCACAGGGAATAAAAATCTTAATTACTAAAAAAGCTGAAATAATTTTAGAAAGAATACCACAAAGAATTATCTGGAAAAGCATGGGTCTGCAGTTCACGGACTAATTCTCAATTACATGGTGATCGACTACGGACACTGACTTCCACAGCCACACCAAAGCAAGCCAACTTCGAGGCTGAGACAGCTTGCTTGTTGAAAGAACTTACCTACCCGTCCCACTCCAAAAGGCCCACATCACAGCACGCGTCGCACACTCCCTAACAACTCTTCCTGAGGCTCCTTAAAGGTAAGGACTGTGTCCCACACACGTGTCTTAAATGAAGTCCTGTTGTGATATTTTTAACCAGCTCTATTTTACTCTCCCTTTCACTTGAGCAGGCTACATGGCATCTAGCGAAAGGATCTGCTGGACGGAAGTGCACCAACACCTGCCCTGTGTAATCAAGTCCTGTTGGTATCTGAGGAGAAGAGCCCTCGCAGGTGCATTGTGCGGGGAGGCCTGTACAAGGAGCACAGCCAGTTCTCACCACAGAGCATTTAAACAAAAATGAGCACCAGAAACACAGCAGCTCCTCTGTTAAGAGGAACTGGGTGAGCTTCAAAGAAAAGCTAAGATTACAATTCTTCAGGTGAAACACAGGGTTGCATCAGGCCGTGTGCATGTGACTGCAGCTGGTGCAACAGCTAAGCTCCATGCGGCAGGGCGAACACAAGTGACCACGCCTCACCTGGGGACTCAGCTTGGCTCTGGTCACACAGAGACCTCATTAAAGCCCCACCTCCTGACCCCATCAACCTGGACTCTCCTAAGATACTGGAATTTTTTTTAACTGCTGAGGTTAGATAAAAAAGGATTTAGTGAGATTGTCTAAGTGGGTTATTTCACAGTTCTTTATCTCAAAACACCTTACTCCTTTTAACCAGAAATTTCATTAAATGCTGGCCACCTTTAACAGTTAAGATCAGAAGTAGGTTTTCAAGTATAACATTCTTGGGAAGATTAGGAAAAAAATGTAGGTTACTAAGCACAGCTTTGTACACATAAAAAATACTGGCAAATCTATTAAGCTGTTCTACCAAAAGGCATACACGTACTGCAAAGTGCCCTAACTAAAAGAGCACTGCACTGATGTCTGATCAGACATTTAGTACCTGTATCAAAAGAAGAAAATCCCCCTCCGAAAGAGGGAAATCCACCGAAAGTGGAGAAAAACGACCCCGTGCCTCGGTTCCGGCTTCCGCGGGGGCCCCTTCGATTCCCAAAGAAGTCCTCAAACGGGTCTTCTAAAAACAAACAAAAGTGCTTTGTGAAATCTTGATTCAATTTTGCTTTTTCACAGGAGAGCTTCAATAAGCGTTAATGCCTTATGATACACTGTTCCATTAGGAGCAAAAAAACTTACCAAGAAATTACAACAATGTAGCGTATCTACAGAGCAGCCAAAAGTCCATCTAACCAACAGTTTTCCTTACTTGTTTAATGCAACTAAAGCTAGAATACATCGGGGATTTACAACAAACAAACAAAAAAACACAACACTATATATATAAATATAAAACTCAAGGTCATTAATCTGCACTACAGACTTGGACAGAGAGCTGTTTTAACACAGCCTTTTACTCAAAGTTCTGGTAGACACTGTCCCAGCTGACGCCATTTAAAAGGTTAGGATGATTTCACACCTAAGTGGTCGTACTGCATGGAGTCTGGGTTGCCTTCTCCAAAGTCATTCAGGAATAAAAACAAAAATGGATTTTTCTAACGTATTTACTTATAATGCAAGAGAACGCTGTAGCAAAGTGAGTAAAATTTAACAGCTGGTGATTCTGAGCCAAGTGCTAAGGAATCCCTTTTACTTTTCTGTAAGCCTGACATCTCAAAAAAATTTGAGAAAGGATTAGCTGAAGTCAAATCTGAATAAATGTTAATTGGCAGACAGTACATTATACTTTAATAGAAAATTATTAACGTGAATAGGTATCATATTACTACTGGAGATACCAAAATGCTCCTGAAAATTAAAATAAGATTAGCCTTGACAGTTTAGGGGCTTTTTTTGGTTGTTATTATCAATCAGTGAGCACCTACTGAAAACATGAATTATACAAACTTAAAAAAATTCACTGAGGTTCTATGAAATTAATCAGCACTATACTTTTTTTTCGAGGAAATGGGAATTCTTTAAGAAATAAAAACAAGGACTCCTGATGGATGAGTAAGCTAGAAATGCATGTCGGGGAAAGAGAAAAGCAACCCACGACACACAAACTACAGAATTAGCACGGCATATTTTTAAGACAAGGCAAGAGTGACCAAAGCAGGAAGTTAATGCATCTGAGTAGTGAAATGAAAGAAATAAAAGTAAACAGAAAAGTTAACACACAGTGAGCACGAAACCAAGTAGAAACTGAGATTCATGGCGCACTCATGTTTACAGACAAATGTGACCTGAGCAGCGTGCCACACCCCCAGGGTAACTGGCAGTGACCTGAAAGGATGTGCGAGAGCGCTGTTGCTCATAGACCCTGAGGAATGACCAAGGGCTAGGCACGGCCAAGGCAGCTTAAGGGATACTCAGAACGGGGGCGAGGAAAGGGGTGGCGAAACAACACGGCCGCACGCTCCTAGAGCCCACGCTCTGCACCAAGAGCAGCCCCCGCCCGTCACAGCTTCAAAAAGCCTGTGCTCAGCAATGAAGACCCAACGCGGCCAAAAATAAATAAAATTTTTTAAAAAAGCAAAAATAAAACCCAACCTACAAGGCCTCTCTTAAATAAGAGAGCTATGCAAAGTACACGAAAACAGACCTGAAGAAGCAAACATTTAGAAAACCTGGTCACTGGTGGCCTGTTGAGAGACCAGAAAGAAGGAATGCTACAGGGAGAAGGAGTGAACATGTGCACAGAGACCAGGTCCACCGCCCCAAAGGGGACCCGAACCCCGCGCAGCACTGGGCAAGGGCTGCTGCTGTTAACAAGAAAGCCCCAGGGCCTGCTGGTCTTGCATTTAATTCCCACGTTCCACAGTAAACGCCACCGTTTTCAAACACAACTTTAAGAAATTCATTTACCAGCTACCTTGTCAACAGGGCTTACAGTCCCATTATTACCATATTTAGAAGTGTAAGTAGAAAATGAACCATAAACTTTATCTAGAGCTGGAGACATTTTGTAAATTTCTTCAGCGACTTCATCCTGTTCAAATAAAATACAAGCATTCTATTTACTAAGTCACCTTTTACCTTATTATCATGGCCTACACACCTTCAGTGACACATTCTCTATAGATCCGATCTACAAGATGGCAGATAATTAACATTCTTATGTTACAACCACCCACGTTAAGCACACGTAATGTAACACGTACAGTTTAAACTCACAGCGCAGTAATTTTCTCTTTCAAGCAGTAGCCGTTAAGAAGAATCTACAGGACCAGCTTTAGATATTCACTATCCATATATGGATTCCTAAACGACGTGTTGTTCTGCATGCTCTAAAATTTTATTTTACTCTGAATCATGTTGTTTGTGTCCTTCTGTAATGTTCCTTTTATTACTGCTGTAACAGTTATGTTACAACTTAAGGTTTATACAGTAACTAAATCTTTAAAGATTGTTCACAAGGCTTTTGAGACCAACTTAAACTAGTGTCCATGTGATACCACCACTAAACAAACGGTTTTAATTTGTTTACATGAAGCTAAATTACGCCTTTCATAATTATAAAATCACCTTCTTCAGAAGCTACTTCAAAAGATGGTTGAGGAGTATGTTGTAAGAATAAGGCCAGCTAGCTTTTCAATGACATTTTCTTGTACTTTTGTATTCTTTTCTTTTTTAAATCTTTTATCTTGCATTTTTCTATTATACAGCCTAAATATGACTTTCTACAATTCAAGCGGTCACCGTATTTTAACGTGTAATTTCAGATATTACAGTTAACGCAAAAAATGAGAAGTCTCATTTGTCACAGTCATGGTGACACCAAAAAACACATTAAAAAAAAAAACTCATGATTAGAATGATGTGTTGTTAACAGGCGCCGCCACTGTGAGATCAGGCAAACCCTTATTGAGAGCTTCCCATCGCTGGCTGCTGCTGGTTTGGGGAGTATGGATCATGAGCTTCTACAATCCTCAGCCCCCAAGCTAAATACAATTTTTAAAAGACCCTTCAAATCCAGCAATTCAATTCTACTTCAGGGAAATCAACTCATCAAACATGGAAATAACTTACTATACTAAAGGAGTCCAAAGCATTTATAGTGAAAACTGAAACTTACCTAATTTTCCAAAAGAGTAAATGAATGGAGAGCATGTTAAATGCAAGTATTTGAATGCTCATCAAGTCTACGTTTTAGAAAAAGGCAGAAGAGAACACACACACACACACACATATATATATATATATACACATCCCAACATAATATCTGAAAAATGTTGACAGTGGACTTTCAATTGGTGGTAAGACAAAGGTTGATTGCCCTCCCTCCTTTTATCTCATTTACGGTTTCCAGTTTCTTACGTTGAGTCTGTTATATTATTATTTTTGAGGTTAGAAGGGGCAAATACTGCATTTACTTCAGAAATAAGTTTTAATAAGACATGTCAACATAACCAAATATTCTACCAAGTACTTTTTTACTTTCACTCCCCCAGGGATACAGAACCACACAACCAGCCGAGGTGCCTGCTGGGCAAAGGGAATATGGACCAGGTGGAAGAAGGAGGTAGTTACAAACAGCAGCTACGACCACAGACCCTGTTACAGAAACAAGGGTTGGAACTGCCGGGTGTATTTCCTCCTTATTTCGTTACGAATACTTTGTGCATACATGTTATTCATAAATACTAAGCACAGCTTTGTCTTCTTGCCTCTTTTACCCCCTTATCACATCACATCAAGTGCAGGCTTTGTATGTACCACAGTGTTTCAGCTATGGGACAACAAGGATAATGGGAAGTTCAAGGACCTCACCTCCTATTTGGGAGAAAGGTTAGCGCATTCTCAATTACATGCAGGACAGCCATCGCGTGAGGCACGATTATGATCTTGCTATTGTCTCTATTTGGAGATCAGCATGGTTTAAGGAGATAACGAGTGTGGGTGCCGAGTTGGGACAGCACACAGCTTCTGTGTGTCAACTTGAAGGGGCCACAGCACCCAGCTATTGGGGGTATCTCCGAGGGTGTTCTCGGGTGAGATGACGGTTCACATCAGTAGGCTGAGTAGAGCAGACTGGCCTCCCCAATGTGGGCGGGCCCCATCCCATCAGCTAAAGGGCTGAATAGACCAAAAGGCCAACCCTCCCCCTCCCCCCCCCACCCCCCCAGCCAAACTCAAGAGAATTCTCCTGCCTGATGGCTTCTGAACCAGAACACGGATGGCACTTCTAGCCTGATGGAGTCATACTGGGACATCAGCTCTGCAGATTTTGAAAGTGTCCATCTTCATAATCAAATGAGCCAATTCCTTATACTAAATTTCTTCAGAGAGAGAGAGATAGAGATACACACCCTGTTGGATCTGTCTCTCTGGACAACCTAAATACATTTCTAAAAGACCTTCCTGAATTCTGTATCCTTGGTCATTTTAGAAGGGTCTTTAGCCAGGTCTTTATCCCGTAACAATGCTGTGCTGTGAGATACAAACACTACAGGAAACATGCACATGCCTATCCTATGATTTAACTCTTTCTTTTCAGTGTCTTGGGCATCCTGGATCAAACACACCTCTACAACCCGGTAAGATCCTGCTCTTATCTCAGAAGTACTAAACGCAATCCGTGAAGGTGGTATTTGCAAAACACTAAACCGATCAACACCCTAAGTAATGATGTCAAACTTAGGACAAAAAGTACACTGCACTGAATGCTGTGAAAAAATTAAGCGCAAAACGGGACAAATGTTTACACGCATACATACATAGAGGAAGACTTAAGGAAAAAACTAAGTGCAAAGACGTTTAGAGACATACATTTTCTTAAATTTTACCAAAATTCAGTATCTGACAGAACGGTAACCACACCACAATGGTTGGCTGAAACCAACTCAAGCCAAATACTGAAGTCCACACCAAACGCCGACAGCAGCACAGCCAAGTGCCATGATTATGAGCACTCTTCCCTCTGTCCTGAAGGGCACATTTCAGGGAACACAAAACCCAAGCAAGGGAGAGGCCTGCACTGGTGACTTAGGGCAGCAGCCGGTCCCTTCCTTACGGCCGCACACCATCAAGCTCCCAGGCACACACAAAAAACTGCACAAAAAAGGATAACACCATAAACTCGAAAAAGCATCCTGGGCATTTCAAACAAAGGAAAATCACACTGGACTACAGTTTCAAAGCTCAACTACAGCAACCCTTAGGAAAGGGGAAACACTTGAAATTCAAAGGCCGAGGGGAGCAGACAGATTTCAACGTGACCATCTCCCAGCTGATCCCAACACCACAGACAGAAACCAAAACGCTCCTTTCACGACAACTCCAAGTTTTAAAATGTTTTTTTCTCACATATTCAGAAGTAGAAAATAACATATTTGAAAAGAATCTGAAACAGAAACGGGAACAAATCAGAAACACAGCCATAGCGTAATACAAGATCGGAACCCTGAGGAGGATGGGTTTGGGACACTTCGCGGCTGAACCAGCATCTGGGTGGTCCCTGGCACTAAACAGTACGCAGATAATAAATATATGCCAAATGAACATCATACTTTCAACTTTGCATACAACTATTTTGTTACGAAATGCCATTTCTAGTTACATCACAGGTCTCGTGGAGGAGCACTGTATTTTCTAATGATTACAAAAAGCTGTCCAAGCCAAGGATCCCAAGTACACACACTGGACCCAAACCGTCCTATTTCAGACGCCAGCAGAGGTCTGGGGCTCCCTGAGCCTCTCTGACCCTCACAGAACGAGTCTGTGAGGGTCAGCGTGTGGCCCGTCTCGCCGGGGTCCCTTCTCTCTCTTGGTGCCACGCGTCCCCTCACAAACCACTAGGGAGCCACCGGCCCAGCACTCTGCCCTCGCCCTGCACCTGAGGCCGGGGGAGCACAACTCCAGGAGGAAGAGAAGGTGAGCAAGCCCTACACGGACTCGGGGAGCTCTGCCCTGGGTGGCACCGGGAGCTCCGTTAAACCCTCAAAATCAACTCGTGGCAGGTGCAGGCTTCCCCGGGGGAGATGATCCGAACCTCAGGGCTGCCGCTCTTGTGGCCCAGAACACCACCGAGCATGACCTTTTCAGGAAACCCTTTCCCCTCCCGCTGGGGCGGGGCGGGGCTGGGCTGGGGTCTGGGTCAGAGGAACACGAGGCCCGCCGGCACGGCACCCGCCCTCGCCCAACTATCTTCGAACGCCTGCTGCCCGTTCCAACGGAAGACTTCCCAAACACGGACAGAGCCACCCTCCTGTCCTCTTGTCCTCCTGGCCACAGCACCCCTCCCCCAGCGTGGGGGACCAGGGGCTCAACAGAGGCTTCGTAGTCATTTTAAGTCTCGTGAAGAGTGTTTTTCTTTTAACTCCTTTAGCAGGAAACTCCACACGCTGTCTGGTGTGGACCTGAAGCCTTACTCCTTGCCGCCTTTCCAATTCCACGCGTGCAGGTCTGTGCAGGCGGAGCCTGGGCGCTCGGGGACGGGGGCACGCTGGCCGCCGGGTCTCAGGCCCGCCGGGGGGTCACCACCCGGCCCTGCCTCTCCCAAGGGCCCCTCCCACCGCCGCGGCTGCGCTCTCCCACATCCGGCTCTTCTTGGTGCGCCTGACTTCAAAGGCTTCCCCTCTCAAAATGTGCTGCTCCTAAATCGCAGGACAAGTCTTCACACATTATAGGGTCAACTGGGCCCCCATCGATGCGGCCTCCCTAACCCCCAGGCCAGTGACCGTGACCTCATGTGGGAAGTAGGGCCTCTGCAGACGATCCAGTTACAAGGAGCTCTCTCGGTGGCCCTGATCCCATGTCACTAGTGTCCCTATAAAAAGGGACATTTGGACACGCAGAGGGAACATGATGTGAAGACACAAAGGACCATCTGAGGCCACCAGAAGCTGGAAGAGGCCTGGGGAGAGGCCCAGCCAGGCCGCACCCCGTCTCAGGCTCTCCAACCTCGGCGGCTGCTGTTCCCGCCACCTGGACACGAGCACGGGCGCTGCCTCGGCTGTGACACGGCTTCCCCGCAGAGGGTGGCCTGCAGGGCGTCCCAGGCCCCTGTGCGGCTCCACTCACCGCCACAACGGCCGCGGGGAGCTGCCCAAGGACCGCCAGGCACTAGCAGCAGGAAGTCTTTATTCCAGACACACTGTGGGCAGGGAGTCAGCCCCCTGCTCACCGCACAGCCCAGCGGGGCAGGAGCGGGGCCTCGGGCTCGGGCCCGCGTCCTCAAACCCCTCGGGCCCCCGGGGGCCCGTCCTCACTGGAGGTGACCCCCAGGCCCTTGCTGGGGAGCCCGCCCCCGCCCCTGCCCCACCCCGCCGGGCTCGGCCTCACTAAAGGGCTCCAGCTCCTCGCCGGCCGCCTCCTCGACCCTGGAGGAGGACAAAACAACTGGCTCACGACCCCCCACGCCTGGCCGCGCCCCTCCCTCCGCAGCCCCGCCTGCCTGCGCTGCACCCACGCCCCCTCCTCTCCCCTCCTCGGCCGGGTGCCCACGCAGGACCCGAGCCCATATGGATGGGACACGAGCCAAGTGAACGCACTCTCGCTCTCCGGAAGAGGCTTTCAGTTTCAGAGCTTGGTTCTGGCTACCCAACCAGAGGGTACAAGTCAGGAGGAATGTCTCCCGGACAGCATTTCCTGCCAGGCCTGTAACGGTCAAAGCTTTTCTATCTTAGAACATCATTCTACCGAGTAACGGCACCCTTCAATAATAAACAAATGAAGGGATCATCCTAATTCACATTAGTATAATCCCTACTCATTAATTTTTTCCAATTAACATGCTCCTAAGACTAGTTTTGTGCGTGCTCTACATTCGGGAAAGTCAGCCTTGAAAGGTCGGCCTGCACCCTCCACTGCAGAGCCAGTCTTCAGTGTCTGAGAAATGGCTTCCCCTCCCTCTCGGGGAAGGCGTCTGTCGAGGAGGCTTGCGTCTACCTGCAGGCCCACGTCCTCTTCCCACCATAAACGCTCCTTGCAGCGTGGCAGTCTGTGCAGCACCCCTCAGGCCTCAATCCTTCCCACCAGCTCTGGTTCTTCAAGTCTCCTCCCCTTTCATCTGGGGAGTCTGAAGTCAGAGGGTTTTATACTCTGATAAACGCGAAGCGAAGCTCAGAAGGTCTTTTAACAGGTTTTGAGCTACTCTTTTTTTTTTTTGGGAAAACGGGAGCGGAAAAAGTTGGTTGTGTGAAAAATTAAGATGGAAAAGTAACACACTACTATATATAAATGGACGTTATAACCGGGTTGATGTGGATACTGAGAAACATCAACTAAATCACTGCCAAAGCAGAAAACCCCCAACCCTACGTTCACTCAGATCTGCACTGAACATACCGCCATCAGGCCGCACTGTTACTTCATACATGCAGTAGCCGTGGCGCAGATTCTCTTCCTATGTGTAAACCCTGAGAGCCTGAAAATGGAAGTCACCTAGAACACCTACAAGAATGGACTGGACAAGTTATCACTGCCACACTAATCATGAGAAACATATGGGAAATGCCTAGTGCTAAAACGTGAGCAACGCAGTATCTCAAACAGAGGGCCTGAGAGTCTAGATCTACAGGAAGACTAGGTCCTCTCCTAAACTGGACTCTGAATCCAACGGAAGAAATTTCCACCGCACGTCCTGCAATCTGTAACTCTTCTAAGTGAATTACACATGCACATAAAGATTTCTTTATATACACAAATCTCAATTTAGAAGATGTGAAAATCAGCACTCATAATGGGTAAAAACCACATGTTACTTAACTCATCCACATCTGATTATCATCTCTATCCCTTCTTTACTCTAGAAAGAGCAGCTCAAGGAAAATCATTTTTAATGAGAAAGCCTGGCCTGTCGGATTTCTTTCCCAAGGAAAACAAAACCTGGCTACTGTTCAAGCACTAAGGGACTCTTCCCTTGAGAAGCCCTGTAAGTGACGAAGAAGCTTGTATGAGCCGCCAGCCACAGTCCCGGCAAGGGCAGCCCGCTCTGCCTTCTCTGCCAACCCCCTCACAGCTCGACGTGGCAGAGACCGGGCCAGTTTCACCCAGCACTGCCCTGCTCCCCCAAAATAACGCATTTGGAGCTCGCTAAAGGTTGTAATGAGACACAAGGTTAGTTTTAAGACGGGAAAGATCACTAAAACTGTTTGTGTTTTTCTTACAGTAAGATATCTTACCAACATAAGGGACAATTAATAAAGGACATAATTACGTTTCATGTCGTATTTACAGGGAGCCTTCCCAGTACATATTTCTGCTTATGGTAATTAATGCAAAAAATAAAGTCTTCAGAACAGATGACACAGTCTCCTCCCCCATCCCATGGAACACTCCCCTGCTTAGCTTTTGTTGTTACATTTGTCCGTGAAAACGCTAATACACACTAGTATACATACACACCTTTCCTCCATAAGCTACTTTCTTAAAAAGCCATACAACAGTAAAAAATAAGGAAACGCAGAAACTAACACACCGTTGTAAAGCAATTATACTCCAATAAAGATGTTAAAATAAATAAATAAGGACAGTCTCTCTGAATCCCCATCTGAAATAAACTGAAGGACTGCGCCACGTAAAAGGCCCAACACCTACCAGACACGGCCGCGCCTTCCTCCTCTTCGTGCCTGCCACGGGCAGGATCCACTGGTCCCCGTGTCAGCTGCAGACAGAACTGCTGTTCTTGTCTCCCTCCTGAGGGGCTGCAGGTGGCGTTCAGTCTTCTCAGCCAGGCTCCAGGCAATGAAGGGAGCAAACACAGGGTGTGTCTCCCCCTCCAGGAGCCCAAGACAACAGTGACCTCAGCAGCACACGCTGAATGAACCCTGACCTCTCGGGTCGCCCAGCACACCAGACGTTCCCGACACCAGACCCTAACATGAGTTCCCGACACTCTGCCTCTAGTCGGGCACCGGGACCAAGAGGTGCAGCGGACGGGGAAAAGTCTCCTACAGTGAAACAGCAGCCAGAGCAGGACGGTCTCCTTTGGCAAAGCTATTCTCTCAAAGATGAACATCTGTGATGCCTTGCTCTAGAGGTGTCCTTTCTTTCCAAAAACTGCAAACTCAATAGTCCTAACACCACAGTCAGAAAAACAAAAACAAGTTTATAGATCAAATGTCTTCTGAACAATATCTGCCTCGATGCTTAGTGTTTTTAACCAGACTATTACACAGCAAATTCACATAGAATTCATTGTCCGACCAGGAACAGCATTTCAGAGCCCCCAGCGTCCACATCCTTCCCGCTGCAGAGGTAGTTCATCAGAGCCAAACACAGCCAAGGAAATGAGTACATTAAAGCCTTTATTATGTAAACACGCAAGATGTAAAATTCAGAAAAGTGCTCTGAAGGGAGAAGGAAAAGGGGGTTCGTTAAACTCCTGCACTGCTCAGACAGCAACTTTAAGGACAAGCTACAACTGTGATTAAACAGAACGGGTATGTCTGTCTTCGTGAGTCACGGACACATTACGTAACCAACGACCCAGATGATGAACTTACCGAAGAAGTCGAATGAAAATGGGTCCCTTCCACCAAAAAATTCCCTGAAGACATCGTCTGGATTTCGGAATGTGAAGCCAAACTCAAACGGACCGTCGAAATGACTTCCACCTACAGAAGCAAGCACAGCTCTGTTACGGATTCCTGCTCGCAGCTGACACACAATCACTTGTCTACAAAACATTATATTTCAATATAAATCATGATCTAAAAAAGGAAAATGTTTCATAAACCTGAGGCTCTCTCAAGCCCTACCGAGATCAAAACCACCTGAGCCCAGAGCTGGGAAACGTGCTGGGACGTCAGCGCCCCTGAGCTGCACGCACACAGCACCCGAGGACGGTCTCACCATCTCTAAATGTGTCATCAGCACACAATATTACACTGTTTTTATTCTTTGTTGTGAAACTTCATGTGAGCCAAGCACATAAACATTCACTCATACGTGTGTACGGTCAGTTTGGAGCGTGAATGTCCAAATGCCCACTGTGGAGCCAGCAGGACAGCAGATCACTGCAGGAACTTTTCATCAAAAATACACATGTCTAGGCCTCACCACCGGAGGCAATTACTTTGGTGGTTATTTAGTTTTTGGAAAGAATCTGGTTTTTTAAACCCTGAGGATATTTTGACACATTAGGTACTGCTCTCAGGGTACAAACTCATGATGTGAGGTTTTACAGCATTTCCTATCTACAAAATGTACACCAATATACACTTCCTAGTGTAACAAGAGATTTTTAATAGGCTTTTTCCGTGTTATCAATTTCTCCTCCCTTCCGCCATCCAGCCCACCCTCCAGACTGCATCTGTATTTACTGAAACATGAGTGTCCAAGAGAAGTAACACACTGAACCCCCATAAGACCCTCTGCCATCAGACCACCTCCTCTTGTCACTACAAGGCCAAGAGCAAGACCAACGTGCACACACATACCTCCACCACCACCGTTTAGTCCTTCTTTGCCGTATTTGTCATAGATGTCCCGTTTTTTAGCTATAAATTTAAAAAGACAAGTCAGTAAAGACCAAGTTGTTCTTTTCCCTCAAAATTCAATAAAGTGTTTCCAAAGTTGTAAACCCAAAGACCCGCTGTGGTTCTCAATTTCCACGATCAGTTTTAAAGAGCTAGGCCTCCCTTACTGTAGATGAAAAGGCAAAAAAGGGAACATCTAAGTGCTTCTCTCCCTTAAAAACAACTCGAAACGTTTTTAAGTACTGTAAAGTTTAAAACATTTATTCCACTCTACTGCTCACTGCGCCCGTGCATACTACCATCAAAACCCCACTAGGAAGTTGCAAAACGATTCCAACCCTAGAAATTACCTTCTTACTACAAAGTCCAACTAGGGGATAAGACATGTGGCACAAAGAGAAAGAGGACAGGGTCCTGGTGAGGGCAGTAAGGAGACGAACTAAACAACAGCCAGAGCAAGGGCCAACCCAAAGCCTACAGCTGAATCACCCTGGTTTAAGGCAAGAGCCCACCCAAGCCTTGAGGATGGTCTACTATCCCTGGTCATCTTATCAGTTACGTTCTAGAATAAAAACAACTACGATGCAGCCCTGTTCAGATATACAGGTTCTTTTGATACACAATGTATGTTCCCCTAAAATCTCATGTTCTACAAAATCGTGTGGTAAAATAACAGGGGTTTATGGGGGAAACAAGTGTAGAAGCAAATCATTTACAGCCAGTTTTTGGTAATCAGAGACTTGTAAGAACAGTAACTGTGTATCTGTGAAGGTAACTCCTGGGATTGAAGGCTGAGTAAGAGAACGTGAAAAATACACTCCCCCTCACCAAACAAACAAAAACAAAAAAACAGCATTTTTATGGGAGTTTAAAGGTTCTCTTTCTACCAAAAATCAAGCTTGACTTTAGTCCTCCATTTTTCTAATGTTCCTGGTCCGTGAAATCCACAAACCTGGGAGTGCTGGATCAGCACACAAACACCAGGACAATGACAATGATAACAAAGACAAAAGTTACTTGTGAAATAAGACGACTAGGCCTTCCTTCAAAATAAAGGGGGAGGGGTTGTTAGGACATAAGCAAGATGGTCCCACGTTAACACGGGTGTCAACACCGGATGAGATGGTCAGCTGTCAACACGGGTGATGGTCACATGGAGCTGGTTCTAAAATCAGAACTCTCTTTTAACAGTGAACCTGGCCACATGTAGCACACTTGGGGCCAAGGGGCCACTCCCTGTGGTCAGTGAGTCCGCCTCTCAGCTTTTACATGTCTCCACCTCGACTCATACCAGGCCCTCCAGTACCGCTTCCTGGCAAGGTGGTGTCAGCAGTTCTCCAGTTTTCTCACAAGGTTCCACAGTCTTCTCCCTACCACACGGCCCACACACAACACTTCTCTTACCAAGAAGCCGGGGAATCTATCTGGCTGACAGCTACCTTCCGCATGACCCCGGAAACTAAGCCAGCAGATCTGACTTTCAGTTCCATTCAATACCTAAGCTCTAGACCTGGGGAGGGAAACCTACAAGCTGCGAAGTCTGAACCTCAGCTGTACGCGCCTGTACGCGCGATGCCTGATTTCCTGACACTCAGGAGATCCTTTCAAGCAGAAGCCAGCACATTCACACAGGGTGTTCAGTAGGGCAACGGGGATGAGAGATCACGACACCAACTACACAGGTGGCCTCCACTGCACCCACAGTGACCCAGATGCCCGCGACCTGACCTGTCCCGTCAGTCCCCAGACCGGGGGTTAGGACTGCTTTGAAAGAGCCACCCTAGGAGAAGTCTAGAGGCCAGGGTGCCTCACAGCACTCACGGCTGACCTACCAAGTGGCTGCCAGGAACAGGAATGTCAAATGTGCACAAGAAAGACCTCCTTCTCACTGTCCCACACCTCACTCAGCCACCCCTCCCTCTGCAGGCCCTGGGGAGGGCAGAGCCCCATGCTGGGCTACTCACCATCTGATAACACCTCATACGCCTCAGCTACTTGTTTGAATTTTCTCTCCGCTTCTTCTTTATTCTCAGGATTTTTATCTGGATGCCACTTCAGTGCCAGTTTCCTATATCTTAAAAGGAGTAAAAGGGTACTGATCAATCCAATGTCCAGAAAGCCAGTGGGCTTTGAAACATAAGCAAAAAAGTGAGAGCTGCAAACTAGTGAGATTAACCTTAGTCTCTATTGTAACATCTCCCTTTCTGCCAGAATGAAAAGAAAGGTTCTAAAATCAACAGCATAATACAAACCCACCTCTAGAAATAAAAAAACGTTTTTAAAATGTGTGAGGACCAAAGTATGGGCAGCATGCACTCACGGTGCTAAGGCTGAGAAAATGGAGCGCGTGCAGACAAAGGCCTTGCTCCCTGAGGAAGGAGCCAACGTGACTGTCCCTATCCCTACGTCCCCATCACCTGACCAGCCCATTACTTTCACATCAGTGGGCGAAGGTGGGCCACTGGCCACAGCACAGTGGAATATTCCAGCATCTTTCACAACTTGAGATTTGAATTCAAGATTCACTTGAAGATTCCATGACCAAGGTCGGTCTGCTCCATGATTCCAATTAACATTAACAAGTACATGCTTTCCAAGTAACAAAAAAAATCCTCTTTTCTAATTAGCTCCACATAAGCGGTGCACATTTGGGGGGGGGGCACGAGACGGGGAGAGGGCGTGCTCCTTAAAAATCTAAGACTAGACTACGAACCGAACGGTCCTTCTAACACTTGGCAAGCTATTAATGTAAGGCTGCTGTGGTTCAATTTAATTTAAGCATTTTAATCAAAAACCTCAGCTTAGTTTATTAAAATCGGATTAAAGCTGGAATCTAATGATAAAACAGTACTTTATTATTAAATCACTGTGGACCTAACCATGCAGTAGCAGACCAAAACCCCTCAAGTGCTCCAAACCCTCCATTTAAAAAAAGACAAACCCTACAAAAGGATAACGAGAGAAAAAACAACCGGTTTGCACTAGCATGCTTGTGTGAAAGTGAAGAAATGTATGAGCATCCGGAATAAGGTTCAATTATCTACACCTTGTGAAGACTGCTCGAGTTCTTTAGCTTCAAGGTATCACACAGTGAGGTAAGGGGCACCATGCGTTCGCCTCTCCACCCCACTGCTTTAGCCACCCGGAGACACCGTGCTCTAATTGTGTCTGGCACAACACAGCCATGATTTTCCGTCAGTTAACACATGTACTGTGCACATATTACACTTGTGTTAGAACAGTACAATTACCTCCAACTGTACCACACTGCTCTTGCTTGTAACCGTGCGCAAGTGTGAGAAACCCCACAGCCCACTGGGGACACGGCTCTAAGGTACGTCCTTGGCTGCCTGGTCCCCACTGTTTCTTGGCCAAGGTCTGACACAGGGATATTCTGCAAGCAGCTTCAGGTATGCCCAACAGCAGTCAACCTGCTGAACTAGTTGGGCGTTTTTAAAAGAACGACCTGGTTCAAAAATCCTTCATTTCCATCTGCACACCTACTGAGTCTAGTAGTATGGACTTCACTAAGCCTTAAAAAGCTGGTTCCTGCAACACAAACCTGAACCTGATTCCCTATTATTCCAGGCTTATGCATTAGTCTGGAACTAGGCTAAAAATCTATCAACCTTCTGCTGTACGTTAACACTGAATTAAATCGATCCCCGTTTACCTTGAGAGCTGCCCGTGACCTGAGACCTGCCTCGGATGCTTCCCGTGGGCCAGGCCCTGGTCACAAAGGTTCAGCAAGGACAGACAGTAGTGCTGGGCTCACGCGTGAACGTGGACCAAGACAGGGTCACGCAACGGGGATCTTTAAGCAACTATACCAAGGATGTCATGGCGACAACCCTACGAGCGCCAAGGCAGCTCCACTTCCAAGTCCAGCGTCAAAGTTCTTTGGGCTGATTTCACATCCTCAGTAAGTTTTTGATCTAATTCCAGCAGAAATGGAATCCACTGTCCCAAGACAAAATGACAGAGGAAACCAAGTGCCCTCTTCTCCCTGAATGGCAGGTGGTAAGGTGGGCCTAGGTCTGAGGCAAAAGCTAACTTATTAAATGCTGTCTAAATTTCACACTAGACTGCAGCAGTCAGAGACTCACACCACCTGAAGTGCCGTTTCTAGGGGCGATATAAAGTTACACTGCAAATGACCAGCATACAAGTGCACAGACTTAACTCATTCAGAAATACGATTACTTACGCCTTTTTAATATCCTCGGCTGAGGCATGTCTCTGCACGCCTAGAACTTCATAGTAATCCACCATGTTTCAACCGGCTGTTGGAAACGAGTCCTGCAATCAGAAATCCATGGTCAGTGGCAAGACTGCCAAGGCTGGTCTCATCTTGGGGGTAGGGGCGGACAGAGCAGGGGTGAGGGGTGTCGCCTTGCCTGGGCACTAACCACCAGCCTGTTGGGCCGGGGCCTTGTCTGGGAGCTGATTCCAAGGCTCAAACCCTAAGACCCTTCCCAACGTAGGAAAAAACGCTCTGAAATGAGCTAAGAATAGTCTCAACTAAATAAAACCGACAGGTGACTCTGCACCAGCCTTGGGGCCCGCCGGTCACCAGCTGCCAGGCCCCTGTTGAGCAGCCCAGTGCATCGGTCCCCTCCTCACGCCCTGCACTCCTGTGCCAGGCACTGGGCAAGCCCGCGGCCACCTGACAAACATGCTGTCCCTGCCCTGGGGACGCTACACAGGAACGGCAGACACCTTCCACAGCCAGGCAGCCCTCGCTAGTGACCAGCCAACACCCTTCCACAGCCCCTGGCTCTGACTCAGGGCTATTCCTGTAACTGCCCCTCCGGCCTCCCGTGCCCATCCATTAGACATGAAAACAAACACACTGTCCCCCTGCTGGCAGTCCTAGTGAGAGGGCACCCAAAAAGCAGGCCTTCAGGGGACACCTGCAGTGCGTTCTCCCCATCACTACACAACGCAGGATGACGAATCCCTGCTGCTTCCACCACCAACCACTACGAGGATCGAGCCTCAGGTCCCACAAACCGAACACAACCTACACATCTGCTCCCTCTTAAGATGTGAAACCCAATGAATGTACCTCTTTACATTTGACTAAGTCACCTCATCAAGCCAGTGACCAAAAACTTACATGAAACAGGCCTATTGCACACGAGTACAAAGTAACTTCACCCAATAAAGCAAAGTTCTTCTGTCCAGCAGCTGTGCTCAAAACGGAAGCTAGGGGACTTCCCTGGTGGTCCAGTGGGTAAGACTCTGCACTCTCAATGCAGGGGGCCCGGGTTCCATCCCTGGTCGGGGAACTAGATCCTGCATGGCGCAACTGGCAGTCTGCATGCCGCAACTAGGACCTGGCGCAGCCTAAATAAATAAATATTAAACAAAACCAAACAAAAAAACATTAGCGTAGTTAAAAAAAAAAAAAAAAAACGGAAGCTAGGCTTTCAGTAGCCTTCCCCCAAATTCTAGGATCAGATTTTCAAGTGAAATGTTCTGACTGTAAACAAATACATGAGATCACAACCTCCGTGAGGCCACTTTGCTGGGGTTAAAGAAGGTCACAACTGGGAACTATGCCCATCTCAAACAGGATGCACAGTTGTATTATACTTCTACTTTTCAACAAGGGGGAGCAACCCATGGTAAAAAAAAATCTGTTGCATCATGACTCAGCATGTAGGTGCGCACATCAGCCTGAGCAGCCCTCATCAGACATTTACAGAGAACTCCACATACAAGGGTCAGGAAGAAGCACACACAAAGGAAAAAGCCCCTCCATACCAGTCCAGGGACTTTGTGCAAAAAACAACTCAAAGCTATCACAGGACAATCAAAAATAGAAACCCCTCCTACTACCTCAAAATCTCTAGAAATGTTAGATAAAAATCCAACAAACACATCTGAAGAGCCAGCTAAGCTGAAGCAGTTAAAGTGCCAGAAACAGAGAATTAATTACACCAAGAACGGTGATCCCGAGGGGGGCGGGGCTGTTGCTGTGCTTTCAGGACGGGACTTGCTTCTGTAGCACTAATGGCTGCAATGAAAATCCACAATTCAGGCTCCTCAAAGGCTGTAACTGCAAGAGAGGGAGACGAGAAAAACTGTCCACTGAACTGCAAGGGAGAGGAAAGGGAACACCCCTGAGAATCGAAGCCTTAAGCCTTGGAACTGCAGAATGGAATCCCATTACCTTCATTAGCGTGCAATGTTCCATGCTCTCCAAAACCACCAAACACTATTGCAGGGTGGGGAGGCAAAAAGAGCTGTGCTGGAGAAACAAGTATCTCTACAACCCACGTTGTGTATGTCTGACCGGCGTGGAGATTTTTCAATGCGTTATGGAGATCTAACGCCCAGCGTGGTGACTACCGCCAACAATACTGTGTCATATATTCAGAGGTGCTGAGAGACTAGATCTTAAACGTTCTCACCGCAAAAAAAGAAAAAATGTTAATTTCATAATGCAAGAGGTGTTAGCTAACTCAGGTGGCAATCACGTTGCAAGACAAATGATTCAAATCAACATGTCTCAAATCAATTATATCTCATTTTTTAAAATAAAAATTTAAAAATAAAATGTAACCTTATCAATGAGAGGGAGGAGTGCACAGGCATCTTTGTGAGAAAGCACAAAACGGGACTTTAAAATTTTTTTTAATTTAACAAAACAGGTATAGTGGGCATAATTCTAAATGTTTAAATTCTAAGTATTCTATAAACATTAACTCATTTAATTCAAATATTTTAGTAAAACAATAAGAAAATTAAGATCAACGATATCCTAAAATTGAATCTGGTTTGTTTTTCCAGCTTTATCCAGATACAACTGACATATAACCTTGTGTAAGTTTAAGATGTGCATCGCGCACCTTAATTTTATTAAAATTGAATTTTTTAAAAAAACTACAAATGACCTTTGAATAACATGGGTTTGAGCTGCACAAGTCCACTTGTATGCAGATTTTTTTCAATAAACATTGGTAAATTTTGGAGATTTGAAACAATCTGAAAAAACTCACAGAAGAACCATGCAGCCTAGAAATATGGAAAAAATTAAGAAAAAGTCAGGTAAACCACGAACGCAAAAGATAAAATGTAGATATATACCAGTCCATCCTTACATAGGTATAAGGTGAGTGATATTTAATACAAAATTAGTAACATTTTAGTTTTTGTTCTATATCTTTGCTTTCAAAGAATTACACAACCACACAGTATGTCTCTCCCTCCAGTATCAGCTTATCACAAGTGGTTTTTTAAAAATGTATCAATGTTTCCAATACTGTATTATGAATGAGTGTAATACTGTATGTCATAAAAATTTTATGGTTCATTCATTAGCATATAGGCGGCTATCGTGAAGCAATCATATCGATTACACCAGGCTACCGTAAAGCAATCATACTGCTGCTGTTTCATTAGCGATGTACAAATTATCATACCTATAAACAAACGTGAATTTCATTCACATTATCTTTTCAGTTTTGTCACGTAGATACTGACAATTTATGTTGTAAAAATATGATGTAAACTTATGTTATCAATAAATACAATACTGTGAATGCAATTTCTTTTTTATGATTTTAATATTTTCTCTAGTTTACTGTAAGAATACAGCAATATAATACATATAACATACAAAGTACATACCAATCAACTTTGTTATCGGTAAGGCTTCTGGTCAACAATGGACTACTAGTTAACTTTGGGGGAGTCAAGAGTCATACACAGATTTTCAACTGCGAGGGGTCAGCACCCTTAAGCCCCACGTTGCTCAGGGATCAACTGTACACTCTTTCTGGAGACAAAAAAAAATTCAAACTCCTGGGGCAGGCAAGATGCACAAGGCAAATTTAGCGTGGAAATTACTACCCAGAAGAGATGGCCCGTAGGAGCACAGCAACCTCACAACTTCCGGAACCAAAAACCTGACCACTGGCAAGAACCTCCACAAAGCAGCAGGCAATCAGCCTCCCTCCACCTGTACTTCAGAGGACCGGTAATTAACTCTCTGCGGGTGTTTTCACTTTTGAGCTCCCATTACTGCTGCATGGAGACATCTTAGTGCCCAGCAGTGACAAAAACGCGGGGAAACCTTACCAGACCACTGTCACCAATGGGACAAGGAGAGAAGTCTCAGGATGAAGCCGCCCTCTCCTAACAGTTGAACCACTGCCTGAGCCACATGTGACCAGAGGTCACCGGTGTGTCAGATGTCACTGCCTAGACATCTTTGGTCCCAGTTCAAAGCTCATGTTGTCCTAAGTCCAATCGATCTGTCCTGTATTTGCAATAACGTGCCAGTGTCTGTGCAGACAATGGTGGCAAAGAGCAAGACCCTCCACGCCATCGGCGCAGACGCGGCAAGACGGGCCTAGACTCGGCCGTGCCCGCCAAGCGGTGAACGCTGTGACCGCTTAACCACCTAACACATCCCCCGGGAAGATTCATCTGTCCCACAGGACCGTCACAGGGACTGAGGGAGCACATGAGCGTCATCAATGGACAGCACCTGGGACGCAAGCCACACTCGGATGCTGGCTATTTTTCTTCCTTTCTAAATGGAGACTAACCCCAAGAAGGAAATGCAGATGAACTGAGTGAGGCCCATCAGACGCCCGGTCTGCAGCCACCTCTGGACACAAACGCTGCCTTCGCTACAGTCCTGTCCAGCCCCAGCCAGCCCACCGCTTGAAGCTGACTCTGACTTAACGTCAAGAGGAAAAGCTTCCCCAATTAACGTCCAACGCACACATTCAGGGCTCATGCTGTTTGACTTCCCAAAGCCCTAAGCACCCACGGGCTTTCCGGCTGTGGAGTCTCCTGGTTTGCATACCTCTTGCCCGCCTGCCCGCCTGCCCCCCTCAATCAGCCTCTGAATAAACAGTGGGAACGCCGGGGGCTCAAAGCCCCCTTCTCACCCTACTCCTGTGTTTTCATCCACTCTGCTATATAAATACCGTTTATGTAGCAATGATTCCCTAATGTTAGCTCCAATCGTAGATCTCACTTTGGCATTCAGACACAAACAGACAGATGGCTACTGACGTAGCCACTTGGACGTCTGACAAGACATCCCAAATAGAACATGACCAAATTTAACTCTCGGTCCTCCCCACGCCCACACCTGGCCTTGCCCTATTAATTCTGCCCCAAGCTGCTTGGCTGGAAACCTTCACCATCACCGACACTGCCACGCCACGACATACACACAACAAACTAATCCACGGTTCTGCCTGGTTTACCTGCAAAATACCTCAAACCCCTTCACTTCTCTTGATCTTCAGTGGCACCAGATATCCTACTCTGAAATACCGTGGGAGCCTCCTTCTCACAGCCAAGGTGAGCTATAAATATGCAGATGCTATCACAACAGACACTACCTACTGTCCAGCACCAAACAAACCAGCTCTAAAGGACGCTGTCAACTCCCCTGGGGAGTCATGGAATGACATTTCACTGCGCTAGCTAATGCTAGGTCTGGGACAGCAAAGGTACCAGATGAGCCTAAAATATGCTGTCAATCAAGAAAGTAAAGATGCCAGCAGAAAGCACAGGCCCGGTCAAGAAAAACACGATTGTGGAACTGTGCCAGCTTGGAAGTGACTAAGAATAAATGATAACTAAGTGCCATCTGGGCTCCAGGACTGGTGTCTGTGGCAAGAAAAGAACTTTGGGGGGAAAACTGGTGGGATGTGAATAAAGTCTGTAGTTAACAGTACTGTACCAACATGATTTTTTAGTTTTGATAAACACCAGGGTTACATTTGTTATGTTAAGCTAGGTAAGAGGTATACAGGAAAACTCCTGTACTACCTTCACAACTCTTTTGTAAATATACAATAGTTTCAAAGTAAAAAGTTCAAAAGTCAGTCAAAAAGAGAAAAATGTGCAAAACTGATGAAACATCCACAGATCAGAAGGGATTCTGAGTTTCAAAAAGAATGGCTGCCATGCATTTTTTTCCTCCAGTTTTATTGAGATATAATTGACATCGAGCACTATGCATGTTTAAGGTGTACGTATGACAATGACTTACATACATCATGAAACGATTATCACAATCAGCTTAGAGAACATCTATCACCTCACATAGAGACAAAATAAAAGACACAGGCAAAGTATTTTTCCCTTGTAATGAAAACTCTTAGGATTTACTCTTAACTTTCACATATAACACACAGCAGTGTTAATTATATTTCTCATATTGTACATCAAATCCCTACTACTTATTTCTCTTATGACTGGAACGACTACTGTGCATTTAAAGTACACATACCAAGGACTTCCCTGGGGGTCCAGTGATTAGGACTCCGAGCTTCCACTGTAGGGAACTAAGATCCTGCATAGCCACAAGGCGGAGCCAAAAAAAATAAATTTTTAAAAGCATATGTAACAGCAATAAAAAAAAAATTAAGCATTTATTGCACTGCCTTTCCTATGCAAACTACATGTGAAACCAAATAGCTGATGAGCCAACCTTCTTTTTATAGATGAATTCCAGCAGACAAATGCAGAAGAAATGCCGGAATTTGAAAACACTATTATCTTGAAACCCCCCAACACAGTGATTCTCAAAGTACAGACTTGTTGGCCCAGCAGCATCAACCCGGTCTTGTTAAAAAAAAAAAAGACCTTTTAAGAAATCGAGTTCAAACCACCGCATAAAGCCTTCCCACTACAATAAACACTAGCGAGTCCACACTCTCTCTGCCCCAACAGACTCCGGGAGCAGCCCTTAGTGCTGGACGGCTACCTCTTCTTTCTGAACAGTGGAGCCTTCAGGGGACTGTCCCTCGAGGTCCTTGTTCAGGTTACATAAGGCATTTGAATTTCTCTTCCACACAGATGTCCTCAAACATTCAAGGGCTTTATCTTCATGCAGTTTTCACTCTCTAGGCTAATACAGCCTCACATTTCTTTGCAGTTAACTCCTAAGAACACTACCCTGGTCCCGGCCGAGAGCAAGCTCCAAAGCTGCCATTCCTTGGTACCCAGAACCCAACACTGACAATGAGGACACGCTCCAGCCGTCACCAACAAAAAGCAAGACCACCGCTGCCCCACTTCCCTCTCAACTCCCCTAGGGAACACCAGAGCCCGATGACCAACACAGACCTGGCTACGCCGTGGTCTTTCTGAGCCTGCGGTCACGGTCCTGCCTCCTACTACTCACTTTGTACGACTCTGGCTCTTCAGACAAGTGAAGTTCACAGCTTCTGCCCATAAATCCCACCTCGGATATGGCGGCCCATCGTCCCAAATGATCACCCCTTTTGGATAGCAATTACACCATCAACGCATGCACTCTCAGTAAAAACAACGATGTAATTCTGAGTGAATTTCACTATGTAAATTTAATATTGAAAACAATCATGATACTCTTGGGACCAGGTCACCAAGTTTAGGAAGAGACAAACCTGTAAACAAGCGAGGCATATACAATTAAGAAAGTATGAACAGAGTGTTGGGGAGAGGCTATGGAGTCAGCCTGCACCATCACGCCCTGCTGCGAGGGCTCAAGTGCTCGATGCTACGGACACTCTCCCTTATCCACATTATCTTTTTAGTATTCAACCAGTGCCAATAAGATTAACAAATTTTAATACAAACTCAAAACGTACTCTAGAGACAATAAAGTGACAATACCCCAAGGTCTAGAAACAGAGGACCAAATGAGGTCCCTTATCCCGAGGATACCTCCTTGGAAACCTGACAAGTTGGCTTCAGTACTGATCCCACAACCACCACCCTGCAGTGTCAGCCACAGATTAATTCACTTCTTGCTGCTTCAGAATAATCAGGCATAAAAGAAACAATCTAAGTTTTGACAAAATCCATAGAAGGTTAATTGCATTCAAATTACTTTCGACTACCCCTGGAGTTTTACACAAAATAAAAAGCCACTAATGGCAATTCCCTGGCAGTCCAGTGGTTTAGCACTCCGTGCTTTCACTGGTGGCCTGGGTTCAACCCCTGGTCGGGGAACTAAGATCCCGCAAGCGGAAAAAAAACAATACAAAACAAAAAAGCCACTTACACACTTGTATCAGGAATTTCTCTATAGAATTCGGTATTTCTAAATATTTTAAGTGGCCGTCACCTAGCCCCTACGACTGGCCAAGTGTCCTCCTCCCCAGAGAAAACTGTAAGCCTGGAGAATGAGTGAGACCCTGGACTCCCCAAACACTTCCAGTGCCCACCCCCACCCCTGCCATCTCCGTGCTCAGCTGGCACTACGGGGGACAGCAAACACCAGAACACACGGGCCCTTGGGGGACTGAGACCACTCGACCTGCCTTCTCTTCTCAATCGCCCCTGGATGGAGGGAGCAGCGTGCTTCCACACCCCGCACCCGGGGCTCAGCGCATCTCCCCCTCAGCCGCGGAAAACGAGCCACGGTTTCTGTGACAGAACGCTGCGTGGAAACGCAGACACAGACTTTTTAAAAGCAGTGTCCACGAGGACTTCAGGCAGGTGGGAAGTGCTGCTGGCAAACACCACCTCAAACCGAGCTGCCTGACCCGCAAGCCAAACACAGTCACTTACACCTACAGTCACTAAAAGTAAACAGCACTGGAAACTCAGTCCCTCCGTCGCACGAGCCCCATTTCCAGTGCTCAGCCCCCAGTGTGACAACTGGCACCCACCCTGGAAAGAACCAGTGTGGAACAGGAGTTCTCAGACAGACAGGGATGGTCCTAACAAAAATCGATTCCGACTTAAAGGGAATCTGGGTGAGGAGTGGGAAGATGCTAGTTTCTGACAGCAATTGTCAAAGTTCCTAACTTCCCACTGACACCATCTACTGTATGTTAAGGAAGCTGGAGAAAACCAATGCTTTAGATTTTCAATTAAGAAAAAAAAAGAAATGTTTCTTAGGACTGGTTTGTTCATCTATGCAATTTCCAACAAAACAGGCCTCATCAAGTAAAAAAATTTTCACTCTGCCTCTCTAGTAAAGCCACTAACTAGCCTAATACCCATTAACCAAAAATAACTGCTTCTTGGGACTTCCCTGGCAGTCCAGCGGTTGAGACTCCGCGCTTCCACTGTCGAGGGCATGGGTTCAATCCCTGGTCGGGGAACTAAGATCCCCATGAGCCATGCAACGCGGCCAAAAAAACAAAACAAAAACAAACCCTGCCTCTTCCAATAAATGTACTCGCCTTCAGTGCTGGGCGTTTCAGACCACACACTGAAGTCTCCTGGTACTAAACTCACGTGCGGACCACCTGAGTAGAAAAGCGTACACCTCCCCGGGACATGTGCACATACTTATACATTTATATACAGGCACCTCTGAGATATTGTGGGTTCGGCTCCAGACCACAATAAAGCCAATTAAATGAGTCACACAAAGTTTTCTGGCTTCCCAGTGCATATAAAAGGTTACTTTACATTATACCTGTTAAGTGTGCAATAGTATTATGTCGAAAATAACAATGTACATACCTTAATTTTTTGAAAATATTTATTGCTAAAAAAAATGCTACGCATCATCTGAGCTCTCAGTATCTTTCTGCTGGTGGAGGACCTTGCCTCCATGTTGGTGGCTACATGGCCGTGGCAATTTCTTAGAACGAAGCCATGAAGTTTGCCGCATCAACTGACTCCTCCTTTCACAAGGATTCCCTGCAGCATGCAATGCTGTTCGGTAGCATTTTACCCTGAGCAGAACTTCTTTCAAACTTGGACTCAATCCTCTCAAATCCTGCTGCTGCTTTTTCAACTAAGCTCATGTCCTATTCTAAACCCTTTGTTGTCATTTCCACAATCTTCACAGCATCTTCACCAGCAGTAGATTCTACCTCAAGAAACTTTTTTATTTTTGCTCTCCATAAGAAGCAGTGCTTTTCTGTGCAAGTTTATCCTGAGATGACAGCAATTCAGTCACATCTCAGGCTCCACTTCTAATTCTAGTTCTCCTGCTGTTTCCACCATGTCTGCTGTTACTTCCTCCACTGAAGTCTTGAACCCCTCAAAGTCATCCATGAAGGTTAGAATCAACTTCTCCCAAACTCCTGTGAATGTTGGTATTTTGACCTCTTCCCATGAATCACAAATGTTCTTAAAAGCATTTAGAACAGTGAGTCCTTTCCAGAGAGTTTTCAATTGACTTTGCCCAGATCATCAAAGGAATCGCTATCTATGGCAGCTACAGCCTTACGAAATGTATTTCTTAAATAACAAGGCTTGAAAGTCAAAATTATTCCCTGATCCGTGGGCTGTGGAATAGATGCTGTGTTAGCAAGCATGAAGACGACTTGAATCTCACTGTACATCTCCATCAGAGCTCTTACGTCACTGTCAAGGAGCAGTAGTTTTTTGAAATGCATCTTTTTTCTGAGCAGTGGGCCTCAACAGTGGGCTTAAAATATACAGTACACCATGCTGTCAACAGGTATTTGTCAACCAGGCTTTGTCGTTCCACGTACAGAGCACAAGCAGAGTAGATTGAGCAGAATCCTAAGGGCCCCGGGATTTAGGGAATGGTAAATCAGCACTGGCTTCAACTAAAGTCACCAGCTGCATTAGCCCCTAACAAGAGAGTCAGCCTGTCCTTTGAAACTTTGAAGCCCGGCATTGACTTCTCCTCTCTAGTATGAAAGTCCTAGTTGACATCTTTCAATAGAAGACTTTTTTTGTCTACATTGAAAATCTGTTGTTTCGTGTAGCCGCTTTCGTTAATGATCTCAGCTAGATCTGCTGGATAACTTGCTGCGGCTTCTACATCAGCACTTGCTGCTTCGCCTTGCACTTCTATGTTATGGAGGCGGCTTCTTTCCTTAAACCTCATGAGCCAACGTCTGCTGGCCTCAAGCTTTTCTTCTGCAGCTTCCTCACCTGTCTCAGCCTTCACAGACTTGAAGAGGGTCAGGGCCTTGCCTGCATTGGGCTTTGGCTTCAGGCAGTGTCGTGGCTGGTTTGATCGTCTATTCAGACCACTAAAACTTTCTCCTCAACAGCAATAAGGCTGTGTTGCTTCCTTACCATTCGTGTGCTCACTGGAGCAGCACCTTCATCTCCTTCAAGAACGTTCCTTTGCCTTCACGACTTGGCTGCTTGGAGCAAGAGGCCCAGCCTTCAGCCCGTCAGCTTTCCATACACCTTCCTCTCTCAGCTTCAGCATTTCTAGCTTTTGATTTAAACTGAGAGACATGCGACTCTTCCCTCACTTGAATGCTTGGACGCCACTGAGAGTTATTAACTGGCCTAATTTCAATACTGTTGTGTCTCAGGAACAGGGAGGCCAGAGGAGGGCGAGAGAGGTGGCGGGTCGGTGGAGTCTTGGCTGGGCGGGGTTTTTAGGGCCCCAAGACAATTACAACAGTAACACCAGAGATGACTGATCACCATTACTTAATAATGAAAAAATCTGAACTACTGCGAGAATTACCAAAATGTGACCCAGAGATACAAAGTGAGCAAAAGCTGTTGGAAAAATGGCACCAAGAGACTTGATCGATGCAGGGTTGCCACAAACCTTCAATTTGTAAAAAAGGCAGTACCTAAAATAAAGGGAAGCGCTGGAAAACGAGGTCTGCCTGTACCTGAACTACTACTATGTACATCAAAACCAAAAATAAAATTATAAATGATGAAACTAAGAATACCTGTTATGTACTTACCAAGCATTACGGTTTCACATCATAATTAGCTAACATCTCAAGGTACACTGGAAGGAGAGAGCCTAGACAGTTTTCTTCACAACTGACAAAGAGGTGGTCGTTAAGTGTAAACATCATCTCTAACATGCAGTCGTTGCATAGTCTTTTACCCCTTAACCAGTTTACTAATACAGGTGTCCCCTGCTTTTCCAGAGTTCTCTTTACAACACTTCACCTTTAAGAAAGATCCACATTAATACCTTGTTTTTGCCAGCCCAAGAAATCCGAACAGGATTTTCACTTCTACAAAAAAAGGAAGAATTACAGGCAGCACCCACCCCATGGAGCGTGTCAGGATGGACGTGTGACGTCAACTGAAAATGGCCAACTCAGTAGAAGCATTTACTTCCCCTCCTCCTGAAATATTCATAGAAGATTTTAAACAAGCACCTCAGGTAACAGACACAAATACCCATCTAGAGTGTGAGGTGCTCCACGATGAGTCAGCTCTAAGAACCCAAGTTTTCTGAACAGCTTAACTGGCCCCTTTTTTAAGTTATAAAATTTTGACTTTAATGAGTTATCTAAAGGAGAATTTCCAAGTCATTACACATGCCCCACGTTCTTAACAACACAAAGAATATATGTTCCCTGTATAAAAAAAATTAAATTAAAAAAAAAAAGAATATATGGGCCGAACATGATTGTTGTGATTCTGAGACCTTCGGCTACTCTGTCCCAAATCTTGCCCATCCACACAAATAAGCTGTGTAACTGGGCTAAACTGACCATCTTGGGACTTCCCTGGTGGTCCAGTGGTTAAAACTCCATGCTTCTACTGCAGGGGGCATGGGTTCGATCCCTGGTGGAGGAACTAAGATTCCCGCATGCCACACAGTGCAGCCAAATAAAAGATTTAAAAATAGGGACTTCCCTGATAGCTCAGTGAAGACTCCACGCTCCCAAGGCAGGGGGCCCGGGTTTGATCCTGGTCAGGGAACGAGATCCCACACGCATGCCATAACCAAGAGTTCGCATGCCACAACCAAGGAGCCCAGTTGCTGCAACCGAGGAGCCCTCGAGCCGCAACTAAGACCCGGCGCAACCAAATAAGTATTTTAAAAAGATTGAAAAATTTAAGAAATAACCATCTTTCCACCCAAGAGTCTGTTCTCAAATTATCTCTCCATCTAACATCCAAGAAACCTTGCTCTGCTTGCAATAAAAATCCTCCTTCATTCCTTCCCAATCCAAGAGACTCCATATTGAAAATGGAGCTGAAGGGCGAAAAACAACCTTCCTCCTTCCAGAAATCTTTTCATTATTATCCACCCCATAGATCGCTATTTATATTGCACACAGTTTTACATAATGCAATTTGTCCATTGAAGACATTCCGTCTTTAGCTTAAAAAAACAGCAAATCAAAATACTCATTACTTCTAACTTAGAAAAGGACAAATCAAAGTAAACATCTTCGTTTAAATGTTGAATTCATGTTGTGTCATGAAACTAATTTTCTGCAGTACTACTTGCTTAATGGAATGGAAGTAGGCAAGTTTAAAAAAAAAAAAAGATAAATGTGGCCAAGTTTCCTACACGTCATTTCATTATCTGATGAATTCCCAGCACACACAGAGGTAGAGAAACAGAGGTGAAGTACCAATTCTTATCACATGAACTGTAAGTCATCTACTTACAGTTTGTTCTTACTCAATATGCCTTAAAGCATTCCTGCAACAAACAAGGGGGGGACTTCCCTGGTGGTGCAGTGGTTTAGAACCCGCCTGCTAATGCAGGGGACATAGATTTGAGCCCTGGTCCGGGAAGATTCCACATGACGCGGAGCAACTACTAAGCCCGTGCACAACTACTGAGCCTGCCCGCCACAACTACTGACCCCGAGTGCCTAGAGCCCGTGCTCCGCAACAAGAGAAGCCACCGCAATGAGAAGCCCACGCACCGCAACGAAGAGTAGCCCCCACTCGCCACAACTAGAGAAAGCCCGTGCGCAGCAATGAAGACCCAACGCAGCCAAAAATAAATTTAAAAAAAAAACAAGGGAAGTTATTTTCTCTGTAACTCAGGATCCAAGACCATTCTTTCAACTGGCAATCATCACCTATTAGACACGTGGAGGCATGACTGACTTCATTTCGTTAAAATAAGATAATACATGCCAAGTACTCAGTCCTGGTACTTGTGAACTGAATTTGTATGCTATCTGTATTTTTGTCCAACCTTCCTAAACTCTGGATTCCATTATTAACCACAGAGGGTAATCAGGGAACAGACAAACCGGGAAAAAGGATCCAATTCAACCAATATTTTCGGAGTACTCTGGGTCCAGGACAATGCCATAGTCACAAAGGAACACAATTAAAATTCCAGGCCTGCCCAAAGGACCTCACAGGAAGGCCCCAGTGCGCCATCACACGCACAAGGCAAGCTCTAAATGTCTTTCTTGGTAAAAGGCGGGATGAAAACTTCAGAGTGCATAGAATCACATGCTGCACGAGGAAATCACCATCCCAGGGACAACTGATCCTTGCACCTGAGCTTAGGAACCCTGAAATACCAGGAGCATTCGGACATACAGCTAGTAGTTCTACTGCCTGACGGCCATATGCAATGGTTGGTGCTTGTGACTGAAAAAGGCCGTAAGTCCTTACAAAGTTTATACAGGACAACAATTGTAAGAGAAAACCAAACTATGCCTAAATAACATAACTGCTGAAATAAGGTGAGGGATAGAAATTAGAACCTTTTCTACTCTGATGTACATTGCAACCCTTCTAACTACTTTTGTTTTTTTCAGAAATGTCCCCCACCTTAAAAGTCACGTATTTTTTTAAAAGATTTACTCAGTTCAGAAACAAAAGTTTTATCCTCTGATCAAAGAATGGAGAGGCACGAGCTCACACTCTAGAGCACACTCTCCAAAATTTACTTCTCTCTTAAGTAGGATATTGAAACAAAAAGAATCAACTGTTTTTTGTATGTCTCCCTAAAAATATAAAAGTTTGAAAAACACGTATCTACAATAAAAGCATCAAATTTTTTTCTAGCTGACATATCCAGGAAGCCATTTTCTCCAATGAGGCTTCAAAACTGTCTTTCTAGGGCTTCCCTGGTGGCGCAGTGGCTGAGAATCTGCCTGCCAATGCAGGGGACACAGGTTCGAGCCCTGGCCTGGGAAGATCCCACATGCCGCGGAGCAACTGGGCCCGTGAGCCACAACTACTGAGCCTGCCCGTCTGGAGCCTGTGCTCCGCAACAAGAGAGACCGCGATAGTGAGAGGCCGGCCCACGCACAGCAATGAAGAATGGCCCCCGCTTGCCGCAACTAGAGAAAGCCCTCGCACAGAAACGAAGACCCAACACAGCTAAAAATAAATAAATAAATTTATTTTTTTTAAACTGTCTTTCTATACACTATTCCTACCTTCACCAACTTCACTTTTCATTTGCCTTACTTTTTTCAAGTTTGAAGTTCTCTCAAATTCTGTTCACCCAAGAGAAACTACAGCCCTTCTTAAATCCTGCCACTGATCCCGTCCTAATTCACTAATAAGCCTGCAGTTAACCTGCTCTCGCCACTGGGTGGTGTCCTGGACAAATTTTAAGCAAAAAAGATTTTTAACACAGAACACGGTCCTAAATTCTAGATCATTTCCAACGAAGTGAAAAGGCCAAAAAAAAAAAAGTTTTCTAAAGATTCTTTAAAATATCAAAAGACTGACTGCATTCACTCAATCCTTACCAACAAACACCAGAAGTGACATTTAATCCTCCTTTAAGCGTTAACCAAGGTAGCAGCTGACCTTGAACACACAGTCATAGACTGCAGCCCAGTGGAAAGCAAGAGGTAACACCAATGTCACCAAGATGACACGCTCAGGATTACACTGCGATGCTGAAAAGCCGGACTGAAAATAACCGGGCCCGCTTTAAAACTAAGAAATGCACAGACCATTCCACCCCAAACTCGGTATTTGAGTTTGCTAGGCTGAAAACTGTCGTTGTTGTGAGGAGTACAATTATATTTGTCTGGAACTGTGTCCAAAATAGAGCTGATACAAGGGGAAATGGTTCTAACACCTAAAAAAGTAATAGGTTTGCTTGAAGAGGAAAGCGATTGCATGCCACTGGTTGCAGGTATCACACCACAATGCCCTACGCTTAGTATTCAGAGTATTACTCAAATAATGCTCTCCACCCAGCCCTCCAGGTGAGTCTCTGTCCTGCAGCCAGAAATACTTTCCAAATCTACCACTTTGAGGTCATGAAAAATTTAAAACACTGATATTTTGAAGAGGATGCTGAACACATGTCCAAGCCCTTAAATTCCCAACTTCCTAGTCTTGCACAACACCACACAAAGCCTGCTTAGACAAATCTCAAAAACCAACTTCTCATCCCCTTTTGTTCTCCTCCCACTTCCTGTCAAGTCATTCACACCTAGACCGAGCCAATCCACTCCCCGAATTCATGACTCTGCATAACCCCCAGAATTCCACAGCTCCCTGGATAGTATGCACAAAGGGCACTCCTATTTCTACTACAGCCCGTACAAATACTCAACTCCTAAAGGTCTCTGGAAACAGGAACAGTCTGGATTAAACTTCCCAGACGGAATCCGGGGAGGGTGTGGTCTAGGGAGAGGGCGGAGGAAAGAAGTACAAAATGCCTTTCAGATATCGTGAAAACATCCCGATGTGCCTAACTATAAGAACAAGAGTAAAACCTGAACGAGCATCACACAAGTGCAAATGCTAAGAGTTTGTTTCTCTTTCCTTTTTTGGTCATTCGGTCGAACTCTTCCACTAAGTCAATTATCTGCCTTAAAAGATTCTAGCCATAGTGTCTTACTGCGAATCCACAACGGAACTAAAAACGCTGAGAATACAAAGGGCGCCGCTCAGTCCACCCTTCCCAGGCAGCCCCCCGGGTGGTGGTGAGATCTTTTCACCACCGCCGTGTCCCTTCCGCGTAGCCGGGAGAGGTACGCGTCCGACAAGCGACCCACACGCTCTGGAAACGTTTCGCGAGACAACACAAGTTTGCAATTTCCACTTCTTGCGTCAGTTCTTTCCTTACTTGGGCAAAAGTTGATAGAAACTTCAGCCATATAAGCTGCGGTGCACCCCGAGGCGAAACCCAGCAAACTGGCTTTTTAAGTAAGCCGAAAGCCAGGCGTTTCATTTCCATCTCCGACACACTTCGGAGAAGCCAGCGGGGAGTTCCCGACACGCGGCCTCGCGTCCCCCGCCCGCTTCCCGGTCTCCGCACTAGGCAGCGCGGCCTCCCACGAGCCTCTACTCTTCCTGCACACCTACCTCCTCCTGGCTTCAGGCCTGTCTATGTGGGGCCCTAAAACCGAGTGAAACCCCAGCCTCCCACGCGGCAGCGCCGCCCCGCCCCCGCCCGCAACAACCGGCGCGCGGCCCCCAGGACGCGGGGAGGAGAGAACCCCCCAGGACAGGCGGAGGGGCCCGGGGGAAGGGACCGCGAAGAGCGAGCTGGACCCCGGCCCCACACGCGGCCCCCGGCCTGCCCCCCGCCTGCCCCCCGCGCCCCCGCGCCCCCGCGCCCCCGCCCCCAGTCTCACACCAAGCCCGGCCCCCGGCCCGCCGCGGCCAGGGCCAGCGTCAGGTGGGCCGCCGGGTCCGCCCCACCGGCCGCTGGAGGCCCTCACCGAGGACGCAGGAGCCGGCGGCGGAAGACGCAGCGGAGCGGCAACCGGGGCTCCTCGACTCCGACACGGCGGCTCGGCTGGCGGTGGCGGCTGGGCTGCGACGGTCCTCGCGCTTTCCTTTCTCTCCTTTCTCCAACAACAAACAGGAAGTGCGTCACGCGGCGGCCGCGCGGTGACGACACTTCCGCCCGGCCCTGACGCCGCGCATGCGCCCTGCCCCGGCCGCCCCCTCCGCCCCCGCCTTCCCGAAGGTTCTGCGCGGCCCGGGATGCGGCGGGCAGTGCGCGTGCGCAGTCGAGGCCCCGTCGCCGGCTCCCGACGGCGGCGCGCGTGGGGTTTTGTCCGTGGGTGTGCGCGGCCGGCGTGTGTACCCGGGGCCCAAGGGGTGGGCCGCTGACCGCCATTTGCCTGGGCCCCTGGAGAGCCGGGGGGGCCGTGGGCCTTGTTCTTCCTACTTGAGATCAGAGACCGTATTTTGAGGAGCGGTTTCTTGTGTAAACCCTCCCTGTGTTACGCACCTACTTCTTAGCAGGTGACCAGCACGTGACCAGTTAGCAAAAGAAAACTGTTTTATTCGGAGTCAATTCTCCATTCCCTCCTTTGGTAGGTTATAGAAATCCCTGGTCAGGGGAGGCACAGCGGTGTTGGGTGTTAGCAACTCCTGGTGAAGCTGAGATGACCTCGGCGGGGCTGGAATTTCCTTCAGCGCCTGCGCACCTGTCTCCGCCGCACGCAACCCTACCTGCCAGCCGGTCCCCGGGGTTTTCTTTCCCTCCCTGGGTTGACAGTACTGTCGTGTGACAGCTCACATTTAAATGAGTCCCTACTTACCGCAATTGGGAGCTAACCTCGGAATGCAGGCAGCACAGAGACGAGGAGTCTAAATAGTAGGCTAGCCACAAATAGCTTGGTCTTCCTCCAAAAACTAAGTAAATATTTACTTATTAAAACGTCTGCCAGTGCAGTGAGTTAACTGTGTCAGGAGAAAAACCAGCCGGTACCAACAAGGCATCTCTCGGCGTTCCGGGGGAACAAACACCCTGAAAATTAGATAATACTCCATGTTTAAGGAGCTCTTTGCGGACAACAGAGAAGATCTTCAAAGATTAAAGACTTATTCCAAAATTAGCGTTAGCCCAGATAGCGGTGCTGCTGGAAACTCTCCTGCAATGGAAGTCGCTTCAACATGGAACCGCAAGGATCTGATCTGGAGTGGAAGGCCTTTGCAGAGGCGTGGGGAGGCTGGTTGGCCTCGGAAGACAGTTGGAAAGGCCTTGGGCTGTTACCTGGCAGGCAAGGGAAGCCAGGCGGTGATGAACCTGTGGTTTGCAGGAGGTCTGGAAGAGGAGGGAGGCTCTGTGACTTCGTTTCCTCATGTGTAAAATGGGGATAAAGGCTTCATGTGAAGGTTAATTGTATGTGCTTGGCTCCATGTTTGGCACATAGAGATACTCAGTAAATCACAGCTCCTCTGTGTCATGGCCTTTCGGAGAAACTGATAAAAGGCACGGACTTCTCCCCAGCAAAATGTGCAAGTGATAGGAGAAAATTTGTAGACACAGGCATGCGCGCACACACATCCTGCCAAGCCCACCTGTGAGTCCAGGAACCAAAGGTGAAGGTCCCGAATAACTGTAAACTGAGACAGTTTAACAGTTATTGCTCTACTGCGAAATGTATCTTTGATCGAAGAATAACATTTGTAAAAATTTGCCCTGAGGCAATAATGCAAGAACAGAGAGTGAACGAAGAAAGTACATGCAAGGTTATTGATCACAACTTTGCAGGTAATCATTTCCTCCTTATCAGGAATACTCTGCAGGCCATAAAAATAATAATGTAGTTATACTTATTAACATCAAATGTATCCAAGATGCATTATTGATATAGTGATCCCATTTTTGTAAAATCGTATTCGTGTGTGTGTGTGTGTGTGTGTGTGTGTGTGTGAACATATACATATTTTTCCCTCTTTGCTTTTGAGTTCTTAGCTAAGACTCCCTATAATAAAAGACAGATACAGGAAAAAAAATTAAATGCAAGTTTATTAACATGTGTACCTCAGGTATACATGGGAGACACCAGGAAAATTTAGTAAACTCCAGGAGGTATCCAAGCCATCATTTTAAACACCATCTTCAAATAAAGATGTTGGGGGAGGGGGGAGGGGGAGGAGAGCCAGTTAAGGGAGGTTACAAGGAAAAGCACAGTAAACGAGGATAAGGTTGTTATGCAGATTTCAGTCTGCTGCCTTCTCCATGGATAAGCGATTCTGTGATTTAGAATCATCCTCCCTTTCCGGGTACAGAGCGGGAGATGTGTTAGAAATGGAGATTTCCCTTATAAATGTAAATTTCCCTACAAAAGGGTAAATTTCTACTCTGTTCTCAGAGTTTCTCCTGCTCCTGCAGTTTCTCAAAAAAAAAAAAAAAAAAAGAATGGCTGAAAGTAATCCTTATACCAAAGAGGCATATTCTGGGATGGCATATTCTGCTACTTCAACCTAGACACACAGAAAACTGGAAGAATACTCAATAATGAGTATTTCACGTAATTCTCACTTTCTTCTTTCTGATTTTAAGTATTGTTTGAACTTTTGCGTTACATATAAAACATTTTAATTTTATTTATTATTACCTTTCAAAACTAATAAAATCAGGTTTATGAAGTTGAAACCATGAGTCCTCCAGAACTCCGTAGTAGTGTGGCGTGAAGTGGTGAGAGATTGAAATACAGCGGTGAGATAAGCATGAGTGTATTTTCATTTCCCCATTTCGTGCGCATACGTTGAACACCTACTGTATACCAGCGCTATGCTGTTCCCCAGGCGCATGTAAAAGAAGGTAGGACTCTTTCTGTCCAGGACCTTCCCGTCCAGTGAGGAAGACAGATCCATAAACCGGAGGTTCCAGGGTGGTGTAGCCAGAGCTATTAAGATCTAAGATTATAGCCTCCAGGCCCAGAGGAGAGACATCCAAACCAGGATGAGAATGAGGGCTGCGGGGAGGGGGGCACTGATCAAGAAAAGCATCTCAGAAGAGGCCAATCTTGAGTGAGTTTTGAAAGATAGGTAGGAATTAATATTTGAAGCCCTGCGTGGATGGAGAGAGTTCCAGACAGAGGAAACATTTCCAAGGGTAACCAAGAACATAAATGAATGAATAAATAAGTAAATAGTGCTATTTTCAAAACTAAAGCTGTTCCACGTTGTAGGAATGGCAACAGGAGTCTTACTTCAGAAGGAAAAAGCTCTTTTTCAGTTATGCGAAGGTAAGGATATCAACAAGGTCTAGAGGAAAGAGAGGCAGACTGAGGGGCCGTGTGACGGGTGAGACTTCTTTGTGGAGAAGAGCATCTTTGCAAAAGTTGTGACAGTTTTAACTGAAGAAGGTGGACAAGACCGAAGCACTGGGGGTGGGGCAGTAGAGGCCTGAGAAGGGAGGACGGCTGGAAGGGGCAGCCTTGCAGGAAGGGCCCAGCCTGGGGCCCAGGGACCTGAGAAGCAGTGATCGCTGATGTCCAATTATAAAGCAGTTTCCAAGCTTTTTCATTCCTTTTGTAACATCTCAGGTCTTCAGAAATGCTTATCAAGCTTTACAGTCTGGTGGTATCTTTGTGTGTGTGAAAGGCACCCTTGAGAAATGAAGGAGGGGGCAGGGCCTGTGTGCACTGACCACTGAACGGGTCTCAGCCTGGGGACCCTGGAAGAGGAGCCCTGTGAGGGGACGGGTTCTGGACTTCTTGCGGTCACTTTAGAGGGAGACTCAAATTATTTAATTGGACAATGAAAGGAAATGGTGACTGTGAAGCCTTGGAAGTGTTTCCGGGTTATAGAAGAAAAATCTTGAGCATCTGTGTTTGACTAGGCGTGGTGGGGTGAAGGAAAGGCGAAAGGAAAACTCAGTTCCACCACCTGCGAAGGTTTTAACCAGGAGGAAGAGCCGGTCTGGGCGGAGAAGAGAGAGCGGAGGACGCTGGCCGTGGGGAGAAAGGTGACAATGGGGATCTGCTGAAAGTACCCAGCAGACACTGTCACCGGTTACCTGGGACTTCAAAGACCTATCAAAGCTGCAAATCAAGGTTTCAGAGCCTCGTTGCTGTGGGAAAAGAAAGAGAAGCTGAGAGAACAGCAGGCAGTAGAGAGCCCTAGAAAATGGTGTGTGCTGCGCTAGGAGAAGAAGGAATTTCCGAGAAAAGCTTAGTTAACATCATCAAGTTAAAAAAAAAAAAAAAAAGGACGAGAGCTGAGAAACATTCATGGTTCAAGCGTTGGTGGCCTTTGATGGAGTAATTGCAGGAGACTGGATTACAGAGGGGTGCTTTATGGGGAACCCAGGCAGCAGTCAGAAAGATGTGTCCCCAACAGAGAAGGGAAGAAAGACAATACCCAGAAAGGGAAAGTCAAGTGAAGCCTTGGTGTTTATCTGGTTTTGTTGTGTTTGTTTCTGGTTGTTACCTTGAGGACACTCCTGCATGTTTCTAATCAAAGAGCTCATGGACAGAAAAGGAATTGATGATGCTGGAGAGAAAGAGACGGTTAAAGTCATTCTCGAGGAGTCTGGAGGATTGGAACCCAGCATAAAGGTAGAGGAACTCACCTCGAATAGGAGGGATTTATACCTTCCCTTAAAAACAGACGGGAGGGTCTTCCCTGGTGACGCAGTGGTTGAGAGTCCGCCTGCCGATGCAGGGGACACGGGTTCGTGCCCCGGGCCGGGAAGATCCCACATGCCGCGGAGCGGCTGGGCCCGTGAGCCATGGCCGCTGAGCCTGCGCGTCCGGAGCCTGTGCTCCGCAACGGGAGAGGCCACAACAGTGAGAGGCCCGTGTACCGCAAAAAAAAAAAAGGATTAAAAAAAAGAACCCAGCATCTTAAGTAGCACGCTCCCCTGGCAGGTGGCAACACTGGTCGCCTAGTGGCTTTGGTCCTACGGAGGGAAGGAGAGCAGAAGGCCGTCCGCGAAGAGAGCTGCAGACTCAGGACGTGCGTGTTCGTATGTATGGGGAGAGGCAAAGGAGCCGTGGTGAAATGGTAAGAACCGACGCATCTAAGGGAAAAGTATAAAATATTCCTCCTACTGTTTTTTTTTTTTTAACTTTTCTGTAGCTTATAAATTTTGCACAAGATCAGCGTGCGGGGGAGGCGAGGGCGGAGGAGGGGTGCACAGGAGGAGGAAACGACTGGAGGTTGGCCCTGGGAAGCAGAAGACCTGAGAGGCAATCCGTCCACCTGGTTGTCTGCATCTTGGGCAGTGAGAATGGATTCACGTCGAGGATAAACAGACCTGGGAAAAGAGGAGTCCCTGTAACTACCGGGCCCCGCGTCCGCCCATGTCTCACTCGCGAAATGTCTGCTGTCAGGGGTGACGTACTTCCTGATTCAGGCGACAAAGCATGCTTTGTCTGCCGACCTTGAAAGTGGGCCAGGCCCGCTCATGGCGCCCGTGCTGTGCAGCTTTGCGCTGACTCAGGGCTCTTTTAACCCGGATAAGCCACACTCTGCTCATCGTGAAATGAGCCGTGACGTTGCTTCTCAGGCCTTGCCTTCCCTGACATCCTCACAGACAGGCCTGTTCCACCTGAGCAGGTTTCTTGAACATGAAACACGCAGGGGGCCAGCTCCCATGAACCAGGACCCCACGTCCACGCTCAGCCCCTGTGGCAGGTAACGCCCCTCTCCTTCTCTCATGGAGAGACTGGAGCTCCTGCCAGGAAGGAGCCACCGGGCCTGTGTCCCAGGACTCCCCAGAGTCCACTCCCTGGCTCAGAGCACCTGCCCAGCATGGAGACCAGGTGCGATGAGGTGAGGATCATAGTAAGCGATGCCTTCACAAAGCGATTCCATGCTGACCCGGAAACGTCTTCCACTCACTGCAGGCATCACTCAGCATCGCTGTGAAGAGCCACAGAAAGACACTACACCCCAAACCTAGAAACAAAAGCCAGCCGATGCTACACCTTCTCTTTAGGTTCTTATTAATACCAATGGCTGAAGATGTGGTACATACACACAATGCAATATCACTCAGCCGTAAAAAGAAATGAAATAATGCCATTTTCAACAACATGGATAGACCTAGAGTTTTTTGTTTTGTTTTGTTTTGTTTGTTTTTTGCCACACTGTGAGGCTTGTGGGATCTTAGTTCCCTGACAGGGATTGAACCCGGGCCCTTGGCAGTGGTCGCACCGAGTCCTAACCACTGGACCACCAGGGAATTCCCTGGACGTAGATATTATCATACACTAAGCAAAGTAAGTCAGAGAGAGACAGACAAATACCATATGATATCACTTATATGTGGAATCTAAAATACAACACAAATGAGCTTATTTACAAAGCGGAAACAGACTCACAGACCTAGAAAACAAACTTATGGTTACAAAAGGGGAAAGGGGGAGATAAATTAGGAATTCGGGATTAACAGATAAACACTACTGTATATAAAATAGGTAAACAGCAAGGACCTACTATGTAGCACAGGGAACTATACTCAATATCTTTTTTTTAAATAAATTTATTGGGCCTCCCTGGTGGCGCAAGTGGTTGAGAGTCCGCCTGCCGATGCAGGGGATACGGGTTCGTGCCCCGGTCTGGGAGGATCCCATATGCTGTGGAGCGGCTGGGCCCGTGAGCCATGGCCGCTGAGCCTGCGCGTCCGGAGCCTGTGCTCCGCAACGGGGGAGGCCACAACAGTGAGAGGCCCGCATACCGCAAAAAAATAAAATAAAATAAAATAAAATAAATAAATAAATAAATTTATTTATTTTATTTATTTATTATTTTTGGCTGTGTTGGGTCTTCATTGCAGCACGTGAGCTTTCTCTAGTTGCAGCAAGCAGGGGCCACTCTTTGTTGCAGTGTGCGGGCTTCTCATTGCGGTGGCCTCTCTCATTGCAGAGCACAGGCTCTAGGCGCACGGGCTTCAGTAGTTGTGGTGCACAGGCTCTAAAGTGCAGGCTCAGTAGTTGTGGCGCACGGGCTTAGCTGCTCCATGGCATGTGGGATCTTCCTGTACCAGGGCTCGAACCCGTGTCTTCTGCATTGGCAGATGGATTCTTAACCATTGCGCCACCAGGGAAGCCCTCAATACCTTTTTTTTTTAAGTCTTTATTGAATTTATTACAATATTGCTTCTGTTTTGTGTTTTGTTTTTTTGGCCACGAGGCATGTGGGATCTTAGCTCCCCAACCAGGGATCGAACCCGCACCCCCTGCATTGGAAGGCAAAGTCTGCACCACCGGACCGCCAGGGAAGTCCCTGTACTCAATATCTTGTAACAGCCTATAATGGCAAAGAATCTGAAAAGTATATATATGCATATATATATGTATAACTGAATCACTTTTCTGTACACCTGAAACATTGTAAATCAGCTATACTTCAAATTTTTAAAAAAGATTAAAAAAAAACAGTGGCTTTTCTTTCATCCCTATCTGGCTGACCAATACCATGGCAGTCAGAAATGATGCATTAGAGTAATTTAAGTAACAAAATACCCATAAGTGGTTTGTTATTTAGTTCATCGTGCTCAGCAACTGACCCGCATGCCGTTCGCAGCTCCAGTGACATTCTTGGCAGGTGCTCAATAAATAGCCACCAGTTAGTGAATCCCGGAGTTCTGGGGCAGGGGGTGCCATCCTGGAGAGCTTCAACCCTGAGGAGCTGCAGGAACACTCAGGCTCATCCCCCGACACTACTTACAATTTCAGAACTGTCACTATTTGTAAACTGCTGAGCTAACGCACAGTAGGCTCCATGATCCATTGTAGGAATCCACTCCCCTTCCTCAAGCCCTGAAGGGCATGCTTTACAGATAAATTATACCTTATATATAAATTAACACCTTCTGTATTTGTAGTTTGCAAATGGATTTCTCTAGAATCAATGCAGCCAACTACACAGAGCAATAAACAGAGTAACCACAATTTAAACCCACTTGAATTATGTGAATTTGAAATAGTGATGTGATATATGGTCAGTTTATTTTCTACAAAGGTGCTGGGATAAATCAATAGGCAGAGGAGAGACTTTTAACAAATATTGGAACTGGATAGGCACTGAAAACAACCAAAACTTATCTCACACCAAACACATAAATGAACCCAAAAGACGTCACAGACCCAAACGTCAACCTAAAACTATAAAACTTCTAGAAGAAAACACAGGTGAAAATCTTTGAGACTTTCATAGGCAGAGATTATTTGTACAGACACAAAAAGCATTTGCCATAAAAGAAAAAAATTGATAAATTGGATTCATTAAAAGTAAAAACTTTTGTTTTTCAAAAAACACAGTTATGAAAGTGAAAAGACAAGCCAGGGTGAGAGGATTCCAGCTCTGGGACAAAAATCCCCTGTTCACTGTTTACCACCTCACACCCTTTGGGATGGCTAAGTAGCCACTGGGGAAAATGGTATTCTAGGTCCTCAAAGAATTAAGAACAGAACTACCATGTGATCCAGCAGCTCTAACTTGTGGGTATATACACAAAAGAATGGGGAGCACACACCGGGTTAGGATGGGCATCAATAGAAAATCTACAAACAACAAGTGCTGGAGAGGGTGTGGAGAAAAGGGAGCCCTCCTGCACTGCTGGTGGGAATGTAAATTGATACAGTCACTATGGAGAACAGTATGGAGGTTCCTTAAAAAACTAGAAATAGAATTACCATACGACCCAGCAATCCCACTCCTGGGCACATACCCAGAGAAAACCCTAATTCAAAAAGAGTCACGTACCACAATGTTCACTGCAGCTCTATTTACAATAGCCAGGTCACAGAAGCAACCTAAATGCCCATCAACAGATGAATGGATAAAGAAGGTGTGGTACATATATACAATGGAATATTACTCAGCTATAAAAAGGAACGAAATTGGGTCATTGTAGAGACGTGGATGGACCTAGAGACTGTCATACAGAGTGAAGTAAGTCAGAAAAACAAATATCATATATATGTATATATTTATAATTTTATATATTGATTGATTTATTTATTTTTGGCTGTGTTGGGTCTTTGTTGCTATGCTCGGGCTTTCTCTAGTTGTGGTGAGCGGGGGTGAGTCTTCGTTGCGGCATGCGGGCTTCTCATCGCGGTAGCTTCTCTTGTTGCGGAGCACGGGCTCTAGGTGCGTGGGCTTCAGTAGTTGCGGCTCGTGGGCTCAGTAGTTGTGGCTCATGGGCTTAGTTGCTCCGCGGCATGTGGGATCTTCCTGGACCAGGGCTCGAACCTGTGTCCCCTGCATTGGCAGGCGGATTCTTAACCACTGCGCCACCAGGGAAGGCCCACAAATATCATATATTAACACATATATGTGGAACCTAGAAAAATGGTACAGATGAACTGGTTTGCAAGGCAGAAATAGAGACACAGATGTAGAGAACAAACGTGTGGACACCAAGGGGGGAAAATGGGGGGCTGGTGGTGGGATGAATTGGGAGAATGGGACTGATATATATACACTAATATGTATAAAATAGATAACTAATAAGAACCCGCTATATAAAAATAAATAAATTAAATTAAATTAAAAAAAAAAAGACTGGTAAGAATCTGAAAAAGAAGAAAAAAAAAAAACTGGAAAGCAGGGTCTCAGGAGATGTTTGTGCACCACGTTCGTGCAGCATTGTTCACACTAGCCCAGAAGTGGAAGCAACCCCGTATCCATCGATAGATGAATGGATAAACAAAACGTGGTCCGTCCACACAATGGAATATGATTCAGTCCTAAAAAGGAAGGACATTCTGTCGCCTGCTACAACAGGGATGGACCTTGAGGACATTATGCTCAGGGAAATGAGCCAGTCCCAAAAGACAAACACTATATGATTCACTTATATGAGGTCCCTGGGGTCGTCAAATTCATAGACAGAAAGGAGATGGTGGGGGCCGGGGGCTGGGGGAGGGGGAGGGGAGTGAGTGTTTAATGGGGACAGTTTCCGTTTTACAAGGTGAGTTATGGAGATGATGGTGGTGAATGTATTTACCGCTCCTGAGCTGTACACTTAGAAATGGTTAACATGATAAAGTTTATGTTAAGTGTATTTTACCACAATAAAAAAGATGGGAGGGAAAGACATCTGACCTGTGATCTTTCAGGCAGACGGGAGGCAGTCACGAGACTTGTCCTAGGCTTGGACCCACCCTCTGTGCCTCTCGCTGGACTTCAACCCTCGCTCCCGAGCTGCCACGGCCGGCAGCCAGCCGATCCCTGCCCGGCCCCTGGGCAGCGCTGGACAGGACTGGGGCAGGAGGCGGTGAGCCTGAAACAAAAGCCATCAGAGCTTCCCAAAAGGGCCGAGCTCCTGCAGGGTAACGAGACTGGAAGCGCTCTGTCAACTAATGTCGTCAGGGTATCTGGGAGGAGGTGCAAGCGATAAAGTTTTCTCTGTAGGAGAACTGGCCACCTGGGTGACTCAGAAGCCTATGGGGCGACAGGACCGGTGGGGGGGTCCCACAGCCCAGGGTGCAGCCAGCCGGGCTCCTCTTCCTTTCAGTCACGTATCTGTTCCTTTATTTAACCAACACTTAACGAACATTTATTATTTCCCATGTGTGGCAAGAAATGCAGAGCCAATGACCAGCAGACCCGGCCAAGTGATAAGACGTGCACGCAGTTCATTTTCTCCTACAGCTTCTAGCGAGCGGCCTCTGTCGTAGGTGGAGAATCTCAGTGTTTGGACTGAGCCCCTGATTAAGCACAAGCACCACTCCCATCACCAAGGACGCACTCCTCATCCTGCCCGCTGGATGTGTTACGTCTCCTCTTTGGAAATAACTCTCGAAGAATGCATACAACTTAGGCAGCTGGGGGTTTAATATGCTAACTTGTGCTTTGTTTTTATTTTAATTCATCTGATAAATGTTCTCTCTCTCTCTCTCTCTTTTTTTTCCTTTTGGCCATGCTGTGCAGCATGTGGGATCTTACAAACGCACACCCCCCCTGCCTTGGAAGTGCAGAGTGTTAAGTCCCTGCAGCTTTAATGAAAGTGCTAAAAGCGTACAAAGTCCCTGGCCAGCCCCTTCCACTCTCCTCTGTCACAGCACTGCTCCACCCGGGACTGGACTGGGTCCCTCGGATTTCCAGGCGAGGAAACTGAGGCTCAGAGGCACAGGAGAGGGGCGCCCCAGGCAGTCTCCGGGTCCCGAGGACTGGAAAGAAGGGAGTGGGCTCCTGGAGGCGAGGCCTCGTCCAATGGAAGGTCACCCCAAAAGAGTGGGATCAAGGACAGCAGCTCTGCCCCGACACCTCAGAGCTCAGACCGGCTGCCGTAACTGAGAACACCCAGCCGAGTAGAAGAACAAAAGTGGAATCTGCTGGTCTCAGAAAACCGCTGCCTTAGTCACGGTCCTTCTTAAACTCTGAGAAGGAAAAGCAGAGTGAAAGAACGAGCAGACTCTGTAACTGAAACTAGCCCGGATCCTCTGCTGCTCTTGAAAGCTTCTCCAACGCACGGCCTCTCCAGCAAAATCCCCTGCAGAGTGGCAGGGGTTTCCAGCAAGCTAGCATATTTCCCCTCACTCCCCCTACTATTTTGAAGCCCAGATGAACCCAGAACAGGGCTGTCTAGGGCTGAAATGGAATCTATAGCCACAGGACAGAGCTTCTGCTTCCCCCGTATGCGGCCACCCAGCAAACGGAGCCCCCAAAACGGAGCCAAGTCTCCTGGGTCCCCCAAGGTTCAGGCAAGCAAACCGGGGCAGGCCCCCGGCACCCTCCCCCGTGCTCTAATGGACTGTCCCTTCAACACAGACCCTTCCCCACCGTCCTGAGTTCTTAGTTAATCTTTCAGACCTATGGGAAAAGTGAAAAACTAGTCAAAAGCACACATAAACACTTCACCTCCATTCACCAGTCGCTGCCATTTCCCCATAGCTTGGTCTCTCTTTCCTTTTTCAGTTTTTGATGAACCATTTGAAAGCAGGTTACAGACACCCTGACATTTTGCCCGTAACTATTTTAGCATGTATGACCTCATAAGGAAAGTTTTCTCTGTAACCTCAATACTGTCCTCACTTGTAAGAAAAGAGACATGTATTCAAGAATATAATCTAATATGTAATTGAGGGGGACCAGAATAAGCCACCCCAAAATGTGCCACTTCGCATGTGGATTGTTTGAGCCAAGGACAATTAAGATCCAGCAGTCTCAGGAAAAACTTGTTACCGCTCCCTTAACTGCCTGAAAGAATTTAGATGGGGCCCGGCCCAGGAAAAGCACTCTTACCGGAGGTAACTTTCCTATCAGAAAGGCTCATCTGCACAGCAGGGCAGACACCTGTTCACCAAACACCTGCTCCCCTCCCCTTCCTGTGCCTCGTCGTCCTCCTCCTCGTTGAAGCTGGACTCCTGGGTGTAGACGCCTCAGCTGCCTGACTGCCTTGGAGTCTCTTATTTTTGTGGGACTCCCACATGGATGAAATCTGTTCATCTGTTAATTCTTGTTCATCTGTTGTATGTCAGTTTAATTATTAGACCAGCCAATGAACCTAGCAAAGAAGGGAAAGATGTTCCCCCCAACAGAAGCCGTTTTTAAACATCCCCAGATGCCTCCAAAATGCCTTTCACTTTGTTTTTACATCGAGGAGGAAGATGAACCTCCGTCTGTCCAGGCAGGGCCCAGCGTGGGGCAGGGTGGGCATGCGTGGAGGGGCAGAGGGCATTCTGGTGCCGGTGCCCACGTGGGGGTCACCTCGGGTCAGCTCGAATAGGACAGAAGGCCTATTCCCTCTCGTTCCCTGGTTCGTCCCTGTGTCCTCGGGGCTGGATGGGAGGTAACTGTGCAGCTGCTCCCCAGCACCTGTGTCTCCTGCACCCGGTACCCTGGAAATCAGTCCCTTTGCGAAGTCAACCCTCCCAGGCTTCTCCTTCCTTGGGGACCTCCATCGGCATCTCTGTGCCTGAACTCTCCCGGTGCTGGCCGCCCCTCCAGCCAGCACCTGCGGGCCGTGTCCAATCCCCAGTGCCTTCCATGGTCTGAAGCACGTAGTAGGTCTCAGCGAACACTTATGGACTAAGTGGGTGAATGAGTGCTGAACACTTTCCTGGACCCAGAGGCTGGAGATAGTTGTACAAATGAACCACAGGCTCAGGGGGCACATCCCAGCCTGAGAGATGCTGACAGCCAGCCTGGGGCCCAAGAGAGCAACCCAGGTGGCAGGGGGTGTGCAGTGCTGCCCAGACAGCAGGTCAGCAAGGGGCAGCTGACGGGCAGCCTGCCGACCGGGCGGGGAAGGTCCCAGGGCAGCGGGTTTGAGGCCCAGAGTCATGCTGGCCCTTGGGGGGTCAGGCTCACAATGCCAAGCCCCCATGGGGAATGCAGGGGCTGGCTGGGGGCACCTGCAACCCTGTCCACTGCCAGCCAGTCCCCTGTGTGGGCACAGAAGGGAGAGCCCAGCCACACAGACTTCCCTAGTGCCTGTGTCCAGGGCTCGTTCGTTTCTGTGTTCTCTCCCTCGTCCTGTCTCCGGGTCATCCTCCAGTGGACTCAGGGGACTGTCGGGTCACCAGCTGGCTCGCCTGCACGGTGCCACTGTCCTGGAAGGAGAGGCTTCCCTCTGCTCCCAGGGATCCTGGGGTGGTGGGGGGTGGGGGGGCGGGGGGAGGATGCAAGCAGATGGTCAGCCTCCAGCAGCTCAAAGGTGTTTAGAGGGCTTCCCTGGTGGCGCAGTGGTTGAGAATCCGCTTGCCGATGCAGGGGGCACAGGTTCATGCCCCGGTCCGGGAAGATCCCACATGCCACAGAGCGGCTGGGCCCGTGAGCCATGGCCGCTGATCCTGCGCGTCCAGAGCCTGTGCTCCGCAATGGGAGAGGCCACAGCAGTGAGAGGCCCGTGTACCGCAAAAAAAAAAAAAACCACAAAAAACAAAAAACAACCCCCCCCCAAAAAAACAAACAAAAAAGATGTTTAGAAATCAAGCTTCTCTGGCTGGGGTCGCAGGAGCCCCCCAAGCGCTTGGACAGCTGGGCCCAAAAAGCCCGCCAAAGGGACCCCAGCGTGGGTGAGGGCACGTCCCCAAGCTTGATGACATCTTGTGCACCTGTGGAGTGTCGTCATCGTTGGCCATTGACACAGGCCTGTGTTTTCTAGAAAGGGGGAAGGGCTGGGAAGCCCACATCCACCTGGCTTCCTCACTGAACACTGTCCAGCTCGCAGAGCCGTTCTGGAAAGATGGGACCCGTGGCCGTCACTGAGCTGACATGGGAAAACCTCACGCTGTGGAACAGATAAGAGTGACAGCACGGGACAGCCATACGCTCAGGGTGAAGGTAGGGAGCGCTCCCGTTTGTCTTAAGCTGCAACTTGTTTATCTTCAGGGTAAAAATAGCTGCGGAGTTGGAAAGTCCTGACCATCATGGTCATACTGCTCTCGTTGTGACTTTGCCAGGGGCCAGGTGGCTCTCTGTCCAGAGAAGGAAACTGTAACAAGGCCGCCCTTCTCTCGGCATCAGGTGACAGACTGACGTCACAATTACCTGACCTGACAGGCGAGAAAGCCCAGTGCGTCCGTCCCCAGCTCTCCTGACCCCCAGCCGCCCGCTGGACTCGGTCCACATTCCTTTCCTTTCTGTGTACAACGCACGTGGCTCTCAGCAGCTCTTACGGCAGCTGTGCCCCTCATCTTCCTAGGCCTCCCTTCACTTGGCAGATATGGTATTAGCAGGGTTTGTGGGTCAGAACGATACAGTCCGAGAAACAAAAACCAACTGGACAACATTTAAGTACCTCCAGAGCCAAAGAGCTGCCGCTGCGTCTGGAGCAGCGATGTCAGCCACAGCCTCTGCGGGGCTGGCGTTCCAGGGACCTTTGGAAGAGCTGAGATCCTCCTCCCCACCTGCATCAGCTGGTGGGTCCCTCCCCTGCCCTGACCGGGGGGATTCCTGGTGCTTGGGGAACCCAGGGGTCTGGGATGGAGAACTCAGCCCAGCTGGGTTAGAAGATAATTGTCTCCAAGTGGATTTGTTCGAAACTGCAGTGCCCCAGTGACACTTTTTCCCCTTTGTTCCGTAGAATTAAACCTCGAGTTCCAGGTTCTTGGCCATTTAGGATGAAGACCACATCCCAGCCTGGCTCAGGCCAGTGGGGCAAGGTGCAGGGTAACACGGCAGATTTGCAGCCCTTTCTTTAAGATGCCCGAGACTCCATGAGCAGGGCCTGGACTCCTGCCCCCGCCGCCCCCGGCTGTGGGCTGCACCAGTACCTGAGTCCCTCCTGCTCTCAGCTGACTCGGTCCCCATCAACACAGCAGGAAGTACCTCAGGATCCCAAGAAAAGTCCCGATCAAGCATAGAAACGGCAGAGGGACGCAAAGCCCCCAGGGCGGCCGGGCACGGGTGACAAGTGCTGGGGAGAAAGGACTGAAAACACCCTCCTGCCAACCCAGGAAATTAACCGGACAAGTGAACAAGCATTAAATCAGAAGGGGATGTGCATCCCAAGGGACACACAAGCCACCCTTTGGGGGCCGCAGGGACCCAGCCCTCCCTCGGGCAGGCTCTGCAGTTCGGAGTCAGAGACGCTCAAGGCAGCCCAGCTCCTCCCCAGCCTCCCTGAGCTGCACCCTCCCTTCCCGGGTGGCTCCCTTTCCAAGAGGTGCTCCCAGGCCCTTGAAAGATTTACAAACCTTTGAAAGGCCGGAGAAAGAGCTTCTGAGAGAGTCTTGCACGTCAGGGGACGATGTCAGGTTGGCAACTATATGTTTGGATCTGGAGATGGACCTGAGAATGGAATCGTCAGCGTGCAGGGCGGCAGAAGCCTTGGGCCTGGACAGCCCACCTGAGCCAAGCCCTCCTCCCCGTTTAGACGCTGACAAAGGAGGAGAGGCAGGAAGGCCTCCTGGGCAGGAGGCTGAAGGGATAGACCAGGAGGGGGAGGGACTCCCCCTGCGCTGGGCAGCCTGGGCTCAGAGACCAATCCTCTGAGGGGCCTGTCCTCTGGCATCAAAGGCTGAGGGCACCTTGCTCCCCGAGGGGACACGCAGAGCACAGCAGAGCGGTTACAGGGCGCCGGACACCGAGGGCTTGCCTCATGGAGATGGGGGCTCCAGCGGGAGGGGCCAGTGGCAGGAGGAAGGACGTGACTGGTTTCTAGGACCATCAGCGACATTCCGGAACACAGGCAGCGGGTGTCCCTGACCGAGATGAACGTGTGGCCAAGTGACACTCCTGTCCGCTTAAGCCCAGGCCACCCGGAGCAGGAAAACAGCCGTCCACGGCAGGGAACAGCTTCAGAGAACTCCCTCGGGGGGGCCGTGACCGCATCATGTCCTCAAAAAGACACATGGGGGGACTTCCCTGGTGGCGCAGTGGTTAAGAATCCGCCTGCCAGTGCAGGGGACACGGGTTCGAGCCCTGGTCTGGGAAGATCCCACATGCCGCGGAGCAACTAAGCCCGTGCGCCACAACTACTGAGCCTGCGCTCTAGAGCCCGCGAGCCACAACTACTGAGCCCGCGAGCCACAACTACTGAGCCCACGTGCCACAACTACTGAAGCCCATGCACCTAGAGCCCGTGCTCCGCAACAAGAGAAGCCACCGCTATGAGAAGCTTGCGCGCTGCAATGAAGAGTAGCCCCCACTCGCTGCAACTAGAGAAAGCCGGCGCACAGCAACGAAGACCCAATGCAGCCAAAAATAAATAAATAAAATAATTAATTAATTAAAAAAAAAAAAGACACGTGGGAGTCCTAACCCCTAGAACCTCCGAATGTGACCTTATTGGAAGACAAATGTGCTGCCGACGACTAATTGTTGGTTAAGATGAGGTCATCGTGGAGAAGGACGGGTCCAGCCCAGTGACTGGAAGAGACGCAGACACACAGGTGACAACAGAGGCAGAGACAGGAGGGGTTCGGCCAGAGCTGAGGGCTGCCCAGGATGGTCAGCGACCCCCAGGCTGGAGGAGGCAGGGCAGGGCTCCACCCGGACACTCAGAGGGACCGCGGCCCAGCGAGGACCCTGAACTCAGACTTCTGGCCCCACAACTGTGGGAAAATGAATCTCTGTTGCTCAGGCCACCCTGGTTGTGGGCCTTTGTGATAGCAGCCCTGGAAAGGAAGACAGAAGGTCAGGGAGCCGGTCTCTGTTCTGGACGGTTGGGCCCAGGGGTGACAAACCTCCTGGTGACGGTCTTAACGTCTGCCCTAAGCCAAGGAGATTTACACCCCCGACCCACGGCTGGTGCCCCGTCCCTGGTCAAGGGCCGGGACTGAGTTCTGAGAGTTTCCTTTGTGTATCGGATGGTCGAGGCAGAAGGAATTTTATCCAGACCATGAAGCACAAGTGCATTGATTTCTCGGTTTTCTGGTCTTATATCTGTTCAGTCCCACCCAGGTGCAAGGTCAGGGAACCTTTCCACTGGGACAGCCAGCACCGTAGGGGGTACCTTTCCCATCCCGTCGTCTCCCCCACTTCACACGCGAGGCCCGCCACCTGACAAACGCAGACTGGAGATTTTCAGACAAGTGAGTCAGGTTAAACCATGTGAAATTGCTATTAGGTCAAAAGCTGTCAAATGTTGGTCAAAATCCGTGAAATAAATTCGCCATTTTATAGACCAAAACCTGCCCAAGGTCGGCAATTCCGTCTTTGTTCCATCTGATAAAGTGACTAAAATCTAAGCATGATTCAAAAAAGCAAAACAAAAACTTTAAATAATACACCCTTGGGAAGTCCCTGGCAGTCCAGAGGTTAGGACGCTGTGCCTCCCCTGCTGAGGGCGCGGGTTCAATCCGGAGTCCAGAACTAAGATCCCACAAGCCGCGCGGTGCGACCAAAAAAGAATACACACGTTACAGCAAGGCATGAAACACATAAGGTCGCTGACCTGCTCGGTCTGACGCTCCTAACCCAGCCCTTCGCCTCTGCAGGTCCTGACTCGGGACCCTGCACTGAGACACCTGCAGGGACCTCAGGGGAAGAGCTAGTGACCCTTCACGTCTGACAGTTAGTCTTTAGAATCCAAACAATACCAAGAATACAAAGAGGGGAGCCAAGAGGAAGCCAGTGATCAGCCTATCCCTCCTTCTACCAAACAAAACTGCGGTCAACACTTTGAGGAACGTTCCTCCTGCTCTCTCTGTGCTTACAAAACAAATACTTCATGTCAAGGAAGAAAAACTTTTCCTCTCCCCTCTTAGGTTCTGCCATCGGACTCCTGTGAATTAAAGTGACAAAAGACAAATTAGCAAGAGAAAAGATAGGTTTTCATTTGTCTAAGTACCTGCGGGAGAGTTCGCAGAATAATGTGATTTAAGGAGATAGAATCTGGGCCTTGTTTACTATCTTCACCGCGGAAGGGGAGGGGCAAAGGCTTTTGCGGGAAAATAAACGATTTGTTGGATGATGAACGAGCCCTGACCCTAGCGCCCTGCCCTCTGACTTCTCTCTGCTGGTGCGAGTCCATCTTCCCTGGTGGCAAAGCTCTGGGGAGGGGATTTATGACAGGTGAATTCTTTTGGGAGGCGCTGCTTTTAGGAAGAGAAGGGGAACTCAGGAAAAGCAAACGGTGGTATGTATATTCTGGATGCCTTCACAGTTTGACACAAATGACCTGCCACCCTGTGACGGTCCCTACATGCTCTCCCATTCAATCCCACATTGTGGACACCCTATCAGTTTCCCAGGGGCTGCTGTAACAAACTACCACAAGCTGGGAGGCCTAAACCAACAGACCCGTATCCTCACACAGTCCTGGAGGCCAGAAGTCCGGAATCGAGGTTGTTTCCTTCTGCAGGCTCTGAGGGAGCCGGTCCCCGCCTCTCTTCCAGCTTCTGGTGGCTGCTGGCCATGCTTGTTATGCCTTCTTCTGTCTGTGTGTCTGTGCGTCTGCACAGGGCCTGCTAAGGACAGCTGTGATTCTGTGACTTATAATAAATACACACGTGATCCTCCTCCATTTCTGGCACAGGCCTCCTGAGACCCTTGGAATTTCCTACGTGATAAGAGGATAAGGGTGTCTTTTGATATTCATAACAGGCCCCTTTCAACCACACCTGGGCTTATGTGAATGAGGTGACTTCTGGAAACTCCCCAAGGATGGCCAGGGGAACCAACCAACTAATTAGGGGTCAGCCCCCCCCTCCTGACCTCTGGGGAGTGGAAAGGCGCTGGAGGGTGAGCTCACCACTAATGGCCAATCATTTAATCCATCACGCCTATATAGTGAAGCCTCCACAGACACAAAAACCGCTAACTGAAGGGACTCCGAGAGCTTCCAGGTCGGTGAACGCATGGAGGCTCTAGGAGAGTGGGGCACCCTGAGAGGGTGGGCAAGTTCAGTGTCCCTTCCCCAAACCTGGCCTGTGCATCTCTTCCATCTGGCTGTTCCTGACTTGTATCCTTTATGGGAAACAGGTAATCTAGCAAGTCAACTGTTTTCCAGCACTCTGCGACCTGTTCTAGCAAACTACTGAACTGGAGGAGGGGGTCTTGGGACCCTCTGATGTACAGCTGGTTGGTCAGAGGCACAGGTGAGAGCCTGGGCTCGAGGCTGGCATGTGGGGTGGGGGCCAGGTTTGAGTTAAACTGTAGGACACCCAGACTGTTGCATCTTCCCACACATAGAAAAGGACTAAAATCTTTAACGTAAGATGTATGGTTTTGGGGATTAGCACTAATCTTTTTTTTTTTTTTTTTTTTTTTGGACACACTGGGTGGCTTATGGGATCTTAGTTCCCCGACCAGGGATTGAACACAGGCCACGGCAATGAAAGCGCGGAGTCCTAACCACTGGACCACCAAGAAATTCCCATAATGAACATGCATTTCTGTATTATAGGAAATAGATTCAAAACTAGAAATAAAAATCAAAGTCAACACGAGGAAACAAAGACCCACAAGCAGACGAATAAGGAAAACCACTCAGGACGTTCGCCCACCTGTAATGAGAGTGGCAAGAACACATCTTCAGGATCAGAGAGTGACCACTTCCTGGTATCAGGCTTCCCAGAACCCATCTTTGTCACTACCAACGGTTGCTGGGTGAGCACAGCCCCAGGCAAACAGAAGCTGTGGTCTTGTTGGTTTTGTTCTTGAGTTTGTTTGGTTTCCAGGACAGCAGTTTTCTCTCAGGGCTGTGGAGAGGCTGGTGCGGTATCCCTGCCCCCAAACGGAGCCCACCTCCTTCTCCAGGGGACCGGGCAACACCACCTCCTCGGACAAGGCCGCATCAGCATCAACTACGCTTGCTTGCTCTGACTTCCCCTTGCCTGGCCGCCTCGAAGATATCCCACTTTTCTTCAAAGGCAAAGACTCCTGAACGTTTCCGCTGAGGCTGTGTGTTAGGGGCTGAACTGTGCCCCCAGACCGTGTCACATGCTGGAGCCCTAACCCCCAGCGCCTTGCAGGGGACTGTATTTGGAGACAGGTCTTCACAGGGTGAGCAGGTGCAGAGGCGTCCTCAGGGTCGTTAGGTCAAGGGGGTGACCCTAACCCAACATGGCTGGTGTCCTTATACAAAGGGGAAATTTGAACATGGAGACACAAACCGAGGGAGGGTGACGTGAGGACACGGGGAGAGGACGGCCGTACACAAGCCAGGGTGAGAAGAACGGAGTCTCCCTTCAAGCCTCAACTGGAAGCAGCCCTGCAGACACCTGGATCATCGGGGCTTCTGGCCTCCTGAACCGTGAGACACCCAACCTCTGCTGTTCACGCGGCCTGGCGTGTGGTCCTTTGTTATGGCAGCCCTAGCCCCGCCGCTGTCAGCAAAAAGCATGAGTGCTTTAAGATCTTACGTTGTCCACTGAGTTCACATAGACTTGTATTCTACTCCAGCATATATAGCTCTGTTGTTTTTAAATTAACAGTGATCTGAATCACTTAGTGGTTTGATTTCTCATTGTTTGCCATATGGTTTTGCTAACCCCCTAATACAATGCCCAAACCTGTTAAATATTTTTCTTCAGACACACATCTCTCTGTTATAGTCTAACTTTATTGGATGTGGGTGTTTCCCACATCAGGTAATGACAGACCACCCCTTTCACTGTATCCATCCTTTGTTTTTTAAAATTTTATTTATTTTTGGCTGTGTTGGGTCTTCGTTGCTGCGCGCAGGCTTTCTCTAGTTGCAGAAAGCAGGGGCCATCCAACATTGCGGTGCACGGGCTTCTCATTGTGGTGGCTTCTCTTGTTGTGGAGCACAGGCTTTAGGCATGCAGGCTTCAGTAGTTGTGTCTCGTGGGCTCTAGAGTGCAGGCTCAGTGGTTGTGGTGCGTGGGCCCAGCCGCTCCGCGGCATGTGGGATCTTCCCGGACCAGGGCTCGAACCTGTGTCCCCTGCATTGGCAGGTGGATTCTTAACCACTGCACCACTAGGGAAGTCCCATCCTTTGTTAATCTACAAGTTTAACTCTAAGAGAACACGCTTATCTCCACGTCCGAGTGACTCTCTAGCTGTCCCCTACGAGAAGGAGGCAGGGCTTGACCGAGAACATTCAATGAAGGGCCACGTAGTATCTTAGACATTCTGGGCCCACATGTGGTCTCTGTTGTCTATTCTTCCTTGCTTGTTTTTTGCAACCCTTTATAAAAAATATAAAAACTGTTCCTGGTTCCAGGGCCATACAAAAACTGTCTGACTGCATTTGGTCCCAGGGCTGTAGCCACTGTCCCCATGACCAGAAGCAGGATCGTGGAGGTTATTTTTTTGGGGGGGGGTGGTGGGGGACTTGGGATCTTAGTTCCCCGCCCAGGGATCGAACCCATGCCCCATGCAGTGGAAGTGTGGAGCCCTAACCACTGGACAGCCAGGGAAGTCCCCTGGATTGTGGAGTTTTATTTTATTGTATTTTTTCAAATTTAGTTATTTAGTTAGTTAGTTTTGGCTGTGTTGGGTCTTTGTTGCTGCACAGGCTTTCTCTCTAATTGCTGCAAGCAGGGGCTACTCTTCATTGCGGTGCACAGGCTTCTCATTGCGGTGGCTTCTCTTGTTGCAGAGCATGGGTTCTAGGCATGCGGGCTTCAGCAGTTGCAGCACGCGGGCTCAATAGTTGTGGTGCACGGGCTCAGTTGCTCCACGGCATGTGGGATCCTCCCAGGCCAGGGCTTGAACCTGTGTCCCCTGCATTGGCAGGCAGATTCTCAACCACTGTGCCTCCAGGGAAGTCCCAATGGTGGAGTTTTAGTTTCTGAAGGATCCACAAGGATGACACTGAGCAAATGCAATCAGAGAAGCACCCAGTGGAGGTAACTCGAGTGACAGGGACGCAGCCTGACATGTCAGGGTCCCCCTATATCGGTTGGTCCTTGTCTGGGGAGCCAGGGAGCTTGGATGTAGCTCATCCTCTGGATGCAACCAAGCTCTCTTTCTCTGCAGGTGGAGCTCGGGGGCCTGCACTTAGGGAGCTCGAAGTGACGCTTGTCGAAAGAATGAATGAGTGAAATTCTAGTTGTGCTGCTGAGGACTCTACCAGGGAGGTCCTGCGTGGTTTTCCTCCTTCCCACTCAGTGCTGTGCGTCACCGGCCAGCACCTGCCTCTGTCAGGGTCATGGGGTCCATCCACACAACGGCCAAACCAGGTGGCAAAACGGCAGGTCCAACGCTGCAGGAGCAGCTGACATGGCACCAAATACTTGTAAGAGCCGATATCATTGAGTCAGTTCCTATCTCTCTAACAAATAAATGCTCACCAAGTATTGATGCGTTCAGTGAATTACAAAAGCAAAGCGTCCTGGCATTTGTTTGAGAGAAGGGCTAACTGTTCACAGGGAAACCTGTACACAAATGCTCACAGCACCTTGACTCATCAGAAATACATGCAGCGAACAGGGATCAGCCCAGCTCCTTTCAGCTGGTGACCATTACACTAACTGTGGACACGGCCCAGCAGTAAAAAGAAATGAACCGCGGATCCCGCAGCCCTCGGGTGACTGTGCAGGGACACGGGTTGAGTAGACAGGCCATCCCTATACGTCCACAGCTCCCCAAACCCTCAGAATTTCCGGAAAACGCTTCAGGGAAGGTAACTTTTGAATCCCACCCAAGGGTGGGGGCTGGCTGCCCGGAGAACCAGCTCTGTGATTGGAGGGTGGGAATTTCCATCCCACACACCCCACGCCCCGCATGGACAGGGGGAAGGGCCGGAGTGCGAATCCATCACCAATGGCCAAGGATCGAGCCAGTCACGCCTGTGTGATGAAGCCTCCATAAAAACCCTCAAAGGACTGGGCTCCGGTGTCCAGGCTGGCGAGCAGGTGGAGGCTGGGGACAGTGCGTCTGGGTGGCAGGGAAGCTCCGAGCCCTGTGCCCACGCCTGGCCTGGGGGGGGGGTCTGCATCTGACTGTACCCTTTATAATAAGTTGGAAATCTGGTAAGTGAACAAGTCTTCCTCAGTCCTGTGAGCCTCTCCAGCAAATGAACTGAACCCAAGGAGGGCATCGTGGGGACGTCTGATTTATAGCCAGTTGGACAACCACTATGGAGAACAGTATGGAGGTTCCTTAAAAAAATAAAAATAGAGTTTAAAATGATCCAGCAATTGCACTCCTGGGCATATATCCAGAGAAAACCATAATTCGAAAAGATACACGTACCCCAGTGTTCACTGCAGCACTACTTACGATAGCCAAGACATGGAAGCCACCTAAACGTCCATCAACAGATGAATGGATAGAAAAGATGTGGCACATATATACAATGGAATATTACTCAGCCATAAAAAAGAATGAGATAATGCCATTTGCAGCAACATCAATGGACCTAGAGATTATCATACTAAGTGAAGTAAGTCAGACAGCGAAAGACAAATATCATATGATATCACTTATATGTGGAATAAGGTACAAGTGAACGTATTTACAAAACAGAAATAGAGTCACAGATGTAAAAAGCAAACTTATGGCTACCAAGGGGTAAGGAGGGGGAAGGGATAAATTGGGAGATTGGGATTGACATATACACACTACTATATATAAAATAAATAACTGGGCTTCCCTGGTGGCACAGTGGTTGGGGGTCCACCTGGTGATGCAGGGGACGGGGGTTCGTGGCCCGGTCCGGGGGATCCCACGTGCCACGGGGTGGCTGGGCCCGTGGGCCGTGGCCGCTGGGCCTGGGCGTCCGCAGCCTGTGCTCCGCAACGGGAGAGGCCACAACAGTGAGAGGCCCGTGTACTGGAAAAATCAAAATATAAATAAATAAATAAATAAATAAATAATAAGGACCTACTGTATAGCACAGGGAACTGTACTCAATACTCTGTAATGACCTATGTGGGAAAAGAATCTGAAAAAGAGTGGGTACGGCTTCCCTGGTGGCACAGTGGTTGAGAGTCCGCCTGCCAATGTGGGGAAACAGGTTCGTGCCCTGGTCTGGGAATATCCCATGTGCCGTGGAGTGGCTGGGCCCGTGAGCCGTGTCCACTGAGCCTGCGCGTCGGAGCCTGTGCTCCACAACGGGAGAGGTCACAGCAGTGAGAGGCCCGCGTACCACACACACACACAAAAAAAAGAGTGGGTATATGTATATGCATAACTGATTCACTTTGCTGTCTACCTGAAACTAACACAACATTGTAAATCAACTATACTGCAATAAAAATTATTATATATGTATATATATATATATGTATGTATATATAGCCATTTGGTCAGAAGCACAGGTGACAACTTGAACTTGCAACTGGGCGTCTGACGTGGAGGGTGGTCGTGTGGGGCTGAGCCCTTCGTCAGTGGGGTCTGACTCTATCTCCACGTTGAGTTGGGTTCTCAGACATCCTGCTGGAGTCTGAGAATTGCTTGTTGGTGTGTGGGGAAGCCTACACACACACACACACACACACACACACACACACACACACACAGAGGTTGTAATTGGGTCCAGGAACCTAAAAGAGGGAGTATGTGGCCCTTGCCTGCCCTCTAGGTTCTGGCCGTGGCCAGCGAGCCTGGGCTCGTAGACGCATCACTGCAATCTCCGCCTCTCATGTGGTCTTCTCCCAGTGTCTCTGAGTCTAAATTTCCCCCTCCTTATAAGGCCACCTGCCATTGGATTAGGCCCATCCTAATCCAGTATGACCTCATCTTGATCACTTCTGCAAAGACCTTATTTCCAAATAAGGCCCCATTCACAAGTCCGGGGGCCTCAACATCTCTTTCTGGGGGGACACAATTCAATCCCCAACAACCAATACCTGGTAAAGATGGCCGGTTTTCCTTCCTGAAGCTGCACCTCCCAGGTCAGGGGCTCCTCCTGGGGGACCGCAGCCCCGGGGCATCGTGCACACAGCAAACTCGGATGTAGATGAAAAGTACGGCTCCTAGAATTGTACAAGACGAAACATGTGTGCGGCTCTGATTAGTGAAATAAGACTCATTGTAAATGCTCCTGAATTTCTCTCCTACAGTAAATAACCAAATTATAATTGCTGCTACTTGAGGGGTCCCGGTCAGGTTTTGATGTCAAACGTGCTTCCCATACTCAGAATATGTACGAGCCAAGCCCGTTGTGTTCAATTTCAAAGGTAAATATTGTTAACAAAACCAAATTCAGCCCAGTAAATTTGAAGATTTCTAACTGGCTTTGTGAAGCGATTCACAGATGGGCAGCACCCCAGCCAGTAAACAGTAGGGCCTCCGAGGGGGGCGCATACAAAATGAAAGGTTTTCTTAGGCAGGAGGGTGGGGCAAGGAGTTATGAGTGAAAGAAAAGCAGGTTAGTTTCAGGCCAGGCATCATCTTTTGGAGGAAGGTCGAGGCTCTATCACACTTCTTCCTCAGGGGATGGAGAGGCCCCCGGGACAGATGACCTCATTGGTGCTAAAGAAAATTCCAGATTGGTGGAAGAATCATTGGTTAAGAATCCACCTGCCAGTACAGGGGACACGAGTTCGAGCCCTGGTCCGGGAAGATCCCACATGCCGTGGAGCAACTAAGCCCGTGCGCCACAACTACTGAGCCTGCACTCTAGAGCCCATGAGCCACAACTACTGAAGTCCACACGCCACAACTACTGAAGCCCGTGTGCCTAGAGCCTGCGCTCTGCAACAAGAGAAGCCACCCAATGAGAAGCCTGAGCACCGCAACGAAGAGTAGCCCCTGCTCGCTGCAACTAGAGAAAAGCCCGCGTGCAGCAACAAAGACCGAACACAGCCAAAAAATAAAAATAAATAAATTAAAAAAAAAAAAAGAAAAGGGGGATTGAAACTGAGCAGGATCCTGTGAGGCCCTCCCGGGTACAAAAGCCCCTCCATGATCCCCCGTTTCTTGCTTGTAGAAAAAGGCTTCAGTCTCCTAGGCCTTCCCTGAGTTCCAAAGAGCAGGTTCAAGCAGTTACTAATTACAGAAGTGAGGGAATTCAGATTCAAAGGTAAAGCAGTCAAGCAGGAAAGTAATGATAATAATTCAATGACAAAACAGAGTCCTAGCTCCTCCTCAAGGAATAGACATAACAATCTGAGGCGTATCTTTGAGTTGTTCTGCAGAAACAGGTGAAGGATGGTGGTGACCACAAGCTGACCACAAGCACTAGCCCCCAGAGGCTGATGACTGAGATTCCTGAAACACCACCCTGTTACCTCACCACCAACCAATCAGAAGAAGGTGCACGAGCTACAGCCCTCCCCAAAAGTGTTGCCTCTAAAACCCCTTCCCGGAAAGCCACTGGGGAGTTTGGGTCTTTTGAGCACGAGCTGCCTGTTCTCTGTGCTTGGCACCTACAATAGACGCTGCACTTCCCTTCACCACAACCCGGTGTCAGGAGACTGGCTTTCCTGTGTGTCAGGCGAGCAGACTCAAGTTCGGTCCAGTACAGCTAGGTCCATCCTTACAAGCTGAGACCCATCGGTTTCCTTCGTGGCACCTTCCAGAGCTCTAATTAAAAGCCCGTTGGTGGAACCATGAGCGCAGGGTCTGCCTTTTCCACTGTGCTGTCCTTGCGTGAGGTCAGGGGCTTTGTGTGACCCGTATGGCGCAGCCGGTACAGGGCAGCACACAGCAGGTGCCCAAGAGGAGGCCATCGCATGGATAAATGATGAACAAGCACTTGAATGTGTGCCCGGGAGATGGCGGGAGCAGTCACCACGCAGCGACTGGGCTACAAACCAGGGGGGCAATTCTTAGGCAGATGACCAAGCGGGAGGGTCTCATTGCGATCAATGACTCGTCTTTGCAACTTGGACATTTTTGCCTTTTGTGCCTAAATGTCTTCAGATCTGGAGAGGCGAGTCCTCACAGAAGGGCCCCTGGAGCAGGACAAAACACCCCTCACGAAACGGACTCGAGTTATTTCTGTGACCATGGAAATACGGTGCCCCTGGGGCAGTGGGGACGAATGTCCCTCTTGTGGGAAGGGCTTACCTGCCCTCAGAGCCCAGGTAACAGTGCGCTCGCCTGGGGCCCAGCTCCACCATGGATCAGAACATTTCCAGAAGGTTCCTGCGCTCAGGTGGAGGTCAGGGCCCACTGTGCCCGCGTCAGGGCTCCTCGGGGGGCGCACAGCTTGAAGAAGATGCAGGGCAGGGTCCTGAAAAGACCCCGTGGGCCTCTGTGAGCCTCCAGGACACTGCGCACCTTGGGTTTCACCTGCTGATGGCAGGCCCAGCCACACCCCGTGGACAGACAGGCTGCCCCCTCACCCACGGGGACCTGGGCCACAGTCCAACGCAGGCCCAGAGCTTTCTAGGGCTTGACCTGGAAGTAGCCGCCTGGCAGCCCCGCACTGCCGTCCCCCACCCAGGGCTGAGCCCGCAGGTCACAGCCAGCCTTACTCAGCACTCACCTGTGCCAGGGCTGCAGGCAGTGCTCCGCTGCCTTGACCCAAGGCCTTGCAGCCCTTCCTGCTGGCCCCCCTGTGGGCCTGGCCGAGGCCCCTCTCTCTGCAGCGCGGACGTGGAAGGTCGGAGCTCTGGGCCCAACCACGGGCGAGGGGAAGCAAGCCCCTCTCACAGGCATGAGACCCCCCCATGCCCCGTGGACGATTTTCCTCCAGGCCAGGCCTGGGCCAGTGGTGCTGCAGGACCACAGGTACACACATGCACACTTGCACACACATGTACACACTCTCATTCCTACACACACACACACACACTCACTCCACACGCATGTTTGCTCACAGTGAATCACATCACCCTTCATTGAAGGTTTGGGGACAAAGAAGATGTTTGACCTGCGGCAATGGGGCATCTTGACCCTGTTTTTTTTTTTTTTGATGTGGACCTTTTTTTTTTTTTTGGCTGTGTTGGGTCTTCATTGCTGCACGTGGGCTTTCTCTAGTTGCAGCGAGTGAGGGCTACTCTTTGTTGCAGTGCGCAGGCTTCTCCTTGCAGTGGCTTCTCTTGTTGTAAAGCATGGGCTCTAGGCATGCGGGCTTCAGTAGTTGCAGCAGACGGTCTCAGTAGTTGTGGCTCGCGGGCCCTAGAGCACTTGGGCTTCAGTAGTTGTGGCACACAGGCTCAGTAGTTGTGGCACACGGGCTTAGTTGTTCCTCAGCATGTGGGATCTTCCTGGACCAGGGATTGAACCCGTGTCCCCTGCATTGGCTGGCGGATTCTTAACCACTGCGCCACCAGGGAAGTCCCTGGACCATTTTTGAAGTCTTTATTAAATTTGTTACAATATTGCTTCTGTTTTATATTTTTGCTTTTGTTTGGCTGCATGGTATGTGGTATCTTAGCTCCCTGACCAGTCAGTGATCAAACCTGCCCACCCCCCTGCATTGGAAGGCAAAGTTTTAACCAATGGACCATCAGGGAAGTCCCAGCATCTTAACCTTTAATGTTAGTTATGTCTTTGCTTTAAGTCCCTTTAAAACTAATGCTGGGCTTCCTTGGTCGCGCAGTGGTTGAGAGTCCGCCTGCCGATGCAGGGGACACGGGTTTGTGCCCCGGTACGGGAAGATCCCACATGCCACGGAGCGGCTGGGCCCGTGAGCCATGGCCGCTGAGCCTGCGCGTCCGGAGCCTGTGCTCCGCAACGGGAGAGACCACAGCAGTGAGAGGCCCGCCTACCGCAAAAAAAAAAAAAAAAAAAAAAAAAAACTAATGCTTTAAATTGTGACATTAACATAAGTCCAAAGTAAATACTCAAACAGCGAGAATGAGTCCTCCACCCCAAAAGCAATCGCTGTCCTTTCCCTTATCTATCAGGGCCACTGACCTCAGGCAGCCCAGCCAGCACCTGCCACGGGAGGACCGCTGCCCCTCCTGGAAGGCAGGCTGGCACGGGGCCCAGACCTGCTCATGGCAGGCTCTCCAAAGTGCCATTTCCTGCCCCCCTACTTCCGACGCCCATGTTTGTTCTCATCTGCCCTTGCCTGCAGATATGTTTTTTATCTTTACTTTTGGATTTTTTCTTTTCTTCTTTTTCTAATTGCAGTAAAATACTCATTACAAAATTCACCACTGTAACCAGTTTTAAGTGCACAGCTCAGGAGCATTAAGCATATTCACGTTGTTGTGCAACCGTCATCATCTCCAGAATTTCCAGAATTTTCTCATCTTCCCAAATTGAAACTCTGTCCCCATTAAACACGACTCCCCGTCCTCCTCCCCCAGCCCCTGGGGCCCCGCCATCTACTTTCTGACGACTCTAGGGCCGCATGTAAGTGGAACCAAGCAGTAGTTCTCCCTGTGCGTCTGGCTCCTCTCCGTGAGCGTCGCGTCCTCGTCGCTCGTGTACATTGCAGCAGGTGTCAAGACTTCCTCCCTTGCTGAGGCTGAATCATTTGGGAATTACTGTTTAGACTCTTTCCCGCGTGGCTCTCGCGACCCCAGGTGGGGCCCTGCTGGCTCCCCTTCTCCTTTCCCCGCTGTACGCCCACCTGGTGCAGGGGCCCCCCTCCCAGACACTGCAGAATTCAACTCAGAATTCCCATTCCTGGGCCCCAAACGGGGGTGAGGTGCACTGCAAGGGATGATGAAACAACAAGTGACTCTTATCTGTCGCTCAGCTGCTCTGAGGGCTTTGCGGTTACACCCACTGCTCCCCTCAGCATCCACATCCCAGGGCAGACGTGCCGCAGGGGCCCCTCCCTCACTGGGAGGCTGGAAGGCCAGGAGGCCTGGCCTTTCTCCCGAACTTTCCCTGGGGCACCCAGGCGACGCCCTCCTGGCCACAGGCACCCCAGGTAACCGGCTGGGCCCTGGGCGCTCACCTTTGTTCTGGGAACACATTGCCATTTTCACTGGGAGCCTTTGAGGCCTTGCTCGACAGGACTGACGGGGAGGGTGGCAGACATGGAGCCCGCAGATGGGGCGATCGCTGGGGACAGGCGGCCCTGGACTCAAAGGCTAGTTCTGCCAGGAGACACGCCCGTGCCTCTCTGGCCCCTGCCCAACGTCCTGCCTGACTTCCGTCCCTCTCTTGGGCTCCACCCGGCTCTGCCGCCACCCACAGGCAGGAGGGCTCCAGCCCCCGAGCCCTCCCCACCCCGGCCCAGGCGGCGACCCACACACACTTTCTCTGGGGGAGAAGCATCCCCTGGGCGCCCCTGGAGGAAACCCTCCAGTGGGGCTGCCTTGCTAGGCCCGAGGCTGCGGCTGGTTACGCATTTGTGCCAATGAGCTGAGTCTGCCGTCTGGCGAGACAGAGGCACCATCCAGGGCCGAGAGACCATTCTTTCCCAGAGAGCGGGGCTGGTAGGGGCCCGGCCCCGAGGCCCCAGGTTCCCAGAGAGAGGCCTGCAGGTGGGGAGAAGAGGCGGGCCGCAGGCAGGGCGGAAGGGCTTCTCAGGATTCCTGCCCTGCTCCGGGCCGCTCCCCGGGCTCGGCACGAGCCAGCAGCAAGGCCTGCTTCCCCCAACTTCGTCCAGGGCCGCCCTGTGACCCGGGACATCATGGTCTCCTCTCCGAGTCTGAGCGAGCCTGGGGGGCGGCGCGGGGGACCAGCCTTGACCGCCCAGCGGGCCTGCCCCCAAAATGGCCTCTCCAGGTGACTGCTTCACAGAAACCTACAGTTCACTTCAATTTCCTGCTTAATCCCCCCGGTTCGTTCTGTCAGTGGCCAGGTCCCGCGTGGGTCTCGGGTTTCTGCCCATTTTGTGAACGGGGACACTGGCTGCCTTTGCTTCCGACCGGCCGTCTTTTCACGGTGCTTGAACAGCGCCAGCCTTGATGACACAGAAGGACTTGCTGGGCACAAAGGTCTGCTGGCGCCACCCTGGTGCCCCGTGAGCCTGCAGGAGGGTGAAGCCTCAGGCTTGTCCCAGGTCTGGTCACCTGGGTTAAGCACTGTCCTTTTGTTCTAAAACGCGGGCGTGTCCAGGGGAGGAAGGCTCAACAAACAAAAAGCACTTTCTCCTAAGAAGGCCCTTAACAAAAAGAAGGAGGACAGTGTGGTCCCCCGAAGGTTCCAGATGGACCAGCTGCCAGGACAGCAGGAGGGGTAGGGGAGCTCAGGGATGCCCAGAGGAAGGACCAGCCCCGGGATGTCCCTGTCCCAGAGCAGCCTATAGAGCAGAGCCTCTGAGAGCGTGTCTCAGGGAAATCTCATCCACTTCGCACAGCTTCTGTGGGAAGCTGGGTCTTTCGTGAGCACTTTAGTTTCTGTCTGTCAGCCCTGCCTGAGCCCGCTGCCTCAGCAGGACCGGTTGGTGGCCCCAAAGCCAGGGACACCACGCGAGTCCTGGCCAAAACCAACCTGCAAGGCGCCGAGGCCCCAGTACCAGGCCGGGCAGGACCTCGTGGGCCTGAGGTCCCTCGTGGACCCGGCGGCATCCCCCCAGCCCCTGCGCTCTCAAAGCCCCTCAGGCGACGGGCATGGCTCCTCCTGGGGCCGGGGACAGTGTTCTGCCACTCCTGGTCTGGCCAGTGGTCAAACCTCCAGGGTTGGACACCCCAATGGATAAAAGGGGTGTGCGCGCCATGACGTGCGTCTGTAAAATCTACACTGCATGAAGCCCCATCAAGCTTGGAGCAGACGGGCGTTCCTTGCTGACAATTTCAAAATGTAAGCTGAAGTGTTGTCCCCAAATTAAGAATTAACGTGCTAATAAGTAGCCAAATTTGGTTTTTTTATAAGTCGATCTATACGTGAAATATCAATAAAGCTTACATTTTTAATATTTTTTTAAAAAGTTAAACCTGAATAGAACCTCTCTTTTTTTTTTTTTTTTTGTGATATGTGGGCCTCTCACTGTTGTGACCTCTCCCGTTGCGGAGCACAGGCTCCGGACGCGCAGGCTCAGCGGCCATGGCTCACAGGCCCAGCCGCTCCGCGGCACGTGGGATCTTCCCAGACGGGGGCACGAACCCGCGTCCCCTGCATCGGCAGGCGGACTCTCAACCACTGAGCCACCAGGGAAGCCCAGGAAATTTTTTTTTTTAAGTTAAATCTAAATAGAACCTCTCTTTTCTCCCCGTGCCAAATAGATGTCTCAGTGCCCACTTCTTTGCTTAACCTGAGAGGAGAACTGTTAGCCCCTGGGCCAGGAGGGACCCCGGTGAAGGACCCGCCCCCAGCCCCTGTGGCCCCTCGGCTGTGCCCCAGCTGCCCGCCCACACGGTGCTGGCCCTGGCGACCTGCTCACCCACTTGAGCCTGCCCGGCTAGTGGCTAAACCTGATCGAGACGTGTTTTCCCGAAGAATTTCCTTCCAGGCAGTTCTCAAGAAATACATATGTATTTCTGAATCCCAAGAGAAAGCAGTCGAGAAACTGGCACGACAGGAAAAAGGACTATAAATCTTCTGCAAGAAATAGAACTTACTACTCAACACAAAGACGCCGCCAGCTGGGGAAGCCCCTGGTGTCCAGTCAGAAGCTGGAAGTGCTGACGGTGGAGCGGCTCGTCTGGGAAACAGGGCTGTGGCTGGCGTGTGGGAGCGATGGGGCGGCGTGGCTCCAAGCTGCTGTCATGGTGTAAGAGGCGAGAGGGCCAGCACGGCTGGCGGTGAGTCATTCCTGCATATAAAATCCACACCCGTCAGCGCACACACACCCCGCGCACTGTTCAAATACTGCCAGATGTGTTGAGGAGTAGTGTACTTGGGAGGCCTTTGGTTCTCGGTCAGGGTCGGGTGTTAACCTCGCTGGCCAATCAAGCATCACATCATCCCAACACTCCCCGAGAATGTTCGAGTGTCTGCTGTGGGCTGTGGACCCTTGTAAGTGCGGCTAAACTTAATATTCCTCATTAAACGGAACTTTTTAGAGACCCGTAATGATGCAGGGAGTCTGAGAAATGGTGCAAGTATTTTAAGAACGATAGAAGAAATCAACTAAATCATAGCATTTATTGTTATATGTTTTCAAAACAGAAAAGGGAATTCCCTGGCTCTTTCACTGCTGAGGGCCTGGAATGATCCCTGGTCGGGAAATTAAGATCCCACAAGCCACGCAGCACGTCCAAAAAAATAAAAATAAAACAGAAAAGCCCCCAAACTTTTAACATGACCCTGTCATAAGAAAATGATTCACTCGTTTTAACCAATCAATATCAGAGACATGGAAATAAAGTGTTATAGAACAGATACAGACTAATTCATGATTTCAGGAATTTCTGATACTTATCAGGAATTCTGACTTTCATCCTGGGTCTTTTTTTTTTTTTTTTTCAATTAATTCTTATTGGAGCATGGTTGCTTTGCAGTGTTGTTAGCCTCCACTGAACAACAGAATGACTCAGCCGTACACACACAGACATCCCCTCCCTTTTGGACTTCCCTCCCATTTAGGTCACCACAGTGCATTAGGTAGAGTTCCCTGTGCTGTACAGCGTGTTCCCATAAGTTGTCTATTTTATACATAGTATCAATAATGCAAATGTGTCAATCCCAGTCTCCCAGTTCTTCCCACCCCACTCCTTTCCCCCTTGGTATCCATACATTTGTCCTCTCCATTTGGCCTCTCCGTGTGCGTCTCATCAAACCCGTCAGGAATTTGGGATGGAGGACGGGCAGCCCGAGTCCACCTCCTGCCCAGCCCCAGCTATATTGGGCCTCTTGTTCATTCAACAAACATTTCTTGAACTCTGACGATGCCCGGGGCAGGGCCCTGGTATGCAGAGTGAGTGGACATGGGCCCTGCCCTCCAGGAGGTCACACAGGCAGGGGTGGCCGTTAACAGGTGTTTAGAGCGGGATGGATTATCTACCGCTGCCCAGAGAACGCCCGCCCCCTGCCCGTGGGCCGGGCTCTGGACGCCCACCCGCGTGCACAACGCCTGTGTGTGCACAATCAGAGACAACGCCCTTAGGTCATCAAGTCTGGGGCCCCACCCGGCTGGGCAGCCTGATTCACGTGGGGCAGGGCGTGCTGCCCTGGACCCTGAAGGGCGAGTGGCTGCCTGGCGAGGTCGGGGGGTGGACCTCCTCGTGCGGCCACCGTGGGAACAGCTGCCGTGCACGTGTCCAGGCTCAGCTCCACGGGGCCTCACAACAGGCCCGCGGGGGTCCCGCACCTGCCCAGTTGGTGGCTGGGCCCGTGGCTCCCGCCCTGGGCGTGGTCCCACCGCAGGGGCTGGTGGCAGCTCGCAGGCCTCCACCAGCAGGAGCAGCCCTCCAGGCTGGGCATCCCTGTCGTTACCTGGGCCTTGTACCAGTTAGTGCCCCGTGGAGCATTTCCAAGGGCAGCCTGGCAGCCCCCAGCCTCAGAGTCCCTCCCCATCCCTGGCCCTGGCTGGCCTCCAGCTCAGCCCCAGCGCCCCACCCCGTCCAACCCAGCCCCTCTGAGGCCCCAGCGCTCCCGGGGAGCCCCGAGAGTCCCAAGGGCCCAGGCTTTCCTCCCGGGAGGCTGGAGAGAGCATCTCGAAGGTGGAGTCTGAGCTCTCAGGGACAGCGCTGGGCAGGGCATCTCTGCTGGTGGGGTGTCCCATGTTGCAGGCACACAGCTCATCACAGGCGAGGACAAGTCGGCTGAGAGAATTAAGTGGTGGGGACGGTGGGGACAGGACGGGTGTGGCTATCCGTCTGGCTGGCTCCAAGCCCAGGCTCCTTCCTGAGGAGTGCGTGGAAGGCAAACCCTCGCCCACAGACCATCAGGACCCCTCTGCGCCCACGGCAGAGACTGTTCAAGGATGAGCGCCCTGCTTCCTGGCCTGGGTCCCTTCTCGGACAGGGTGTTGACCGGCCCCCTGGGCTCCGTCCCGCAGCCTTGACTCTCCGGGAAGAAGAGGGTGTGATCCGCTGGACTGACCTGGGGTCACAGGTCAGAGGACCTGATTCCTCAGCAAATCTGGGGAGACAGGGGAGGACCCCTCAGAATAAAGGATGTGAAAAACTCGCACCAGGAAAAGTGAGGGACCGCACAGGAAAGAAGTTTCCAGAACAGTGGCGTGGCGGCTCCCAGGCAGGAGGCAGGGCTGCGGGGATAGCCCTCGGGCTCTGGGTGCTGAGGCGCCTGGCGCTGCCTGGCAGCCGTTACCCCACACTGGCTTTGTAATGATTCATCAGGCCCCACGTCTGTGCTCCGGCTTGTAACAAAATGTTCTTATTCTCTAGGAGAGCTTTTACTGCGGGTCAGCGATGGTGGTGGGCATGCAGGCAGGCGACCCGGTCACGGGCAGCAGAAGATGAGTGGGCAGGCTCGGGGCCTCGGGCACACACGTCGGCTGGCACAGAGGCTCCGTGGCGAGGGAGCAAAGCCCAGGTCTCTGCGGCCCAGCCCTGCTGGGCCCGCCCCTCCGCCTTGGTCCCCAGGCCTCCCTGCACTTTCCACCCGGGGCCGCTGGCCTCTGCGCCCCTCCTGCCGCCTGTCTGCCCCCCCAACTCTGCAGGCCCCCCAAGCCCCTCCCTGCCCAGCGCATCTTGGAGAGGCAGCAAAGGGGTGACTTCCCAGGTCACGTTTCCACATCCCCCTGCTCTCTCCTTCTGCCCAGGTCTCCCCCGTACAGGTTTATCCTGCACACGGCGTCGTTCAGGAGGCCAGGCCCTTTGCTGCAGGGACCAGAGGCTCCCAGCGTCCCTCGGAAGGCACAGGAAGAGCGGCTCACAGCCGGACCCATAGCACTGCCTCGGGTGTAGACAGGTGTGCGCGAATGTGAATTCACTTCAGCCTTGTTGGGAAGGCTGGGGTGACATCCGAGGAGGGTTCGCCAGCTCGGGGGCATCAGGGCGCCGGTCAGGGGTGGGGTGAGGGTCATTCACGGGAAGGTGGCTCTGAGACCTCTCAGCCACCCTGCCCCTGGCACAGGGTGACCCTGCCGGCGGTGAAGCCTGCCTGGGCGACCTGGAGCCGTCTCGAGGGCGGCATCCAGTTCCCATGTTGAGTCCTCAGGACAGTGGAGTGTGCGCCGTGGCCTGGGGGCAGGGGGTGGAGGGGACGACCCCTGCCCAGCTGGCAGCCCCCAGTGCTATTTGGAGGTGACTCAGGGGCCGGCCCTCTCCCCATGCGCAGCCCCGCCCTTCCAGGGCTGTGCTCACCTCCCTTCTTGTCTCCAGCCTCTAAGGCTCTGGCCCTTTGCCCCCAGGGCAGAGGGCAGAGGGCAGAGTCCACCCTGTCCCGAATGCCATGTCCCGGCCTCTGACCTTGGGCTCTTTTAGCATCTGGACCTTGGGCAGATGACTTCTGCCGTCCGCTGCCCACCTCCGCCGGGCTGGGGCCCTCCTAGTCAGGCCGGCTTCCTTGCCCCCCGGACCCTGCTGTGACCCAAAGGAGGACTTGGAAGACGCCACGCGGCCCGGAGAGGCTGGCAGGGGGGTTGGTCATCCTGGCTGCCACCCCGCCCACCTGTGCATCCCGTGCTGACTTGTGGACACACTGTGCTCCCCCTGCTTTGGCTGCCAGAGAAAACACAGGACTTGGGGAGGTGGACCGTCCTGGCAAACACTCCGGGGCCCACTTGGGCTCCGGGACGCTATTCACCGTCAGCCTGAAGTTCCCTTCGCGGGGTCTGGGCGGCTGTGACCTCCCCATGCGGCTGGTTCCCGGGGCCCCGGCGGAGGGTCCGAGAAGCCGCGTTCTTCTCCACCCTC